>NC_090341.1:24929936-25617462 GCF_035084215.1 Heptranchias perlo | reverse complement strand
TTATGACAATCTATATTCACATATCCTTTCTAGTGATGCATTACTAATTCTATTTTTTTTTCTTTGTGTGTTTATTGTTTGCATTTGTACTACTGACAGTTTGGGAGAAGTATTATGTTCTACTTTAGACTGGGCATGATATGTATTATATCTTAATGTTCTGTTAGTTTCAAACAGGAATGTTGTAACTATTGCATTTGCAAATTCTGTCAAAATTTTCACGGAAGATTCATAAAATATTGTTTTTGGGGGGGTTTTGAAAATTCAAGTTAGCTGAAACAGTAATGTCTAACATGCATCAGGCTACCAATGTCCATTTCATCCCACTCATCTGATTCATCTTCTTGCAATCAATCCCTGAAGGATTGGTCATTCAAACATTGACAGAAATGTACATCAATTTTTGTTTGAGCTTTCTGGTAAAGACCACATCATGTAAGTGGAAAAGAAATCTCGTTCAAGGGAAGCGGACCCCTTCTCACCAAAAATTTGACATCTTCACGTTGAATTGTTGGCCTACTGTCAAAAAGGTACTTAGATTACCAGTTAACTATCCCAAACTGGTAGGACACAGATTCACATCTAAGATTTCCAATGAATTTCCTCAGCACTGTGTGCGCCGTCAGTGTTCTCTGGTCTTGGCCAGACTGTTGACTGAAGATCTTGAGCATGGCCCTCTATGTTAACAACAAGCTGGGCTGTAATTTCATAGAATCAGAGAATGGTTACAGCACAGAAGGAGGCCATTCAGCTCATCGAGCCCGTGACGGCTTTTTGTAAGAGCAATCCAGTTAGTCCCATTCCCCCACTCTTTTCCCGTAGCCCTGTAAATTTTTTCCCTTCAAATAATTATCTAATTCCTTTTTGAAAGCCACAATTGAATCTGCTTCCACCACCCTTTCAGGCAGCGCATTCAAGATCATAACTACTTGATAAACCAATCATCTGATAAAACCAGGCAACCTTTGTTCCCACTTTCCTCTCCCCATGAATTTTCCACTCTCCACTTTTCAAAGTCACCTTCGTTTTCATCCTTTTCAGAGAAGCCAGTCAGAACCATAGCATGCGTCATCAGTGATTCGCCATGCATCAGCCTTTCTGCTTTGTCTAAGTTGCTCAGAGAAACTCCAAATAGCAGCTGCGTAAAAAAGTTTTTCCTCGTGTCGCCTTTGGTTCTTCTATCAATCACCTTAAATCTGTGTCCTCTGGTTCTCCACCAGTGGCAACAGTTTCTCTTTATTTACTTTATCTAAACGCTTCATGATTTTGAACACTTCTATCAAATCTCCTCTTAACCCTCTCTGTTCTAAGGAGAAAAACCCCAGCTTCTCCAGTCTATACATGTAACTAAAGTCCTTCAATCCTGGAACCATTCTAGTAAATCTTTTCTGTAACCTCTCTAAGGCCTTCACATCCTTCCTAAAGTGCGGTGCCCAGAATTGGACACGATACTCCAGCTGTGGCTGAACCAGTGTTTTATAAAGGTTCAACATAACTTCCTTGCTTTTGTCCTCTATGCCTTTTTGATCCTACAGTGGCAGAATTGGGATTTGCATCAGGTATTCCTCCCTTTGTTCCTAATCTTGATGAATGCTTCTGGCTATTGTATCTGTTGTCTTAGCTCGCAGGAGAGTGTGTGTGTGAGGCAGCTATATCAAAATATCAAAAAAATTATACTTCTACACAGCCATTGTAGAAGGCCACAGGAAGGTTCTTAAGGTTTGAAGCAGTTTAGTGTGTATAATGATTCAGGGTACTATTCCACCTTGGGGTAAGATCAGGCCCACAGCCTTCGATTAGTGCACTTTGTCCAATCTGCATTCTTCAATTTTATATGTGTATTCATGTCTGTGAAAAAGGCTTTTTTTGAGTACCTTTTTCAGGAGTGATGTTCAAAACACAACTTTTTTTTCCAAAGAAGCTAGGGCACAAATACCATAGGAACTAGGTTTCAGAATGATAGTGCTCCTCCTTGCTTGAGAAACATTTGCTGGATATCCAGAAATTGCCAATGCCCTTTTCTGCTAGAAATAGGATCACTGCAAAGTCTCTCCTTCTGGATAAAGGCTACAGCTGACTTTGCGATCCAGCATTTTAGAATCTATATGAAGCCACTAGTTAACATAGTAGAGAATAACGAGATCAGTCTTTCTCCTCTGCTGTCCCTACCCCCATTTTTCTCCTCCTTTCCCCATTCTGGGGCATCATCCTGTGGGTGACAGCAACTTTCTGGTACCTTACCCAGGTATCCATTGTTCATATGTGAGCTTTGTGAGTGTTAGCAGGCTATTCACCAGGTAAAGCATCACATCTGAGCCTGATCTTATACTCGCCCATCATTCACGCACTTTTTTCTAACAGAAATCAGTGGCTAGTGATCAGGGCAGGATTTTTATCCAATCTTTATATGAAAACACAGTGCAATTTTAGTGTCTTGCTAAGTTTGTGGTGACTAGGAATTAAATCAGGGACCTTTCTGGTCTTTGTGCATCAGCTGTATATCATGCCGTTTGTTTATCCAGTGAAATATTTGACGGAGCCCCAGATGAAAAACTTCCAAGGGTTGATATTGCAGGGCTTTAGCTCTTGACAGCCTGCTAATTCCCTGGTTGGGGAAATCACTGAATGCAGTTCCTCCCTTTCCTCTCAGGCCTCTGGAAACTGAAGGAATAAGGGATCAGGAAAACCACTTTGATAGCCCCTATGTGGCCATGCAGGCTTAGATTTTTGGACCAGCTGTCGCAGTTAAAAACTCAATCCATTTCTTTACCATATGATGAACATTTAAAGCCCCATATGGGAGGGAGGTTCTGAACTCTCCACACTCCAAACCAGCTGACTGCATACTAATTGAGTGAGAGGGGTTAACTGCTCAAGTCCTATAGAAATAGGTAATTCTAACTTATTACATACACCCAAGTGGTGGTTGGCAGCAAGAAGCATAGGTTTTCTGACTGACATGGGACACCAGAAAAATTGTCCTGTCTGGGACAATCCTTAAAATCCTTTCTTGCCTTAAGAGCATGGTAGACTTGACACCTAGCTCAGTTAGAGTTCTTGTAGAAGCCATCGTGAAAGTCTACATTCCCACATGAACTGTTTCAATAAGGTATTGGTCTTTGATATCCAAATGTGTGAAAAGAGTCTTGGACAGCCACCCTGGCTCAGAAATCTATTGTCCCTGTCTCGATTCTGAACTTAGTCTTAAACAGACAAAACAAAAAACACATACTAACTATCCCCTCCACCTCCATTTGAGCATATGGTATCGCATGAGCTCAAACTTGGGGCCTGAAAATATATTTTTAAAAATCCTCATTTGTTGATCGTCCGTTATCCAAGCAGGAAGAATTGAGAGACACCATCCCTTTACAATTTCTCTTCTCATTGTCATCTCACATGCGAAGTGACTTCACCCAATCCGTGCCTCTTTCTGGATCCCCTCCTCAGTTCTCTCTTCCATCATCAGCAGCTGTATTCTACTCGGATTCCACTTTCTACTTTCCACTCCAGTTACTGGTTAAAGTACAAACATTCCAAGTAAGGTAGAAAATCAAGTGCCATCATATCCAGACTTTGGGCTATGCTACTTCAAATGTAATGACTGAGCTGCATGCTCTGCAGAAGAAAACATCAGGGTCCTCTGGAAATCACACACCTTCCTCACTTTAAACCTTCAACATTTTGCTATCCAGACCTAAAGCTGAATTCCCTTTATCATTGAAATAAGAGTATTTGTATGAGTCAATCTTCCAGCAAAGGAATTTCGACCAGTACTTCATCCAGATAAAATTAGCATGTTTTATAGTTTGATACCAACTTTATGAAGCATATTGAAATGGAAAGAAAATTATTCGTAATCAAATGTCTTGGAAGTATTTAATTATAGTGGTGGTGAGATGATGATGCATATCAATACACCAGCTATAACATACAGCAGTAGGATACCAATTTATGTTTGTAGTTTCCCACACAGTGAGTTCCTCATCTCTAATATGCCACTGGGGAGAAGAATCAAGCAGAATTCAGATACTTTCCCAGCAGGAGTGAGGGAAAATGAATTCAACAGTGAGCCATTCTTGCGCACATTTGAGTTGCCAGGTTAAGAGCAACATTGCTGGCGATCTGAGAGCCTTTTCTGATAGTTTTATTTCAGCTACCGGCATTTGGAGCAGTAATCAAACGCACACAGTCAAATCAGTAAACACTAGACCGAAAAGTGTGTTTTCTTACAACTGCAAGGATCTTTAAAACCTTAAATTTGGTTTTTTGCCAAAATAAATTGTGGTCTGCCAGTATCAACAGTAGTTATGTACCTCTGTTGAACATAATGTGGTATTACAGTATAAATACAAGTAAGTACATCATTTTACAGTATTGGCACCCACTACTGATTGCGGCAATCAATATACAGTATAGTAGATGAGCAGTTTTATGTCATAAATTCTACCTGACTTGTTTAATCCCCTAAGGGAAAGGTTTGCAATTCATGTTATAGAAGGTTGTCCACTTTGTCTTATTTTTCTTTGTTGAAAATCTTGACGAATAATCTCACTTATTCTGGAGTAGAGAAGTTAATTAAAAAAATGAGACTTTAAAAAGACCCACATGGCAAATCTAGTGCTAATAATATAAAAGCAAATGAAGCAGAATACAAAAAGTATAGAGGGAAACAAAGTTTAGAAAGATTAAGAGGGGATATGAAGAAAGACTGGCAAACACCATAAAGGGAAAAAGTAAAGGATTCCATAAGCATATGAGGTAAAAGAATAGTTAAAGGGCAAGATCGATTAGGGATGAAAAGAAAAATCTCATGGAGGATGAAAGAATGACGAGGTGCTAAATGAGTACATTGCCTTGGTTTTTACGCAAAAGTGTGATCGTCCAAATGAAAGGGCACAATAGGAAAGGGTGGAGCAACTAGTGCAATTATAGAAAAGGAAGTAGTACTGAAAAAGTTGGTGGAACTCGAAAGTGCAAAAGGCACCAGATCCTGATGGTATGCATTCTAGAATACTGAGGGAAGTCAGAGAAAAAAGTTGGTAGCTCTAACCACAATCTGTCAAACATCCTTGGATATGGATATTCTACCAGAGGTCTGGATGGGTGAAAGTGTAACAGAAGGTCACTATAGACCAGTGAGGCTAACGTCGATAATGGGTAAGATTCTGGAGACCATAGTACAGGATAAAATTAATATGCACTTAGGAAGACGTGGATTAATTAAGGGCAGTTAGCATGGATTTGTAAAAGGCAAATCAGGTTTAAGAGCTCTTTGAGGAAATAACTGTATTGATAAAGTAGTGGATGTTGTGTGTATAGATTTTCCAAAAAGCATTTGAAAAGGAGCCACATAAGAGGCTTGTTGATGAAATTAAGGTGCCCGGTATTGAAGGGAATGTAGCACATAGATAGGAAAGTGGCTAAAAAAACAATACAAGAGAGTAATGGTTAACGAATGTTTTTTGGACTGAAGGGATGTGAACAGTAGTGTTCTCCAGGGTCAATATTGGGACTGTTGCTCTTAATATATATATAGATGATCTGGACTTGGTATTGGGAAGCACATTCCAAAATGTGCAGATAGCACAAAAATAGAGAGCATAGTTAATGATGAAGAGGACTGAAAGTGACTTCAGGAGGACGTAGATAGGTGATTGGATGGACAGATCGATGTATGAAATTTAATATGGAAAAAAGTTATTTTGATAATGAGTGGAATAATATACTAAATAGTAAAGCAGAACAAGTTAGGGGTTCAGATACACAATTCTTTAAAAGTGGGAGGACATGTTCAGGCTGTTTTTTTAAAAAAAGTATGTGTGATCCTAGGTTTTGTAAATAGGGGCATAGAGTACAAAGGCAAAGATAGAATGTTAAAACTGTACAAATCATTGGTTAGACCGCATTTGTAATATTGTATCCAGTTTTGGGTGTCATAATTTAGAAAGGATGCCAAGGAGATGGAGAAGGAATAGAGATTTGGTAAGATTACACCAGGAATGGGTGGCTTTAGTTATGAGGAGAGAATCTGGGGCGTTTTCGATAGAGGCATTGGAGAAGGTGCAAAAAAGATTTACAAGGATGATATCAGAACTGAGAAGATATACTTATCAGGACAGGCTGGGGCAATATTTCTGTTAATTCTGCCTTTAGCATATATTTGCTAGGAATAAAAGCTTAATCTGAACAATTTTTTTCCAGAATAAACCAAAACTGGCACATTTTGACCCATTTTGGTTTTGAGCAGACTCCTCTAGTTTTTACATGAATTATTAGATTCCGAGCATCAGTTTATTTTCAAAGTCTTCCTATTTCCTTAGCAATGCCAGGTTTGGTGACTGGAAGTTATTTTGAAGGTAATCATTTTTTTAATATAGTCAATATTTTTCCTTCAGTGTAATGATGTTCTAATGGTGATTAAGTGTATTGGGCTTGTACTCAATTTACACAGTGGTATAAAAACAGAAAATGCTTGAGTAGCTCAGCAAGTCAGGCAGCATCTGTGGAGAAAGAAACAGAGTTAACTTTTCAGGTTGAAGACCTTTTGTCAGAACTGGAAGATGTTAAAAGGGTTAAAGTTTTTGAGCAAGTACAGAGCCAGGGAAAGGTGGTGGGGGGAAGGGTGAGGTGGGGGGAGAGGAAAGAACAAAAGGGAAGGTCTGTGATAGGGTAGGGGGCACTAGTGATTAAATGACAAAAGGGATGATGGTGCAAGGCAAGGAGGGTGGTAATGGGACAGGTTAAGAAACAAAAGATTGATCAGCAGTAGCTGTAAATGGCAGCAGCAGAACCATTACCAGCACTAGCTGACCAAAAAAATGGGAGCAGTGGTTATGATCTGAAGTTATTGAAATCAGTGTTGATTCGGAAGGTTGCAAAGTGTCTAAACGAAAGATGAGGTGCTGTTCCTCAAGCTTACGTTGAGCTTCATTGGAACAATATAAGAGGCCGAGGACAGAGGTCAGAGTAGGAATGGGACAGGAAATTAAAATTGCAAGCGACCGGCAGGTCAGGGTCACGCTTGCGGACAGAGCGGAGGTATCAGCGTTTGGTCTCCCCATTGTGGAGGAGACCGCATTGTGTGCAGTGGATACAGTATACTAAATTGAAAGAAGTACAAGTTTCACCTGGAAAGGAGTGTTTGGGGCCCTGGACGGTGGGAAGAGAGGAGATGAAGGGGCAGGTGATGGAAGGTTGGACCAGGGTGTCATGGAGGGATTTGTTCCTTCAGAATGCTGAAAGGGGAGTGGAGGGGAAGATATGTTTGGTGGTGGGATCGTGCTGGAGATGGTGGAAATGGTGGAGGATGATACATTGAATGTAGAGGCTGGTAGGATGGAAGGTGAGTACAAGGGGGACCCTATCATGGTTCTGGGAGGGAAGGGAAGGGGTGAGGGCAGAAGTGTGGGAAATAGGATGGACACGGTTGAGGGCCCTGTCAATTACAGTGGCGGGGAATCCACGGTTGAGGAAAAAGAAAGATATATCGGAAGCACTGGTGTGGAAGGTGGCATCATCAGAACAGATGCGACAGATGGAGAAACTGGGAGAAGGGAATAGAGTCCTTACAGTAAGCAGGGTGGGAGGAAATGTAATCAAGGTAGCTGTGGGAGTCGGTGGGCTTATAATAGATATTGGTTGACAGCCTATCCCCAGAAATGGAGATAGAGAAGTTGAGGAGGTGAAGGGAAGAGTTGGAGATGGACCATATGAAGGCGAGGGAAGGGTGGAAATTGGAAGCAAAGTTGATGAAACTTTCCAGTTCGGGGCGAGAGCAATAAATGGCACCGATACAGTCGCCAAGGTACCGAAAAAAGAGGCGAGGGAGGGGACCTGAGTAGGACTTGGAACAAGGAATGTTCCACGTATCCCATAAAAAGGCAGGCATAGCTGGGACCCATACAGGTTCCCATAGCAACACCTTTTATTTGGAGGAAGTGAGTGGAGTCAAAGGAGAAGTTGTTCAACGTAAGAACAAGTTCAGCCAGGCGGAGAAGGGTGGTGGTGGATGGGGACTGGTTGGGCCTCCGTTCAAGGATGAAGTTGAGGGCCCGCAGGCCGACCTGGTGGGGGATGAAGGTGTAGAGGGACTGGACGTCCATGGTGAAAAGGAGATGATATGGGCTAGGGAACTGGAAACTGTTAAAGTGGCGGTGGACGTCAGTAGAGTCGCGGATGTAGGTTGGAAGAGACTGGACAAGGGGAGAAAAAATAGTCAAGATAGGAGGAAATAAGTTCTGTGGGGCAAGAACAGGCTGAAACAATGGGTCTTCCAGGGCAGTCCTGTTTGTGGATCTTGGGAAGGAGGTAGAAGCGGGCTGTGTGGGGTTGCGGAACTATGAGGTTGGAGGCCATTGGGGGGGGGGGGGGACGATCTCCATTGGGAAAATGCTGGAATCGATTATTAAGGAAGTAGGAGCAGGACATTTAGAGACTCAAAATAAAATCAAGGAGAGTCAACATGGTCTTATGAATGGGAAATCGTGTTTGACAAATTTATTAGAGTTCTTTGAGGAAGTAACGAGCATGGTGGATAAAGGGGAACCAGTAGATGTAGTGTATTTGGATTTCCAAAAGGCATTCGATAAGGTGCCACATAAAAGGTTGCTGCACAAGGTAAGAGCTCATGGTGTTGGGGGTAATATATTAGCACGGATAGAGGATTGGCTAATTAACAGAAAAAAGAGAGCCGGGATAAAGGGGTCATTTTCAGGATGGCAATCTGTATCTAGTGGTGTGCCGCAGGAATCAGTGCTGGGGCCTCAACTATTTACAATCTATATCAATGACTTGGATGAAGGAAGCGAGTGTACTGTGGCCAAATTTGCTGATGATACAAAGATATCTGGAAAAGTAAGTTGTGATGAGGACACAAAGTGTCTGCAAAGGGATGGAGATAGGTTAAGCGAGTGGGCAAAAATTTGGCAGGTGGAGTATAATGTGGGAAAATGTGAAGTCATCCACTTTGGTAGGAAGAATAAAAAAGCAAAATATTACATAAATGGAGAAAGACTACAGAATGCTGCGGGACAGAGGGATTTGTGTGTCCTCGTACATGAAACACAGAAAGTTAGCATACAGGTGCAGCAGATAATTGGGAAGGCAAATGGAATATTTGCCTTTATTTCAAGGGGATGGAGTATAAAAGCAGGGAAGTCTTGCTACAACTGTACAGGGTGCTGGTGAGACCACACCTAGAGTTTTGGTCCCCATATTTAAGGAAGGATATACTTGCATTGGAGGCGGTTCAGAGAAGGTTCACTAGGTTGATTCCGGGTATGGAAGGGTTGTCTTATGAGGAAAGATTGAATAGGTTGGGCCTATACTCATTGGAGTTTAGAAGAATGAAAGGAGATCTTATTGAAACATATAAGATTCTGAGGGGGCTTGACAGGGTAAATGCTGAGAGGATGTTTCCCCTCATAGGGGAATCTAGAACCAGGGGGCATAGCATCAGAATAAGGGGTCATAAGAACATAAGAAATAGGAGCAGGAGTAGGCTAATCGGCCCCTCGAGCCTGCTCCGCCATTCAATAAGATCATGGCTGATCTGATCCTAACCTCAAATCTAAAGAACCCAAGAAGTAGGAGCAGGACTCTGCCCCTGGGCCCGCTCCGCCACCCACAGGGCCTTGACCGATCCGAACTCAGCTTCATGTCCAATTTCCTGGGTCGCCCATTTAAGATGGAGATTAGGAGAAATTTCTTCTCTGAGGGTTGTGAACCTTTGGAATTCTTTGCCCCAAAGAACGGTGGAGGCTGAGTCATTGAATATATTCAAGGCTGAGTTAGGCAAATTGTTGATCAGCAAGGGAGTCAAAGGATATGGGGAACAGGCGGGAAAGTGGAGTTGAGGCCAGAATCAGATCAGCCATGATCTCATTGAATGGCGGAGCAGGCTCAAGGGGCCAAATGGCTTATTCCTGTTCCTATCTCTTATGAGGTCAGTGACGGTCTGGGAAAGTATGACTTGATGTTCGGCTGTGGGGTCATAGTCCAGGGGGAGGTAGGAGGACGTATCAGAGAGTTGGTGTACATCCTCCACAAGGTAGAGGTCTGTTTGCCACACAACAATAGTGCTGCCCTTGTCAGCAGGTTTATTGTCAGCACAGTGGTACTGTCTGGCATTTTAGTGCAGGGGAATGGGTTACATATCTTCTTCCTCTAGTGATGGTAAATTGGAGGAATTATGTTTCTGAATCTCTGGCTTTGTTGTTTGACCTTTTGGATTTAGGGGATCCAAATTGTGGACCTGAATTACCCAAATGGTTATCACTACTGTCCACCTGTCCCCATTTCCTTTGGTTGTTTTAATTTATTTTAGGGAAGCTGAGTTTCTTCGCCTTTTCTTTGAGTTAAATTTGTCTTAAGTTTTGCCAAATTGGGACGGAAATAAGCAGGTTCCACTTTTGGCTGAAATGTTTGTACCCTAACACCTATAATATGTCGCATGCATTGTCGGGGGGGGGAGGGGAAAGGCAAAATTATACTGAGGAAGCTTTAGATTGTAATTGTGAATGTTAGCTTTAGCAAGAACTTTTGCAAAGTAAAAGTAAATTCACATAGCTGATAAGCATTGAAACGAGCCTGTTAATAAGCTACTCATTGGTTTAATTCAGTTCCTGCTCCCATGATAAAGTGCAACCAGTTTGAACTTCTATGGAATTGGATTAATGTGCGAGTTAAATGTTGCCAATGCAAATAAGATGGATAAAAGAGCATACTGTTGAGATTACTGCCTCTGAAATATGAAGTAGAATGTAGTATCACACAATATTAGTCATTTAGCATAGGCTGTTTAGATTACTTTTGACATCTGTCCTGTATGTAGCCAGATTTCAAATTAGTCTACTTTCTGGTATTCCTGAAAATGTTTTCAAAGTCATTTAACTATGTAAGATATTCATTTTACTTTGTTTTGGTTTTATAATTTATTTTTAGAGAGCCAATCTAAATGACCTGTATCATTTTTTTTAAAGTAATCTTTTAAAAATAATCTATAAATTGTAGATAAGTAACAGAGAATTAGTAACTGACTCAAAAGTGTGGTTGTCTTAAAATTGGGCCAGATGTTGAAAAAAGCACTGAGACCAGTATCACAAAAATCGGCAATCATTGTGGGTATTATTTTTAAAGTTTCATTGGTTAATTTGTTTTTGAAAATTTCTGAAACCCATTTTCCCCCTTTGCCTACCACTTGAAACAAATTTAATGTAAGATCCGTTAAAGCAATAATTGTGTATGTGAGGTTTTGAGATTTTTACCTACATCTCCTGGAAGAAATTTTTGGTCCAATTTGGATGATGTTTCTGAGATAAAGTCAAGTTCAGTTTGCAAAGGGGTTATTCTCAGAATTCCAGCATACTTTTCTGATTTGATAGCCAAAAAAACTGGAGCTGCTATATTAAAGGGTGGGTCAGAATTTGGATGGGGTCTCTCAAGAAGAAATGGCTTCGCCATTGAAACTATTATCCACACTAGCTTTGAGACAAGGGGGAGGGGTTGTCATTAGCACATTTCAGAGAGTTTTGCAGCTGTAATATTGGATTAGTTTTCTTTCATCTCAATGCACTTCATAAAACTGTAAGGAAAAAAAAACAAGCATTGTAGTTGTCATGGCCGCTAAACCAAGAGGGGATCGTATCTTATTCAAGGTGATAACTTTGATTGACAGCTGCCAAACACTGAAAGCTAAGAGAGGTGCAAACAGAAGTGAAGATTTTGTCTTCCCTGTTTCTAGAATGGTCAGTCTCCAGCAGGTGAGGGTCTGGAACATGCAGGGGGATTGTGCTTTCTAAAGTTAATGAACTTCAATTCAGTGATGCTCATTTGTAAAGTGATCAGGCCCATTTCAAAGGACAAAGTTTGTTTAATTTATTATTGATATTATGGGGAGCAATAGGAAATAGGTAGATCTTGTTGTGAAAATAGTTTTATGTTCATTCATATATGACATGTAAAATAAACCAGTATTCTGTTTTACAATTGGCACCATATCACTCGTGTTTTTCAGTCAACCTTCTGAAAGATGGAAGTAAGACGTGGCAACACATGCAAGATCGCAGTATCCAGTACACATAAGGGGTCTTTATAATTTAACCAGATATTAGCTAGTAAAGTACTTTCCAGATCATAGGGGATGTGGGATACATTTACAGATGAACTGGGTGATGCTGAACTTGAGAGAGTAACAAGTACCGATTTGAAATCTGTAACAATTGTTGGCAGTGGTTGGATTCTGATTTGCACTGAGGGCATGATGGTGGTTTAAAACATTGAACTGAACAGAAACTGTGATATTTGAAAATGGCAACTATATTAAGAGGTAGAGAAATTGAGTTAGCTCGTTTAGCTGCAGAGGAAAAAGACAAACAATGGGCGTTCCAGTTAGAAATTCTTGCGTTGGAGGCTGAGAAAGAGCAGGAGGACCAGCAATGCAGATGGAAAGAAGAGTGAAAATGACACTACCATGAACAGGAAGGAAAATAAGCAGAATGTAGGAAGAGAGGGAACAACACAAATTTGAGACCAAAAGAAATTGACTTGCTCTTGAACTGGCAAAGGAATGTTGGTAGTTGAGGTTGTTGAACACTTGATTCATAATTTTGTAAAACTGAATTCCAAATTTTAGAGAGGGCAATGATAGTTTTATTTAGCCATTTGAATTCTTAGCCTTTCACCACAAGGTGGAACAAAAACATATGGTAAGTTGTCTAAGCAGTAAAACACGCATAGTGTTTTCTTGTATTGATCCAGTGAACAGCATGAACTATTATGTTGCCAAATGTGCTACTTGTTATGCTTATGATTAATGCCTGAAGCTTACAGGCAAAAGTTTATGAAATTAGGGAAGAATCTGTTTGGTACATACAGAGACTTGGTTGTTGAATTAGAAGACTTTTGGAAGCTCTGGTTAGAGAATGAAAACAAGACTACGAAGGTCTTTGTTACCTAAAGTCAAGTCAGAGATTTTTCGAAATAATTCCAGACAATTTAAGAATTTGGTTACTTGATCAGGAAGGTAAAACTCTTGCAGCTAAACAAACGTTCTGCTTGTTTTACGGCCTTGAGCACACCAGTGTACCATCGCAGGGTGAGAGATCAAATGCCCCATGTAGTCCCATGGACGAACCACTCGTCGTCAGCCGTTGAGCCCATATAGAGTTAGTTTAGATCAGGACAACTTAACATAGAACCATAGAAAAGATACAGTTTAGAAGGGGGCCATTCGGCCCATCGTGTCCATGCTGGCTCGAAGAACAACCAGGTGCCCATTCTAATCCCACCTTCCAGCGCCCGGTCCGTAGCCCTGTAGCTTACAGCACTTTAGGTGCAGGTCCAGGTACTTTTAAAAAGAGTTGAGGGTCCCTGCTTCTACCACCAATTCAGGCAGCGAATTCCATACACCCACCGCCCTCTGGGTAAAAACATTTTTCCTCATGTCCCCTCTAATCCTTCTGCTAATCAGCTTAAATCTATGTCCTCTAGTTCTTGAACTCTCCTCCAAGGGAAACAGGTACTTCCTGTCTACTCTATCTGGGCCCCTCATAATTTTGTACACCTCAATCAAGTCTCTCCTCGGCCTCCTCTGCTCCAAGGAAAACAACGCCAGCCTATCCAATCTCTCCTCATGGCTGCAACATTCTTGTAAATCTTCTCTGCACTCTCTCCAGAGAAATTACGTCCTTCCTGTAATGTGGTGACCAGAACTGCACACAATACTCCAGCTGTGGCCTTACCTGCATTTTATACAGTTCCATCATTACACCCCTGCTTTTGTATTCTTTCCTCGGCCAATAACAGAGAGCATTCCGTATGCCTTCTTCACAACCTTATTTACCTGTACTGTCACCTTCAGGGACCTGTGCACATGCATTCCATGGTCTCTCACTTCCTCTACCCCTCTCAATATATTCCCGTTTACTATGTATTCCCCTTTACTGTTTGCCCTCTCTAAGTGCATTAACTCACTTCTCTGGGTTGAACTCCATTTGCCACTTTTCCACCCACTCCACCAACCCATTGATATCTTCTGGAGTCTACAGCTATCCTCTTCACTATCAACTACACGGCCAATTTTTGTGTCGTCTGCAAATTTGCCAATCGTGCCCCCTATATTCACGTCCAAATCATTAATATATACCACAAACAGCAAGGGACCCAATGCTGAGCCCTGTGGCACACCACTGGAAACGGATTTCCATTTGCAAAGACATCCATCGACTTTTACCCTTTGTTTCCTGTTACTGAGCCAATTTTGGATCCAATTCACCACATTTCCCTGTATCCCATGGGCTTTTACCTTTCTGATCAGTCTGCCATGTGGGACCTTGTCAAATGCTTTACCAAAATCCATGTTGACAACATCCGCTGTACTACCCTCATCAATCCTCCTTGTCACTTCCTCAAAGAATTCAATCAGATTTGTAAGGCATGACCTTCCCTGAACAAATCCATGCTGACTATCCCTGATTAAACCATGCCTTTCCAAGTGACAGTTTATCCTATCTCTCAGTATTGATTCTAATAGTTTGCCCACCACCGAGGTAAGACTGACCGGCCTATAATTGTTCGGCCTTTCCCTCATACCCTTTTTAAACAATGGTACTACGTTTGCAGTCTTCCAGTCCTCCGGTACCTCCCCTGTATCTAGTGAGCATTGGAAAATGATCCTCAGAGCATCTGCTATTTCCTCCCTGGCTTCCTTCAATAGCCTCGGAAACAATCCATCCAGCCCCGGTGACTTATCAACTTTCAAGGATTCCAGTCCCTCTAGTGCTTCCTCTCTCGTAATGTTTACCGTATCCAATATTTCACACCTCTCCTCTTTAACTACTATGTCCGAATCATCCCTTTCCTTTGTGAATACGGAGACAAAATATTCATTTAAAACCCTTCCCACATCCTCTGCTTCTACACACAAGTTACCCTTATCATCCCTGATAGGTCCCACCTTTTCCTTAGCTATCTTCTTGTTCTTAATGTATTGATAAAACATCTTTGGGTTTTCTTTAATCTTACTAGCTAATATTTTTTCATGCCCTTTGCTTTCCTTATTTCCTTTTTTATGTTATCCCTGTACTTTCTATACTCCTCTAGGCTTTCTGCAGTATTTAGTTTTCTGTGACAGTCATAAGCTTTCTTTTTTTGCTTTATCTTGCCCTGTATAACAGGACTCAGAAGGCAGAGGACAGTGCAATTGGTTGATCTACCTTCTATTTAAGCGCTTGGTCATGGAGTAATACTACTGTGATGAAAGTCGATTCTATTAATAGCCTGATGGTGAATATCTTGTCCTCTTGGTGTATGTATTTTTCAATGGCAATAGTTTTTGTTTCTTCTGAGGCATTCTAATGTTCAACGTTAAGTGTTTCCATATTGGCATGATTGTGTTTTGTAATTTTCACTTACTTTTTCTTCCTTTCTTACCCAAAATCTGACCTTTCTTACCCAAAATAACATAGCTGGTAACAGTTGAAAGTACCCCAGGAAAAAGTGGTGGTATAACTGCAGTAATGTGCTACTTGAGAATTCAACATTTTATAAATGCCCAAGTTAAAGTGATATTTAGCTACTTTAAAACTTCAAGTTTTGCTGTATGTTTCTGCTGGCCATCATTGAGTATGTCTTATGTATTTATATTTTGTGCATTCTAGTGTCCTAATAGCTCTAGAATTGGTTTTGGTGGAATGTTATGTAATTGATTTTTGTATAAAGGGCTGAGTGGGATTTAGTTGCTTTTGTGTTCTAATATTTGCATTTAATATCATGACTACATTGTAATTTGATACTGTTATTTGTCATTTGTTGTGATTTGTATTATTGCTTTTTCATTGGAGTGGTGTATTAACAATCCAGTAGATTAACGGTACACCATTTTATTCATCCTGGGATGTTTGTGGTTTATCTTGCATGTGTTCAATGTTGCGATGTTCCTGACCTGTTTTCCTGTGTGCTTTTGAGGCATCCTGAGGAATTGTACTTGTTTATGTTTCTGCCTGTTCAGTGGAATATGGGAAGTATTTATCTTCAGCTTCAGTGTATTTTATTATATCTTCCTGTTTCATTTGATATTGTCCTGCTAAAGCAAAGTGTTGCATTGGTGTAAGCCAGAGACCGTTGAAAAAAGTAAAGACCATATTTTTTTCTGCTGGTAGAGTTAGTCAAAGATGTCTTGTGACTGTTCATCAGCAGCTTTTGACTTGGTCTCTTTCAAATTATAAGGTGCTTTTGTTTCGCTTGTAATTTAAGAAAATACAGACTTGTCCAGAGTACAAATAACCTTCCAGTGCACACATTCATCCTCACTGCATCCACTGTTGACTTAATGTTCAGTTATTGTAACCACTGAGCCTTCTGTGGCACTACTTCATAGCATTGGCTCTGTGCAAGAACAAGACTATGGACCAAAAGTCTGTAAAAGGAAAATTGAATTTAAATTTTCTGTTCAAATAACCTGATACTCTCATGCATAAGAAAAAGAATATTGCATAGGGAGTTGTTGAATATGATCTTTATTCATAAAGAAGGTCTTTAGATCTCATCCTCAACTTCAAGTTTTATAACATCGCAAGTATTACAAGTGAAATCAATAATGTGTTTAGAAGTATCTTGTGCAGTATTCTGTAAATCACACAGAGTACACGTACTTGTTTTATAAATGTTTGTTAAAAAGTGAACCTAGGTATTAATGTAGCATCATTACAGATGACATTGTTGTAGTGTACCAGTAGTAACAAAATAAAGAACTAACAGTTGCAATGGTATATCCTCAGCTCTGTCTCTGTTGTAGCACTACTTGTTGAATTCCAGGTAGTTTTCTCTTTGATTTTGCAGCAATGTGACCCAGCCAGTAATACTGTGTTTTAAACATGACATTTTCTAAGTTAGAGAGTCATAGAGTCATACAGCACGGATAGAGGCCCTTCGGCCCATCGTGTCCGCGCCGGCCATCAGCCCTGTCTACTCTAATCCCATATTCCAGCATTTATAGAGTCATAGAGTCCTACATTCACTCCTTCAAATCCAGAAGTATCACAAGCCTAGATTTTCTAATCAGTATGATTAAAATAAATAAGTTACTACTGATGTTAAAGTAATGTTGAATAAAAAAAATCGTGGCTACAGTTTCTGTAATTGCTAAAACAAGGCATTTGTTAGTACAGCATTACGAAATACAACATGAAAGAGAGATTTTGCATTCAGCAGAACTGAGATCAAATTTCAGTCTTAGAAAACTTTGATGTTGTATGATGTAAATCGACTTTTTTTAGTTCAATTAATTGCAGTTATATCTGACGTCTGGCACACTCACCTCTCCTTTCCCACCTGGACCAATCAGTTCCTATCAATGTACAATTGTCTTAATGCTTCTCTTTCATTACCAGAATTACATGAACTGCAGTGAGATTACTGGGCTTTTCTGATAGCTTAGTTGCTTAAGGCAGTAAGTCCCCTCAGATACAGGAAGCTAAATGGCAACTTCAAGAAGTCACTTTACAGGCCTTTGGTATTGAATTCTCTGGTACTTGTGTTGCAGGATACAATTTATGGTGCTAAGCATTTTCCAACCAGCTAATGGCATCCCCATTGCAAAAGCTCCTACAGGATGCCTTAATATGCTGGACGAGGAATATATCTTCTCAGCTCATCTAGTGACTCTGTTTACTCCACAAGATTAAGCTGGCGCCAATCTTTTTGGTATTAAGAAACCGCTTGCGCAATAAAAACCAAGATGGAATCTGGACAGAGTCCTTTGCTCTGTCTTTGACTCTGGATTATGAGGATGGTGCTTGGTGTGAGTTTATTGTAACTTTTTCCATGTTCTAGTGTGCTTATATTTGAGCTTCATTATATCACTTCTTGCTGGACCTAGACTAAGGGTGAGTTGGGAACTTTGCTGTGCTTTACTATCTGAATTTTCCAGGATTACCAATCAACAGGATTCTGCTCACTGTATATTGCGCACCCCTTATTCATATACAGTAGACAGTATTTTGAGAAGTGACTAGCTAAATAATTACTTCACTTTTGGCACAGTAATAATTTCCAGACTGGAGGGTCTGGCTGCACCAACTCTTCCAGAACTTCTTCTCCAGACCAGGAATCAAAGATGTTCGGTTCATATTGAGAAGGGAGAGGTATAAGTATACCTAGTTGCCAAATATATTTGCAGATCACATAATCAAGGTGGTACCATGCAACTATGTCACTCAATTTACTTTGGAGCAGAAAGATGATCTTGTTTCCTTCTGAATGTACAACCGGAATAGCTGAAGCTTTACGGGTTCTTTGGGTACATGTATGCCTCGAGCATTTTTGGACGTCCAGACCAAACTATGTGGGGAGAGAGTAAGGCAGTTCTTCAGAGCTCAGTTGACTGTAGCTTTGTCAGAAAAGAAGGACTCTTAACACCCAGTCACTTGCAAAGTTTATTTCCCCCTCTAAGCAAGTACCTTGGTATTGCAAATCTGGCATAGACAGATCTAAGTTGACCAGTCCTTGTTAAAGCTCAAGGAGTAATGGAGCTTGCCAAGAAGCAAGCTTGCCTCTGGGATCAAACCTCATCTATGCTGCCTCTTTAAACATTCAAGGCCCCTGGAGGCTCAAAACCAACTGCCTGATTACATTTTTTTACAACATAAATTTTTGTGGTTTAGTTGTAGAAGCTGTGGCCTATAGTAGAACCTTGTTATAATAAACTCTGTTATTGCAAACTTTCTTTCCCCCACCCATGGTTCTGCTTAAAGCTCCATTACAGTCAAGAAAGGACTTCAAACCTCAATTACATGAATCCATGATTAGAACTGATTTTTCTGGTCCCCACAAGTTTATAATGATGAGATTCAATTGTTTCTTAATGAGGTGTTTTGCTAATACCTATTATTATATTGCTGTAAATTAGCAATTGTTGGCTCAAACCACTGACTCAATTGTTGAAAGAAAAACGTGTCACTATGAAAGGATGCAATTTTATTGTGACAAACTCTGGATATCAATTGTGTATATATTAAATCTAACCAAGAATATTTTTCAAGTGCTTTCAGAAATACCTTTTATTAGTTATTACATGTAATAACTACGTTATAAATTATACAAACTTTTATTGCACTGTGAAATTCTTTACAATACCAGATTTAAAGATGTATCAAATATCTGTTGTATCTTAAAGCATTCATAAATACTGATATTGATAAACATTTGTATTACAGCAGATAAAAAGCGGACATTTCATACACATGCAGTGATTGCAAATTTGAACAGTAAATGATTTTGCCTTTAATTGGTGGACTCATTTTTGTCACTTATAGGAAAGAATTATAGAACGTCTCAAGGAGCAACGTGAAAGAGACGATCGTGAAAGGCTGGAAGAGATTGATTCATATAAAAAAGAAAATAAGGATCTTAAAGAGAAGATTAACAATTTGCAATCAGAACTAGCTGAAAAAGAGGTTAGTTTTAATGTGAAAGTTATATTTTGTATTGCAAGAGTCATCACAATAGTCCTTTCACTATAGGTAGACCCAATTATCAAACTTTTAAAAAAGCTTTAAATTTAGCATATGCCAGATGAATTTCTTCTGTGTTAGAACAAAATTCTAGCAGGCTAAATATTGATAAGTTTTAAACAGTTTAGCATAATTTGGTTGCAATCCACTTCAACCTGATCAGGCTTTCCAAAATACTTTACAAGGGTAAATTCAGCTAATTTTTTTTTCTCTCTCCTTTTTTCCTCCCCCCCCCCCCCCCCCCGAACTCAGCGGGGAGCTATGTTCAGAGGCAGTGCAGCTCAGGGAATCAGGGCTACAATGTTGTAGTCTGCTCTCTGACTCTCACTTCCTTCACCACTGGGAGTCCTGAGCTTACCCTATGGAGTTCAGTACAAGGCAATTTATTACTATTAATTTAAAAGACAAGTGATTTGAATATACACCCAGAATTGGATCTATGAAAGAATACATTTGAATATTTGGTTTTAGATTGTAACCTACAGAACATGATCTGCTGTTCCTTTCAATGATAATTGTTTGTTTTCTTTCAGTCTAGTTTGATTGACTTGAAGGAACATGCATCCTCTTTGGCTTCAACAGGCTTAAAGAAAGATTCCAAATTAAAATCTCTAGAAATAGCCATAGAGCAAAAAAAAGAAGAATGTAGTAAGTTGGAAGCACAATTAAAGAAGGTAAGTGTTAAGTTTGGGGAAAAACAAGTTTCTCCTGGTTAATATTTGTAGACAGTGGTGTTAATTTGCAATTTGTTCAAAAATTAATCTTGGATCAGTGAACGATTCCTGCTAGGAATTTTTTTAAAAATGAAGACCTAGTCACTGAATAGGTCTGGGTCACATGTCTTAAAGACCTTGAATTTCCTTTCCCCAAAATTCCATCACATTAACCAAATATTTATATTGTCCTTGCTTTTAGCGAAGCAGTAGCTGTCTACATATTCACTTGTACTTCTGTTTGACTCTGATATAAGTGGAAAATATTATATGTACTTTTGTATGTAATGTACCTTTCACTCTGGGCTCCCTGTAACTTTCTGCCACTGCTTTTCTCAGGGCTTTTCCTAGTGGGAAGGGAGCATTTTCTATGATTTGCAATATATAATTCAAGAGATTTGAGTTGCTCGTCATCTTATGACTAATTATCCAAGATTGTTTCTTTATATTTTGTTTTGAGTACATTTATTACGAATGTCAAAACTGAATGGAAATAGAAAAATAGTTTTGATAAGTTAATGTGCAGCAACTTTACAATTAGCTTGATAACTATACTTGCAGGCAAAGACTCTAATTTTCATGTGATCTCCACATGGTGCATACTTAGTTGCATCATGAGTCCTGAATTACTGATTAGACAGGAGATAGAATTTCTGAAATTCATCTAGTGATATACCTGTAATCCTGTAGATGACTTTTTAGAAATCTGAGTGTATGGGATACAATCATAAAATGTTTGTTAACTGGGACTAAATCTAATGAATGTAGTTTTATTGAAAGGTTTCAATTATAATTTTGGAAATTCTACAATGCAATTTTAAATAAAGGAAGGATTGTTACAGAAATTGATAAATATTCAAAATAACTCATCCTGAAGGGAATCCTTGAAATTTGGACGTTCGATATGTTTGAAAAAAAATCTCATTTTTTTCCTAATCACATTACACTGTTTCTCTTGCAGTTTGTTTTAAAATAACGTATTTGACTTGTCTTTTACTGAGGATGATCCTATTAAGCTATTAGATCATCCACGATGCACCTCAAGCTAACTTTTTGATGTAGCCCTCAGAATTCCAGGAAGACACACTCACAACTGGTTAGACTGGAGTCTTCTTCCAAAAAACAGTTGATAGGGTTTCTTTACAGTTACAATTTCATATTATACCTGACTTTTTTTCCAACCCCTGATCTAAACAGATTCCTCAGTGTTGAGAATATTATTGTTCTCATTGTGGTACAGCACTTCTGCACATAAAGCAGTGATTTTGTAGTGCTGGGGTCTGTTTGGTCATTAGCTGTTACTCAAATGCCTCAAATAGCTTTCATTCTCCTTTTCTATGTTGTAGTGCAGAGAAATGTCTTTTACGCTACAAAAAAAAAGTCTCCTCTTGACAAGTCTCTGAAGAAGAGTGGATGGTCTGGCCAGGAGTCTTGTCACTCAGTACAGGGAGAATAGTGTCTTATTGAAGAAAATCTGGGGAGGAGAGCATAAAAAACTTAATTTTGTTTAGTTCTGATCTCCAAAATATCTAACCTAATCCCAGCATTTAAAAAATTGCCTTTTCCTTGCTGAAAGAACACATTTCCCCTGTGTGGGGTGGTTCTATGGATTTACAAGAGATAAACTGGATCTTTGACATGTTGGGGGTGAAATTCTTCTTTTGACAAAAAAATGGCAAAATGCTGTTTTTTTTCTGCCATAATTAGTAAAATTGCATTCTCAAAAATCACACATTCTAAAGTTGCACATTCCTGCAATTTTTTTTGCAGGACATTAATTGCAGAGAACACCATGCATTCTCTCATTAAAAAAGGAATTTCAGACCATACAATTTTGTTTAAAGTAAACATCACAAAGATCCACAATACTTCACAATTTCTTGCTTGCTGGTATCCAAACTGATTGTTATCAAAACAGGCAAAGTACAAAGAGAGTTTGTAAAGCTACCACTGAAACATGTGAATTTTCACGTAAACACTTGGCAAACGCTCATTACCAAATGAAGACAAATAACAAATGCAAGCAAACTATTTTCAATCTGCTCTAAAAGAAACTTTGGAAAGCTGAATACCATTTACCTATATATGAATCACTGGGGCTGATTTTCAGTGAAGTGATAATTATCTTAGAAATGTAAAATAATGTGATAAGCATTCCATTGGCCCTGTGATTTTTGCTGGCTCCCTTTGTGATGTAACTTAGTTTATTTTGGCTGTAAGTCATGTAGACTGAATCCAAAAGTCTGCTGTTTGATGTTTTAATATTGTTGGTATTCTGCTCAGTAATGAGCATTATTAAAGAAAATCCTTATTTAAATGGCCAATTGGTTTTATATAATGTATATATGATAATTAAAAATTCTTGAACTTGTCCAAAAGGAAAAGTCTGCATTAAGAATGTAAAATACATGAATACAATAAAATACATTAATCTGGATGAGAAACTTATTTAAATAACTTGGTGGTTACTTTCTTGGTGCTGAAAATATTATTTGATTTCAGAAAGTTCTTTTTCACATTATCAAGTCGATTTTGTAGTAATTCATTACTAAATCTCACTTTTTCTTTGAATCAATACATGTGGAACACATAGGACCTGCTTGATTTTTAAAAATAGTTTTAATAGACCTGTCACCACATTATCCACATGACATTCATTCCCCCTGCCCCCAGAAAAAAGGTGGAGAAAGTAAGAAAATGTCTGAGCAATTTATGTAATCATTAGTTAGACTGTCATTAAAATAGTTTTGCAACTTTTCATTTAATAAAACTGAAATTTAAAGTTCAAGTAGGACAGTTCCATGTATACCAACATTTTGGGGAAAAAAGTCAGCAGATTTTATGAATGCAACAAAGCTTGAATGTCGTCACTAATCATTTTCACTCTTACAACTTCTTGAGAATTTGGAAACTATAACATTTGTTTAAAAAACAGCAAGTATTATAAAGAAATGATTAGTATGAGCTCATAAAGTTTGAAATCTTTGGAGGCTGAATCTGTGCTTAGTACTTTTTATACTGTACACAGTATGTATAAATTCATAGCTATTATCAGCACAGATAAGCTATAAAAAGTTTGATATTTTATATGTTAAAAAAATATATGCCATAACCAGACGTGATAGTTTATTGCTTAAAGGTATTGCACTCATTTGCTTTTTTTTTAGTTGTGGAAGAAAAGTTTACTCAGTTTCCAAACCTTAACATCCCATCCCTTATAGCACAATTTTGGGCTGTTATCATGTCACAGACTTTCCTTATGGCGACCCTCTAAGTGCAGCATGGTAGTACCAATACTGCAATGATCTTTGTGAAAATGCATCCAAAAGTTGAATTCACAGCAGTTTTTTTTAAATTCCTTTTCATGGTACAATGCCATGTATACTGGCTGAACACTTATAAAATTTATAGCAAAAGAAACTCTGAATCAGAAGGTAATAGAATGGCAATACATCATGTGTGTGTTTGAGAGTGCATGCACTGAGCTCATATCCATTTCTCCAACCCCCATAGTGGTGTGAATGGCAGTATAGCTCAGAGCTCTGCAATCGCACTGATACATAAACAGAATCAGTGCTATAAAAGTGAGGGTGTAGCTGTTCAATATATTCCTTTTTAAGGGGAAAATAACAACAGAATGTATTTGGAAATCAATTTTCATCAAAAATTTCATATTAATGTAATACAGTTCATTTTGTGACTAAATTGAGAAAGCTATAACCTATATTCATACAATTCTGTTACAAATACCATTGGCACGATAAAAACAAAAATTTTGATAAAAGAATGACATGAAATTGCTTTTAATTGTGCAATCAATCACAACTGTCATATTTTACCATAAAATCTGTGGTCCTGTTTGTTACAATCCTGGGATTTCCTTTTATGGCCAAAAGTGCCACTGAATTTTCACTAAATTAATTTCATTGCAGCAGGAAATTGTGATGTAAATTATTAAAAATCGTAAGTTTTTTGTGATAAATGATGTAATGTACAATTTGTTCTGAAACCCCCTACATGATACAATCCCATTGTTTTGTGGGGTTGACCGTCATTAAATAAATGGACCTTTCTGTTACAATAGCTGTCCTTTCGGCTTTCAGAATTTAGAATTAAATATCAGAATTGAATGAATGCATACTTATAATGGCAATAAATAAACGCTTAAAGGAAATGGTGTGTTAATGAAGAATTCGGGTTAAAGGCAATGAACATTCTATTGTTTGACCTGCCAAGATTGCACTTCCTTTGAAATCTGTTAAATAAATTGTGTTTGCATTAAAAAGAATAAGACTTTAAATTTAATAACCTGATTTAATCAAGCTCATCTTCACAACCAGCTTTGAAGCCTTCTGATTAATCATAGCCGTAATAAACTAACAGTGCTTTCAGTGATTCTACACTTGAGCAGAACACTTAAATGTATCATCAGTGGAGGGAAGCTTGCTTTATTTCATGGACTATTTAACTTGGGGAGGAAAAAAAGGAAAGTAACACAAACCTAAAAATTCTTACCCTAGCTATTCTTTTTATGAGCCAAAAACAACATTCATGTTTCCTTAGTGCCTCTCACTTTCACTGTGGAATGTTTGGAAACTTAAATTTTTACTTTTAAGAGACGTTGTTCTGTGTAAATTCATTGGATTTGTTGAGCTAATGCTGTTTTCCTGAATCTTTCCTTCTTCCTGTCTGTGCTTCATTCCTTCCCAACTTTGCAATGTAGCAAGCTGAGCAGTTGTTCAATCAGATGTACACACCAGTAAGTGGTTCTAAAATGCCCTCTGTAACATATGAAAGCATGAGGACCCATTGACCTAACATTGTGCTTATACCTAAGTGCAGCTCTGCAAACATTTCAGACGATCGCAATTTTCAGTCATGCTGGAATAAGTAAGCTATGTAGACTTCAAGGTCTTGGTTGCTTATGCTTAAATAGTAACTAATTAGAAACTGACATCGTGAAACCATGGTATTGTTTCTTGTGATACTACCTTTAAGTCTACAGAACCTTGGCAGACTGACAGTTTATGCACAGACCAAATTTAGTTATATTTTGGCATGCCCTAATATTTTCAACTTGTTAGGATGTGATAATTGGCAAATTGGTAACACTGGCATGCTTTATAGCAAAGGTTTACACTCAAAATTCTTGTTCATGAAATCCTTGATTGTCATGAAGAACCATAATGGGGAACACAGACATCTTTTGTTCTGTGCCTAGACTGTTGTCAGACATAGGAATTCATTGCAGAACTGGGAGCACTTAGAGGGTTAACTTTTTTTATAATCAAATTAAATTTGTTCAAGTTTGCATGTTTCAGTTACTTTGTTTAAATTCCTGATTTTTCTGCACTTGAATGATTTATTTTCACTAAATTATTCAGAACCCTAATATTTTAAGTAGCTAATTTTGTTCATCAGCTTTAAAGATTTGTATTTACTTTTCTTGCTGTTTTTGTGAACGTAATGTGCAAATTTGCAAATGCTACACAAATACCACTGTTTTTAGGTTCGAGTGAATTCAAATTTTGATTCTTGTACTTCTGGGCATGTGGCTTCTCACAAAAATACAGCAACTTTTGAGATTAGACTATAATTGAAGTATGAACTTAAAGTGAATTAATTCTTAAACTGGATCCATGGACTGCTGGCATCTGAATGAACTATTATATGTTAACTATGCTCTCTTGAGACTCAGATCATAGAATTAATACTGTTAACAGTAACTCGTTTCATTGTGTTCATTACCTTTTGGAAAGCTGGTCAATCTGCTTTTCTTCATCCTGCCAATCTAATATAAATAAATGACAATAAATGAGGAACACTTTAATGTTGAACCCAGACATTAAGATGTTTTATTACTGATGTGTGTTTAGTGACACAAAGACTACTTTGCATTGTCTTTTCTGGATTTATTTCAGTAGCATTTAAATTGGTAATGAATGATGAATTTGTTCTCATCTCCAATCTCTTAATCAGTTGCTACATACCTAATAAATTAGAGGTAATAAACCACTGGTTTTAATGGCATATGTTTAAGTAGTTCTGAATGATAATACGCAACCGAATGTTGCTTAGTTTGGCAGTAAAATTTACAAAGGAATCAAGTTTACTGAAAAAAATGATGCATATAATTCGTAACAGTGCTCCTATATTATCCTCATGTTTAGTAATATGTTGAACAAAGCCCAGCAGTTTATATTCACATTAAAAAAATTTAAAGTAACAAACAATACTTTATTGGATGATGCAGTTGTGCTTATTCTTTTGGTCCATTTAGCATCCAGTACAATTTAATGGTACAAAACATCATTGCAAAGAAATTTAGCATCCTCAGAAGAATAATGCTGTACTTTTTTCATCCTATAGGTTGCAATTTGTTTTAGTTTAATTTTCCTTCTCATCCTCGTTTGCCTTGTTTTGTCTTATGTGCTTGGTTTTGTTTTCAAGATACCAATTAGGAATTATGAGGAACATAGGGTAGGCCAAACATTGCAGTGCTTTTTCCCTTTTCATTATTTTGTGTGTACTAGTTTGAAGTCTGAAGTATCAAAAACTTTGGCTGCAAATTTTCCTGCACTGTCATTCATAGTATTCCAGCCCCTGCCCAAGATAACATAATTAAGTTCTTTTATTGGTAAAACTGTGCTCTACTTTAAAGCATGTGTGTTAGGCTTGTTTTGCAACTCATGGAAGTTTGTGTGTGTGTGTGTGTGTTTTCAATAAATTATGAAGTGCTGTGCTGTAGTATCACATGTCAGAAATTAAAACATGATGTTTATTATTTTGGTGTCACTTTCATTTTTCTTTACTTTCCATACAAAAGGCTCATGATGCCGAAGAGGATGCTCGTTTGAACCCAGAATTGGGTGAGAAAATGAGACAACTTGAGAAGGATGTGGCATACTACAAAGAGGAGTCTGGTAAATCCCAGGCTGAAGTTGACAGACTCTTGGAGATCTTGAAGGAAGTAGAGACTGAGAAAAATGACAGAGATAAGAAAATAGCAGAGCTTGAGAGGTAAGGGTCAACTTTTTCATTAACATGATAATGAGAGTTAAGTAAACCTGAAACCAGGGAAGTAGTTTTACTGTAGTAGGAATACAATATTCTATTAGTATTTGGAGAGGGTACAAAAAAAGCCCCATCTAAATTAAAGCTGTAAACTGTTGCCTTGAGCTATCTCCAAAGGCTGGTGTTGTAATAACATTCTCAATTTGTACAAGAAGGTAAAGCATATAAGACCCTTCAAATGTAACTTAAATCTACTGTGTCTCTCCCCTTCTCTCAAAGCTGTTTGTTTTCTTGCATCCTTATTGCTCCTCCTTATATGCTATGGACTGGATCTGTTCACCAGCCTCAGTCAAGACTGGCCTTGTGTCCACCACAAGCAAGTGCCTGATATTCCTCCACCTGAGCCAACAGTTGGCTTCTTGAACAACCATTTCCCCCACTCTTCTGGCACAGCCAGGAGTGGTAACAATACACAGGAGATCACTGCAATAAACTATGTCATGCCACTCGGTGCAAATTTTTTTATTTTATGTTAAGCAGAATTATTGAGTTTTTTTCTGAAGCAGATTGTGTGGAATAATTTTATGAGTGATTTTCAGGGAAACACTTGCTCCTTTCTTAATAACAACAACAACTTGCATGTATACACTGCACTTTAAAGTAGGGAAACATCCCAAGATGCTTCACAGGAACATAATCAGACAAAATTTGACACAGACCCAAAAAGGAGATATTAGGAGTGGTGATTAAAAGCTTGGTCAAAGAGGTAGGTTTTAAGGAGCATCCTAAAAGAGTGACTAGTAGGAGAGGTTTAGGGAGGAAATTTCAGAACTTAGGGCCTAGATGGCTTAATGCATGGTCGCCAATGGTGGGGCAAAGGAAGTGGGGGATGTGTGAGGCCAGAGTTGGAGGAACGCAGAGTTCTCGGAGGGTTATAGAGCTACAGGAGGTTATAGAGATAGGGAGGGGCATGGCAATGGAGGGATTTGAACATGAGGATGAGAATTTTAAAATCGAGGCGTTAGTGGACCAGGAGCCAATGTAGGTCAGCAAGCACGGGTAATGGATGAACGGGACTAGGTGCGAGTTAGGATACCGGCAGCAGAGTTTTGGGTGAGCTTAGGTTTATGGAGGGTGAAAGATGGGAGGCCGGCCAGGAGAGCATTGGAATAGTCGAGTCAAGATGCAATGAACCGTCTGGTTCAGACTATGGCAGTGGTCAGGGAGAGGAATGGAATTGGTGTGAACAAAATATTTGGTACATAGGACATTGATACAATTTTATTTTCTGTTCCAATCTCACTTAGAGACGCAACAACAAATATAACCCTGCAGATTATAATGATAAATTTGTAAAACTTTATAAGAGACCTCAATCCTAACCAAATGCTGTTCCCAGAGGTTATTTGGTGATAATTGGTCGGTCACACAGACTCGCCTTGACTCCGATTATTTCTCAATCCTAACTTGAATGAATTTGCTTTATGACGGAAATGCTGACTGACTTGTACAGCTTACAGGAAAATGTTTCCATCAAGTCAGTAAGCCAATTTGGAACTACCTATTCTTCATGTGAATTCCAACTTTTATGTTAAAAATGCAAGCATTTTTAACATTTATTCCTGAAAGATCATGTCTTACCTTTTGAAACTTCATAAACTATGATTCATAAATTAACAAAACATTTTGTTGTGCCCTCCAAAAGCTATGTAATATAATATTGAAACTTGTTCTTACTAAGTAATACAAAATTGATCTGGCCTGAAAACATACTTGTTATATAAGAGATTAAGTGGGGGAAAATTAATTGGTCTATATTTGTTTACCCAGAAAGATTATTCGACACAATTAAAAAGTTGAAATCGTTTAGCTATACAATATGTTGAGTCAAATACGGAAGTGTTCATTATCAATGTTAGGTATATTTGTAATGGAGATTGTAGAGCATCAAAGATAATGATTTTGAATGTTCTACATACACTTCAAATGGTTAGTCAACATGTGAAAAAGAACAGATTTGAAGCAATGGATTAGATAATCAACATTTTCACTTCCTGAAAAGAATGGAGGCACAGAATGTATTTGTCATTGTGTTTGAATACAGGACTGAGATCTGAGTGCAATATTCAGTTCTCAGGATCACATTCACAATTAAAACAGAAATTAGTTTACTAAATCATTCACCATCACCCATTGTCACAGGGTGTAACAGAGATAACCCCCAAACCAATGACATTTATGGCAACTAAAATTTGAGGCTGTAGATTCAAATAGATTTATTTTCAACTACTATTTGTCTTTGATACCAAAATATGTTTAGATTTGTATCCATTGTTTTGCTACTATTCTAACTAAGGATTCATTGCATGGAGATTCAAAGCACAGTATTTATTGCTGATATGTTTTGTGTCTTCAATTGTATGATTTGTGAATTTGGTAAGTGTGGATTTGTTGATGAGATCTTTTCCTCTGTCCCTGCTATTTTTATCTCTTCCTATCCAGTGGCAGAGCACACACTCAGCAGCACCTCTCGGTCTCAGCCCCACAGCAGATAGGGGGGTTGGTCTGGGATTTCTTGGGAAAGTGAGTGCTCTGCCCCAGCATGCATTGCAAATGTACTATATGCTATGCTGTTTATGCACATGCCCTAATGACTTCCTTGTGGTGGTTTTCCTATAATTTGCATTTTGTTAAACATGCAATGTCCTGTTTTTGTTGGCCTACAGCAACTATTAATTTACAACAAAGAAATTAACAGCTTTTTAGTTGCATGCTGTGTGGGAGCTTTCAAATGACACCTGTTTTAGAAACTGAAAAATTTGGTGCTTGGCTGATTTTTACCCTCCCTAATCTAGGGTGTTAAGGCTGAGATCAGTTACCTTGGTCCAGAGTGACCCTTGCTGGAAATGCACTGAGTAGGATAGGATCCAGGTTGGATGTTATGTCCCAGCCATTGAATAACTTGCTGACACTCGGCATCAAGACTTACACATAAATAATGGCCACTTAGTCCAGGTAACGAGAGATACCAGCCGCGACTCATTGGTAGCGCTTTCGCCCGAGTCAGAAGGTTGTGGGTTCAAGACCCACTCCAGAGACTTGAGCACTTGAGCAAAAAACTCCAGTGCAGTATTGAGGGAGTGCTGCACTGTTGGAGGTGCCGTCTTTCAGATGGGACATTAAACCGAGGCCCCACCTACTGTCTCAGGTGGACATAAAAGATCCCATGGCACTATTTTGAAGAAGAGCAGGGGAGTTCTCCCCAGTGTCCTGGCCTATATTTATCCTTCAAGTAACATCACTAAGATAGATTATCTGGTCATTTTCACATTGCTGTTTGTGGGACCTTGCTGTGTGCAGATTGGCTGTCGCGCTTTCTACATTACAACGGTGACTACACTTCAAAAGTACTTCATTGGCTGTAAAGCACTTTAGGACGTCCTGAGGTCTATATAAATGCAAGTTCTTTCTTTCCTGTGCAGCTAGCCTTTACCAAGTCTTATGTGACTATCAACCCTTGAAATCTTGCTTCCTTTTGAAAGGTAAGGATGATCAGATGAAGTATAGGATAACCACGACTGGTTCATTATATTTTTGTGACTAATGCAAGTGTGACTAATACATCACACACTTGTTTGACTTCCTACCATCAAACTCTATCTTCATTTTAAAACTGTACCTAATCTAGTACAGTAAAATATAACTATCAACAATGCTTTGATTTTTTTGATGGATTTTAGTATCTCTGCCGTAATGTTTTCAATCACAAGCAAATTTTATGCTGCATCCTTTTGCTGCAAAATAGTCACTTTATTTCACAGTTGGTACCACTAAGTAAAGATGGTCCTTACTGATAGCTTCACCTTTCTTGTGATAACAGTATTTTCATTCCTTGCTGATCAGATATTTCCGAGAGATTTATAATTTTTTCCTGTATTTCCTTGGTTGTTTTAATGTGTATTTTCTCATGCACATAATAGTGAGCTTTTCACCAAGCAGGGAAGTAATTAATGTGTGTATATGTATAACAAAAATCACCAACAAAATACTGCAAAAATTTCACAGCATACTGGAACTTTAAGAAGTTAACTTTTCTTTGTACCATTTATAATTTGTCAATTTTCTCTCTATTAAAATTGCTCCCTTTCCTCTCTCTTGTTCTCTCCTTTCCTCTCTCATGATCTTCCTGCTAGTCCTCTTTCACACTTGAACTCTTCCCCTTCTCTCACTGTCCCCCTCTCTTGTGCGTTCGCACATTCTCCCACTCTTTGCATTCTCTCTTCTGCTTCGCTACCTTTTGGCTTTGTTGCCTTTTCCAAGAAACTTTTTGTGCTGTTTTTTTCTGCTCTCTTTGCTGCTCTTTTCTGCCATTTTTCTGCTCCTCTTGCTTCAAAATGTACTTGCATTTCAGTCAACACATCCATTTGGATTCCTGAAATATGTAATTTCTGTAGATCCAAGAATATTGCAGTTTTCAAAATGTTCATTTGGAGGGCACATTTTGGAGGTTTCACTTACCAATATTTTCTTTCCTCGCCTTTCAAAGGGAGGTGTTGAGATGGTCATTGAGTGCATTTATTTGTTATGACTGTTTTATTTTTGATTTTTAATTATGGAAACAAAATGTCTGGATATTTTAGCATTTTTCTGTCTCACCTTACAGAATATTTTTTCCCTTCTCTCTTGAAGATGGTGACTTATGATTCCATGGGCACCGGCTGCCTACAGTACTGTGCCCATATAGGCACTCTTCATGCATGAGCTAAGACAGTGAGTGTTGGCAGGTTATTGAACATTAGTTCACAAATTCAGATTCAAACAAAGCACTAGCCAGTGCCCAAGACAATAGACTGCCAGGGAAGACAGGCATCTCTCTACTTATACTGGTGGGGAAAATGAATAATACCAACCTCTACAATACTAAGGATTGAATTCAGACTGCTTACTCCCCTCTACTCTTAGCGTGCTAAACTATTGGGAATAATGAGTGTCCTAGTATATAATTTGCCACAGACCACCGAAACCTGCCATACCTCGAAATTGGACTGCCAAAGAAAAGTGCAACCACAACCGTGCCCCAAATTATATAGCAAGGAGAAGCACGCGCACTTGAATTACCAGGCTGTGTGCATGACACACAGGAAGTCAAGGGTGAAGCAGGATTAGATGGTGGGCTTCTCAGTAGTGCAGACTCAGAATCTGGATATGCAACATGAGGCACTGCTGCACCACCACTGGCAGCAAGGTGTAATTACATCATGAGAAGTTTACATAGGCAGTTTCAATTATAAATATGGATATAAGAATGTATAATAGGAAAAAGTTGACGACAGGAAATAAGGTCTGGCAGACAGGAAGTACATGCAGGCATAACATTTTTAATATATACATGTATATCCATATATCAATATATCTATAATATATTAAAAATCTTATATCGGTACTCATTTCCTGTCAACTTTTTCTATAATAACTTCCTGTGTCCACCTTAATAATCAAACTGCCCATGTAATGACACCCACCTGCCAGTGGAAACGATGAATTATATTTGCAAAACCTGGTCCAAATTTCCTGTGCCATCTTACCCCACCTCACCTGTAAACTATACTCAGTCTTGATTTCCTGTCTGTGATGCAACAGTTATTTAAAAAATGTATATAAATAAACTGTAACTTCAGTGTATAGTTATTTTGAAATCTCCTTGCCTTACTCATTCACTCATCATATTACATAGTGTACAGCACAGAAACAGGCCATTCGACCCAACTGGTCTATGCCGGCGTTTATGCTCCACACAGCCTCCTCCCACCCATCTTCATCTAATCCTATCTGCATATCCTTCTATTCCTTTCTCCCTCATGTGCTTATCTATGCTATATAGCTCAACTACTCAACTTGCATTTATATAGTGCTTTTAACACTATTTAAAAAAAAAACCTCAAGGCACTTCACCAAAGCATAATTAGTCAAAAATTGTCATTGAGTTAAGGAAAATTTATTAGGAATAAGAAAATAACACTGTGCACACTGAGACATTTACATTGTCCTTCAAAATTAATTTGAGGGTAAACCCTATTAATCTCTGTGGGCTGAGATGGTGGTGAAATCCTCACATCAGATCTCTATAAATGTTGTTCTGTTCCAGTCACTAGGAGATGTGTAAGCGTGGCAAGGACATCAATTTTTGTGATGAAGCATCCAGTATCCATTTGACGCTTTCTCAGTGTACAACCAAGATGATAACTTGAGAAGCATGGGAGTCAATCGTGCATCCTGCCACTGCAAGCATGCCACAAGCTGTGGCTACAACATGCTATTTTTTACGGGACAAGACTAAATCTAATTGGGTCTGAATTGGGTAAAATTTAGGTACTGGTGAATATATTGAATACTGTTGTAATTTTAATTTTAAGATTATGGAAGCTCTTTTGATTTTTAAAAAAAATATATACTTTATTCATAAAATTTGCAGCAGTTTATACAATACGGTTCTCATATCACATTCCAAACATACACAATATCGATTATGCAATTTGCAGGTTACATCAAGTACAGTTCAATGAAACACATTGGACATAATTACAGTTCATGACACTCTAGGGTGCCTCATTGCATCACAATCAATACAGGTGATTCATTACAGATTCATTGCAGATTTATTGCAGGTACATTACATCAATTTTGAATTTTACATTCTGCCCGAGGGGGTTTTTCCCTGATTGCAGCCCCTTGGTATACAATGGCGGGAAAGCTCTAAACGGTTGCCTTTCCCCACAGAGCCTTTGCGGCGGCCGCACCCATCCTCAGTGCGTCCCTCAGCACGTAGTCCTGGACCTTGGAATGTGCCAGTCTGCAACACTCGGTCGAGGACAGCTCCTTGTACTGGAAGACCAGCAAGTTTCGGGCAGACCAAAGGGTGTCTTTCACCGAGTTGATGGTCTTCCAGCAGCAGCTGATGTCCGTCTCAGTGTGCGTCCCCGGGAACAGCCCGTTGAGCACAGAATCCTGTGTTACGGAACTGCTCGGGACGAACCTGGACAGATACCACTGCATCTCTCTCCAGACCTTCTTTGCAAAGGCACATTCCAGAAGGAGATGGGTGACGGTCTCGTCTCCACCGCAGCCTCCTCTGGGACAGCGCGCTGAGAGTCCGGGAGTACATGAAGGATCTGACGGGAAGGGCCCTTCTCACCACCAGCCAAGCTAGGTCTTGGTGCTTGTTTGAAAGCTCTGGCGATGAGGTGTTCTGCCAAATGACATTGACAGTCTGCTCGGGGAACCAACCGACAGGATCCACCATCTCCTTTTCCCGCAGGGTCTCGAGGACGTTACGTGCGGACCACTTGCTGATCGCCTTGTGGTCAAAGGTGTTTTTCTGCACAAAATTTTCCACGAAGGACAGGTGGGGCAGAACGGTCCAACTGGACGGAGCATTCCGTGGCAGCGTGGCCAGGCCCATCCTTCTCAACACCGGGGACAGGTAGAACCTCAGCACGTAGTGACACTTTGTGTTTGCGTACCGAGGGTCCATGCAAAGCTTGATGCAGCTGCACACAAAGGTGGCCATCAGGATGAGGGCCACATTGGGCACGCCTTTCCCCCCTTTCTCTGGAGATTTGTACATCATGACCCTGCGGACACGGTCCATTTTTGATCTCCAGACAAAGCGGAAGATGGCTCGGGTGACTGTCACGGTGCAGGAGCGAGGTATGGGCCTGACCTGCGCAACGTACAGCAACACCGAGAGCACCTCGCACCTGATGACCAGGCTCTTGCCCACGATCGAGAGGGATCGTCGATCCCACAGTCCCAGTTTCTGCTTAACCTTGGAAATACGCTCCTCCCAGTTTTTGGTGCACGCCCCGGCCCCCCCGAACCAGATCCCCAGCACCTTCAGGTAATCCGACCTGACGGTGAAGGGGACAAAGGATCGGTCGGTCCAGTTCCCAAAGAACATGGCCTCGCTCTTGCTACGATTTACCCTGGCCCCCGAGGCCAGTTCGAACTGGTCACAGATGCTCATCAATCTGCGGACCGAGAGCTGATCCGAGCAAAAGACGGCGACGTCATCCATGTACAGGGAGGCCTTGACCTGAGTACCTCCGCTGCCTGGGATCGTCACCCCTCTTATGCCCGCATCCCTCCTGATGGACTCGGCAAAGGGTTCGATGCAACACACGAACAAGACGGAGGAGAGAGGACAGCCCTGCCTGACTCCAGATTTGATCGGAAAGCTTTCTGATTCCCACCCGTTGATTGAAACTGCGCTACTGATGTTTGTGCAGAGCAGTTGGATCCAATTGCGGATTCCCTCTCCAAACCCCATTTTGGAGAGCATGTCCATCATGTACGTGTGGGATATTCTGTCAAAGGCCTTCTCCTGGTCCAGGCTGATCAGGCAGGTGTTCACCCCCCTGTCCTGTACGTAGGCAATCGTATCCCTGAGTAGCGCCAGGCTATCAGAGATCTTCCTGCCGGGTATGGCGCAGGTCTGATCGGGGTGGATCACCACCTCCAGGGCTGACTTGACCCGATTGGCGATGACCTTGGACAGAATTTTGTAGTCCACGTTAAGTAGTGAGATGGGTCGCCAATTTTTGATTTCTTCCCTCTCCCCCTTCCGCTTGTAGATGAGGGTGATGATGCCTTTCCTCATGGTGTCTGACATGCTGCCTGCCAGGAGCATATCCCCGTACACTTCCAGCAGGTCTGGGCCCATCCAGTCCCACAGAGCCGAGTACAACTCCACCGGTAAGCCGTCGCTTCCGGGAGTCTTACTCTTCTCGAAGGAATGGACGGCCTTTGTCAGTTCGTCCAGAGTTAGCGGGTGATCCAAACTCTCCCACTTGCTGTCGTCTAGAACCTCTGTGATAGACGACAAGAAGGACTGGGAGGCCGTGCTGTCTGTGGGCTTCGCGTCGTACAGTCCGGCATAAAAGGATTTGCAGATCCTCAGTATGTCGGGCTGCGAGGACGTGACCGAGCCGTCCTCTTCCTTCAGGCTGCTGATCACAGAGCTCTCTCTGTGCACCTTTTGGAAGAAGAAGCACGAGCAAGTCTCGTCCTGCTCCACGGAGCGGACTCTGGACCGGAAGATGATCTTGGAGGCCTCGGAGGCAAAGAGCGAGGCTTGCTGGTCCTTCACCTCTGAGTTCCTCCCCGACATCGATCCCCATCGACTGCAGCAGGAGAAGATTCTGCATGCTTTTCTGGAGTCGGGACGTTTTCCTCTGCCTCTCTCTCGCCTTCTGAACACCTTTGAGGATGAAGAACCTCTTGATGTTTTGATGCCACAACTGGTTAGAGTGGCATGTAGCTGTGTCTTAGGGTAGAGAAGTCCAGGTTTGATCTCTGGTCTATGCAGAGTTAGCTGATCTCAGTGCATCTGGGTTAGGAGGGGAAAATCAGTCTTCAGTAACAACAAGAACAACTTGCATTTATATAGTACTTTTAACATGGAAAAAACATCCCAAGGCACTCCACCAAGTGTAATCAGTCCAAAATTGTCATCAACTTAAAGGAAATATTATGAGGTGTGACTAAATTACATAGAATGTACAGCACAAAACAGGCCATTTGGTCTAACTGGTTCATGCCAGTGTTTATGCTCCACCCAATCCTCCTCCTATCCTACTTCATCTAACCCTATCAGCATAACCTTCTATTCCTTTCTCTTTCAAATACACCTATCCTATGTGCCTCAACTACTCCTTGTAGGCTTGGGGCCTAGACGGCTGACGGCATAGCTGTCAATGATGGACAAAGGGAATGGAGGATGCATAAGGGTCCAGAGTCGAAGGAACACAGAGTTCTTGGAGGGCTGTAGAGCAAGAGAAGGTTACAGAGACAGGGAGGGATTTAAACTGGTCTACTATGGTCACAGTCACAGAGGATGTCATTTGTGACTTTGATTAGGAGTGTTTCAGTGCTCTGGCAGGGATGGGAACCTGATTGGAGAGATTTAAACATGGAGTTGCAGGAAACATGTACACAGATTTTGAAAATGACAACACATTCAAGGACTTTGGAGAAGAAAAGTATATTGGAGATGGGGCAGTAGTTTGAAAGAACCGAGCGATTGAGCTGGGGTTTTTGACGAGGGGTGATGATGGTGATTTTGAAAAGGAGGGGGACAGTGCATGAGAAGAGGGAACTATTTACAATGTCAGCTTACATGGGGGCCAAGAAGGGAAGTGGGTGATCAGCAGTTTAGTTGAAACAGAGCAGGAGATGAGTCTCATTCACAAGAGGAGCTTGGAGAAGGCACGAGGGAAGATGGGAGAGAAACTTGTGAAAAACCGGCATAACTGTCAATGATGGAGAGTACAGGGGGAACCATAGGGGAGGTATGGCTTGGGGAACGGGGAGGGCGGGAGGGATGCAGCAGAGGCAGCTGAATGGATAGTCTTAATTGTAGTCATAAAAAAGTCCATGAGCTCTTCCACACTTGTTGAAGGTGAGGGGAGAGGGGTCTGAGACACTTGGGAGTTTGAAAGTGCGGTTGCAAATAACTGAGTTTTTTTCCGGGGTAAATGAAGAAGGAAGTGGGGTTGGAACGAAGTAGGTGAGGGAGACGAGGAAGTGATTGAGATGATAGAAGTAAAGAGGCCACGTGAGATGACTAGATCAAGGGGGTGGCCGTGAGTATGGGTGGAAGAGTGTATATGGAGGGAGAGGTTAAGGGAGGACAGGATTGCAGTGAAATCAGAGGTGAGAGGGCAAGGCGAGTTGAGATGGAGATTGAAATCATCGAGGCTGAGGAATCACTTAGTGCAGAGGCAGAGAGAGGAAAGGAGGGAGGATCTCGGGGAGAAACTATGGGTGAGACATGTACGGGGTGGTAGAGAAAGAGGATTTTAAAGGAAAGGTGCCAGTGGAGTGGGGGAGAGACCAAGGTGTGATTTGCTAATAAGGACTACACTGCCACCCATGCAATTTGGAGGGAGCAGGTGGTGGAAAACATAGGGGGAGGCTGCAGTAAGGGGCAAGATGTTGTCACCCTTGAGCCAAGTTTCAGTCAAAGCCAGGATGTCAACCACAACATGATCACGACTGAAAAGACTTTCTGGAGGGAAATGTTGAGAGAGTTGACGATTGTTGATCTGCTGGCAAGAGTCCGAGGGAGGCAATGATGGGTGAGGTAAGCAGGATGGGTAGGAGACTGGCGAGAAATCCCCCCAGCAGGTGTGCTGGGCGGGAAGGTTGGTGAGAAGAGAATGGGGCAGTTGGGGTTGCTGCTTGTAAGGAGTAATTTCTGGCACTTTCGGCGAATGCAGCGCAGACTCAATGTCTTCAGGAAGGGAGAGGAGAAAATTAGCGGAAAAAAAGAGTGTAAAGAAAAGGATCCTCTATGACGGACGGAATGATTTTTTTGCTTCCTTGTTCCAGCATTGAGCATGTGGGCAAGGTGGATTAAATGTGCTCTAGTCCTGACCTCTGAAGAGCACTCTCCACTGTAACTGTGTTATATTTCAGTTTCCCACATTGGGCAACCTTGTGTTGACTGAATTCCAATAGCGTGTCAATTAACTCTGACCCGTATGGCATTGTGGACTCACACCCAGAAACAACTAGACTGAGTCTGCCTGAACTAGATCCACTTAAGACATTTCCAGTTGGCAGAGACAGGAAACATTAATTCCTTTCTGGACTGGATTTTAGCCCAAGCCCCAGAGGTGAAAAGACATGGTTTTAATTCCCTGTATTACTCAATCCTCAGCATCCGATCTTTAATTGTCCAATTTTGATGGCTTAGTTTAGAAACAAACACCCTTAAATGGCATCCAGTAGTTCAGATTTTGAACACTTGAGTCGCAATTAGGAGGCTGTATGTCTTTGTACTGTTTGAGTGAAGTTTAAGTTCTCAACGGCTGTTAGATGGGGCACCACACAGAAGCGTGGAATTTTATCTTAGGAGGGGGAGGGGTGAATTGGCAGAACCTTTTGAATTATGCTTCAAGACAGCTGATTACAGAACAGCAGCCATGGAGCCTGCAGCCCAAGCAATTAACCCTTTCCAACTGGAATTAAGATTTCTAGGGATAACTGTCAAATAGAGAAGAAAGGTTTTCCATCAATAACTTTTGGTGGTAATATCTCGAAATCACAAGCATCTGAGTTGATGGTCTGTATTGGAAAATCTGCTTAACGGAACACTCAGTTGACAATTAAACTTGTGGAGATTTTGAACCTTGGCCGGTTATATACTGCTAATCAAAATGAGACATTGCATTAATTGTTAATTCTTAGTGAGCTGCATAGAAGTGTGTTTCGTTTGATTTTTTTTTTTGCTTCTGCATTTGTTTGTTCCATGACCACAGGGAATCAGTGGCATGGGTACACACATACATTTTGTAAATTCTTTGCAGTCCTGTTTCAGTAAAGCCAGTTGTAAAACACTGAGCTTTTGCACTGCGATATTTTGCTTTAATATGCCCAAGTGAGCAGTTTATTTAATACCAATAGAATTAAAATACTCCCAGTCCTTTTTTTAACATCACAGTCATGGCAGCCACTTGACTAAAATGTATATATTTTCAGGACTGTAAATAAATGACCGCTTAAGAATTTGGTCATCTGACTCAGCTTAGTTTTCAATTACTCATTATCCATTATACCGTAGCAAATATTTCTGTCCCTGCAATGATATAAAACAGTATATTTTAAAAATGAATTAATTACTTACTATCTTCCTTCTCTTAGAAAAAATGAAATCCAGCAAAAATCTTAAATATATATATTAAAACAACACTGTCCAAGTTAAGTTGAGTCCAACATTCAACCACTTTATCTTTGTTACTCTCTTAACTACTGTGAGAAGCACCAGAGACAGGATGACCCTCATCTGTCACAACTTCCACCCTCATTTTTACTGTACCATTAACATAAATCAGGGAAATGATCATGGAGTGTGGGGGTCAGTAGTCAAAAAACTGTTACCCCCATGGCTCTTTGTAACTTGCACTTTACATAAAATGTGTGAGAAAGAATGTGCATATATGACAGCTGTAGAGAATTTTCATGCTTTAAGTTATAAAATTTTGTATTGTCTAATTTGAAGAGCATGTTAGATTTTATTGTACCGATGAGTTATCAAGCATCTGGATATTTTCAATGACCAAATATTTATCATAATCTTAGTGACTGTTATAAAAGTTGTTCTAAATTTCTGAACTTAACCTGACCTGTTTGGTTCTATTGATATTGTCGGGTCCTTCAGAATATTTGAATGCTTCGAAGTTGCTTATGTTTGCATAATTATGTGGAGTAACCCTAAACTAATCTTTTCCCACATTATTCTCAACTTTCTCTGATATCTTCTGTCTATCCTCCAACCTCCTATCTCCCTTGCTTCAACCAGCTTGGCTTCCAGGTCAGTACCTTCTGCTTTCTTCTCTTTTATGCCATTCTCTGTCTAGCTAGTGTTTGATAAGTGTTGTACTACTTAGTTCCAATACATATTTTAGACTACAGTAACAAAATAACCTAGAAAGACTAACTGAAAATTTAGTAATGGAATTACATGCTGAATATTACCATTTTTCTGGTATTTAGTCCATTACTCTTACAAGTAACCAAGTTCTCAACAAATTTAGAGCACACTGAATCTGTAATAGTTAAACAATTGAACATGTTATGGCATAAATCTCGCGATAAGGCACAGCACTTTACAGTATAGTTACATAGTGACATGCGGTAGTGAAGGTTGCTCATTTTTCCAGACTGTTATAAATAAGCCATATGGTCTGTGTACATTAAATGATCTATTTATTTTGTACTGAGAGCTTCATTAGATAAAGCATGTTCACATTTAATTCTAAATTTAACACAAAACTTCCCATGTTATTGTGCAGATCGTGAAATAAACCAGTGCTTGTGATGATTTCAAACAGTGTCACTAATCGGGAAACAAAATGGAGATTTTTTTTGTGTGTATGTGCTGTGGTTCAATACTTGGTATCCTTTGTACCATTGTGAAAATTAAAAGCTGCAGAAGTACTTCATATTGTACCCCTGCATGCCTCATACTCACCCACCAAGGGAGGGAAGATAGCTAAAATATTAAATCTGTCATTCTTGAAGTTTCATTATTTGTTTTATGATAAACCAGAAATTTTCCATTTCATTACAAATGTGAAAAATAGGTAGTGGGAGGGGTTGACATTCCAGCAATTAATTTTGAACATGTACTCCTTAGCTCAGATACAAATTGGACTATTTCTGTTCAAACCTAGTAGAGTGGGTTTTCTCATTCTGCTTTCTTGTTGCAAGCTATAAAATAAACATGTTTGTCTCTTCTTGGGAAAGTATTCTTTGTAAACATGTTCTTGGTCCTCTGAATGTCAATAGATGGGAAGTTAGTACTTGTCGTTTCTACCTTCTACAATTATATATTTGCTACTTTATATCTTTCCAGTGTGATAAGATTTTTAAAAATACTATTTACTTTGTGCAATAGGAATAAATAGCAATTTTCTAAAACTATTTCTATAATACAAAAAAAAATTGTGAAAAATGGTGGTTTGCCATTTGATATTTACTTTTAAAAGGCAATTTTTATTTTAATGCTGAATAATTGCCTCCTTATTCACTTTAGAAAAATGGAGCTGCCTGCAAAGCCAAAAAAGAATTCTAGATAATTGCTTTTGAATCAGCAATAGATGGTGTAATATTTTCATGTCAGATTTAGTAGATATATTGACGTGTTATATGAGTACCATAGTAAAGTCATTTATTAGATATTTAAGAACAGAGCAATCTATGTTGCATATTTTCCATTAAGAACTTAAACTGATTGTTCTTCACTTTTGCTAAGTTTTTATTGAATCCATTCAAATAGGTCACCACTTTCTTTAGCCACACATTCTCTTCAGTTTCCATTTAACACTTTTGCTGCCCAGACATTATTATACAAGGATTTGCAAATTAATATTTTGTTCCAGTAGTTGTCAAGTGTTTATTTGAGAGTTCATGACTTTTCTAAAGTTTCTGTTGAATCTTGTGTGTGTGAAATGATTTAAGAGAAAAGTAGTGCTAACTGTGAAAAAACACATTGAGTTATTGAAATCTTGGGTTGTGACAGTGAAAGGGTTAAACCTTACACTTACAGTAGCAGGATTTCAGCATGTCTGCGCAGCCATCCTTGGCTTTAGTTTTATGGAATGTAGTTTTTGGGGAGGTGAAAAGAGACTGCAAAGCCTCATGTTAACTCAGCCCTTGAAGAGAATTTAGTAGCCTTCGGCTTCAGAGCAAATGTAGCATTGACAAATGACAGCTTTGTAGTTTCAAGAGCAGACTGAATGTGTTGATTGAAGATAATTTCCACGGAGAAAGAAGGTGCTAGCCTTACTTGTAACATGAACTCAAATTTGAACGTAGACTTTTTAACAGGGGCCTTGAAGATAATATTCATTGACATAGCATATCCTTAATGGTAAATATTTTTCCACTCTTGCTGTCTCTGATTAGAAGTGTATGACTAAACTAGCCCTTTTATAAATTTATTATTGTCCATGACTTTTTGTTTACCGCCTCTTGCCTGTCCTATCCAGAAGTCTCTGCTACCTTACTTCATGTTAGCATCAGCAAGCTGTACAATCTTGGAAGCGTTACTGCTTGCCTACCTCTGTACATATGCTTGCACTTCCAACAGCAGTTACTGAATACGAATCAGGAGTGCGAATCCTTGCTGTAATTGTTTTCCACTCCATTGCCCAGGAACACACAGGCTATTTGTTGCACTCCACTGTTGCTTTGGCTGGCTCAACATAGAACATGGACCAATCCTGGGACGCAGTAGAGTACCATTTAATGGATTGAGCCATCAAAGAAGCTGCATCTATTACTTTTTAATCCACTGTTCCCCATCAACCAAATGTTGTTTTGTTTGCTTCAAAACAGCCTCGTTTCACAAGGAGGAAAGGGTCTGAATAATGGGTTTCTATACAACTGTATTATTGCACTCTGTGATCAGATGACTAGAGACCCATCTTTAGTGAGCAGAACATCACTCCCAAAAGAAGCTAAAATATTCCACTATTATGAGGTGGGACAATTGATGGTGTGGAGGAGGACTGATTGCATATATCTCTGTTGGACTGCTACCATTCTTCATTGTAATCAGCTGCAAAGAGATATACTTCCATAAGGCAGGACTGGTTCTAATGTTTCTTCTTCCTACACCAGATAATTGAATGTTGCTGCTCCTTGCCTGAATGAGAGGTGTGGAAACTGTCCCAGAGAGCTTTATATGTTGATGTTTCAGCTGAAGAGGAAACTTTATCTCACTGCCTCTAAACTGATAGGAAAATCATTGCATCTTATTACTGCAATAATTATCCAGGTTGTGAAATAATTGCAAGCAAATGTAGTCTTATTCATTGTGGAGAACGGATTTTCCAGAACAACAGACCCAGTAGCAATAAACCATTAGAAGGATTTTCAGCATGCCAGGCATGAAAGAAAACATTGTTTTTAAATCAGAAAGTGGAGGCTGGAAAAGGTGTTATGTTTACTTTAGCAATTTCATTTTGAAATTACTTAAATGTTTTATTTAATTGTTTTGAATTCATCTTCATAATTTAAATTCAAACAGGCCTGATTGAGATAATAGCATGTACAATAATATACATATCTCAAAAATGCACAACTCAAACGTTCAAACTGCTAAAATTTGAGCCAGCTCTGCATACCAAGAGCTGTTTTGTGCCTTTCCTTTAAGAATTTACACTTATGTCCCTAGATTTTATATATCCAGCTGCATTTTGCACTCGCAGTTCTGTTTCTCCTGTGAGTTGCAGTTTGTTCCAATATGCGATACCCAGAGAGAACCTGGAGTTTATTTTCAGGCATTTAATGTATTCCTTTATGTTCAAAAGGTTTGTTAATATTTAAACATGGCACACAAACTGAGCTTGACTAGTTTCTTTTTGATCGTGCTTCACAAGAGAACGGACAGTATACAAATACCGAGGACGAAGCTCATGTTAGGAAGATCTCTTTAGAAGAGTCACCCCCTCTTTTCCCAAGTCAGATTAATGGATATATGAAAGTGATTGATGTGCCTCTGCAAAAAAAGTGTCATGGTTGGGGCCTAAGGCATGTGGTGAGTTAGATACTGACCTTTCACTGCATTCAAATCAAGCCAGACTGATGGAATAAAAGTCCCACTGCCTGTTGCCTTTAAAGGCCCTATGTGAAATCACGGTCTCAATCCAATTGCTAGTGGATATAAGCCTGCAGCACAAAACCGCCTCTGATTTGGCACTAAATTGGCAATCACACTCAGATGTCACATGATGGATGTTATGGAAAAATGTCACAATAATGTAGTAGAGGATGGACATCTGAGATTGGGACTGAGGCATATTGTTGGGCTAATATTAAACTGACTTACCTCCCTCAACCAATGTCGCCAGGAGAAAAAAATAAATGAACATTTACCTCGTTTCTGCGTGAGACATTTCTGGTTTAGAATAGCTATCACAGTTCACTGCATTCCAAAAAGTAATGAATTGTGTGAAGTACTTTGAGGAGTTTTGACATAATAAGGGACATCCTGAGGTTGTGAAAGGCGCTATATAAATGCAAGATCTTTATATAAATGCAAATATTATTTGGTAGTGAGAGCTTCAATCCACATTTAATCATGATATACCTGACCTGGGAGTGCTTGATGCTGACACTTGGTGCCCAGAATTGGAAAGTTCCATTTTCCACCACTAACTTCCTTAATGTGCACAAAATTCATGCAGTTTTTAAAAATAAAATATGTGAGGACTTTTTTTCCAGTTTCCTATAAACTATGCCTTCCAAAAGCCTGAAAAGAAAAATTGCCTGAGGAACATCAAATAGACTACAACAACAGATTGCCTTTTTATAGTGTCTTTAATTTGGGAAAGCTGCCCGAGGTACTTCACAGGTGGTTTGGCGGGGTGGGTGGGGGGGTGGTGAAAAGAGGAGAAATATGCACCAAGCCACAAGTACCCAAAAGCTTGGTCAAAGAGGTGGTTTTAATAAGGCTCTTAAATAAGGAGTGGGAGGTGGTGTGGGTTTAGGGAGGGAATTCCAGAGAGTCAGAGCTAGGCAGCTGAGGGCACGATTGTCAGTGGTGGGGTGATTCGAAGCATAAGAGGATGGGGGCAGAGGAAAGAACAGTTTGGGGGAGAACATTCTAGGGCTGGAGATGTTACAGAGATAGGGATGGGTGATGCTATGGACTGATTTAAACACAAGGATGAGAATATTAAATTTAAGGGAGTTAGGGGACCCATGAGGACAGGTATGTTGTACGTGTGGGACTTGGTGCAGAATAAGATATGGGCAACATAGTTTTGGATAAGCTCAAGTTTGTGGAAGGTGTTGGATGGGAGGCAGGTCATGAGCACATTGAAGTAATCAAGTCTGGAGATGACAGCAGCATGAATGAAGGTTTTGTCAGCAGTGAACTAGCTAGCTAGAAGGAGTGTCTCAAAAACAGTTCAGGCCTGTAATCACCTTGGTGTTCCTTTATGACATATAGAATAGAATCATAGAATGGCTACAGCATGGAAGGAGGCCATTAGGCCCATTGAGTCTGTGCCCAATCTCTGCAAGAGCAATCCAGTTAGTCCCACTCCTCCGCCCCTTCCCCGTAGCCCTGAAAATGTTTTCCCTTCAAGTACTTATACAATTCCCTTTTGAAAGCCATGATTGAATCTGCCTCCACCACCCCCTCAGGCAGTGCATTCCAGATCATAACCACTCGCTGTGTAAAAAAGTTTTTCCTCAAGTCGCCTTTGGTTCCTTTGCCAATCACCTTAAACCTATGTCCTCTGGTTCTTGACCCTTCCGCCAATAGGAACAGTTTCTCTCTATCTACGCTGTCTAGACTCTTCATGACCCTATAGTGAAATAAATCTTGATGTCACTGAAAGATAGAGAGACAGATGTGCATTTATTTACAATCTACTGTTAATTTAAAGTTAATTCAAATTCTCTGATGTTTCAGTTTTTTACAGCATTAAATTCCCACTTTGCTAGTTATATATGTTGCTTAATTCAAATGATTGATTGGATAATTTAATTTTTTAGTGCATAATTACTAGGAGTTATTAGGAGCAGACTGTACCACCTCATCATGTCTCTGAAAAATATGTCAAAGCTTCACAGAAATGATTTTTGAAGTGTAGTCATTGTTATGTAGGCAATCGTGACACAGCAAGATCTCTCAAACAGCAGTGAGATAATGACCAGTTAATCTGTATTTATTTTTGTGGTGTTGGTTGAAGGATGATTTGTTGGCCAGAGAACTCCCTGCTATTCCTTAAATAATGCCACAGGATCTTTAATATCAGGTGGACAGAGCCTCGGTTTAACAGTTCATCTTACAACACAGCACTCCCTTAGTGCTGTACTTGAAGATCAGTTTAGATTATGTGTTACAATCCTGGAATCGGATTTGAACTCTCAACCTTCTGAATCAGAGGTAAAAGTGCTACTAACTGAAGCTCAGTTAGTGTCATTCAATCACAAGAGTCTGTTTGCTGTGACATCTAATGCAGCTTGAAAAGAAAAATGCAATAGAAATGGAATGAAACCATTCAACAAATTTTATCAATAAACTCTAAGAATAAAACAATTTGTAGCATTTCCAATAAACCCTTTTTCTAGGGTCAGTTATGTTGATACACTGGTCAAGCATCACTTTCATGGTTTTATGATGTTATAAATGTTACCTGTTGCATCAGTGCAGTTATGATATTCCTGTGTATTTTGTTGTGCACCCTAAGAGTACATTTTTTGCAGAATTTTACGATACAGCAATGATTTATAAGACCTTTACTAAGTGTATGTTTAACAGTTGTGTTAAGGACAGTTCCTGGGGAGCTATTAAAGTTAGTTTTTGAATTGGTTGCACCTGATTAACGGATGTAAAGTGGGTGTAATTGATCGAAAAATTGGCGGAGGTCCATTATGCTAAATTTCCATCCATTTAGCACCCAATTAGTTTTCTGGTTCGATTTTGTACTGGCACCAGAAGTATGTTCCATTTGCAGTTCATTAGATTAAAATTGGGCCATGATGCTGTCATTTTGACGTCCACAAAATTTCCCAACATTTACACTGATGTAGCGCTCGGTTGTCTACCAGCCTATTAAAATGAGTATCTCGGGTTACTAAAGTGTACTCTTTGTGAAAGTACAATTAAAGAGCTCTATAATAAGAATTGTAGCATCATTTTGAGTTGACTTCTGAATTGCCACCTTGCTTTTTTTCATTTAGCTGGTCAGGAGGCTTTGTGCCAAGTATTCTGGCATTACCTTTTTTCTAATGTCCACAGTACTGGAATAATGGGTTTCCTAGTGGGAATCCTCTTTATTCATTTCCACTACCTGGCCTGCTTCTATTTGCTGCTCTATCGCTGAAACTTTCCATTCAAGGGATATAGATGAAAGGTGAGTAAATGGAGTTGAGGTACAGATCAGCCATGATCTGATTTAATGGCTGAACAGGCTCAAGGGGCTGAAAAGCCTACATCTGTTACTATGATTGACTCCTGGCACCCATCCTGCTCTGGATGCTGGTCCCTTTTTACTGAATGATTTCTGCCCTGATACTATCTGCTCGCTTACCATGGCCACTGACTCTGCTCCGCTCCGTTCTGCCTTCAGAACCCCTCCACCAATTGTGACTACACTGATTCTCATGCTGATACTACTGCTTCCAATTTTGAATGCTTCTCACCATTATACAGCTGTTACTTGGCTCTGATCCCTTGGATTTGTGTCTTACCCTTGGATTTACATTTTACCCTCCCCTGGCTCCACGATCTTCACTGCTTCTGGTCTCTGGATTTCACTTCCACTGCTTCACACTCCGCTGGATGTGCTGGTGAGCAGTGTTAGCAACTGAGGCCGTTACACCTCTTCACTGGACCCCAGGATCAACCATTACTGACTCTCTTCTCCTTCTTGGCTCCAATCTGCTGGACAACCTTCCACCAATGCCCCAACTATTACTCTCCTCCTCCAATAGCTTCTGGATCTACCCCCTCTCCACCATCTGGTCATTAGTTGGTGGCTGGTCCAAGTTGACTGTACGCTGTCTGTAATTGGGCTTCATCCCCCGACTGTCTCCTGGCCTTCAGACTTTGGACTGTTCCACATTGTCTTTTCCCTACCCTCAGTTTACAGCTGCTACATGTCTTGTCTAATCTCTGCCATGCCTCTGTAAACCAAATTTCCTTTGTATTCATTTGTGTGCACATTTTGGCTATCATTCAAACACAAAGGAAGCACAGATAGTATTATGCTTCCTACGTACTTATTGCAGGTTGTTGTACTAAACTGTTACCTGGTAATTTTGGTTCTTCATAATGAGAAAAATTCAGTTTGATAAATAGATACACTTTGAAGACAAAGTACTGATAAAATATTTGAATAAAGTGCTAATCACCAATGTATATTGTACCTATAAATTAACAGTTTTGTTCATTCAATGTGTAGATTAATGTAGTATCTTGGTTATTGTACTGCTATTCAGATAGGGGTATTAATTTAAACGACAGTTTTAAAAAAAAAATCCACCCTGGAGTCAGTCCCTTTGTGTAAAAATGCAAATGGAGGATGAAAAGGGTAATGTTGTTTTATCTTTTCCTCCCACTCTTTAGATCACATTATTTTACTGTTGCTCAGATAGGCAGGTGACCTGGACTAAAGGCACTAGCTGCTTTTCTGCTGAGACAGCCACTTGAGAAGGTGGCTGAGCTGCCTAAAGTAACTTGCTTTGTTGTATTTTTCTCTCTCTCCTTTGCTCATTGCCTTTCCTGATGACATGGTCAAGATTAGGAACCTGATGTGTATAGACAGTTTTCCACTTAGACTTCCTACTTCATGCTGCAATGCATTGGAATATCATTGCACAGCATCATGGTACCACCTCTCTAGGATTATGTAGATAAGACTATGATTACATAGTCTTATTGTCCATGGCACTGCAGAGAATTAAGAATGTTTACTTTTCTTATGAATCCATATTTTATGTTACAATCATTGTGCAACACTCTGACTCAGTCTGCATTCTGGTTAATGTTTAAAGTTCATTCTGTGGACAGCTTTTTCGATAAATAATGCTATCCAGAACTCTGATGCACCATAAGAAAAGACAAGCTGTACTGAAATAAAATGGAACAGATACACCAGGTTGCAGTTGCATTTTAATTTTTTTGCCATTATAAGTAATGCACACATAACTTGAATATTCAACACGATGTGGTTAATGTTGAGATTTTTTGGTAACTATCTTTCTTCAATAACTGCAAACTAAATGCGTGTTGGTGGAAGATCACGCTGAATTTAACATTCAAGATGGAGTTTTATTTTTGAATCGTTGCTCTAAATGGTAAAAACGATCCAAAAGTAACCTAGTTGTGGGATGCAGAGATTTTGCTGATTTCTTAGCTATACTTGAGAACCAAACATATCATTAGTTTGCCAGATTTAGAAGAATATATAGACAGGGAAGGAGCTAATAGGCTGTAAGTCAATCTTAGTGATTCAGATGATATGAGTGAAGTGCAAACAATTTGTGAATATAATCTGAATCTCAGGGTTACACTACTTTTCCTGCATGTTTGTTATTTTAGATTTTCGGTGAAATTCCTCTTTACTGTTATGTGCAAGGCACATGGAGTGTATTTGAGAGGTTTAAGCAGTATGTTGTAGGGCAAAGGGTTTTACAATTGACTGAGATTGGCTTGAAGAATAACCATATCATGTGTTGGGTACTGTTTTGCAATAATAGATAATAGTATAATAGATATTGGCTCCGATGACCGATGGACCATCGATCTGTGTAAGTGCCAGGATTCGCCCGCCAGTGACTTCGGGTGTTGACCCTGCCAAAGTTAGTGGGTTGGGGGTGTGGGCGAGGTGTCCTAATTAAAACAATGACATCTGGCACCTGCGCAACTTGCAGTGTATGTCAGGCGCCTGGCTGCCAAAGAGGCTGAAAATTATGGCCAAGTGTATCAGGTTGGGGGGGCGGGGGGGTGAGTTGGGGTCCATCGTCCCTGCAAAACCCCAGGAAGCATCACTGATATAACTCCTATAGGCCCCCTTTATAAGGGAGCAGAAAAATACTAGCATTATTTTAACTATCTTTACGGGTCCAGGCCGTGATCCATGCCTGGAATCTCAGGTGGACTCCACTCTGCGAGTTGCAGGCCGCTACGCCTACCTTCCTTGTCCCAAGCCTAGCAGGACACTGGTAGGCTGCTAGGCTGGGGACAAGGTTGTCCCCAGCCTAGCAGCCTACCAATGTCCTACTAGGCCGGGGACAAGGAAGCTACTTGCTTTGGAGACCCCTCCCCAGCTATGTTCCCCATAAGGCCATGCGAAACCTGCTGGGGAAAGTGGTATCTAGGATATCTGGGTCCTGAGCTAATTTGCGACCCTTCTACTGCACTCTCACCAGTCATACAGCGGAAATTCATTGGAAGGGATGTGGGTTTTCAGCCCCCCAGCTTTACATGAAATCTTGCATGCAGGTGGCATTAAGGTACAGTTTTTGCCACTCTAATATGTTATGCCACAGAACAATATGAGACACACTTGTGTCAACATCCCTGTACAAGAATATATTTTTCCCACCTATTCTGCCTAAAGGTTTGCAGGAGCAGCATCGCAATTGAGCTGATGCACATTCAGAATATCTCAACTGCTGCCTAAAAGCATTGCAAATTATTGGATTGTGTAATTAAAAAAATGTTCTGAAGATATTTAACCTCTGTTAAACAGCTTCCATCTTTTGTTTTCAAAGTATTTGTACAATTAATAAATTGCCGTGTAGTTTCTGCTTTTCTATAATCATCTAACTTGTAAATAAATTTGACTCTTCATTTTAGCCTGAGTATAATATTATGACAGTGTTATCTTTGTTGCCTTTTCGAATTAACAGGAAGATGGGATGGTACATACTCCCAAGGTAAAGGTGAAATTGTTGGTCCTGTGGTATGCTATCCCATCAAGAAGTGCACAAGAGTATAAGTTTCAAGTGATGGGCGATGTGGGTCAACCTATAGGAACTGCCTTTTCGTTGTAAATAAGAGTTTAATGTGCTGGGCGAGAGCCCAAATTGTAACCATGTACAATGTGAAGAAACCTGAAAAGGGAGCAAAAATTTATAAAAACTTGCGTGGTACAATAATTTTCCTCAGAAGAAATTCATGCTTAAAATGCTATATTGGACATCTTTATTTTTAGGCACTTTCTCAAAAGTATGAGTCAGTTACACGTGTTTTGATCTGAGCAGGTGAAAGCTGTTACCTGAATCATAGAATCCTGACTAATTGATTATTCAGATGACTGAATTCCCACTTGCTATGCACTGCTCATTACAGCAAGTCAAGGCTGTGATGTGGGTGGCAGCGAGTTATGATAGGGAAATGATGAAAGGACACTTGAAAATGTTTCTCCAGAGGTGCTAATTTGTAGGATGAAAATGTTGAGTTGGCTCTGTTGGATTCCTAAAGTAAGTGTCTACATTTTTTAACAAGGATTGGAGTAAAGAATACTTATGGAAACTTGTGCTGAAAAAATGTGTGAATTGTTTTGGTGGCCCACTTCTTCTAAGTTTTACACTTCTTTTCTGCTATGCTTTCCCTTTAATCAATGGGTGATCTGAGTTGCACTTGTTCATAGACGTGATTAGCTTTGTTCCTTGATCACCTGCCAGTTCCTTTCCTTCACCCTGCCCCCTCTCCTTCAGTCCCTGAGATTGAGTGCAACTGGCAGTGTTCGGTTGCAGTGTAGTAAAGAACTGTTGATTCTCACTTAGTTTACAGTCCCAACTATCACCATGTCTAGAATTACCAGCCAATTCTCGAGCAGATTATTTTTGCAAATGAAGAAGGAAAGAAAGGCTAGAAGTGCTTAAAGTACAAAAAGTTCCATTATCTGTAGAATATTTTTGCAAAACAATTGAAGAATGTGTCTCCTACCTGGTAGTGGATAAATTCCAATTTGGTCAGTCACCTGAGACACTCCAATGGGTCTTCTGACATACTTCCCAAAAGAGATGCACAGAGGTGATGGAACAGGCTTATTTCTGTAAATATCCACTCTGCTAGCTCTTCTGATTGGCCTGAATACTGTCCAGAGGTTCTTCGATTGGGCAGGTTATCACCAGCTAAATGGAGCATCAGAGAGTAAATCTATTTTAATTGTGGTTAAATTGGTGCCTCACATACATATCACTAATTAATATCAAGCAGAACAATTATTTAGTGTCATAAACTTATGAAAACAAACCCAGTCTTGCTAATAGCTATAGTTACCAAAACAAACAATTCTATGATTAAGGAAAGGCCTTCAGTTTGCAAGTTGCTTGAGAGGTAAGTTGAATTAAAACTGCATATTGTTGGACGCCATCAGCTGTCCATGGAGATTTCTAGTTTCATGTTTCTTTCAAGTTTGTTTTTGGCTGCATTCCCCATATTTCTGTCGTTTAGTTTTGGCTTCCCAGGAGGATTTACTGCTAAAGGTTGGGAACCTTGACTTCTGTGACTTCACATATTTTTGTGGTGGACAGGGAATATTTTCTTCCAAGATGCATAATTTTGATACGTTTTCATTCAGAAGTTCAGGAAAATATTTTTAAAATGTTTATGTATAGAGCTCTGATGTTACACAGTGTAATTAGGTCCGGAAAGAAGTAATGAAAAAACAGTAGTTGTGTTAGGCTAATTGAGTTGCTGTATCCCTCGTGGTTGACAATAAGCAGGATTTTAAAATGGTCTGAAGTAAATTCTAGAGAACTGCACCTCTGAAATATCTGCATTCATTTAAAATGTATAGTGATTTAAAAATCTATTGTACTACCATAATAGAACACACCCCAGATTCAGCCAAAATCACTGTATTTGTGATGGCATTACCTTAGAAATTAATGGGTGGAATTAGGAGAAGGTTAATACAAGACTAATTGATACATTAATCATGTGTGTCATTAAGTTTTTATGCCCTCATTTGTATGTAGTAATTATGATATTAGCAGAAATGAAACCTATCTTGTCTTGTATCGTCATGGGTGTTTCTTGGGTAACTTATTATTCCAGATGTTAAAATTCCTGACTACAAATAGATCCCGTATTACAGTTGTGTTCTGAGATCATCTAGTTCATGTTATTTGCTCTGCTCTTAGTGAAATCGCCCCCTGAATGAGTTGAATCTCAGGTACTTTCCTTGCAGTGTCTGTAACTCCAGTGATACAACAAAAGGAGAACATCGTAATTTCATTAATTCAGTGGAGTTGCAATCCAGATTTAATTTTTTTGACACTGTAGTTTAACAGGGATCTATTAATCATGACTTTTTAAAAGTAATCTTCAAAGTTGAATTTATTTTAATGTTTCTGTTTATTACCTTGTAATATGTGTAATTAAAGTTTGTATATTGTTGAATCTCTGCATAAACTAAATTTTATCCAAACTTTCATACAAACTGAAATCTTTTGAATTTCACACTTCTCTCTTTTGAAGACTCACCACACTACATATTTATTGGCTAAGAGGGTGGACAAGCAACCTGTTTTCTAGTTACTGCTGATACCGCGCTTGAGCCAGCCACTAGGCAGCGTGCAAAAGCAGCCCTAGATATATCTCCCTTTGGTCTTTCCCTTTCTATAGAGAAGGATTGTGTCCTACTATCTGCCAACCAGACTGTAAAATGTGAGGAAGACATTGCATGGCATCACTCTATGGTGTAGTGCATTAATACATGAATGCATTGTGTCAGCCAAACATCTGATAGTTGAAACCCTTTTAACTTAAGGCTAGTGCTGTGAGCTGCAAATTAATAGCCCAGAGATTCTATGTTGCATATTTATTACAACTTAAGTAATAGCATATTTCGCATTTGTATTTTTTTAATGCCACATGTTCAAAGTATTGATGCAAACATTACATATTGTCAAATCCAGCAGAGTTGTGTATATTTCTTTTGTAAGAAAAACCCTGTTAACTATAGTTTCACAAATAATTGTGTCTAAGCAAACATTTGATCCAGTTCTGTTTGTGCCTTTGGTACCATTTAGCATTATCTCCTCAGTATCTTTCTCTAATGCACCCATGATGGGTTCAACAATTGCTTAGATTTGAGAAAATTGGCCTCTTGATGTAAAATCAATATGTTCTAACTTGGCCATATCTAATAACAGATTAACCCACTCTTCAGTTTCCATTTGGGGTTGTACTTTTCCAATGCTGTAGGATTTAATTCCTTGCCAGTGTCAACATTAAGCATAGTACTCTGCCACATTTAAGCTTTCTCCATTCCATGCCTCTGTCAATGATCCCTAGTCTGGGGAGCCGAAGAATTTTACAAGTCAAAAATCACTGTCTGGAGCGATCTCTTTCTGAAATGAGTGATGATTGGGCACTTCAAGAACCAATAACCCAGGGGTGGATCACCCACACATCACTTTTCTCCCCTTTCCCCCATTTAGAATTATCCATATCCTTTATCCTTTGGGCTTAGTTGGGTCATATAAAACTAGTATAATTTTTTAATATTAATTTAGTTTAAGCAGAACATACAGGCCTGTCCTATGAGCATTGAGCCAAGGCATGGATTTCACAATTGATCTTGCTTCAACTTCTTCTGTTTCACATTTGGATTACTATTCAGTGATACCAGAAATTTATGGTCCATTGAGACCAATTTATCCCACTTATAATTATAGGTTAATATTCTATATGTAGTTAGCTAAAGGACGTCAATATCTCCATCAATCTCTTGCCATCTGTATCCCTAAAATGAGTTAGAAACCATTATTCCATTTACTGTTTCTTAATTGTATTTTTGAGTATTCACTCAATGAGAATATTGTCCTGAAACTTCTTTTACATTGAGGCCCTTGCCTCATTTGGGCTAGGTGGAGGAAGCATCAGGCAAACAAGAAAAATTTCCATGGAGAGAGCGAAGAAATATTTAAAAATTAGCCAACCACTAACACTTGTGTATGTATACTACTATGTGGTTTAACAGAATTTATGGAGGCCTAGCAAAAAGTAGCCAATCTATGTGCTTGGTGAGGAAATGACATGAGAATACAGCATGGGAAGAAAAAAATACCCCGACAATTGAGAGGGAGAGAGAGTGAATATGGGAAATGTAGCTTGCCAGATTGCAGTATATTATAAAGGTCTTTTTAAACCGTTTTCGTGCGTTCCAAAATTAAAGAATGCCATCCCTATTACCGTTTGTTACTTTTATAATGATTGATACTTGTTTAGTTTCAGTTTTCTTCATTTTTTTTCCCACAGGAGGGTAATGATGCTTTAATTATCACAAACTGTATAGTATGACCCCTTTAAGCCACAATGTATTAATTTCAGGATTCAGATAACAAGGAAAGTATGAGATTTTGTCAGCATTGGAGAGGGGGTTAGTTTGTCCTGCAGACTCGTCAGCTGATTGAGGAGAGGAATATTGTCATTTTAAGCAATGACATTACAGTTGTGTGATTATTTTGCAATAAAAGGACATTTGGCTCAACCTTTCTGTTAGATATCTGGGATTTGGAACATTTTTAAATTCAGATTATGGCAGCTGAGCAGAGTGGTTGTGGGTTGCTCCAAGAGGTATATGAATGGCAATGTGTATTGAATGTACTGTAATGGCTTTACTTTGGTCATGTAATGTTCATTAAATGTATCAAAATGAAGTAAAGAAATATTGGTATTTACTCTCACTGCTGCAACTAAGCAGACCAATCATTCCTGTATTTGGAGGTAGTGTTGATCTAAGTACTCATTTAATTAATTCTGATCCTTAAGGGTAGCTTGCTTGATTAAGTGATATTAATCATCTGTAGTCTTTTTGAAGCACATATTGATCATTTCTGGTTGTTTTATTCCGAACCATACGCAACCATTGTTGATTTAAATATTCCACAACAGACTTATTTGTCATCTTTTAAATAAATTTTGTAATTTTGTTTTGGATTTGCTAAATAATTAATTGAACTTTAAACAAATCTATGCTTAAACAGAAATGTTTTTGGCAATATGTCATATATTATGAACACAGGATGCAATGACAAATCACAATGCAAAGCATTATTATGTCAGTTTGCACATGAAGTCCTTGTGACAAACATGACATAGAGCTCTGCTGCATTCTCAAATGGCACAAAGCAGCAGTGGTCCGTTAAGTTTGAATTAGTTCGAATGTGCAAAATGTTAATATGAAATCAAATACATTGTTGCACCCCAGTACATTTGAACAGCTATTACGTTTTTCTTACTGCTACTTGCTTGGCAGATTGTTGCAAACATTTAGTGCTTTTTAATTAAGGAAGTTCTTCCTAATGTATCTGTTTTTAAATTTTCTTTTCACCAATTTAAATTCATGGCCTTTGGCCCTACCTTTTATTTCTGGCATTGTGACCAGAATTAAACACAATACCCTGTGAGGTCTGGCAAGTGCATTGTAAATGCAGAACATAATCTCAAAACAATTGTACTTTGCTGTTCTTCTTTACAACCCAGCAATCTATTTGCTTTTTAATCACATTGCCACTTTTTCTGGACATTGAAATTGATAATTGCAATATTTCTTCCAGGTCCCTTTCTAAATCTCCCTCTGCCGTCATTTATTGTATATGTATTGTTACGTTTTTAAAAAACTTTTTGTTTACTCTAGATTTTTTTGGCTTCCTTGTCTCAGACTGCGGTGTAGGTGAGCCCTAGCTGCCTGTTCCCCACAGAGTGTGTTCACTTGCCCAGATATTTGGGTAAGCTGGTAGCATGCCCAAGGATTGAACAGAGAGCCACCTTCTGTTAGCAGCTACTGCTTTTTATTTAGTGATCTTCCTTGTATACAGTGGTGGTAAAACAACACTACACAGGGCTTTGACTGGCTTTAAATGCCAAGTAAGTTTTATTTAATAGTAAAAGAAGTGAATAGTAGTAATAACAATTTTTTACAATAATTAATAAGCTTAACTAGCTCTTCTCAAAGAGAAGTAGAAAATAGATAGTTTGTAACTACTGCACTAAACTATGATATAAGCAATATTCTTATATAGCGGTTCCTTTCCTTTTCTTAACAGCTGTGAAAGCAGTCTGCCCTGACTCTCTCTTCTGAGCTGAGGCTTCAAACAGACTTCTCTCTGTTGCAGAGTGCAACCTGCTTCCAAATTTCTGCCAATGGTGCTGCAGATCTTGTCACCTGGAGATGTGCGAATGTTTGTGGCTTCTCCACAGTGCCTCTTCAGCAGTGTACTGAGGACAAGAGCTCATTGGAGGGGAGAAAGCAAACCTGTGATCCACTGTTTCATAATACTATCAGTGCTCCATTGCTCTGTGCCATCAACCTGCACACACTTTAATGGTACTATAATTGCACAGCAAGGATTTGAAATATATTTTCATGTTGCAGTAAGTCCCGATAGCTGCTGTGGGTCAGAAATGACCCTTAATCTGGATGATTCTCCCTTCCCCCATAAAAAAATAACAGGATATTATAAAAAATACATAGCAAAAAGTGATCACAAGGCTGCTGTCTAAACTCTGGGTTCAAATGGCAATTCTAAATTGTTTATATTTATTTTGGTTTAATCATGTCTAAACCTCTTAATTAGATAATTGCTTTGTAATTGCTGTAAGGTGTATATACATAGCTTTATTCATAAAAAAATTACAGCATGGTTTTGTGCTCCATCAGGGTTTTATACATTATATAAATCAATATAAAGTTTTTAACCATATAAGTTACTATCAATAAAGTCATTCCAGACAATCTAAAACATTCTTCAAAACCAATAAGTTATAAAAAAGTGCAATGAACGTGTTATAGACGGTCTAAGTGTTCTGCCCTCCTTTTTCTGACTGTTTTCTTTTCTCACTTCAATATGAAAAACAAATCATTAAATGTTTATGCTGTTAAAGTTAAATGCATTATTTGGCGCTACCGTATACCACAACATCACAAATGCTATCATAGAATCATAAGAAAATTTACGGCACAGAAGGCGGCCATTCAGCCCATCGCCCATCGTGTCCGTGCCGGCAGAAAATGAGCCACCCAGCCTAATCCCACTTCCAGCTCTTGGTCCATAGCCTTGTAGGTTACGGCACTTCAGGTGCACATCCAAGTACTTTTTAAATGAGTTGAGGGCTTCTGCATCTACCACAGTTTCAGGCAGTGAGTTCCAGACCCCTACCAATCACTGAAAAATTGCACAGGTCCCTGTCCCTTTAGAAATCTAACACAATGTGCTTTACTTTCCTGTGATGCTTGTTGAATGATGATTGACCATGAAAAAGGGGGTTGGGGGGAAGTGGATGGGGACAAAAAAGTTAATTACAAAGTAATAAAAGATGTACCAAAATACTTGAGGTATTCTGTGACACTGCGCCATGAGAATACTGAATAGAGGGTGGTTGTCTCCACTTTGCAAGTTCACACTCTTAGTGCCACCACTGATAGCTATTGGACACCAACTGGAGCCTGACTTAGTGTAACCTTGATGAATGCAGTTGCCTGCTGTCCTCTTGCATAGTTGAGGGAAGCCAGAGGGACTGGGGAGAAAGTCCAGATTTTTCTCTCTCAAAATACAATAGTTCCAACTTGTTTATCACTATTAAGAAACTAAATGTTTATTGGGTTGCCTGAAAATGTTTGCTTTATTTGTTAGCCTCCGCATGTTATGGGATAGTGAGAAGGGAAGGTGGCCTTCCAAATGGTAAGCAGCTGGCCCTCATGAATGGAGGGAGTTCACAGTTGGGGTGGTGGGGGCAGGGGAGGTTCTTCCAAGATATTCTCATTATAGGTGTCTGATTAAATTTCAGAGAATGCATGAAAAATATCTCCAAAGCATTAAAACAATCTGATTCATTTCCAAGAGGGCAAAAGAGTTGTGGCTAATTTCTGCATCAGGGCAGTGGAGTGGACTTGGCTGCAGTCTCCATGTGTCTATCTCATGAAATTGCTGTAGTTCAAGCATTGACATTCTGGTCATCCAAACACTCACATTTGTATTAATTAGTTATAGTAGACTCTCTTAACAGAAGTGCCTCTGATGGGTTTTTAGAAGCATTACTCATGGCAGGAATCTCTTCGCCAACACTGCACACTTACTGGGCTCTTATGATGAATATTTGTACTTCTTTTGGGTGAACACAGCTAAGTGATAAATGTGTTCTGTGCCAGGCCAGATGGCATGGCAATAAACTGGAAATCAGCACTTGCAATCTTATTCTGGGCTGCTGGCCCTCCTTGGGGCAGACAGTACTTCCACAGTGAGTTATGTCAATATGGCTCACAAGGCTTTCATGAGTTACTTTGGAAATTGAGCATTGATTTTTTTTTTTATAGAACCCAATTAACTACATCCTCAAATTTTCTAGTAACTGATAGCTTGCTCATGTAGGATAATGACCATGTAAATAAGAAATGTATGTTTAGGGAGATTTTGAAGCCTATCCAAGATATCCTTTTGCAAACCATGGAATGCTGATTTATAAAACAAATTTAGACAAACAATTTAAGAAAAGCACTGTATGTTCACAAACTGAACCATACAGTGTTTCAAAGTTACACTGTTATTGGTGTCACGTGTCTTGAATAAGCATTAAAATCTGCAAGAATATGCATTACATTTTTAAAACTTAACTGGTAATGATAATGATGGAATCTCTGAATAGTATCCACTGAAACTTGAACAGAAATCTAATTCTAGCCCAAACACAGGGGTTAATGAACCAATGGGCATTCTATGGCTTTGCCTGGGCACTTCATTCTGCAGAGTAGCTTTCCTTTGCTTTTTGCTGTGTGTACAGGAAATTCTTAACAGTCTTGAAGTGCATGGTAAAAGGAAAACCTTTTCTTCAGGTCAACCATACATCAATGATGGCAAGATAGTAAGCTGATTTAAAAAAAAACAAGCACTCTTTTTGAAGTTTTCTATCTAAAACGGGAATAATTTTTGTGCCTCAATTAGATGCTATCACTTAAATAGTCCAAAAACTTGTGAGAAAACACTTCGCTTTGAAAAAGATTTCATGCACCAACTTATCTGTTAATGTGAAATTTTACAGACCATGCAGTTGATTAAGCAAGACTTTGTAATTGTATTTCTGTATCTATTTGCAAAAAGAAAGGTTCCCCTTTTTATTTATGCCAATAATTAAATACTTTTATAAATGAGTCTTATGGGTGGTTCAAGTTTCAAACCATTATACTATATAGCATTTACATTTCTCATTCAGATTTAAAAGAATTTCCTTTAATTTAGTTTAATCCTCATAATATTGTCCAATTGTTAGTGGTTTCAGGATGGTAGGACTGCTACATAAAAAGAAAATGTACTTCAAGTATAATGTACAGTTTAGATATTTGATGACTTTCCTCCCTTACTAAGAACTTTCTTTAAATGTTTGTAGATGTTTCAGTTTGATTGAGCACTTCAACTTAAATAGCTAAGTGCAGCATTTCTTTATTCTGATGCGCCATAGTACAAATTTGTTCATTGGAAAACAATTTTTTTAATCTTCTGCTTAAAATATGGTGAAGGTTTGGAAAGAGGCCTATTGTATAGTCCCTGTAGTTTGGATTTCTATTTGCTGAAAAATGGTGTGTAAGAACTTCTGCGTGGATCTACTCCCAAGAAGAACATTTTACTTGAAGTGATCCAAGCCCAGTTTTAAAAAAAATGATGAAATAATTATCTTTTGTTGTTACTAAAGTGACAGTTTTGTAAGTTAAGAGAACTGAGTGCTGTTTTTGTTCATGGTTGGGCAGGATAGATGTACAAATAGAAACTACAACTCTGTAATTGCCATGTGCAAACAAGGACGCTGGGCTGGTTGTGTTTTTTTTTATGTAACTGTTCATATTCACTTTGTGATATCTTTACTTAAATTTAGTAATTGTCTGTAAAGTTTTTTTAGCCAAGCCAATACATTATTAAAAATTAATTTTATGTGGAGAAAAATCAAATGATGCCTGCTCATGTAGGCAAATACACCAATTCATTCCGCCATTTGCAGTATTAGCGAGCTTTGTCTAATGCAGCGTAAGTAGTGTGATCTCTTAACGGGGAACTAAACTACAGTTAATCACCTATTATTAAGAATGTTCATCAGCTATTTTCATTCTTCTGCTCAGAATATTCTGTGTTAATTATTTAGAATGGTAAGAATTACAAGTAAATTGTATCTTAAGAGGAGATGTTGTAATTGCATGAGCATATCTGCATCACTATTTGAATATGCATATGTCAGTTTGTCAGAAGTTCTGGTGTGTTCAAATACTATTGTTGCCATGTTTGATGCTGAATGTGGCAAAATAGCTGCAAAGCCCTCTCAAACCAGTCAAAGCAGCTGGTGAAATTCAAATAACAATTTCTGAAATTTTGTGGGGGGATTGTTAAGAATAAAATAAAGTAGCATTTCATCATTAACGATATTATTCGACTGACTCCTCTTTGAAATTCTCAGACAAGTAAAGGATCAGAATAAAAAAGTGGCCAACCTGAAGCACAAAGAGCAGATGGAGAAGAAGAAGAATGCGCAATTATTGGAGGAAGCTCGGAAACGGGAAGACAACCTGACCGATAACTCGCAGCACATGCAGGTGGGTTGATTGATCTCTTGTACAAGACTGTTGTCAGACTTTTTATTAGCCCCTCCTCAGAGCTTCTCATGTTCACTATGTATACACACCCTTGAATTCAAAATTAAAACCTTAAGATGCACTGAAGTATTGTGTGTATGTATGTAAATTAGAGGTCTAACATAAAGAAAATAATAATAATGAGCACATTTTCATTGCACAGACAAATTTACCTAATTTAAGTGTTTAAAGTCCACTCAGGAACATTTTGTCTTATTTTCAAAGCATGTTGGGCATTGTGATGAAAATTAAGCTTTTTTTTCAAAACTTAGATTTCAAGACATTTTTGTATCTGCATTCTACAAACTGTGGGGAGAAAAGTCCAACAATACTGTGTGGTTCAGCAGGCTATAAGACTGAGATATTCTAGTGACTAGGTCTCCTGTCATCATTCGCTAATCTGATGTTCCCTGGCAGTTGCCTACCACAGTGTTTGAGGTGGGAAATGTCATTGGATATTGGTGCACAGTGGGAGATGGGTTCAGTGCAAGTCTTATGAAGCTAACTTTTCTGAGCAAGTGATAGTATTTAAAAACTATTGGGTCATGCTTTGCAGTAAAATTATTAAAAAAGCAAGTTAGAGATTATTTTCCAGTGATGGAAATCTGCCTGCATAATTTTTGTTTCAAAATTTTTGGTTTATCTGCATTGTTTTTTCCTGGCCTGAACCAGTAAAGTAGAAGAAATGGAAAATCAGAAAGCGGGACATTTGTTGTAATGTTGACTGATGAATCCCTTTGCATTGTAGCAGCACAGCCAATGTGGGAGTTCCCTGGATGCTGCTGCTTTACAACGCTTCCATTTGTGCCTGCAGCATGAAACATTCCTTAAGACCAGTTGGGCCGAATGGCCTGTTTCTATGCCGTAAATTCTATGTAAGTTGGCTCTTGAGGCAAAATTAGGCCCATTATGGTTTACTAATGTCATCTGCTCGTTTTTTCATTCTGTTTCCTATTGTGAACCCAATTGTAGGTACCAGAGAGAACTTCTGTGCAGGTCTGAAATGTAAAGTCTATATAGGGAAATGGTTCAGAGGACCTTTTCCCACTTTAGCCACACTGGATACAACCTGGCAAATCATGATGTGGTTGAAAGTCAAACGTGAATCCATCTCAGTCGGTGAGATGAAATCACAGTAGACAAAACTATCCCCAGAAAGCTGCAAAATCTGAATATTCCATAATATATGTAACATCTGTCATGCAAGAACCATTGCTTTTGTTTCAGAGCTTGATATATTTGCACAGTACAGCTACCACACTGGCATCTACCCGATAATGTGGAAAATTGCCCAGGTTTGTCCTGTCCACAAAAAGCAGGACAAATCCAATCCGGCCAATTACCGCGCATCGGTCTACTCTCAATCATCAGCAAAGTGATGGAAGGTGTCGTCGACAGTGCTATCAAGTGGCACTTACTCACCAATAACCTGCTCACCGATGCTCAGTTTGGGTTCCGCCAGGACCACTTGGCCCCAGACCTCATTACAGCCTTGGTCCAAACATGGACGAAAGAGCTGAATTCCAGAGGTGAGGTGAGAGTGACTGCCCTTGACGTCACGGCAGCATTTGACCAAGTGTGGCACCAAGGAGCCCTAGTAAAATTGAAGTCAATGGGAATCAGGGGGAAAACTCCCCAGTGGCTGGAGTCATACCTAGCACAAAGGAAGATGGTAGTGGTTGTTGGAGGCCAATCATCTCAGCCCCAGGACATTGCTGCAGGAGTTCCTCAGGGTAGTGTCCGAGGCCCAACCATCTTCAGCTGCTTCTTCAATGACCTTCCCTCCATCATAAGTTCAGAAATGGGGACGTTCGCTGATGATTGCACAGTGTTCAGTTCCATTCGCAACCCCTCAAATAATGAAGCAGTCCAAGCCCGCATGCAGCAAGACCTGGACAACATCCAGGCTTGGGCTGATAAGTGGCAAGTAACATTCGCGCCAGATAAGTGCCAGGCAATGACCATCTCCAACAACAGAGAGTCTAACCACCTCCCCTTGACATTCAATGGCATTACCATCGCCGAATCCCCCACCATCAACATCCTGGGAGTCACCATTGACCAGAAACTTAACTGGACCAGCCATATAAATACTGTGGCTACAAGAGCAGGTCAGAGGCTGGGTATTTTGTGGCAATTGACTCACCTCCTGACTCCCCAAAGCCTTTCCACCATCTACAAGGCACAAGTCAGGAGTGTGATGGAATACTCTCCACTTGCCTGGATGAGTGCAGCTCCAACAACACTCAAGAAGCTCGACACCATCCAGGACAAAGCAGCCTGCTTGATTGGCACCCCATCCACCACCCTAAACATTCACTCCCTTCACCACCGGCGCACTGTGGCTGCAGTGTGTACCATCCACAGGATGCACTACAGCAACTCGCCAAGGCTTCTTCGACAGCACCTCCCAAACCCACGACCTCTACCACCTAGAAGGACAAGAGCAGCAGGCAGATGGGAACAACACCACCTGCACGTTCCCCTCTAAGTCACACACCATCCCGACTTGGAAATATATCGCCGTTCCTTCATTGTCGCTGGGTCAAAATCCTGGAACTCCCTTCCTAACAGCACTGTGGGAGAACCTTCACCACACGGACTGCAGCGGTTCAAGAAGGCGGCTCACCACCACCTTCTCAAGGGCAATTAGGGATGGGCAATAAATGCCGGCCTCGCCAGCGATGCCCACATCCCATGAATGAATTAAAAAAAACATTTTTGGTGTGTTGAATTATGCCAAGAAAATTGAAGTTTGTACCTGAATAATGGTTAATTTAAACACATGATTTTGAAATGTAGTAGAACATCCTTAATAAAATTTTCAGTTTTGACCCTTGATTTTCCTGCTAAAGATGCATTGCTAATATCGGCTATCCGTAGTTTGTACCGTTTAATTAACATCTTTCTTTTCTCCATCCCAAATCAGTCTATTTGTGTTAGTTTGCAGATATGCGACTACTCAGACCTGAGTTTTTCTCCACTTTTTAAAAAAATGTAGATCATACTGCAAGGTTTTCAACACTGGCTTCTCTCTTGAATTTCACACTCTTCATTGCTTGCATTGGCTGTGGTTTTCTGCCTAAGTAGTTGCACGTGACAAAGGCAGACAGCTTTAAAACCAGGATGACAAGTTGTGTAATGAATTAACATGAGAGAAAATTTTAAAATGCCTTCACATAGCTGTTGTTCTACAGGATCACAAGAGTTTTCAGCTTGTTTAATTTCTGGTTGCCTTAAGAGCTGTCTCAGGTTATTTCTAGCAGTCATGAAAGTTGGCCTCTTTGTTAGATAAGCTCTCCAGGACCTCCATGGATGTACAGCTGAAAATCAATTTAGTAGGTTTAGCTTAACTAGAATGCAAGGTTAAGGCTGAAGTTGAGAACTGGTGCGTCTAGCTTTAAACTTCTTGCAGAAAATATTCTTCCCCTTCAATCAAATTCTGCTTTATAAGGATTTAGAAACCAACCTCCGCACCTTTTCTGTAATGTGATACTTCTCTGCCTTGTCACATGATATGCGGTGGAGGTAATTCTAGTCCCAAACGTAACATCCTAAACCAATGAAGGAAAATTAGACCAACATCTATAAATGATTAATATGCAATGGAATATAGTTCACTGTGGTCACATTTTAAATCAATCACAGTCTTTGAAACCAATTGGCCTTTATCTGCTTTACTAACTAAAATATTAATATATTTCAGGATTGTTAACTCGGATGAGTTTGTATGCATTTGTCTTCACTTGACCAGTGGGGGTTCTATTAAGTAGTGGATAAATTCCATATGTGCTGCTGAAATGTGTTTTGAACTACAGCCAATGTTTTAAAGCTATGTTCAGGAGAAAAACTGTACCATTGTTGAAAGAATTTAATTTGAAGAAATCTGCAGCTGAGGGGAAAACTCAGGAAGGTTATAAAAGCCAAGTTTGCACAGGTCATTAAAGTCGGTGCAGAGCAAACTAATGTACAAATATTGACTTCCACAGAGGCAGCTACAAAGTGATAGTTATCCGTTTGTAAATAGTGCTGACTTCATAAATTCAGATATTATAAATGGAAACTATTTCAAGGTACAAAGCTGTCTGGTATTAAATGCAGAAATCTGGAGAAAAACCTGCACATGGGTAATCTGCAGTAATTTTAAGAGACCAATTACAAATGTATGTACATACTTCAATTAACTGCAGTGATTTTAGTCATTCTTAACAGAAAAATTACTAGCAGTTTATTCAGAGTAGAGTTGCAACAGTTGCACATCATATCTCTGCAGGCGTATGAAATTATATTATTAAAGTCCATGGTTTACATTAGCATTTCTGTAAATAGGCATAACCAAGTAGTAGTAATCACCTTTGGGAAGTGGGGTTAAATTGGCTCCAAGATGACATGTCTACCAATGGAAAATAAGTTAACCCTAGTCCAGGGCATCATTGATGCCTGACCAGCTAACTTTGCTTATTAATCAGAAATGAGGAGATAGGCCGGTCACTGGAATTCTTACTATTTGACTTCAGATAGCCCTGTAAACTATTGCCCTGACAGGTAGAATGGTCCTAGCTGGACAAGCAGCAGGAAGCTTATCAGTGCTCTGTGCTTATTTATAGCTTACAAGCATACAGCACTGATAAGCTTCCTGCTGGTTTAATGAATTTGGCCTAAGCTCTCTTACTTTGGTAAATGCAATATGTCCCTATGGGGATAGACTATGCACTACATATCAGCCCAACTGAAACTTTACCTATCTGAATTTCTTAGTTTTAGTTTAGAAACTCTTAAGCCTGACTATGAGGCTCCACTCATGATAGACAGCCAGCAGACCAAAAAAAAAAATCAAATGTTCAATGTTCAGGTATCGGGCCGGATTTTGCTGTGGAGTGGTGAATGAATGGCGCCAGCTGTTCATTAGACTTGCACTTAACCATTGTCTTTCTGTGGGGTTTTGCACGGCAAGTTGCTGTCAACGGGACAACCAGTTGGCGTGGTGCCCTCGACAGGACATCTGGGACCTATGTGAACAGGGCAAGCAGCTGTGTGTCTCCTTAACCAATCAGATTGAAGAATTGTTAATGAGCAACGCAGAGTCTGAACCAGGAAGTGTAAGTTAGACTAGTGAATTCAATGGTCAAATTGGATACAGTAAGCAAAATAAATAAAGGGAAAGAAACATTGGCTTAAGAGACAAAGAAAAAGTTTTTAAAATGTACATTTTTTAAAAATGTCCAACAATAATTAAAAACTGAAGGAATGAAACGCCACACTTGTGAAAGCTAATTTTCAGTGCCGGAGAGATTGTTTGGCAGTAATTAAGACTTACCACGCCATTAAAAGGGTACTTAGACTGGAATGGACAAACCCTAACGTTTTGTGGCGAGTTTAGTCCATGTCTACTACGTCAGTACAGGAACTTCACGCCGTTCAACACGTTTGAATGGGGAGCCAGACAGCTAGATGCAGTTTTCGCGCAGCTTACTGAGGGGCAATGCATCTTGGACAGCAGCTTCTGGATTTCTGTGCTTAACTGCGCATGTGCATTCGCCATGAATAACGGTGAGCGTTGTTAGCCTCACTGTTACTTTCACAGCAATATCCGGCCCACTATTTTTTTTGGAATGGGAGACATGTTCTTTCGAGGTTTTTTTTTGTATGTCTGTGTGTAAAATACTCCATAGGGTGACTTGGTACACCAGTGCTTAACAGGTGAAAACTGTCATAGGCTAATAGGATTTCCCACACAACTTGCCTTTTTGTGTGCACACTCACTATTGTACTTGGCCTGGATACACAAGAGCCCGGATCCAGATTTTCTCAGCTAATATTTAGACAGCATCACTTATTTTTAATTAAATTCCTAATTCTGAACTTAATTTTAAAAACAGGTAGTTTTCTAGACCTTTTACAGTTAGAATGGAAGAACACAGTTTTAAACTGCACTTTCAATTGTATATTGCTGTTTTAAATGAAAAGGATTAAAACAATCAGAGCATGCCATGGGGATAAAAGATATATCGTCTTTAGCATCTACACTTAAAATTGTATGATATACTCATTTCAGCCATGTAAAGTAATCCATGATATTGCCACGCATTGCCATACATAATGCTTCTAAAGCACAGGAAGAGATAAACTAATCAGAACTTGCATGGAACGATTGAGCTACAGTCAGACATTTGAAGGGCCAACTGGAATTTTTAAAGCCCATGTTTAAGTATTAAAACAGCATGACTGCCTTCATTTGAGATTGAAACATTCGCTAACAGATGTACCTTATTATAGTAGTTGAAGATGGAAAAAGAAATGTTAGCTGTCTTAAATGAAGAAAATTACGCATGCTAAGCTAATTGTCCCAGAAATCAAAAGTTTTTACAGTATAACCGGATCATTTGGGAATTTGAAAGGTTTTCTTTTTTTTGAGGTATATGATATTTTCTATTGTGATTGTACAAATCCTGCACAAATATTTCTTCACAGTTCCAGGCACATGCACGTTACTCATTTCAACAGATTTTCAAATAATTCATCTGCCAGAAATGGCCAAATTGCAGTGAATTTACTTATAGTGATGTAACGGGGAAAATGTATTCCATGCTCACTGAGATTAGAATGTAACATCTCTCTGTCAGTGACACTGAAATTATATATTTTTAACCTCAAATAACACTAAATGAATCTTTGTAATCTAATTTTCATATTGTACTTGATTGGCCTGGTGGAACATGGTGTGGCTTTGAAAAACTAAGAAATCTTTGCAAATATTGAATACAGCCATAATCTGCTAAGGAATTGAACAAAAAGACATTGTTTTGAAATTAGAATCTGGATTGTCAATCATGGTTAGAAAGCTAGAAGGAGCAGAGATTATGGTTAATAAAATACTCCACTAATGCAGTTCCTGAATGCTATGAGAATACTGGTGTGCAGTGGAAAAATGTTCTGTTTCTGAGAACTACCTCGCTGAGCGCACAGACATGTATAATTTTCTTTGGGATCAAGCCATGCTTCCAAACTTAGTTCATTTTGACATTAATCTGGCAGTTCACAAATGCAACAATATATATTCCAATTTGCATTGATATAGCACCTTTAATTTGGAAAAACTATTTTATTACAGCATCAGAAATGTTACAAATCAGTTGTGGTTATAAGTCATGTTCCTCTGAATAGCCGTAGAGACCCCAATCACTAAATTAAAGGGGTGCTGTTTTGTGTAAAAGTAAGTGTTAGGAAATCCTTTTCATTTTTTATGAGCACAGAACATGATGCCATAAATTGCACTGAAATGCAATGCATTATTTGAACGTGATGACATTTTGATAAATAATGTATAAGTCTTCACACTTGTTAAACAAGAAGGAGATGCTGTTGCAAAAATAATAATTCATCCTATTACCTATTTTAATTTTACAGCTTTGCCATGGAGTCACTTTTAAATTGCTGAAACAAGTACATAAACAAATCTACTAGGTTAAGCAATCAAAATCTTACGGTACAAATACATTTGAGAACTGTTAACCATACATTGTCAATTGTGTATTATATGGAGCTCATTTAAAAGTCTTAATGTGGGTACAGCTTTATTTTTAATTGATTTAATGTGACTGATTATTCTTTAACCCTTTTGAGTAAAACATAAATGTTTCATCTAAGGTTGAATGCACAAGGAAGCATGAAATCAGAAGTTCTTCAGTTTGCAGTATCCTGTAGTCCCACTAAAAAAATAGCTTTATATACTTTATTTCAGTGTGACTGTGCAAATTTAAATATTTAGTAGAGTTGTTTTGAAGATGAGACTGATTGGATAGATAAAGGTAATGCAGTAGATGTGGTTTATATGGATGTTCAGAAGGTGTTCAGCAAGGTGTTTCTTCTTCCAAAAATTTAGCCATATGGTGTAAGAGGAAATGTAAGGGCATGGATAGAAAGATGATTGAGGGACAGGAAACAAAGAGTTAATGACTTAAATTGGAGATTGGTAGGAAGTGGGACAATCCCATGGGTCATAGCTGGTTCCACCACTGTTCTCGGTGTAGATGATGATTTTGGTTTGGATATAAGGAGCATAATATTGAAATTGGCTAACAAAAGGAGGAGCTTTGGAAAACATAGAGGTAGAGTTGTGAACTTAGACAGTTTAATGGAATGTGGACAATTGGTAAATTCAATTTAATGTTAAGTGTAATTTTGGGAGGAAAAACAAAGAATGGAAATATCCAGTCTGAAAGATGCTGAAGGATGTGGATGAATGGAGACCTAGAGGTTAAAATACATAATTCCCAAAAATTGCAAGTGTAGGTAGATAAAGCCATAAAAAGGCCAATAATATTTTGTGTTTTATAAATAGGGGTATAGAGTACAAGGATAAAGAGGTAACAATAAATTTGTTAGAAGGCAGTGGTTAGGCCACCGAGTACTGTGTGCATTTTGGGCACCCCTATTATAGAGAAAGTACAACGTAGATTTACCAGGATGATGTCAGTGAAGAGAAACTACAGTTATGAGGAGAGACCAGATGTAGTTCCGCTGCAACAGAAAAGTTAAGAGGAAATTTAATAAAGGTTTTTAAAATTATGATGGGCTTTCATAGGGTGAATAGGTAGCACTGTTTCTTCTGTTTAGGGATTAAGTGAAGAGGGGTCATCAATTTAAAATCCTCACTAAGAGATTGAGGACTGAGGTTAATAAAAAAAACTGTATTTTACACCGACTTGCCGACGCATGGTGTACTTTGCCACATGGAGTGGTTGACGCAGAGACCATTGCATCTTTTAAGAGAAAAGTGGGTAAATTTTTAAGGAAAAGAGGAACATGCAGGGCTATGGGGAGAAAGTAAAGCGGTGGAATTTGTTTTGGATTGCTCTGGCCAAGAGTTAGTACAGACACAATGGCCAAATCACCTCGTTCTGTGCTATAAACTTTGTATGGTTCAATTTACTTAAGCATCAACCAGAAATGGCAGCAGTGCATTTTTTAAAAATATATCTTTTTAAAGCTAGTTTAAAGATGGATGATGCATTTTTTTGGGTATTAGATTTAAATACTACATTATGTTATAAGGAGTTTTTAATGACTAATTTCATATAATCTGAATACTGAATTTTGTTCTGATAACTTAACATATTTACTAAGTATATAATTAATTTACTTTGAAAGGTTAGCACTTATAAAGTACATCACCGTTCATCACAAATAATTCGACTTTGAAATCATTTTTGCACTATTTTCTTAGAAAGTACAATACTTACGAGTGCTAAGTGTGTATAATATGGCTCTGCTTTTGTTATTCTGTTTCTGACTGCACTTAAAAAATCTCAGTTAAAAGCAGTCTCTCAAAAAGCCTTTATTTTTTTCACCAATGTGCTACAAAACTCTGAAAATACCACCATTGTCAGGTTCCACATATGGGTTTAAAATTGCCCCTTCAGTATTGAGATGGATAACACGTTCACTGTTGATTTTAGTGAATTAAATTGCTAGCATGCTGTCAACTTCAATTTGTATGTTGGATAACCAGCACACAGCGTCCCTGTGTGACCAGCCAGTTCCAACAACAGCTTATGTATCTTTTATTTGTTTTTGTTTTGTTTTCACTTATAGTTGTGAAAAGGACTATTTTCAGAAATTAGAAGCCCACAGATCCTTACCGTTTCATGATTTGATTAACTTTCGTCTTGTATGTACCATTTTTCAATGTCTAGCCTATAAACCAACAGTTCCATAACATTGGACTGAATTGGCCCTCTCTTAACCTTTTTAATTGCAAGTTTACCTTTATACTCATCTTACATTTACAGATGAGTGGTAGAAAGTTGAAAATTCCAGGGCTGAACGATTGATCAGTGCTGCGTTTAATGTATGTAAAAGAAATTTTTGGGTAGATTGTGCTACTATTTCACCTCTAATTTTTATCATTTCAGAATTGATCCGGTTTTTATTTTAATCTCAGAATAGAGTTGCACCGCAAAAATGTTTGGAGAACCTACTAACAATCTATTGCAGTTATCCATTGAAATAATATTCCATAGTTTTCCTGCTTTTTCCCAGGAATCAGTGCAACAGAAAGACGAGAGAATTGAGGAACTGGAAGAAGCCCTGCGTGAGAGTGTGCAGATAACTGCGGAGAGAGAGGTGGTTCTCGCCCAGGAAGAGGCTGCTAGATCTACTGCAGAGAAACAGGTCTGCATGAGAGAACTTGCCTTCACTCTTTGCCCTTAATGGCTTAATGTCAGGGGACATTCAATGGCTCTCAAACTCTCCTTCCCTCCCCATTGTGTGAAATTTTTTTAGGAAATAGCTTCACTCATTTTAAAAATTCTGTTCATCTGTAACATCGTCCAGTTCTGCGGAAGGGTTCCACACCCGAAAAGCAACTTGTGTTCCCTGGACGAATGTGGCCTGACTTGCTCAGTGTTTCCAGCATTTTCTGTTTGTTTCAGATTTCCAGCATCTGCAGTATTTTGCTTTTTGTTCCTTCCAGAAAAGTAGTGAGAGTATGTACCCCATTTGGTTGAATACTGCAGTTAGGTTAAAGCTTAATTTTAAGGTCATTACAAGTCTCTCTTTAACAATTAAGCTGAGCTCTTACAATTAATTTTTTTTTGTAAATCATACAAATAATTTGCAATGACACGGACAGCATTAAATGCTAGATTTCCTTTTCATAAAGTATAATTTGTTTATTTTTTTTACTAAGTTGACTTAATTCTGCTCTAAAATCCTGTCACATTACTAGACAAGTATACAGGCTGTAGATTTGCTCAGTAAATGACTGATAGAGAGCAGCCTGCGGGTGTTTGCCTCTTATACAAATTCCATGTTAAGGATGTGCCTGTCCTTTGCTCAAGGCCTTCCCACAATGACATAGCGAGATCGGCAGTTCTCTCTGAGAGAACCCGTGTTCTACCATTCAGGCACAGATTCCTTTCATGCTTATGAAAGTGCCATTTTTGTCCATCCTTAGTTGAATCCTATATTACATGATTTAATTTGAGCAACCAACCAAAATGGATACATGGTGCTTCAGCCAGATTACTGTTTTGTTTTAAAACTGCAATAATCTTCACTTATTCTTACATGCCAATCGTGGAAATATTCTTTATTGTTTTGTATATTTTTCCATTGTTGTATCCTGTGCTGAGTAGCCATGGAAACATAGTCATCAGGTGTTTCCATGAGATCCATTCCGTCTGTGTCACCACACTTGTCATCCATCATAAAACCAGTGATTGCTCCCTGACAGAAGCCTAATAATAAAAGTTCTTTCATGTCCTGTACTTTTCATTCTCTGTACCTTTCAGCCAGGCTTCATGTAATTATAAGCATGGAGCCAGGCAGATAAAAATGAACCTTTTTCAAGATGAATGCTACTAGGTCTTGGCCATGTACCACTATATTCACTAGCTCTTCTATCACTACTCTCTTTACAGAGGTACTGTAAAGAGTATCAAGCTACAGGTAAAACTTTAACACAAGGCTGAATCTTAACCCTTTGAGTACGCAATCAAAATGTACATGAATGCTGTTAAGACAATATTTCAATTACCCAGCTATAGGCTGTGAACTTGAAGTGTGTGTTGTCTTGTTTGCTCAGTACTATAATTACAGTAACAGTTTCATGACTTAGATTAGGCAATGTAATTGTTATGTCATAGCAACACTTTTTTTCTATTTTTTTTGAAACAAGGTGAATTGTGCCTTGCTGTAATACTTCTTAAATGGTGCTTAGCAGCCAAATTACGTAGTATGGATCTTAATAGAGCCTTATCATGACCAGCTCACCTTACTAAAGAAAATGCTGATTATGAGGTATAAATGATTATATGTGGAAAATGGTAATATTTGGAATAAAACTAAATTGAGAATATTGGATCAGGAAATATAGAACAGGTTATTAAGTGACCTAATTGATGTCTATCGTAAAACCATTGCACTATTTTTGGGAGTTATTAGATTGACAATGTACTCAAATGGCTAAAATGGCAATTACAGTAATGTGACCTCTTGCCTAGAGACCTTCAGTTTGTACTTTTGGAGCGAGTCAGCAGCATACCTACTAAGGAATGAGACTTTGAATCTTTTATCACCGTCTATACCTTTTCTTCTTGTAATTCTATTTTTGTTTTGCACTGTTATTTTTATAGTGCTTGATTGCATGATTACAACATGTAATCGCACATTTCTGTGCTTGATCTCTCTAAAACTAACCATATCAGATTTATATTGTGACTTATATGGATATTTTGGTATTAGGAACACCACTGTCAGTTCCGAACCATGTTATGAGTTCCAGGTACATCTTCTGTCTGACTCTTACACTTCCTGATCTTTTCTTCACTCTTTCCACAGGGAAAAATTGTTTTTGTGCCCTCGTATGTCCATGGTGACTACTAAAGAAACCTTTCTAACTAACTTCTTGATTTCTTGCAGCTGCCTTAACTTCCTTGTCTATTTCCTTTTTATTTCATTCCATTGATGTAGCTCTTCAGCATAACCTTCCATGAATACTGTGGGGATAATTTTAATTATTATATTCTCTTTCTGCACACTTACTTGCTAAGCAGTTCAAACCAAAGAGATGTATTGATTTCACAACTGTTTATACGCTGGTTAAGAGTAGTGGGTGACTTACTTAAGAAATACCTGCAATTGGCACTTCTGTTCCTGCTTTCTGAACAGTTTTCTTGTCATGTCTGGTTAAGCTGTGGCTTTTTGGTTGGAGGCATTCTATTAATAAGGAATCTTTTTTGTTCCAGTTTGACAATTTAGAAAACATCTCCATTAAGTTACACCAAAGAGCAATATTTACCATTGTGATTGAATTGTGTTGTGTTTTCTTCTAAAATTTGAAAGGAAGTGTATAAGGTGGAAATCTTCTCGGAGGCGATTTTATTGGTGAGCGGGAATGGTGGATGGGGTGGCGGGGGGGGTGCAGGAGGCGGGGAGAGTGCTGCATAAGGCACAGGGAGATTTTAGCTCCCGAGCTGCCGCCAGAGCTCGGCGGGAATCACTACCTGGTCAGCGGGTGGGAACCGGATTTTGGCGGCAGGGGACCGGTGCTAGGGACCCAGCAGAACAGGGTCCCCAGCACGAAGGGTTGGAGGGGTGGGTCCAGAGGAAACCATATTCAGGGGACCCATGAGGAAACCCGAATAATTTTTTTTAAACTTACTTTTTCAGGCTCTTTTCTGACCCTAGATACACTTCTTGACAGATTTGGCCTGACAGGAAGTCACAAGGGCAACCCCATGCAGGCCTGGTGTTATGCTTGCATCATTGGGACCTGATTTGCATATTTAAACAAGGACTTCACTGGCTGCAGGCGGCTTTCCTTGGCACCTGCAATTTAAAATTGCTGGTGACCGATTTGGGGCGGCCCTGCCCGGTTTCCACACTGGGGGTGGGCTGGGGGAGGGGTTAAAATTTCTCTGCTAGTGTTTATAAGGAAGTTCAATTGTGTAGGCTCATAAAGTAAGTGTACGTACTCATAGGGGGCCATATTTCTCCTCTTCATGGAAAAAGTAGGATTAAAAAATGCTAACAACTATCTGTGCTTGGTGCCGATTCCCGACACTGCAGCAGTGCCAGGACTCTTTATTGTGAGCATACTGACTTCGGAGGCATACTGCCAATTGCCCAGGGCCATAAGAACCGATTACTCCTATGCAATGCCACGTGTGCCACTGGATTCTTGAGCATAGAACAGTGGGCATCTGAGATTTTTGGATCCTTTCCCTAACTGGCCTGTGGTTGGGCAGTGTGTGTGGTGGGGGGGGGTGGAAATATTAAGCAGTGCTATTAATATCTCTACAACCCTCAATCCTCCTTCCCAAGAAATATCAATCCAGCTCCTTTTTAAAGGTGTCAATTGACCTCAAATGAATACAGATGGAGACCATTTGGTCTATCACATCTGCACCAGCTCTTTTTTAAAAAAAACTATCCGCTTAGTTCCATTCCCTGCTGTATCACATATCCTCTTTAAATTTTTCTTTGTCAAATATTTATCTATTTCCATTTTAAAAGCTATTAAAGATTCCATTTCCAACATCATTTCTCGTAAGGCATTCTGTGTCCTAACAACCATGTGTGTGTGTGTAGAAAAAAAATTCTCCTAACCCCTCCCTTCGATATTTTGGTGATGATCTTGAGTTCTTGCCTTCTCATTACTGACTCCCTGACCAGGGAAAATTGTTTTTCCGGATTTACTTTGTCAAAAGCTCTCATCATTTTGAGCATCTCAATCTGATCACTTCTTAACCTTCTAATCAAAAAAGCCCCAGTTTCTCTGGTCTCTCCTCATAACTGAAGCCTCTTAACTTATGATATCATAGTAGTAAATCTCTTTTATGTCCTTTCCATGGCCTTGACATACTTCATAAAGTAAACCACCCAAAACTGGATGCAATATTCTAACTGGCCTAACCAATGATCTGTAAAGGTTTAGCATTGACTCTTTGCTTTTATACTCTATACTCCTATTTGTAAAACACACAATACTATTGGCCTTTTTTATGGCTTTATCCCATATGGTTTTTTTTCAACTTGTCCTTTCACTTTTATATGTCTACCTGAACGCCTAAGTCCCTCTGCTCTTCTACTCTTTTTAAGGTTTTACCAGTTAATATATATGTCCCCCTTATTCTTCTTAAATCTATCAGCTAACATTTCTCTGCATTTTTGTTTGATGTCTGTCCAATCTACCAACCTGTTTGTCTTCCTGAAGTTGCTTACAATCTTCTTCACAGTTAAGTGTGCTTGCTATCTCTGTGTCCTCTGTATATTTTGATATCGTGCCCTCTATACCCAAGTTCATATCATTTTTTTATATATATATATGTATATATAAAAAGAGAAGTGCAATGGTCTAAATACTGAACCATGGAGGACTCCACTGTTTAAATTGCTTCAGTCTGAAAAACGTCCATTAACTATTACTCTGTTTTCTCTCCTTTACCCAACTTCCTGTCCATGCAACATCCACTGCATTTCCTTTATCAATTTTTCAGACAGGCACCTCGATCTTTAACTGTTCACCTCCTCACCCCCCCCCCCCCCGCCTTTTAATATTGATGTTGAACCTATTAATGAATTAGTTGTGAAGCGCTTTGGGACATCTGAGGACATGAAAGGCTCTATATAAATGCCAGTTCTTCCTCCTCTTATCGTCTGCTCATTGTCCAAGTTCAATAGCTTGTTTACTTTAACTGAATATGAAGCTTTCACTATTCTAAAGCCCTATACAATAATGTTCTTGCCGTACCTTTGTACTCTTCTTTAAGTCATGCACCATCTTCTGTAATTTTTGCCAGGTTTCTTGAGTAGCTAATATGGAGTTCTTTTACAGTGATAAATTGCCACACTTGTTAACTCATCGGTATACTTGAGTGCTGCCCTCTGCCACCAAAATCTGATTATGACAGTCCATTACAGAGATAATTCTGCTGCCTGTATCCTAACTTGCACCGTCCCATTCTCCCATCACCCCTGTGCTCAGAGACCTACATTGGCTCCCGGTCTGGGAACGCCTCATAGAAACATAGAAAATAGAAGCAGGAGTAGGCTATTCAGCCCTTCGAGCCTGCTCCGCCATTCAATATGACCATTAGTGATCCTCTATCTCAATACCATATTCCCGCTCTCTCCCCATACCCCTTGATACCTTTGTGTCTAAAAATCTATATAGCTCCTTCTTAAATATATTCAGTGACTTGGCCTCCACAGCCTTCTGTGGTCGAGAATGCCACAGGTTCACCACCCCCTAGGTGAAGAAATTTCTCCTCATCTCAGCCCTAAATGTCTTACCCCTTACCCTGAGACTGTGACCCCTCATTATGGACCCCACAGCCAGGGGAAACACCTTCCCTACATCCAGTCTGTCTGGCCCTTTCAGAATTGTGTGTTTCAATGAGATCCTCTCTCATTCTTCTAAACTCGAGTGAATACAGGCAGAGTCGACCCAATCTCTCCTTATACGACAGTCCCGCCATCCCAGGAATCAGTCTGGTGAACCTTTGCTGCACTCCCTCTATGGCAAGTATATCCTTTCTTAAGTAAGGAGACCAAAATTGCACACAGTACTCCAGGTGTGGTGTCACCAAGGCCCTGTATAACTGCAGTAAGATTTTAAAATTCTCATCTTTGTTTTCAAATCCCTCCATGACCTCGCCCCTCCATATCTCTGTAACCTCCTCCAGTCTTACAACCCTCCAAGATCTCTGCGCTCCTCCAATTCTTGTCTCTTGCGCATCCCCAATTTTAATAATTCCACCATTGGCAGCCATGCCTTCAGCTGCGTAGGCCCTAAGCTCTGGAAATCCCTCCTTAAACCTCTCCGCCTCTCTACCTCTCGCTCCTCCTTTAAGACTCTCCTTAAAACCTTCCTCTTTGACCAAGCTTTTGGTCATTTGTCCTAATTCCTCCTTATGTGGGTCGGTGTGAAATGTTGTTTGATAATGCTCCTGTGAAGTGCCTTAGGATGTTTCACTACGTTAAAGACACTACATAAATGCAAGTAGTTGTTGTTGTTACCAGTATGTGCGGGAAATGAGCAGGCTTTTCTCAATTTTCCTTTACGGAGATTACCAGTGTTTGCAGTGGCTGACCGCTAAATTTGGCTGTTCTCAATTCTTGTTGAGACAGATATTGCACATGCCACAGTTGGATTAATTCATTTCTTGGGCATTTATGCCAGTTAAGTGACTAATTAGCTACTTGAAAAGCATTGCAAGATCACACTGGTTATTTTGCTTTACTGCTAATTAAATTGTATTCTCAGGAATCACATGTTTCAAAAATGTATGTTCCACTGATTTTTGTTAGCAGCTCATAAGTTACAATGAAAAACAAATGTTTTACCCATTTTTTGAAAAGAGGAAAATCTAGCCCATGATTGATGTAATATAATGTTGTGGGGAGAATTAAATTATTAATTGCAAACAAAATCTAAATGCTAGGATTTTTACAATGGAGTTAGAAAAATCCTAATCTCTTACTTTACATTATATATTTGATAATTGAATGCATAGGTGCTGTAAAGTTTCACATTCATGGTGGGGTTGTGGGGGGGTGGGTGGGGATGGGTTCAGTACCTACCACCATCCAGTAATCTTACACACAGGTGTTGATACATCATTCTGCCTCAAGCAAGAGCTCAGTCGTGCAGCTGTTCCATGCATTCTGGCAGCATGACACAATCATAAGCAAAGGGTATTTCCTATTGCAGTATTTCTTTATGTGCAGAAGGATCCAGGTGGCTTTCATTTGTTTTTAAGTGACAGCTCTAGAGGCACCAAAATTCAATGCTTATAACATAAAGTTTATACCTTGCAGCTGCACTGTTGCCATCCAAGCAAAACCATCATCTTTTGTTATCAATCTATTATTTTTTTTATAATTTTCTCCTTAATTTACCCTGATTCACTCTGGTCAACTTAAGAGAGATGAAAACTGGCTGTACCATATTATTTGCAGCATTTTCTAAAGCTCAGCAGTGGTGCACCCCTTAGTCAAGATCTTCACTTAGTGTTGCTGACATTGTGCAGAGTGATCAAATTGACAGTACTGTATAATTGCATGGTGTAAAATCTATCCCCTCACTCTAGCACTTGCATACTGCCAATTCCCTATGTTTTAAAGAAGGATTTTAAAGTAAATGATTTCACATAAGGTTAGTATTGTTTGTTTAATCCGTGTATGCAGTAAAAATGTATCTTTGTGTACTTCTTTCCCGTTCTTGCAAACCTGATAGCTTAACATGTAAATGTGAATTTTTGGTAAAAACAAGCTAAAAATCTGTTTTTTACTCAAGGCAGCAGATAAGCTAAGGGGCAGGAAGGAGCCAAGTTATCACATGTAAATTGACATTTGTCGACTTTATAATTGTTAATATCTCTCTATTATGAAGTATTTGGGCATAATATAAAGGCTGTGTCAGTACAAGATCTGAGGAATTTGTTACTGTTTGAGCTTCTCCAGGAAATTCTTTATAATGGGGGTGGGTTGATAATTCCCGTCACATAGTGTTACATAAACATTTGTGCATCACAGAACAGCTTCAGATAATCTCTTTTTATTGACGGGGTTAAAAATTCAGTGCAAATGGGCATTAATGGCCAGCAAAGTTGCAATAAAAGCTCGTAAATTCCTGGAGTAGCAGTGCAACGGGATGAAGAAACTTGGAGAGTACAATCTCAGGACCTGAGTTTTGCATTGTGTAAATGCAACATTTGGCACTCTGCTTAAAAATGTGCAAACATTTTGTTTGGTATTTGTAGGATTATATGTTTGAATTATTTAAAATATATATCTCCGTATTATGGCAAAATGAGTTTCAGCTGACCGAATGTAATTCCCTGTGGAAAGGTTGCTACAACACTAAACTACTCAAATTCCTCACTATTTCTTGAATCTGATTCCAGAATAAAGATAAGAATGGAAGAGTCAACACAGATGCAGTAGGCAGTTATTTTCTGAGGTGGTTCTTTTAAGTATTTGGGGCTATTTCTGCTCTATTATCTGACTTGGGAGTGCTTTAAGCAAGTAGGAAAAGTTTGTCATTCCCCAGACCGCCGTCACTCATCTTATTCAGTATATAAATGATACAACAAACAAGAGTGTGAATGAGAGAATGTCCTTGGCTTGGTTTGGTTTGTTCTGTTCTTTGTCCAATTTTCTTAGTATTTTGTGTGACTATAAGGAAAGAATATGCTGCATTTGATTTAAACCCACTGGAAAGCAACACAGCTTGATTTTATTTTTATTCAATACATCATTCACCTCTCCCTTTTTTTTCCCCCCTCCCAAGCCACGCCCCTCGCTCCTTGCCCAATGCGTCGTCTTTTGCAGAGAGGATAATCTGTAAACCGTGGCTGACTTTATACTTCTGCTCTGAGCTTAGGCGGCACAAAGTGCTTTCCCTTCCCCAGCTCCACCTGGTGGCAGAGCATTCAGCCTTCTTAGCCCTTACACTCTGGAACACGCTCCTTAAACTCCTTCACCGTGCTACTTCTCTAACCATGTTCTAAAGCTTTCTTCAAAACCTGCCTGCTCCCTAATTCTTCTGTTTTTGCCTCTGTGATGCACATTGGGCCATTTACTATGTTAAAGGTGCTATATAAATGCAAGTGTTTCGTTGTCTTGATGTTGCGATGTCCTGCAATTTAAAAGCCTAAAAATTAACTGTTGGAACGCAGGACAGATGGTAGTTGAATTTTGAGTGGTCCTCTACCTGAAATCTTCAACCAAAGAATTGGATAATGATTGTCTGAACCTAAACATCGCAGTACCAAGGTTATTTAAATAAATTAACTTGTTCAAAGAAGCTGGGTAGCACAGCGTCTGAGGGTCTTAAACTGCCAGCCACATGTGCTGAGGTTGTTTGGCACTCAACTGTACTGTTAGGAAGACTTCTTACTATGTGGAAAAAGTGAGACAGCATCATCTAATATTTTGGAACTGCCACTCAGCTGAGAATGCTGAATTGGGACCATAAACTATGGTGGAGTATTCTCGAAGCTGCAAATCCATTGATGAGAGGTAAAAGAGGGTCAGTGTAGGGAAAATGCCAAATTTGGGGTCAATTGCTTTGCCCAGGCAACTGCTTTGTGTGAACCCAGTCAGTGTGATGGCATGCTATTTGACAGTGGGCACTACCATAGCTGAGCCCAATTCTGTTTTCACACTAATGTCCACATAGGTGCACCTTCCAGCATGGTCTATTCATAGCAAGCAGCAGTGGAAAATCTGACTGATTTTTTTTGTTGCCTTTATCCCGGGGCACTGAAGTTAATTTTAGTGCCTCAACTGGTATCCTCACTGAGACCAACAAACTCCGCATAGAATAAGAATCAAAAACTGGAAGCTTATAATCTTTCTGGAATGGTACTACACTGGGCAGTACTTTAACCTAGTAGGAGGCCATCAGGGGGGAGCTTCATGCGCTTTAGTCTTAACCCAATATTTTTATAATTGTGCTAAAACATGTGACCTGGTTTCCCACGTCCTGGGGCTATATTATGTTAGCATGAGTTGATTTGAATCCAATAAAGAATTTTAAAAGCTCTAGTGCATTATAGGAAACTGTAATTTTGTTGAACGACAAAGCTGATTGAATTTTACTGTTTTCTATTCAGCGGTTATGCCTTTTTTCTTTGCTTTCAATAATTAATGCGCTTCATCTGTTTTTTTAAAAAAATCTTTCCTTCTAATTAAAGAGAGTAAAAACAAGTAAGTTTCCAGAGTTTAGGTATCCTATCTGAGATCGTCCATCCTTGATAACAACCAGGTGGCTCTACATATTCCAGACAGCCTGTTGACCCCTGTTGTGATCAAAGCATAGACTTTCCAGAGATCAGGGACGTTTCTCTCCTAGCCCCTTGATAGTTGAGTTAAGATGACGTAAAAGGTACATAAAATCCAATAGTACCCAGACTCCTATTTTCCTTGATACTGATGGGCCAGCCAACCACCCAGACATTATGCAGCTATTTAAGAAAGTAAAACCTACTTCCTCAATGCTCTCCGTGCTTTATCAGCCATTTTTATAAGTTGGAGAATAAATTACCCTATATAAAATCTCTGATGTTTTACGTGAATTTAATTTCCTTCAAAATGTGCAGCAAGCCTACACCGACTGCTTTCTTGTGTTGGGTTAAGTGGTCCAAATTCCCAAGAATAGAAAATGAGGTGCACATGCTAAACACGGTTGGTATAGAATGCTAGAGGCAAAAAGGTAATAGAAATGATACTGATGGTGCTAAAAAAAAAAGCATATTCTATATAACACATAGTGATGCAAATTTGCTCCTCCTTTTCCAGGAGCATATATTGTATGTTACTGTTATATAGATCTGGTATATGTTTGCACAAGCATTCTATATCTATCTTGATATGTCAACCTATATTTTCCAATCAGCATTATTTTAACATCATGGGAACTCATTTTAAATGGGTTACCACCAGTGTTAACACTGATCAGACAATCTAGGCTACTTTGCTTTTAATACAAGAAAATAAGATACTATTATAACTTTGCAATGAAGGTTGAAAGTGCTTTGAAACATTATTATTGTACAAAGACTCACTCCCCACCCCGGTCCAGCATTTAGGCTGGTATGGAAACTTGGTGGCACCACATGAGCAATACAACTATGAATCCTCTTTATTCAGATATACAGCATAATACATTGCACTTAAATCATATGATTCTCCTTTATTTATAAAACAGCATATCCTCTGACCTACGGGGAAGGAGATCTGCCAGTAATCAAAGTGACTTGTTGCCATTGTTATACCATTATTGTCACAGTGCTCTTGATCAATTTGTAAACATCTTATTGACTAAAATTGAAATGCAGATAATAAGTTTAAATAAAATTATTTAGGCTGATTGAACAAAATTATAATTCACTTACCTGTGAACAAGTTAAGGCAGGCTCCACTATTATTAGACACTGTCAAAACTTTCAGATAAGCAAGTATCAGGGAATCATTGCTTTTGATGTAGACCACAGAAGTATTTCTGGTTTGTGAATTTAAAAGCTTATTTGAAATCTTACTGTGCTTCTGCTTAACAGTTAGAAGAGTTGATGGCCACACTGGAAAAGACTAGGCAGGAACTGGATTCCACCAAGGTCAGGCTGACCTCAACACAGCAGTCTCTAGCTGAGAGGGAGGCGCATCTTGCAAACTTGCGGATAGAACGGAGAAAACAGCTAGAAGAAGTGCTGGAGATGAAGTAAGTACTTGCTGAAAAATTGTTTGCCTTAATTACATTAATTCTTCATAGATTTCATGGAAAAGGAAAGATGCTTACAAAATTAGGATAGTTTTTTTTAAACAAAAGTGAGATTGAGTGATGGTTTCTCAGAAGTGATAAAATACTTTTCAGTTTCATTTTACTAACAATTCATAGTATTGATTGAGTTTGGACATTGATTGAAATGCTCTCAAATACATCATTGTAATACCCAATACTGTGTTGAAATTGTTAATTTTGTTCTTAATGGAATTGTAGCAAAAACAGCCATGAAGAACAACATACCTATAATCACACTTTACAAAGTGAATGACTTGATTGCTGTTGGATTTGGCTCAGCTTAGTAACAAATAGCTTTCTTAGTTGATGCTGGAGTTGCAACTTGAAGTGGTTAAGCCACTGTTCTTTATGGTAAAACAAGTGAACTGATTGTGTTAAAGTAAACCGCCTTAGTCATAAATGGCTAGAGACAGCCATACTGACTTAACTACAATGATAAGGCATTTCTGCAACAGTTAATTGTGGGTTAAAAATCACTATTTTGATTTATCTAAAGCTGTATTACTTTCAGTAATTGCCATTATAGCTAAGATTTTCTTCACCGGTGCCCTTAAACAAAATTGAGAGAGATGTCATTGCAATTGTGTTGTTGGTCAAACTGACTTTAATAAGACTGCGAGAATGGTCAGTTGTTGTATGATGCTTGACCATGCTGTCAGTCCCACTTGTCAACCAACCAGTTTTTCATAGAATGGGATTATAAGATTTGTGATAGTCATCATACTGGGTAGTTTTCAAATTATTTGATTGTCAAAGGTAAGGAATGTGCACCATACAGACTAGCAAATTCTCTTTTGTTGTTTAAAATCTGAACACATTCAGTGGATGTGTGGAACAAGTAGGATTTTCAAGCCAGAAAAACTTCTTAAAATTGATCTGCTTTTGCTAACTGATATGGTTTGTGGAATAAATTGCTTTTCACTATGTTATTAGTGAGGCCTTATAATTTGTGAGCATAAAACTTTTCAGTCAGGGCAAGCTTTGTTCAATCGCTGAGTACGATTGTTGAGAAATCCTAGCTCGCTAGAAGAATCAGTGCAAATGAAATAAACTTGCATATGTTGGTTTCAGCTATTAACACATTCTGAAGCTTTTCTGACTATGGAAGTCTTAAGGTAAAAAGTCTGGAGGTATGCTAGACCTAAAATACATTAACACCAAAATTATATTGCACTGTTGGTCTGAGATGCTTCCATGGAGCCTCTCTCTAGTCAGCAAATTTTTACTCTTTTGCGAGTGCAGGTGGTAGTGGCCAGATCCTTAATAATAAAAAGACTTTGCAGTAAATTCATAAAGTGCCGAGGAGGTCTAATGGACTGTCTGAGCACTTTTTAATCTGGCTTCACACCCTACTTGGTTTTATTATATTCTGAGTCAGAGTGGGATGTTGAGGCTAAAGTGCATTGACGCAAAAGTGACAACATAACTGCATCTTAAGTCAGTCTTAATAAAGGTGCTAAAGAAATCAATGTATTAAAAAATGGCAACCTTATTAAAATTATTTACCTGACTTTGAAATTCACACTTTTTTTTTGCCATTATCTTCATCCTGTCCTGATTATTGAAGCACTCTGGCAATTAACGATGATGTATTTTGAAGAGGCAATAGGGAACTCTGATACACACTCCTTCCAATTCAGTACTGCATCTGGTCCTTCATTACAGTACTCTCTCATTTTAAGAGAATGCTGTCTTCCCAGTCAACAGTTCAATTGCACTTTTCATCTCCTTTGTACTGTATTATCATGTTGGATCATTCTGACTATCAGCACAGGAAACAGATAACGTTACACTAACCCTGTTTCAGCTCAGCTTTGTATTTTCCCAAAATGTCCCTGGGTAGCACTAAGCATCTATTAAGCATCTATTTTTCCTGTAAACTGTCAAAAACTATGGATGCAGCCTGTAAAAGGAAATATTTGCAATTAGGCTGTTTTGAAGTACAAGAAATGTTGTCTGGTTTTTAGCTAGTTCATTTATAAGGCCATGTGCAGCCCTATTGCTCTTGAGTTGAAGTGCTTACATTAGTTATGAGTGGAATGATCCAGACTTGGGTACACATTTGTCTCTGTGCAAAGAAAATTTTCGCCTGAGTTTTCCTGTACACACAAGAATCTCTGGGCCATTTGGAAGCCTTGGCATCATGTTGGGATCCACATGTGCCCAGCAGTATATTTAGCTTGGCAGGCAATGCCTTTCGGCCTGCATTGGAGTTGAAAAGTACCTGGGATGTTTGACTTTGGCACAGCTCAGATTTTTCAAACTTTCTGTTTCTGCCAGTGCTTATATGCAGTTCACAGTCAAACCCTGTTCAGTAAATGTTCAGTTACTGTGTTTTCAACAACCCACAGTTACTAATTTTTTTGTACTGGCCTGCAGACAAGTTGATGGACATGGTGAAGTTAGTCCTTATTTGACCCACCAGGTGGTGTACTTAAGAGGTGGGTTCCTCCCCCAAATGGATTTTCTTTCCTTCCACATATAATAAAGCCAAAGCAATTAAAATGTTCCTTCTAAAGAAAGCCTAAGTATAAGACTGTGATTTAAACTTGGGTCTCTTGGTCTGTTTGACATTGTAGCTGCCCAGCTATAAGACTCATCACTTTCAGTGAGACTAAAAAGGGATGAAGTCATGAGAAAGGCAGATTTGGATTATAGCCAGCTGGTTTGTTAGGAGTTAAGGAAAATCTATTAATATTAATAATATTAATGCAGTGGAGATCGGTTATGCTAAATAACCTATTGTAAAGAATTTTGAAAAATAGCATCTTATGAATTTCAGCGCCTTCAGAAAAACAGGTAAGTAATGCGGCTTAAGTTATTTTAATTTTTTTATTATTTTGATTTATGGAAGTTTTTGTACAAGTAATTCACTACTGTAACAGTTCACAAAGAAGTCTGAATGGTCATCCTGTGCACATGGGGGGTGGTGTCCAAAAATATTGCTCTGATTTTCAGTACGTTGTTATGTCAGTGAAATACCAATTTTAAATGTGATGAGTAATTACTGAAATCTGTTTACAGCCAGCTACGCCATGTTGCATAATCTATTTTTGAGTGAACATTTAAAGATGAAGGTTTACAAAATAAATTGATCAAGAAAATGTATTACTACATATTTATAAAACTTCTGCAATAGTTACTTGTAATTACTATTTTTTTGGATTGTCCATCTGGAACTGAAGCACTCTCTCCAGAAAGCGAATTGCCCTCAAGAAGTTAGTTTGTGGAATTCATGCTGGGAACATAAAGTCATATCCACAGTTAAATACTTCACGACACACAAAACAGCAGGATGTTGATACAACTGTGACTTCCACAGGAAGTTATTTGAATTGTGGCAGACGTTCTTAAAAAACCACCTACTTGGTGGAAAGTCTCCTATGACAGTGTTTGCATCTAAGCAGACCTGTAAGACAACAGGCCTTGACCAGCTCTTTTCACACAAGCTTGCAAACATTGTAAAGATTAGAGGAAACCCAAACAAAGGCTTTGTTCACCGTGTAGATTAAATATATTGGAGCAAGGTGAGGCAATTCTTATGTGAAAGGATCTAGCAAATGGGCAGAAAGCAGTAAAACACTTGTGAATAAGAATGTATCTAAGGGTAGCAGTCATTTATTTGGCAGTAAAATCTAAAATCAATTTAAAAAAGAAGTGCGGTTGCTATGACATTGTTGCAGTGTTTATTATGTTTGGAAGACATTCCCAAAGTTTAGCATTGGACCATAGTCACATAATGTCAGTATATTATTTTGGTGATGAATTATAGTTGTATTTTGGGGGATAGCAACACAGTAACAGAATCACTACATTAATAAAAAGGTATAAAAGCAAAATGATACCTTCCATTAAATCAGTTATATAATGACTTAAGTTAGCTTTTGAAATGGCAGTGGCCTCTTTGTCAGGTGTTGAAAAGTTGTAGAATTACATCCACTAACTGAATCCATTGTTTAATGCAAAATGGAGGCAAATGCATTCCTGCCTGTAAATAAATTGACTCGAGTATTGCAGATTGTGGTGGAAATGCAAGTTTATTTTGAGATAGTTTGAAAATGTTAACTTCATATGAAAGGTGCTGTGGAAGATGGCATTTGATTACATTTTGAACTCTTGAAAAACATATTTGAACAGATTTTAGTGGATGTAAATTTTCCCCACCTATGGGCTACAAATTTAGGTCTGGTGTAGATACCTTATTGGGTTCTGTGGTGTCAGTAGCTCCTTTAGAGTCTGAATGTTTTTGGCAGTTGGCTCATATTGCCCCATATTTATTTGTACGAGAGCTTAACCCAAGAATGTAGCAATAGCATCCCATGTAATCTGAACTGGACCCTCGTCCCTTTTGCACATAGATTTATTAATTCGGTCTTGTTTCAGAGAGACTTGACACTAGATCAGTCAAAGCTTGGTTTGAATCATAAAGCTGCTTTATTCCTCATTAAGGTGTGCGTACAAAGCAATAATTGTGATCAGATACACGTCGTTCAATCGATGCAACTTACTTCCATGTAATAACATAAACAAAATGCACTACCCCAACTCAGTGGGTTGTCTTGCTCATGCAAACAGACTAACTGTCCTGTATTCTGACTTTTTGAACCTGTCTATTCTGAGGACTTCCTGCATCAGCAGCTTCTCTGTTGCAGAAGCTAGGCTGCTTTTTAAGATATCTGTAGCTTGGCTTTTTTTCTGACTGTTCACAGACAGAGATCAAAAGCCTTCCAAAAGAATCGATTATCAACTACAGAAACAAGTGACTGAATTGTTTATTATTTGCAGTCTATGAGGAAACAACATCAAAGCTAGCTTATTAGCATCATAGCTACCCACCATCTCAGACCCCTTTTTTAACTTGCTTAAATCACTATGCATCTAAAACACAACATTTAAAGTAACTTTTTCTTTCAAATATTTCTGTGTAAATAGGGTCAAACCATGACATTTCTGACTCCCTTCATGTGGGTCCTTTGCATGTGAGCCCAATGGCTAGCTCATGAAGAGCATGCACTCCTCACTAGTTGTGACTTGCTAAACTCCGACCCCCCCCCCCACCCCAGAAACCATGCACTGCATGAAAACCTGCCCAAGAAACATGCAGCGCCTTTGCCTTCTGCCTCTGACCCCTTGCAACAACTTATTGTATGACGGAATATGCCTCTTGCGGGCCCTGAATTGCCAGTGTTGCTTCTGTAGCTATTGCCCTGAATAACCCCAGCTTCATCCCAGAATGGTAGCTGGGTGCTGCTCCTGGAGTGGCCTCCACCTATCCATACACCATCTAGACACAGTAGATGCGCACAATCAAAGGCTCTCCCCCTCCCCAACTTGGGATGGTACCGCGTGGTCTACCATGCCTTTCACTTGAGCATGCAAGACACACCGCACTGTCTTCCTGCACAAGGTGCAATGTAGACCTGCAGCCCGAAACCCCATATGCCCATGTGACTGAACAGTCCATCCTGGGATATGAACTTTGAAATCATTGGAAACATTGTGTGCTGCTTGCTGCTACCCTGCCCAACTGTATGGTGCTTGAAGCCAACCCAGCAAGCCCTCCATCTGAAATCGCCTTAGATCCCTAAATTTCTTCATTTGTATTTGTGGGAAGCTGTAGACATTGTGAAACCTGGTCAGCATGTTCTGCAACAGCCTGCACTGGGCTAATAAGGCCAGCCCTACACCACATCACGCTACTCTCCTCTTCCAGGAGCTGCTTGCCTGTAACCCTCTCTTTATCTTCATCATTCCTTATTAAAACATCGAATAGCATGGATGAATAATCTCCTGTTTCCATGACCCCTGCATAACCAGGCTATTCCAACCAATCTCTGGCCACGAGTAGTTCTGCGCTCATCTACAGTGCCCAAATGCAGACAACCTATCCATTTACATAGGGGTAGTCCTTCACCAGTCTGCCATGTACTACCGTGAATGAGCAGCCAGTGTCTCGCTCTTGCCTATATTGTCTTCCGTTTAAATTGACTGGGTGAAGGTAGAGTCAACCTATCTACATCAACAATCACTGCATAACTGGCCGTCTCAGACCAAACGAGCTGACACGGTTTCCCAGTTTGTGTTGCAGCATTACTAAGAGACCAGCCATGGTTTACCTTGTGGCCTACCTCGCCACATTTAAAACACCTGATTTCATTGTATTCAGATCTCTAACTTGTTTGATTGCTCTCCCACCGACCTCACCTGGGCTTTGCTGTCAGCAGGCTCGCTGACCAGTTTGTTGGTAGGATGACATGAAGCATCTGATCTCCCACTCATGGGGCATACCTGTGTTTACGAGGCTATAAAATAACAAACATGTGGGCCCAGCTACTCGAGAATTTTATAGCCCAATCCAGTAACTAAATTCTTAAATCGTTTGGAACTAGCTCCAGAAATCTGTCCCTTAACATTAGACAACTAAGACCTTTGTAGTCTGTTACACTTTCAATTATCAGCCATATCTGCCATGTGTCTCTGAACTTGATAGCCATATCCCTATAAGTACTACCTGGATTCTTTCTCAGTTTCTTAAAATTCTTCAGTATACTTTAAACATTAGGTCATTAACCCTGAGGATAACATACTTCACACTATGATAGTCCATTCTATTGGCAAGATTAACATGATAAAACACTGCAAGTGCTTTTCTGTTGAGTGATGTCATGAATTGGTTGGCCCATTCATTTTTGTCCCACTTGTGGTGACTGGCTAACAATTCAGATGCCTGAATAAAACTATCAATATCATTTGCCTCTTCAAAATTTGGAATAAGATAAATTTAATGAAATGGTGGACCCCAAGTTCTGTGATTTCATTTACTGGACACACGCTGATGCATGTTTCCCTGTCAGTTCAAGAGCATAACTACGTTCTTCCTCCTCATCAACCTCATGCTTCCGCTGTTTATCCTCATACTGACACCTGCAATCTTAGTTGCTCTTGTTCTCCCTTTTCTTCCTGTGTTGCTTGCTGTTCTTCCCTTTTCTGTTGCTCTTCTTTCTGTGTAAGTTGCTCAAGATCTAATTGAAACTCGAGTTCTTTTACCTGACTTTGGGCCGGATTTGTTAGATTTGCACTTGCTCATAAAATTTCTATGGGGTTTTGCACTGCAAGCTATTGTAAATTAGAGATCCGATTAGGGCATATGGGACCTGTGTGAACAGGGCAAGCAACTGTGTATCTCCTTAACCAAACAGATTGAAGAAGCGTTAATGAGTTGCACAGTCTGAACCAGGAAGTATAAGTTAGAATAGTGAATTCATTGTCAAATCAGGTACAGGGAGCGAAGTAGAGAGAAAGAAAGATTGGATTGAGATAAGAGACAAAAAGAGAAAAAAAAATTATTTACATTTTTAAGAAAATCTCCAACAATAATTAAAAGCTGAAGTAATGAGACTCCGTACTTGTAAAAGTTAATTTTCAGTGCCTGAGAGGTTGTTTCGCAGTAATTAAGACTTACCAGGCCATTAAAAGGGTACTTAGACAGGAATGGACAAGCCCTAACTTTTTGTGGCACATTTAGTCCGTGTCTACAACGTCAGTATAGGAACTTCACGCCGTCTGATGTATTTGAGTGGGGAGCCAAACAGCGAGATGCCATTTTCACGCCGCATACTGAGGGGCAGCGCATCTCGGACAGCCACTTCCAAATTTTCACTTTTAACTGCATGTGTGTGCTCGCTGGCAGTTGCTGAGCGATTTGCGCATAAGTAATGGTGACCGCTGTTAGCTTTACCTTTATATTCACAGCAAAGTCCAGCCCGTTATCCCTCCTTCGCTTTCTTTATCAGGCGGCAACCTTGCCAACACAAATTTGACCTCTTTGGATTTGGACATTTTTTGATGCTGTTGCTTACAAATTTAAATTTAAACTGTTTTAAATCAGCTTTGTCCCCCGTGTAACTCAGTATCCAAGCTGCTACCAACGTTACACATTCATATATGTCGTAGATACCTTCTCAGCTTCAGTGGCATCAGTTACTCCCTTAAGTAGTCTGATTGTCTTTTACGAAAGTTGACTTACATTGCCTTATATCTACTTGTACGATAGTATAACCCAAGGATGTTACAAATGTATCCTCTTCTGATCTGGACCAAATTATGTCGATATGTTTCTTCAATCTTTCCAAAGACAGACTGAGTTAACCCTTGTTATGTAACACTTGAATGGTTATGTTGCTTTATTCCACAGTAAGGTGACCATACAGAGCAATAGTTATGATAAGATTCACGTAGTTCAATTGATAAAACCATAGAATACCTCATCTCTGGGTCATTATCTTGTACAACTTAAACAGACTAACTTCTCCGCATTCTAACTTTGAGCTAGTTACTTACTATGTCGGACCCTTTTTATTTAACTTGCTCAAATATACAATGCTTTTAAAAGATAACATTTAGATTAACTTTTTTTTTGAAACCCTTTCTGTTGAAATATGGTTGAAAGATCCTAAAATGTTACTCCCCTTGTGTAGATCCGTTGCCTGTGAGCCCTATATCTATCTCGTGAGGTGCGTGCTCTCATCACTAGGTACGCCACCATACTTGCTGAACCTCTCACTCTAGGAACCCATGCACTGCATAGAAATCTGCCCGAGAGACATGCAGCTCTGTGTTTTCTGCCTCTGACCTCTTGTGTGATATATTTCACTTGTTCCATCTAGTGGGCCCTGAATTGGCGGTGTTGCATCTGCAGTTATTCCACTACACGCTCCCACCTTCATTCCAGAATGGTAGCTGGGTGCTGCTGCTTGGTTCCGCCACAGGTTGCCTCCACCTATCCATACACCATTTGGATGAGGTAGCTGCATGCAATGAGTGGCTCTCCCTGTCCTCAGCTAGGCAGGTACCATGTGGCATACCATGCCTTCCCTTAAATAGGCAAGACACACAGGGCTATGTCTTCCTGCATCAGGTGTAGTGCAGTCTGGCTGCCCAAAAACCCTATCTGCCTCTGTGTGGCTGAACACTCTACACTTCTACAATAACAATTAAAGTAACTCAAATCCTTTCTATGGGAAAAAAAGGTAAAAGATCACGAATCAAGACAATCGCTTATTATGAAATTGATTCTGGACTCATCCTAACACCTTTCCCCTCTTTGAGATAATGTGCAGCCTTTAAAGGATACTCCAGGATAAAACCCAATATTAGCCTCATACTTGAACATTTATGTGAAAATAATGACAATCTTTGTTTTTAAAGATTACTAAGTTTATTTTCTTCCTGAAAAGTCATTCTGAAATGGCTTGTTTGTCACATTTTTGTGGCATTTCTAAGCCTGTGCACAAAAACATAACGGGCCGAATTTTGCTATGAGCGCCTGTCGTTCATTAGAATTGCACTTGCCCACAGACTTTCTATGAGCTTTTGCACAGCAACTTCCTGTAAATTTAGAGAGCCAAAAAGCATGGCGCCCTCTACAGGGCATCTGTGACCTGTGAGAAGAGGGCAAGCAACTGTCTATCCCCTTAAACAATCAGATTGAACCATAAGCCAAGCAGAGACTGAACCAGGAAGTGTAAGTTAGAATAGTGAATTCATTGTTAAATCAGGTACAGAAAGCGAAATAAAGAGAGGGTAAGAAAGATTGAATTAAGAGACCCAGATAAGAGACAGAAAGAAAAAGTTAAAAAAAATGTATTTAAATTTTGTTTTAAATATCCAACAACAATTAAAATCTGAAGGAATGAGACTCCACACTTGTTAAAGATTAATTTTCAGTGCCAGAGAGGTTGTTTGGCAGTCGCTAGGATTTACCACGCCCTTAAAAGGGTACTTACATCAGAGTGGACAAGCCCTAACCTTTTCTGGCGAAATTAGTTGGTATCTGCGACGTCAGGCTGTTCCATTCATTTGAACAGGGAGCCAGACGGTGAGATGTCATTTTCGCGCAGCTTACAGAGGAGCAGGACATCTGGTGCAGCAACTTCCGGATTTCTGCGTTTAACTGCGCAAGTGTGGTCGTCGGAAGTCACTGTCCGATATGCACAGAAATAACGATGAGCGCTGTTAGCCTCTCCGTTATTTTCACAGCAAAATCCAGCCCAACATATTTTGTTATAGCATTACCACACAGGCATCCTTCACATACATGACCAAAAGTAACGGGCATCATGGAATTTTTTTTTCATTTTCATGAATACTTGAGGATAAGGCCATATCCTAGAGTGTTCCTTTAAGGAATATTGAAAGTGCTTAATCTTTTTTTATGTGAAATTGTATTTTTTTCTTTCATTCAGCACTTCCCCTTAAAATAAAAGGTTTTGTACTGCTGTAAATTTAGGTTTTTCTCCCCAAGTGGCAACAATTTGGGAAAATTGATATAAGTAGTAAGCAGTAAAATTTATAGACTTGGATAGAATTATACTCACAGCAAGGTTCCAAAATGCCATTTAGAGACCCATGCATCAAATTGAGCAATTGTAGTTTTTACTTTTGGGAATTATTTTACAAATTGTTCTTGTGTGCTTGCGTTGTCTATGAAATCTCAGCAAACTATTTTAATTGAGGATGTTTCCATTTAGCACCTCTACTACTGGCTCAAATCAACTCAGAGAGAGATAACAGCAATACATCAAAATGGTTAAGACTCTCAAAATTAAATTCAGTGAGAACTTGAGAATATATAGAGTTTAAACATGGCTTGGGGCATTTCTAATCATTTTGCTTGGAATGTGATCATGTCAGAGTTTATATGGCAAATTAAAATGAATAAGTTACAGTATCTCAAATTTCAGTGCACTGATGGCAAGTTTTTAGGCAACAGTATAGTTTTGTTTAGTCGTCCTTTCCGCCCCACCGAATTGACATCCTGACATCAGGTTCCATGGACATTGACGGTGCTCAGGTACCGCCCAAAGTACCCACTTTTCATATGTGAACTTATGTAATAGAATCATAGAAAGGTTACAATACTAAAGGAGGCCATTTGGCCCATCGAGTCCGTGCCGGCTCTATGCAAGAGCAATCCAGCTAGTCCCACTCCCCCGCCCTGTCCCCATAGCCCTGCAGTTTTTTTCCTTTCAAGTACTTATCCAGTTCCCTTTTGAAGGCCATGATTGAATCTGCCTCCACCATCCCCTCAGGCATTGCATTCCAGGTCACATCCACTCGCTGTGTGTAAAAAAAAATTGTAAACAATTTTACAACACCAAGTTATAGTCCAACAATTTTATTTTAAAATCCACAAGCTTTCGGAGGCTTCCTCCTTCCTCAGGTGAATGTGGAAATGAAATCCTCGAACCTATCGCATTTATAAATCACAGAACAATGCCTGGTGATTACAGATAGTCTTTTCAACTGCCCGTTGCCAAGGCAGCCAAAGTGTTCAGACAGATAGGTGTTACCTACAGGGCCACTGAATATACAAATGGCCAGAACTAAAAAAACAGATGATGTGGAGATGCCAATTAAAAAAATAGAGCGAGAGAGGCAGAAACATAGAAACATCCGGAAGGAAAAGACAGCAATTGACCCGTTATATTAAAAACAGATAACATTTGTTCGCTGGTGGGGTAACATGTAGCGTGACATGAACCCAAGATCCCGGTTGAGGCCGTCCTCATGGGTGCGGAACTCGAAATTGATAGCCAAGTTCCGCACCCATGAAGACGGCCTCAACCGGGATCTTGGGTTCATGTCACGCTACACGTTACCCCACCAGCGAACAAATATTATCTGTTTTTAATATAACGGGTCAATTGCTGTCTTTTCCTTCCGGATGTTTCTATGTTTCTGCCTCTCTCGCTCTGTTTTTTTAATTGGCATCTCCACATCATCTGTTTTTTTAGTTCTGGCCATTTGTATATTCGATGGCCCTGTAGGTAACACCTATCTGTCTGAACACTTTGGTTGCCTTGGCAACGGGCAGTTGAAAAGACTATCTGTAATCACCAGGCATTGTTCTGTGATTTATAAATGCGATAGGTTCGAGGATTTCATTTCCACATTCACCTGAGGAAGGAGGAAGCCTCCGAAAGCTTGTGGATTTTAAAATAAAATTGTTGGACTATAATTTGGTGTTGTAAAATTGTTTACAATTGTCAACCCCAGTCCATCACCGGCATCTCCACATCATGTAAAAAAAAAAGTTTTTCCTCATGTCACCTTTGGTTCTTTTGCCAATCACCTTAAATCTATGTCCTCTGGTCCTTGACCCTTTCTCTCTATCTACTCTGCCTAGTCCCTTTATGATTTTATATACCTGTATCAAATCTCCTCTCAATCTTCTCTGTTCCAAGGAGTGTCAGTAAGTTATTTGATCATGGAAGCATTGCTGTTGGCAGTTGAACCAAATACTTTTTGTCCACACATATGCAGTTCCTAGTAGGAATCACTGGATAATGATCAGGAGCAGAAAACTTGGTTGATTCTTTTTTCAGCTCCCAAATTGGGACATAGGCCAATTGTGGTGCCCTATTGCTATCGCAGCACAGTTCAGTCTTTTTAAATGCTAGAGGAAGTGTTAAAATAACATATTAAAGAAGTCTGTCATTTTAAGATTTTTAAGAAAATAAATTTTGATCTTTCAAAACAATGACATTTTATGTTATGGTGCCACTTGCTTACCTGCCTATGAATATCTGCCAATGTTTCAACCTTAAATTTTAGGCTCATTTTTGAAAGGGGAACACTGAGACTTGACTATCCGTAAGCAATGACTTGTGATTTATTGGCTCTAATTTTTTTTTGTATTGCTACCAAACATAATGGGCCATAATTTGCTGTGGCAGGGCATCTAATGGTGTCTGCCGTTAGTTCGACTTGCCCTTGCAAGTTTCGGTTTTTACATCTTTTGCGCGAACTGATAACGTTGTAGCAAGGGAAACTGAGCATCTGGGTCCTGAATGAACAGGGCAAGCAACTGTGTATCTCCTAGCCAATCAAATTGAAGAATTGTGAAATTAACAGCACAAGGACTGAAGGAAGTGTAAATTAGAGTGGGTGAATTCAATGTCAATTTAGGTACAGAAAGAGAAATAAAGAGGAGGAAAGGAAGATTGGATTAAGAGGGAGAAAAAAAGAGACGAGGAAAAATTTTTTTAAAAAATTTAAATTTTACATTTTAAAAACCTCCAACAACAATTATAACCTAAGAAATGAGACTCCTCACTTGTAATAGTTAATTTTCAGTGCCAGAGAGATTGACTGGCAGTAATTAACACTTACTATGTCATTAAAAGGGAGTTTAGACTGAAATGGACAAGACTTAACTTCCTGTGGTGATTTGAGTTCATATCGACCGCGCAAGTACAGCAACCTCACACCATTCAATGGTGAGTCAGTCAGCGAGATGCCGTTTTTGCGAGGCTAACGGCGGAGTGGCACAACTCGGAAGGCAACTATTTGATTTTTGAGTTTAAGCCCGCATCTGCCCCTCGCCTGAAGTTGCTGTACCATTTGCGAATTAATAACGGCACCATTTGACAGCAAATTATGGCCCAATGCGTTTTTCTCTGATGTTTCGATGTATTTTAACAATATGCAGGGAGCCACATATTTTAAATTGATATTTCAACAACTCAAAAATGCTAGACTTTGCACCCCACTTGATGCAGTAGTTCAATTTCTAAGATTCAAGATTCCTTTAAAAGATGGACATGCTTTGAATGCCTTCCTTTCCCTCATTTTGAAAAAAAAATAAATTTAAATTTTTCCATTGACTTTTGGTATCCCAGGATATGCATAATTTCTCCATTTAAAAAACGATGCCAGTTACCTTGAAGTGGTGATTGGAAGGCCCACCAGGATGGATCAGGATGACTCCATCATTAATTGTCCTTCCCTCCTTTCGTGGTGGACCTGGGTTCTGTTGAGTGCCTCGCTCCCCCACCCCCACTCCCCAAAATCAACAATTCACTATGTGGGGCATTGCAGATGTGAGCCCATTCTCTACAACAGCATTGGCGCTCTAATCCATTGTGCCACCACACTACCACTTACTGTACATTTTATGAACATTATTTAACAACTTCAGTTTACAGGACAACCATGCAATAGTTTTGAAAGCCTTATGGTCCATTTCAATTGATAAATTGCTAGAAGAAAGCTTATTTTCTTTTTAGGATCAAAAGGTTAAAAAAAATTGTGACTAGATTGGATAATTTAATATCAGTAATGAGCAACGGAAAGTTATGGAAACCTTATTGGTCTCTGGTTTTAATGCTACATTTAGTCATAGTGTACTTGCTTTGTAGGAAGGTGAAGTGAAGATGCATAACCATTGGTTTTGACAAATCTCTACCCTGCTCCACACAGTGACTATTGTATTTATCTATACATGGTTGTTACCCATAGGAAACTTATTTTGCAGTGAACGTATCCTGTGTACATAAATCAGGTCCAATATTTTGTCACCATGTTCTCCCTTTAAGCATGATTGAATTGGTTCAAGGATGCAATTATATTGACACTTTTGCCTTGATATAAAGCGGTTTCAAGAGTGCATCGACACAAAAGTGGCAGTATGTCTCAGGAGTCAGATCCTGATTTGACACGTGTCACTCTTGCCAACATCATCAGATCAACACCAAGAAAGGAAAACTAATACACTTTAGAGATTTGAATGCTTGGGTTGACTGCGATCACACATCATGGAAAAAGGTAATTGGGCATCATGGAATTGGCAACAAAAACTCCAATGGCACACTCTTCCTGACTACACACCAGCTAGCCATCATCAACACCATGTTTCAACAAGTACAAGACCATATCCTCATTCTGGTCACCGGCACCTGATTGACTATGTTATTGTGTGTCAGTGCAACGTTCAAGATGTTAGGATCGGCCATGTAATTTGTGGTGCGAGTTGCTGGTCTGACCACCAGATGGTGAGATAGGTGCACTGTGAGAATGACCATTCGTCTAAAGCAACTCTGGCACTGCCAGTCATCCTCAGTCAGACCACTCAATGTCCATATCCTCGGGATCACCAAACCTTTGTTGAGCTGATTAGTAAGCTTGAGAAAGTACTAGAATCAAGCGAGCTATCGAGTGGCACATCTGAGCAACAAACGAGTGACGCTGAAAGCATGTGGGCAAACTTCAAGAAAGCTGTATACATCACCTCTGTAGAAGTACTTGGCTTCATTAAATGTAAAAACCAAGATTGATTTGATGACAATGATGAGGAAATCAGACCACTTCTGGCTTCTATGCACACTGCTCGCCTCGCCTGGATTAATAACAAAAGTTGCTTGGTGAAGAAGACTGCATACCAGTAATTAAAGCAGCAAGCTCAAACTAAGTTTCGCTCTATGAAGGAAGATGAAGACTGAGGTGCTGCAAGTAGCCACTGACCAAAAGAACATGAAACGTTTCCACGATGTACTAAAGGCTGTGTTTGGACCGAAAACAAGTGGCACTGACCCGATTCTGAGGGAAGATGGCACAAAGTTCCTAACTGTCTAAGCATAATCTTGGAATGCTGAGACCTCAACTGTCCTTCTGCTGTATCATCTGACGTGCTAAACGATATACCACAACTACTTGTGCAAGACCAGCTTCGAAATCCAAATTGCAATCAAGCAAATATGGCGTAGAAAAGCAGCCAGTTCAGAGATCTACAAGCACAGGCCACAAACTTAAGAAGAGACTCTTCGCCCTCTACAATAAAATCTGGGAACATGAAACTACCGCAAGATTTCAAAGCTGCCAAAATCATTCACCTCTACAAGCACAAAGGTGATCATGCTGCAATGGCCACAGCGGCATTTTGCTTCTATTGGTAGCAGGGTAAATTTCCCACCCGCATCATGCTTTGCCAACTGAATGAACAACAGCGGAAAAAATTCTCTCAAAACGCCAATGCGGATCTTGGGCTGGTTGCAGAATGTCCAACGTGATTTTATCCGCCTGCCAAATACAGGAAAAGTGTAAAGATATTACAATAGTGACTACACTTCAAAAGTACCTAATTGGCTGCAAAGTGCTTTGGGATGTCCTGAGGTTGTGAAAGGTGCTTTATAAATGCAAATCTTTCTTTCTTAGAAGAGCACCAGATGTAGTATTTGTTGACTTGACAAAGGCATTCAACTCTGTCAATCGTGATGCAGTGTGGGAGATTCTTCTAAGGTTCAAATGCCCTGACAGATTTGTGACCATTGTTCGACAATTACATATTAGTATGATGGCCCGAGTACAGATTAAGGTCGCGTGTAATCACCATTTGTAGTCACTAACGGTATCAAACCAGGTTGTGTTCTTGCCCCAACACTGTTCAGCATAATGTTTGGTGTGGTACTGCCGAGGCATTCAAGAACTGTGACGAGGGAATCTGTATTCAATGCCAGTTAGATGGTAACACCTTCAACCTTCGTTGGTTGTGAACTAAAACCAAAGTAATGCAGATAACATGTTCTTTGCCGATGACTGCACATTACTCACCCATACTCTTGGATATCCAGCTGTTATCCGACTGCTTTGCTCGACTTTTGACTTTACAATCAATTAAGAAAGACTGATGCCATGGTCTAGCCCATACCTGGTCGTTCTGTGGTTATGATCAGTAATGTACCGCTTAAGGTCATGGACAAATTCTGCTAGTTGGGTAGCGCTCTCTTTCAGAACGCCATAATCGACAACAGCATCACTCACAGATTGGCAGAACCAGCTCCGCCTTTGGCAAACTTGAGCGGAGCCTCTGGCAGGAATGAGGGGTTAGTCTGCCAACAGAAGTCACTATATACCAAGCGATTGTCCTCGCTGCCCGACTATATGGATCGGAGTCGCGGATCTGCTACCACCATCACATTATGCAACGTGACCATTATTACTTGCACTGTCCATGACATATGACTGGCATGAAGTGGCAGGACAGGGTGCCTAACACTGATGTCCTCAAGCATTGCAATGTAACTGGAATTGAGGCCATGATCAAAAAAGTGAAGTTGCACTGGCCTGGACATGTCGTTCACATGCCTGATTGTGGAATTTCCAAAGCTGTCTTCTACAGCAAGCTGCAATCTGGATATCGTGACAGAGCTGGGCAGATGAAACATTATAAAGACACGCTAAAGGCAGCCTTAAAATCTTGCAATATTAATCCTGAAACCTGCAAAGTGATAACCACCAACAGACCACAATGTTACAGATCTGCCAGGTTGTTTTGATTGAATGTGAGGCTGCAGGGTTGCAAGACCTGGCTGCCAAGAGCTTTGCACACAGGGCAAACAATCTATCTGCCTGATCTGGCTTCCAATCCGATATGAATGATCAGGATTGGACTCTTCTCCCATCAATGCGCCCACAACAACTGAGTCTCATCCATCGACTCAACAGATCACTTCTTCATATCTAGCAGTGTGACACTTGAATTGTATTCAATCGTCGCTCATTACAAGCCGGAATGGCTGAAGCAGTGATGTCCTCTGTTGACATGATAATGAATCACACAAAATTGATCCACAAGTTTTATAGCTTCAATTCCAAATACCACACGGCGGTAAAGAACAATTGGGAAAGAAGTATTTCATTGTGAATGCACTGGTCCAGATCCTTCCTTAAAGTCAGTATAAATCTTCTCATTGCTGTGGAAGACACCATAGAGGACTAGGTTGAGTATGGAATTTGCTCTGACTAGGTGTGTGTCCCTACAGGATAACAATAAGGGGAAGGCTTCCTCTTCTCTGAAGCTACATCTAGCTGCATCCAGATCATAGGTCTCAGGCACACAGCCCAGAAGTACAACATTTTGAGTGGTCATTTTGGAGATCATTTCAAAAGGTATTGATTGTATCAGCTTGTGTTGAATTTCGGAAAAACTGATTGGGAGGACTAGTACAAAAAACAAGTGAGAAAAGACATTGATTTGATATGTATACGAATTCTTATGATCAATCATTTGATTACTAATGCAAACAGCAAGAATATAGTTGCCCTCAAAAGCAGGAATGGTCTAGAGATTGTGTTCATTCTTGCTATATGTTAAGATTTTTCTAGTGCTTTTAAAGATTGTAACTTTGCATCTTGCCCTTTAAGGATTCATCACTTTCAGGTTCAGACACTTTGGGCTCGATTTTAGGAGCGTGTTTCCGGCGGGTTCCCAGCGGGGTGGCCCCGAAAATCCCGATCTCCGGTCACGTGACCGGATCGCGACGAAATCCCGGCCACTTCCGGGTACCACGCTGACGTGCGGGGCTGCGCGCGCAAGCCCCGCTGGTGGGAATCCCGCAGGCAATTAAAGCCAGCGGGGTTCCACTTGAGAGTACTTAACTTGCTCGTTGTGGTCAGTTAATGAGCTGAAGCAGCTGTCAAAAGAGGAAGTGTGGGATTTTAGGTTCAAGGCAGTGAGTTTCCCACACTGGGGGAAACAGTCTCCCTCCAACCAGGCGTGTTGCAGCCAGCAGCCTGTGGCAGGTGCCAAGGTGCGCTCCACGGGGGAGAGCCCTCACCCACGCAGGAGGCCACCGCGTCACATAGGGCAACCCCTGCCCTCCACCACCCCCCGCCAAGCCAGAGGACAGACCGACACGAAACCGCAGCCCCAGTCCGAGGAACCACACACCTACCCTGCACAACCCCTCAGACCAACACCTGCCAGTTGGGTGGTGTGTGGACACCCTCGGAGGACGAAGAGCATGACCAGCACCAGCAGCCTCGCAGTCCACGCCGTCCGCCTCAGAGACGTGGATCCCCCCAACACGGTGTTGTTGCACGCCCACCTGCACAGCAGGAGGGAGGGCTACCGCAGAGAGAGACGCGTCGCAGAGGGCACTACCCTCGCCACAGGGTCCACAGACCGAGGCGCAGCTCCCCGGACCTCTCCGAGCAGCAGTGCACAGGGAGGCGCAGATTCGCTCGACATGTAGTCGTGGACATCTGCAGCCTCTTTCATGCCGAGCTGCTCCTGGCTGGCCCCAGCACCAACTGCTTACCTGTCGCTGGCAAAGTCACCACTGCCCACCACACCTTCTCCTCCGCATCCTTCCAGGGTGCAGCCGGCTACACCGCCGATGTCTCTCAGTCGTCTGCGCGGACGAGCCCTGCAAATACACCTGCACCTACTCTGCAGTAACACGATGGGTGGCATCAGTGGTGGGTCCTCATAGTGATACCCAGGAGCGGGCATTATTGGACACAACGGACAGGATTCGCGGAGACATGGCAGTGGTGGTGTCAATATAATGTGTGCTGTTTGTTGCTCTGAAATTCAATATGGGTAACACCCATGACAAACCCTCAGACACCCTTGTGCACCCCCTTCATGCTGACGAGACGTTTGCCTTACGCTGCCTACTGCACATATGTGATGCATGCCCTGTGGCTGCAGCACAGGTGGTGGCAGGTTGAGTGAGGCTGGCCGTGAGGGAGATGCACGAGAGGGTGAGTATGGGATGGAGCCATGAGATTGTATGAGGATTGGGTTGCGTGTTAGTGGCAGGATGAGTACTGGCGAGGTGAGTAGGTGGAGGTAAGATGAGGATGGGGTGTGAGTGGGTATGAAGGGTGATGTGACAGAATAGTGTTGGCGGTGCCGAAGGAGATGTGGGGTGGGGGCAGTGTTGTGGCAGACGGAGTGTAGGGGAAAGACTTCGTGTTCTCACTGTGGCGGACCTACTGCGGTCATTGCAGCGCCTCCTGCACTGTATGCAGGTGGGCGATATGTTGGTGGCGCAGGTGACCCCCTCTGCCACCTCGAGCCAGGCCTTCTTGGTGGCAGAGGCAGACCACTTCCTCCCACCCGCCGGGGGGAAGATCTGTGTCCTCCCCCCTCCTCCTCACCCCATCTGATGATACCTGGGGTGAGGCATCATTAAACTGGGAGCAGCCTTCCCCCTGGGCTGCTCCATGCTGCAATTTGTCCCATTGGTTGCAGCATCTGTCAGTGGAGGACTGCCCCTTTAACTAGAGAGCCTCCAGCTGACAGATCGTACTGCGCATGCGCAGCCCGACCGACGCGCAGGCCAGCGCCGTGGACCCCGGAGGAGCAGGTAATTGATTCCTATTAGGGTGTTGCCTGCTACGATCGCGTGGGCAACCCACTAATTTCGCCGTCCGCGTTTTCGACGCTCCCGGAGGACCACCCGCTGGGAACCCGCAGGCCTGCTAAATTCGAGCCCTTTGTATTCAGAGGTATCTGTGTGTTGTTATAAGAACATAAGAAATAGGAGCAGGAGTAGGCCAATCGGCCCTTTGAGCCTGCTCCGCCATTTAATAAGATCATGGCTGATCTGATCCTAACCTCAAATCTAAATTCATGTCCAATTTCCTGCCTGCTCCCCTTAACCCCTAATTCCCTTGTTCACCAAGAATAATGAGCACATTCTGATCAGAATCAGAGAAGGGGAAAAGAGTGATTCTAATCTGTTGGCCAAGCAGCAATGAGATAAATGACAAGATTTTTTTTTAGTTGGTTGAGGAATGAATTTTGGCTAAGATACTAGAAGAACTCCCCTGCTCCTCTTCAAAGAGTGCTATGGAATCTACACCTGAGAGGGCAGACTGGGCCTCAGTTTAATGTCTCATCTGAAAGGTGGCACCTCCAACCATTGCAGCACTCCCTCAGTATTTCAATGAAGTGTCAACCTAGGTTACATGCTCAAGTCTCTGGAGTCACAATCTTCTGAATCAGAGGTATGGGTGCTACCGCTGAGCCAGGCTGAAGCCTGGAAACAGATTGCTTTTGCTCTTCAGAAACTCAATGGTGTATAGTGTGGGGAAACCTAATAAGATTAAGTGAAATGGCGAAAAGAGGAAGCTGAACCAAGCTTCTCAGTGAAAAAGAAATTCAAGGTGGTTGCATTGTCTGCAATTATTCAGGCAGTATACCCATCTAAAGATGTATATTTCCACAAAGCCATGCAGAGTCAGAACACTTATCTGACTCCATATGGTGCTGTGTTACCAGTACTAGATACCACCCTGTACTGTAGCATCAGTGCCCAGAATCTTTACAATGTATGTGTTTCAATTAGATGCTAGTGCCAGAAGAAATTGAGTGGAAATCTTTCTTACACATTTGGCTAGTAATATCACACTCCAAGCAATGAAAGCTGTTGGCAAATAATTTCCATTTTCAGGCAGTTTGTTTACTTGGTAAATTGGCCAAATCCCAGGTGGAATTTATGTTGTAACACCTCCGTGGAACCCGGATTCCTGTTTCCCTGCCAGAGGAATGTTGGCCGTGCAAACTGTGATTCTCAAACTTCTTTTTCCTCCTGGAGTTTCACCTCTGCTAAACCAGACTAGGAACAGCAGCTTTCCATAAGTAGGAGGAGAGGCTTGGCACCCTTTATTTGTTTGCATAGTTAACAAAAGAAGTTAACTGTTAGTGGGGTACTATATAGGTGACAAATACTGTTTTTGCATTTAGAAAACATACATACATAGAAATACTTAGGAAAAAACTGTTACTCGATGCCAGGATAATGTGAATAATCCCATTATATGTGACGAGAATTTTGTCCTATCTGCAAAGTTTACTAAATAGAGGATTAAAATCCAGTTCTTTTGGTTTACTTGCCATGGTTGTACAGGCATGATGAAGGAACAGTATTCAGATTTCATTCTAAATTCCTGCTGGAGATCATACTCGAATTCTTCCTTGCTTGGGAAAGCAGTATTCTACATTTCTTTCCTGATCCACATGAATCTGAAGTGTGGATATGAAAAGACAATTGCTATGTTGGCAGAATGAAGGGTTGGGAAATTTCTTCAATTGTTCGCAACCTATGAAAGTAAGATATTAAATAAACCTGTTGTTACCAACCACAGACAGGATCTTTAGTTGGTGGAACATATATTACATTTCTGACAAATTGAAATGGGAGATCATAAGAATAAATTAAAAGAATGTTGCATTGGAGGACATTTACAATGCCGCACAGATGCTCCCCACACTTTCATAAAACATAAATGACCCAGAAATTGCTTGGAGCGGTGAACCAACAGTGGTCGTTGCACCATAGTTTTATACTGACTCACTAACTTACTGTGGTCTTTACTGCGGGCACTCCCTCTAATAGGAAGCGGAGAAGAGCCCAGCGAAGCTAGGACGCATGGGAGAAGTGAGAGGATCAATTTCTCCCCGTGACCAATCAGATTGCAGCAATTTTGACAAGCTGTGAACAGTTTCTGCAAGCTGGAACATAAAATCCAGGAAATGAAAGGTACAACCCTAAAATCATTTGTAAAAACAGTTATTGACAGCAAACAAAGAGGGTAAGAAATAATCGAATAAAAGAGACAGAAAGGAAAAGTTTCTTTAACAATTTTTTTTTAATTAAAGAAATTTTTTTATGACCAAAAAACCATTAAAATAAGGAGTTATGAGACTCCACATTTTTAAAAGTTAATTTTTAGTTGTTTGGCAGTCATTAAGACTTACTAAAAATTGTTAAAATTTAGTTTAGACCTGGTATTTTTAAGCACACCTGTTTTGTGGCGATATTGGTTACTTTCCAGCTGGGCAGATGAACAAATTGGCGCTGGTCCATTGTTTCCACTGATTCCAGCCAGCGATATCCCTTTAATTCGAAGCTGTCATAACGCCGGCGAGCAAGGAGGAGGAAATTCCGGATTTCCGCGTTTCACCGCGCATGTGTGAACACTAGAACTTGCTCCTCCATTTCACCACTAACAACGGTGAGCGCTATTGAGCTCACCATTTTTTCTAAAGCAATTTCTGGGCCATTGGCTGCATTTGAGGATATTTACTTCAGCAGTGCTCTGCTGGAATAGGAATGTACCACTCTCCTCAACAGAGGGGTTCTCCTTTTTCCCCTAAAACATAAAGGGTAATTAATGAACTTAATTTCTGCACTCTGATATTATCATTCCATTCTTCATACTCACTTTCTGTTCATACCATAGTCTAGGAAGAAAGTTTTTGTGTTGTACTGTACCTGCAATATATAAGAAACTGGTATAGTAAAGAAAATTTTAATTTGTTGTAACTTTGCAATTACGTTCATCAAATTACTTAAAAAGTTGTTCTATTTTTAAATCTATGGTAGGGTTAAATACATATTCTATAGACTGCCTCACATAATTTTTGTTTGATCAAAAAATGAAGATAGATACAGCCTATTGTATGGGGAAGTCCTACAAGATCTGCTAAAGTGGTAGAATTTCCACAATGGCAGGTGGAAGATGATTTAAATGTGTCACTTAAAGACGAAAAATCTTTCCTTTTTGTAACTAGATCTTGCTAACTAACCAGAAAATTTCTTTGTTCGCTGGTTGTTACCAAATAATGTAGTATGGGATTTTTAAAAGTCTCATTATTTTGCTGTTTTAAAAAAAAATATGACAGTGTATAAATAAAACAAAGATGAATTTACTGCTGTAGGAGGTGATGAAAAGATTAATGCTAAGCCTCAATTGTAATCATGGGGGATTTTCATCTTAGACATTGACTGGGACTTATATTGGCAGCATGTCATTATGCGTGAAGGAGTTTATTGAAGTACTTTTCTTAAACAATTGGTGAGTTCTTAAAACGACAGGTGAAGGAATGTACAAGGGGGAAGGAAACATCACAGGAGGGAATAATGAGTCTAGTTGAAGTAAGAGAATATTTGGGGTTAGGTGATCATAAAGTTGTCAATGTTTTAAGGTTGAAATTAAGGCAGAACGGATAAAATAAACAATGAAGAAATTCAATTTCAGAAGAGCAAACTTTGATGGGTTGAAATCCTGTATAAAAGAAATAAAATGTGTAGGGAAAATGGGAGTGTTTTGAGGAAAAGTTTTTTTTTACATTGCAGTGGGAGTTTATCCAAGAAACAAGTTGATAACCAAACAGGAGAGAAAAACTGACATGGATGAAAGGGGAATCTATGGAAAGCAATAGTTAGGAAGAAAGAAAAGGCATTTAAAATTCTGAAATACACAGTAAAGCAACAGGTTAAAAAGAACTATGAACTCGAGCAGAGAATAGACAAAGAAACTAACGCAACACAAGGTGGGAACATGAGCGGAATAAAGTGGTAAAAATGAAGGACAATAGTAAATAATTCTTTATATCAGGATTAAGAGAATGGTATAAGGGGTTGCTCGATCATTTACTGATAGCAGTGGCAAAGTATGCCCTGATTTTAACTCCCAGCCAGTTTTGGGTGGGTGGGCAACCCGTGCCTCATTTAATTCCTGCTAGTTGACTTCCCACATGTTCTGGGCGTGAAGCGGCAGAAAATTGTATGGCCCAGAGGCTGCCCGCCGAGACCAGGTAAGTGGCGGGATCAGCTGTTGGGACTGTCCCATAAGGGTCACACAATTGGGAAGGGGTAGCGAGACCATGACATGGCAGGCTTTAAGCTTTCCTTGTGGGGCCTGGAAAAGGAAAGTTAAAGAAAAAAAAGTAAAAGGTCACTTTTTTTAGGCCTTTTCTGGCCCTGATCCACTTTGCTACTGAGTTGGCCTGGCTTTAAATTACAACTGGGTTCCAATTACGTCATCGGGACCTGACATGCATATGCAAACAAGGACCATGCCAGCTTTGGGCAGGTGTCCTTGCCACCTAATTAGATGAGCAGGTTAAAATTATGGCCATTCGGTTCCAGGACAGGTAAGTAACCTGGGCAATTGTAACTACCCACCCACCAATTTCTGCCATGCTGGTAGGGTTAAAATTGCCCCTTACAGGGATAGGGAAGTGGCAAAATTATTAAATGATGTGACTGTCGGGGGGGTGGGGGGGGGGCAAAGTTGAGCAAAGAGTATGAAGGAGAGAGCAGATCGGGAAGGCATAATATTAAGGTTCAGGAAACTGAAAATAAACAAGGCTCCAGGCTCTGACATTCCATCTAAGGATGTTGGTGTAGTTGGCTGAGGAGATTGCAAATCCCCTTTCTGATATCTGTTCAAAGCTCATTAGATACAATAATTCCCAATCGATTGACAAGTTCCAAATGTGACACCCATTTTTTTTTTAAACAATAAGGGACAAGTATGAAACTTAAAATTACTGACGTGTGAGACTTACCTAGACTATTAGTTAGCATAATCAAAGGACAGACTGAGTTTAGAAGGGCTGGATCATGTTTGAGTAATTTACTGGACTACTTTGAAGAGGTTATTGAACAGATGGATAAAGATGAACAAGAGGGCTGCATTATGAGGAAAGATTGTCTGCCTTGGGACTTCACTTACTGGAGATGAGGAGGTTGAATGGGAACTTGATAGAAGCATTATAAGATTCTCTCTGCTTGGAGATTTTAGATCCAGGAAAGCTTTGAGAGGCACAGGATTGAGGATATGGGGACACAGTTTAAAGTTAAGGGTGCCAAAAGAAAATTAGGAAATTTAGGCAAGTTCTTTTTAGTAACAAGGTGACAGAATAGTGGAACACATTAGCCGTGGGTGGAGGAACAGAAAAACCATGGCAGCTTTTAAATTAGAGCTGGATAACTTCCTATGATTCTGTTTGCAATAAAGCACAATATATTTCCTTAAAGTACTAAAATAGATTGCACATGATTACACAAAGTTTAAAAAGTGCAAGTTACAAATTATAAAATGGGTTGGTTGAATTTGGTGTTCCCTTGGGTTCTGTCTCCGAGTCATGTGGTTTTGATAGTCAGATTTTGTTAAGAACAAAGTTATTTCTATCTCATTTTGAGCTGGCATAATATGTTCTTGACCTGTAGCTTGGATTGTTTTAAATGTCTGTGGCTATAGCTACTAATAGGTATTGGGTATGAATAGATTAAAAAGGAATCATTTTGACTAATTATGTATGAAATGAATTACAATACATTGCTAAGATTTAAGTCTCAGTGCTTGTTTTAAGGCCGTTTTTTTGTACGCAGGTAACCCTTTCAGCTGTGTACAGCATTCTGTGTGGTCTTTAAAAAGGGGAAATGAGTTACATATAAGTCTATGGGGCTTCATGCAGTATTGAGTGCTGGAGCTGTAATAGGCTTCACATTCAACAGCAGGAAAGCAGGCTTAGATTAGAACCGCATGCCAGCAGTAGAGCCACCTATAGCGTGCCATATTTCTCAAACTGACATCCAACAGTCTAATACATTTAATCCAGGAGAAAGGATTCTACCATTTATAAGGACAAGAAATTCAACCTGAAAAATTGCAAAAATCAAATAGTAGAAGTGAAAAATGGAATGCTTTCCAAGTTTTTGGAATGTGACCTTCAATGGAGAAAAGCTTAAAAGAAAGCAGTTGAAATAAATAGTGGTTTTACTGAGGAATCAGTGTTCTTAAAAAAAAAGTTACATTTTTAGCATCCTGACTTAACTACTTGATTGAAAAACAGATATAATACTTCATGCTAACAATATGATTTGTTCATTCTGCTGAAACTTAACATATAGGCAGTTGCTGGTGTTTACTGTAACATCTGTTTGCCTAAGGACAGTGCTCATGTAGTGGTATATTACAAGGTATTGGTAGTAAAAGTGATATTCACATTTTAAGTAATGTGAATATTTTTGCTAAGCTTACAAAGGCATAGCAACAGACCAACTCCAAAAAAGGCTGCTTTCCATGTAGTGTAAGCTTTCCTACTCTGCACCATATGATTCCACTTACATCTTAATTGCTTGTCTGTATGAATCTAGAATTAGGTTATGAAGGGACTATTTCAATGTGTTTACGATAGGATTCTTGACAGTCTTTTCCTCTTTCATGTAATTTGGCTCAGCTCCATATTCAGAATGGCATTAAATAGCCCCGTTTTGTTACATTAAGAAGTCTGTAACATCACTGAGGCAGTTATCCAGCTACAGAGGTTTAGACCTAAATAGTTGCGGCATAGGGTATACAGCCCTGGTGGGAACTTCTGGTGGAGAGGGAGAGTAAAGTCAAACTGTCAAGCTAAAAATACAAAGATATAATTCTGCAGAAACCGATGATTTTTTTTTAAAAAGGAGCAAATGCATTTAATTTGTTTTCGCAAGAACTTGTACCTGTTAAACTCTCAAACTAATTTTTAGCTGAAGAAATCGGATGTACTTGTCACCCAAGAGGAAATTGAGTTCAGAATTTTATGTTTAATATTGAAATCAGTGCTTTTAGATAATTTACCTTGACAAGTTAGAATTATGGTACCTAGCCAAAATAGTTTTATCATAAAATACAGCATGGTTATTTATGGCATGATGAATTATCCAGGGCATAAGAGGGAAGGCCCAGACATATGTTCTGTTGTGGCTATTGAACTAAGCATTTGACCTAGTTCACCAGCAGCCCATGCTGCTTCTCTGCAACCTGAACAGCTGATCAATGCACTATACAAGCCCATCTCCTCCGACCCATGCACAGCTGCATGCGACCCATGCGCTGTACAAGCCTTGTTCCCGGACCCATGAACAGCTGATCAGTGCACTGTACAAGCCCTTCTCTCCCCAATCCATGAACAGCTGATCAATGCACTGTACAAGCCCATCTCTCCCTGACTCATGAACAGGTGATCAATGCACTGTACAAGCCTCTCTCCCTGACCCGGGTTACAGCTAATCAATGCACTGTACAAGTCTCTTTCCCTGACCCATGAACAGCTGATTAATGCAATGTACACTGTCACCTCTGAGTCAAAAGTTTGTGGGTTCAAACCTCACTCCAGAGAGAACATAATCTAGGCTGATACTTCTGTGCGATACTGACGGAATGCTGCACTGTTGAAGGTGCTGTCATTAAATCGAGGCTCCATCTGCCGTCTCAGGTGGACATAAAAGATCCAATGGCAGTATTCCAAGAAGGCTATCTGGTCACTCATATGACTCTGTTAGCTTTGGAGCGGGAGTAGGCCATTCAGCCCTTTAAGCCTGTTCCGATATTCTATTAGATCATGGCTGATCTGTACCTCAACTCCATTTAACCGCCTTTGTTCCATGTTCCATGATACCATTACCTAACAAAAATCAATCGTTCTCAGTCTTGAAAATTTCATTTGACCCAGCATCCACAGCCTTTTGGGGGGGGGGGGGGGGGGCAGAATTCCAGATTTCCACTTCCCTTTGTATGAAAAAGTGCTTCCTGATTTCACTCCAAATGGCCTAACTTTAATTTTAAGGTTATGCCCTCTTGTTCTGTTTTCCCCCAAATGCGGAAATAGTTTCTCTATATCTGCCCTATCGAGTCCATTAATCATTTTAAATTTCTCAATATGATCACCCCTCAGCCTTCTAAACTCAAGGGAATATAAGCCAAGCTTATGCAACCTGTTGTCATAATTTAATCCTGTAAGTTCTGATATTTTGGTGAATCTGTTCTGTACCCCTTCCAATATCTTTCCTGAGGTTCGGTGCCCAGAACTGAATGGAGTACTGCAGATGGGGTCTGACTAAACTGAAGCTTCACTTCTGAATTCAAACCCACTTGCCAACATTTGATTACCCTTTTTGATTACTCATCTTATTGCTGTCTGGGGACCTTGCTGTGCGCAGATTGGCTGTCACGTTTCCCTTAGTGATTACACTTCAAAAGTGCTTTATTGGCTGTGAAGCACTTTGAGATTTTCTGAGCTCGTGAATGGCACTACATACATGCAAGTTCTATCTTCTTTCTATCTCGAAATTCTCTTACCCCACGATAAATGTATTGCAAAAGAAAATGCACTTGGTTAATTTAAACATTTTAACTGGGGTTCAGATGAGGGCAGCAGTGCAGCTTTCTGTAAAAGGTTTGTTAAAGCAGCAGTGTCTTTATATATGATTTAACTATGATTTTCTATTCATAAGAATCCCAGCAATAAAAATGATTTAACAAAGATGCTATACATGTCTAAAATAGTAAGTGACGTTAACTTTTTAAATATCTTTGCGATGTAAATTCTGATACTTTATGCGAGCTGTTTGATATTATCAGATCAGTTTGCACTTCTATTAACAAATCTCAGCAGATATTGGAAGAAAGCACCATTGCTTCTAGGTTCCATTTTTTTCCCCCATTATATTTGCATGTTCTGTGCATGGTATTTACCCTGTATCTCATAGTACAATTGTGCTTGACAAAATGTTGTATTAGAATTGAAAATTACTTCGACAAATGTATGCCGAAAATAGCTGTTTATTGAGACTTGTGTTTTCATCCATAACATGTACTATATAAAAAAAATTGTTTTTTTAATTTCACTTTTTGTTTTAGATAATACTGTGGAATATTCCCGCTGTCAATCTTTATTTAGTTCAAATATGCAAAACAAGTCTGGACAATTTGTTTTTTACAGGCAGACTCGTAGTTGGCAAGCTAGTCTAACAGCTAAATAATTTTTTGAAAGAAAAAATTATTTTTTTAATCTGTGGCAAGCAGACATTGCATTTTAGCAAACCTATTGCTTACGTCCATAACAAATGAGTAAGGCTTGAAGTGGAACAGTCATTGATCTTTGGAATGCAAACTGAATCCAGACATATAGATGTGTACTTGGGGACATGTATTGTCAATTCCCCTCCCCCCAAATTATTCCAAATATAATTCAGTTACTGTGACTGTTTGACTGCTACGCAGTCATCCAAATAAAAGTTTTGTTTTTTACTCACTTGCAAACTTCACTGATTACGTGACTGGGAATCTGAACTGAGCTAAGATGTCCATAAATTGCAAAACAAAGACAATTGATACCATCAAGACATCTATCCTGATTTTTGCATTTCTGGACCAACATGTGGAGCTTGTGGTCTTCCCTCTGTACCATCAGGCCTGGCTTACTGTCATTACGACTTACTGAGGAAACATTTATTCATTCTAACTATGCACCACATCATCCAATTAGAGCCAGAGGCTTACAGTGGCCTCATGGCTAGCTGGCAGGACTGGGCTATATCAGGTATACCTTGTAATTTTAAAACAGGGGAAATAGTGTGTAGGAAGTTGTGGACACAGCTGTTAATTGTTATGTTTGATTTGCTCATTGCACAGCTAGCAAGTTTTCTTTAGACTAAGTGACTTCAGAGTAATGCTCAGAATTCTGGTCGTACAAAACAAATAGATCGATATAATCAAGAGATGCTCTTACAGCTTGAAGTGTGTCTCCAACAACCTGATTTGTCCTCTAAGATAAACTTCTAACCCTTTGAGGACTAAAGCAACATTTCAGTACCGTACGGTAGCATTGTGGTTATGTTACTGGACTAGTAATCCAGAGGCCTGGACTAATAATCCAGAGCCATGAGTTCAAATCCCGCCACGGCAGCTGGGGAATTTAAATTCAATTAAATGAAATCTGGAATTAAAAAAACTAGTATCAGTAATGGCGGCCATGAAACTACCGGATGCCGTCCTTACCCGGTCTGGCATATATATGACTCCACACCCACAGCAATGTGGTTCATTCTTAATTGCCCTCTGAAATGGTCTAGCAAGCCACTCAGTTGTAAAATCTCGCTAAAAAAAGTCATGATAAGAATAAAACCGGACGGACCACCTGCCATTGGACCACTAGGCGCCGGACATGGCAAACCAAGCCCAGTCGACCCTGCAAAGTCCTCCTCACAAACATTTAGGGTCTTGTGCCAAAATTGGGAGAGCTGTCCCACAGACTAGTCAAGCAACAGCCTGACATAGCCATACTCACAGAATCATACCTTTCAGCCAACGTCCCAGACTCTTCCATCACCATCCCTGGTTGTGTCCTGTCCCACCAGCAGGACAGACCAACCAGAGGTGGCAGTACAGTGATATACAATCAGGAGGGAGTGGCCCGGGGAGCCCTCAACATTGACACCGGACCCCATGAAATCTCATGGTATCAGCAAAACATGGGCAAGGAAACCTCCTGCTGATTACCACCTACCGTCCTTCCTCAGCTGATGAATCAATCCTCCTCCATGTTGAGCACCACTTGGAGGAAGCACTGAGAGTGTAGCAAGGGCACAGAATGTACTCTGGGTGGGGGACGTCAATGTCCATCACCAAAAATGGCTCGGTAGCACCACTACTGACCGAGCTGGCCGAATCCTGCAGGTTATAGCTGCCAGGCTGAGTGCACTAGATACAGCAAAGGCTATGGACCCCGACAACATCCCGGCTGTAGTGCTCCAGAACTAGCCGCGCCTCTAGCCAAACTGTTCCATACAGCTACAACACTGGCATCTACCCCACAATGTGGAAAATTGCCCAGGTATGTCCTGTCCACAAAAAGCAGGACAAATCCAATCTGGCCAATTACTGCCCCATCAGTCTAACTGGACCAGCCACATAAATACTGTGGCTGCAAGAGCAGGTCAGAGGCTGGGTATTCTGCAGCGAGTGACTCACCTCCTGACTCTCCAAAGCCTTTCCACCATCTACAAGGAGTGTGATGGAATACTCTCCACTTGCCTGGATGAGTGCAGCTCCAACAACATCCAAGAAGCTCAACACCATCCAGGACAAAGCAGCCCGCTTGAGTGGCACCCCATCCACCATCCTAAACATTCACTTCCTTCACCACCAGCGCACAGTGGCTGCAGTGTGTCCCATCCACAGGATGCACTGCAGCAACTCGCCAAGGCTTCTTTGACAGCACCTCCCAAACCCACGACCTCTACCACCTAGAAGGACAAGGGCAGCAGGCAGACGGGAGCAACACCACCTGCACGTCCCACTCCAAGTCACACACCATCCCGACTTGGAAATATATCGCCGTTCCTTCATCGTCGCTGGGTCAAAATCCTGGAACTCCCTTCCTAACAGCAATGTGGGGGAACCTTCACCACACGGACTGCAGCGGTTTAAGAGGCGGCTCACCACCACCTTCTCGAGGGCAATTAGGGATGGGCAATAAATGCTGGCCTCGCCAGCGACGCCCACATCCCATGAACGAATTTTTTAAAAAATCAGTGTTTGTTTCCCCCTTAACCCCCAAGAATGCTACAAATTAAAATGTCTGAATCTGTATTTTACTTCGATTCTCTTTAATAAAATTCAACATGAACAATTGTAGAAAATCATATTTCATAGAATCATAGCATGATACAGCACAGAAGAAGGCCATTCAACCCATCGTGCCAGTGCCGGCTCTTTGAAAGAGCTATCCAATTAGTCCCATTCATTCCCCTGCTCTTTCTCCATAGCCCCGCAAATTTTTCTCCTTCAAGTATTTATCCAATTCCCTTTTGAAAGTTATTAGTAAATCTGCTTCCACAATGCTTTCAGGCAGTGCATTCCAGATCATAACAACTTGCTGCATAAAACATTTTCTCCTCATCTTGCCTCTTTTGTATCCCTCACTGTTCATTGCATCAAAAAGCGATCAAAGTCTTAATGGAATGGATGTGAGATGTTTCTCCATTAACCAGACAAGCTAGCAAATTGATTATTATTTACACTTTTTGAGGAAACATCAAAACTAGCTCATTTGTATTGCCTCAAAACTTTTTTTTAAAAAACTGGCATGAACACCCTAAGCTTCAAAACACAGCAATTAAAGTTACTCTTTTTCCAAATCCTTCCTGAGGGCAAATGATTAAAAGATCCCAAAATGTGACATGTTATCAAATTAATATTTTGATCTTAATATTTGTTATGAATGGATAATGTCATGCAATTAATGCGTTTTAATTATATTAATTACTATAATATGTTGGCAGTCTACAGAAATGACTTGTAAATACTGTGTTGAAGAAAATCTGTGTATACTTTGAAAACTGGAAATATGTGTCCACTCAAAAAGTTCACTTAATAACAATAGTATCAAGAAATAATAAAAGTAACGTTTGTGAATAAATTTTACACAGATTATTCATGTTCAGTGCAGATCTCCTCAAACATTCAGACTGATAGATAAGAGATTTCAAAAATCGTTAATGCAGTCCGCAAGCTATTAAAAATTGTTTGAGACTTTATTCAGAGCATATCCCAATTGGAAACATATTTCTTCTCATGCTTAATAGAATCTTATTGCAGATGAATCAAACTTGAAACCATAAATCTGTGACATCTTTTTATTTATATGTATCTCTCTGTCCTCTTCCATGCCTAATGGCACATAAGGCAATCTATGTCTTCCACTGCTTTACATCCAGCAGATTGCACTCTGGATTGTTCCCATAACAAAGTCCTTTTTATGTGGACAGGTCGTTAGCCTGATTCACAACTCCCTGTAAGGAGAACCGGCTAGTTGCGGTGGGGGGTGACCACTCCCATCGTGCGCAAGTACCCTGCTGGATGTTCACCCAGTATTAAGAGGCCGGAGTCTGGTCTCATGATTGCCGAGGCTGCGATGCGGGGAACTGGGGGGAAGGGCACTCTGCTCCCATCAGGTGAGACTATCCTCTGCTCCCCAGGGCTATTATTTTGTAGATACTGAGTAAATGACTTATTCCATCATAAATTATTAAATGAACATCCAATAAATAAATCAGTAAATATTATAAATTGTGAGCTTCAAACTATATTGCAAGCACCAAACTAAACTTGGTTATCAAGAATGTAAGCATTGTCATAATATAAAAATAAATAAAAAAGATACTGCCATTTTAATGGTATTTAAATGGTCCCCTACTGAGCAAAGCACACTCCAGGTGGGGTAGGGGCTGGCGGATTCCCAGGGTCATATGGAGAGGGGCTAGCTGCTGCTGCTGCTCTTGGTTGGATTGGGCCAGTGGGGAGCTGACAGCTGCATTGCAATTGAGGTTAGTTTGGGCAGGAAACTGGTTCCTGCACGAGATTTGGTTGGGCAGGAGCTAGCTGCTGTACTGTGAGTGCTCAGTGAAGACCTTGGTGGGATAGAGGGAAAAGAGCTGAAGTACTCAGGATGGACCTATGTAAAAAGGAGAGAGAAGGTGGTCTAAAAAAGAGCAGAATCTGGGTAAAAAGCTTGAGGTGGCGTATTAATGGGCGGTTGGGGGGGAGGGGGAGTGGGTGCAGGTTGACTTTTTTTGTCCAATGATGAGACTTGTCTATGGTCAATGCTAACCACATACCAACAATGTTGAGATCTGATTGGTATCATGTGGTTAGCATAAATTAATTGGCAACATTATATGGCTCACTACAATATCAAATATTACAGATGCAAGATTTTTACTCTAGATTTATAGTGTGAGGTCTAATTTGAGAAGCTTAAATTGATTATTTTGTGCATTGCTGTATTAATTTTTCTATTAAGTAGCTTCAGTCCTATGAAATTGCCTGTACAGCAAGCTCATAGGCTTGTATAGTGTCCCTTGGACTTAAGTGCTGGGAGAGAAAAAAAACAGCTGTTCGATACACATTCACTGAGCTTTGGACTTAAATCAAAGATCGTCAGATTTTTTTCTGGGGATTCTGTGCCTCTGGGAGTCACCAGGCTAACCTAACATGAAGGTGTTTCTTCACCTGCCTGCAATGTACAACAAACATGTTAGCCTTTGGTTCCTTTTGGGGTTTATTTATGTTTGACACAGTAAGAGAGGCCTGCAGTTTATCATCCCTCTGCAGTATTTGCATAACCTTTCCAAGCTAATGGCTGCCACCTTGACAAGTTAAATTGGTTTCCTATGTCTCTTTATGGAGTACAATTCCTTGGACAAGCCTGCCCCTGCCCCATTTCAAATGGTGGATGTTATAGAGCAGATGTCATTAACAAATTGGTTACAGGTTCCCATTATACTGGTAGATGAAGTTCAAGGGGAAGATAATTGTCTTAAAAGGTTTGAAAGCACCATAGAGACATTCAAGCACCGACCTTAGAATTGTGACTCAGAGGAGCCAGTCCAAGATGCCTACCTTAATTACTATAATTAATTGTTGTACAAATTAGATACCGTTGGGAAATTGTAAAGTTGGCATGTTAAACAGTACCTTAAAGTTAATAACTGAAAAAAATCCAGAGTTCCGATATAGCATACCTAATATTGTCTGTTGTTTTCAGACTGGTGTTAGTGTACTGCCCACGTTTATACTCTACTCACATCACTTAGGAATAGTGAAATCTAGTGCTTCAGAGACCCATCCATGCAGTTTCACTGAGGTTGGGGCTTAATTTTTACTCATATTATGATGCACAATAGCAAGGTAATTGCAAAAATACAGTCCACAAAGAAAATATATTCTGATTAACTTGTTAATAACAAAAGATTTCAGGATGGGTGAGTGCCCTAATTACATTGGCCAGAGTCTAGCACACAACAGTTAACATTTACAGTGTTGGGGGTGAGAAATATGGACTGCAATACCAAAAGTGTTATATCTGAACGCAATTCCTGTCTTTTTTTTTCATTATAAATTCCTTTGTCCACATATAAGAAGCAGTAGAGTTGGAAGTAAGACAAGCTTGGATGGGAAGAACAGGGTGTAGGCGAGGAGAATGGGATGGTTGTGGGATCAGAGATGGGGGAGGGAGAAGGGTTGGTTTGAATTAGTGTGTACTGGGGTTGTGGTAAAATGAAATGGGAGTTAAATGCACCTCTATCACTTAATTGTTTTTGGTAATTGTTTTTGTGGAAGGAGTTGGAGTAGGATTTGTGCTGTGTCTTGATGGTAGAGATAATGAAGAATGAAAGGAATAAAATAGAGAAAGCTACAAATAAGAGCTGTGAAGAAAAACATGAATGAACTGTGTCCCCAAAGCAAAATTGAAGTGTTTTGAAGCTTGCACTGCAATGAGCTTAAGAGCATCATTAAAAGTCTGCTGTCTGGGTTGCAGAGACATGTGGTAATGATGCCACCTGTATGATCCGCTGTAGAGGCTGTGGCTTCAGTATTCACTCCCGTACCTGGACTGGTTGATAATTTACCCTGGCATATCTGTTCTCGCAATTGCTCTAGACGGGGTGGATGAGAGCTTGTTCAAGGCGGCAGTGGTGGGGGAAATAAATGAGCAGGCAAGGTCTTGCTTCAAATAAATAGGTGTGAAAAAAGGCAGGGAAATAAATACATAGGAGGAAAGGGTATGCTGCCAATGAATGAAGAAAAATCACAAATAATAAACTTAATTAAAAAAAAGTGGTGGCAAAGTTGTAATACCTCAATTTTCCAAAGCCACTGGAGCTGGTCAAAGCTAGGAGTTGGGACTTGGGAACCCACGGCTGGGAATCAATCATGTGGTGAAATTATTCACCCAGAGGTAAGGGTTTGTAATGTTTGTAGATTAATAAATTTGCGGATAATTATAATCAATTTGATTATGCTTAAGTGTGACTGAGAAATGTTATAGGGAAGCAATACTGGAGGTGTGAGACAGTGTCAAAGGAAGTGTATGACAATGCTCATTATACAACATACTTTTTATATTTTATAATGTAAAGATATATAATAGAGATAATGTTTGCAGATTAATGTGTGTGCATATATGCTTTATTCATAACACACTGCACAGATGCAAGACATTATTTTCTAAGATCTAAATATGGGTTTGTAACATTGTCAAGGTACCTATGATCATTCATTCCAGAATTTTTTGGCTGCAAGTTTATTTTTGAAATCTACTCTAACTTTTCCAATTCCATTGTTATAATTCATCACAAATTTTAGGAGTTTACAACATTTTTTATTATTCCTAATGCCAAACAACTTTTTTTGGAGGAATATATTTTATTTATTCATTTTTGGCTTTCATTCTCACCCTCTTGGCAATTAATTAGTTTTGCTTGTGTGCTTGTTTTTATTTATGATGTGGAGATGCCGGTGATGGACTGGGGTTGACAATTGTAAACAATTTTACAACACCAAGTTATAGTCCAGCAATTTTATTTTAAATTCACAAGCTTTCGGAGGCTTCCTCCTTCGTCAGGTAAACGTTTACCTGACGAAGGAGGAAGCCTCCGAAAGCTTGTGAATTTAAAATAAAATTGCTGGACTATAACTTGGTGTTGTAAAATTGTTTACAATTGTTTTTATTTATTGATACTATCTAAGTGATTCCTTCCCCTTCTCGCCCTCCCTCAGAAAACCTTGATCACATGATGGCGAAGCGTCTTTCATTTCCCTTAATTTATATTTTCTGAATTGTATTGCTCACTGGCTTTCATTTCACATATTGTACCAAGAGCTATCCCGTATTGACCTGTACTTGAAATTCACTCAGAAACTGACAACAGCACAACGACATCTTATACATTTGGTGAAAGGTCTGGTTGTCCTCCTTCCCCAACAACCTTAAAGTAAATTTGCATGAATAACAAATCCCTGTTTATCTTCAATGTTGTCTTTCTTTGTCCCGAAGTACAAGCAAAATGGAAAATAAATTTAAACAGGGAGTTGTCAGAAGCCTTTAGCAGTGAGTAAAAATCAGAAATTTAACAAAAAGAAACCTAACTATTTGGTCAGTATATCAAAAACTAAAGGTGGAGAGGAAACAAAGGACCCACAGAAACCTGAATTTTCCCAAATGCAGAACTTCATTTAGTAAGAGAGAAAGGCAGAAAGAACTTGTATTTATATAATGCTGATACTGTCCTCGGAGCATCCCAAAGTGCTTCACAGCTGATGAATTTCTTTTGAAGTGTAATCACAGTTTTCATATAAGCAAACAAGCCAACCATTTTGCAAACAGCAAGGTCCCACAAACAGCAATAAGATAATGGCTGGTTAATCTGTGGGGTATTCTTGATGGTTTTGGTTGAGGGATAAATGTTGGCCAGGACATTGGGAGAACTACTCCGCTCTTCCTCAAATAATGCTGTCGGATCTTTATTGTCCACCTGAACAAGACATCTGCTCCAGCCTGTGATGTAGAATTTCTGTAAGTGGACTTAAAACGGGTGTTAGACCCCTCATTTACGTATGTAAGGACCAGTTTTTGGCCACCTGCAAAATGGCCTGACCCAGTTTCGGGTTGGACGTTTTTCAGACATCCTTGGACCGCAGGACTTGACTTAAAAAAAAATTAAGTCTCATTGTGCCCATTTTAAGCCTGTAAAAGGGTGCAATGAGGTCCAATTTCTACCACATAGAATCAGGTTGTCTACCAGCCGAACCACAATTTTTCCCAAAGATCATCACTGATTTCTGTTCTAATTCTAAAGTTTCACAGAATATAAATCCTCTACTCCCACACTTTAACTTTGAACATAGAATACAATTCTTGGATATGTATTGAACTATTTTTTTCCTTCTGGTGTTCACTGGGTGCAAACAAACGTTTCCAGCTCAGGTACTTTCACCTATAAACAGTCCACCTAAATCTCAATTTCAGAAAAGTACCTGTGCTGCACCATTATGACCTTTCCATTTCCTACAGTAACTATCCTATGGATTGTCCAAGTGATGTAGCCCAATTAGCACCAATTACTGGCAAATACAAGTAGCTTTGTGTTTTGGACTTTCATTAGAAAATGAAAGAGCCTTATTGAGAAACTTTAACCTTCACCATCTTTAACAACATAAATAGGTCTTGATTCGATTTTTGGGGTAACATTGTTCTCTTGTGTTGATCACTATTGCACAGGTAACCCTTCACTCCTCACCCCCCACATATTCTTGTTCCTGCTTTGTTCTTACTCATTATCTTATGCTTGTGCTTTAGGTTCATCAATCTTCATGTTCTAGTAGAAAAGTATCATTTCCAGGGATTGGAAATCTAGCCTTTTTTCTTGTTTGGGTCCCATTGAAGTTGCACTTGATTTTTTTGTGTTTCATTCTTGGCCTTTGTGACAGAAGATTGTGTCTGTGGCATCTTTTGCAGCTGTTTCATTACATTTGGTACATTAAATCAAAGTAAAGGAGGAATATGTACATGTCCTAAATATACATATAAGATTGTTTAGTGGACCTTTGAAGATACTTAATGTAGATCATTAATTTATATCTTTCAAGCACTGACCTGTGCATTATCAGTGAAACAGTTTTACTTCTGACTTCCATTTTACATGCATGACCTCTTAGAAAAATTCATTTAATGGCAGAGGAGCAGAACACCTGCTCTTTTTAGCAGATATGATTCTTGAAATTGCAAGACTGTTTATCTATAGCATTCCTTTTAATAATTGACAGGATTGTGTGGAGCCCAGCTTTAACTCTTACATCATTCAACTCTTGGCATTGAAACATGAATAAAAATAAAAAATATATATACTTTTAAAAAAATGCAATTTAAATGAAAAGCATTATGAAGCATATGTGCTTTCATGAAATCTAGTACCTAGATTAAAGAGAGTAGCTGTATTGTTTTAAGGATTATGCTTTAGAAGCATTGTTGGTTTATATAGATTAGGCCCTGACCTATGTAACTTTCCTGTCAGCTTGGTGTAAAGGTCAAGGTATGTTAAATACGTTTACCCAGAGTAAGTTGGAGCATTACTGAACTTGGCCATGCCTTTAAAGGGATTTTAGACGAGATACATTTTACCAATCAGAAAAAGTGTATTAGTTGTGTTCAACTTTAAATGCTTCATTTGAATATTTAAACAATATTTACATTTATACGTAGACATAAAAGTGTGTATTTTTGAGAGCTGTTCCATTTGGTCTTTTAGAGACTAATCATAGGTACTTGAGCCTTTTAATATTATGGGATTTGTGAAACCAGAGTTCTATATTCAGCAAATTCCTAATACCTGCAAGGTATGGTAAGTTTTTATTTACTTTTTGTTGTAGAATAAGATATTTTGGATAGGTCTGTAAAAGAGGATACTGTCTCTTTAATGAATTCCATAGTAAGTAGGGTAGAGGTGAACTTTAGTCCTAAAATTGTAATCCTGATTTTGCTGACATAATGTTTCCTTTATAAAAGCTGAGGTTTTTAATATTGAGTAGTAAAACCATCATTATCAGATTGTACATGGAATCCAGTGTGGTTGTTAATCAAACCCATTGCAGCATCTGGTAAAACTTAGTCGGTATGGACTTGTTACAATTAGAGGTTTGCCATGTCAAAGACATCATTCACTCATTGCAGCGACCCATGTTGTGCTGAACAAACACATGAGTTTTTAATACAAAACAATAGTCTAACAAACTCTTTCCCAGCATCCTTGAAGGGAAGGTATTTGCCCGAGGCAAATCTGGCCTTAAGTCATGTTTTTATGATTCTGCTTATTTGAAACTTTGGCTCACTATTGAGTAAAATTAAATATGCAAACAATTCTTACAAATGGGACTAAGTTGTAATGACTGTGCAAGCACAAACATCAGTATGACATTAAGTTAAAATAAACATATAAACAGTACCTCCATAGTAACCATAGAAAATTTTTTTTTAAACATTGTGCAGAGTGACTACAGAGTAAAATATGTTTGTGAATATAAAACTTGAATGAATTCATGGTACAGTCAGACAATATAAACCGTTCAGATTTGCTTAAGACAGTTCTTGTATTACAAGTTCTGCTGAATGTTGGTTAGTTTGTGGGGTGCTATAGAAAGAAATAACAGCTACACAGTCATCTAAGCACTACCCTTAATGTTGTACCAGGTAACTACTATTATTGATGATAGTTACAAAAGGAAACATATGTATGTGTATATAAATATAATTTGAATAATATGATAAATGTCCAGTGTATTGAGGAGCAGCCTGGAACTGCTTTTTAAAAAATTGCATTGTGATGAAATAAGTACTTGAATAACACAGCTACTGGCCTGGCAGTAGTAGGAGGAAATGATGTAAATAACCTGGAGGCAGTAATCTGTACAAGCAGCTTCACTTATTTTTCTAATTTTGTCAGTACTGTCTTCTATGATGGATTTAAGAAAAAGTCACATTTAAAATGAGTGTTTGTCCATACAGTTGAGATGCTGTATAACGTTACAATAGTGACTATATGTCAAAAGTACTTCATAGGCAATAAAGCACTTTGGGGCAGCCTGAGGTCATAAATGCAAGTTTTTCTTTTTTAACTAAAGTATTTTCACCAATTTGAAAATTGCTTGCATCAGTTTATGTGCAGGTAATGACTGCAGCTGTATTCTGAAACTTTGGTTTATATTTGCATCAATACATTATGTATGTTTTTTGTTTATATGCCTTCTTGTCATCTTGAACATTGCTAGCCTTGGGTTTTCAGAACACAGAATTACAGCTGTAGCCATGACTTGCACATAAACTGATGCATGCAATTTGAAGGAAATTGGTGAAAATGTGACTTTTTGACAAAAAAAATTAAACATATGGCAGTCCCTGATTATGTTAAACTCACTACGATCCTAAATTTGAAATCAATTATTTTTGATACCTGGTTTTGTTTTTATATTAAGCACTGTGGGCAGATTCCTGAAACTTGATCGATAGATAAATCTAGATAGGGGTAGAAATTGGACCTCGTTGCGCCCATTTCGGCAGCTGTTGTGGCCTCAGAAGCAGCCGCCAACTAATGGTAAGTTCCTGTGCAGCCAATAGGAGCAGGAGTGTTTCCCCAACTCCTTAGTCATATCAATCGTTCTCATCCATTTCCCCCCCCTCTCTTTTCCCCCCCACCCTGTCGCCCACTCGAAACCCCCGCTCCTGGGACTTAACTTCAGGCCATTGCTGGCAAGGCAAGCTGCCCGATATTCTTCTAAGTAAATGCGCGAGCTGCCCATGGAGGTGTGGTAGGCACCGGTAGCTTCTGCAAAAAATTTCATGGGATCAGAGGCCCAATTTCGGGCTTGCCTCAGGCTTCTGGTTGGGGTGCATGCTGCCCGCACAGCACTAATTATGGGCCCAGACAAATTTCCATCCCATAGTGTCTGGACAGAAACACGTCTACAGTTACTCCTATTGAAGCTTCAAGACCAAATAAAACTGAACATTGTCAGTCACACATACTGACAGTTAGAGGTAAAATCATTTACAAAATATATTTGTTGTGATACTTAAGCAACCAATAAATAAAGTTATAAGTTTAAAATGGCTTTATAAATAATTATCATGGCTTATAACTGCACATCATTTTTAACTTTAATCTCTATTTTCAAGATGGCAGTCAGAATTTTCTGTTGAGAGTTAAAACACACCACATAAAGGTATGAGAGGTATTAAAATACCCTCTATGTTTATAAGAGCTGAAACTAAAATAAAACTGACGTGTGATAGTGGTGTAGATTTTCATCTTTACTGCCTGGGCGCTAAGCATCACCCGGGCGGAACGCAGAAAGGAAAATGTGGTGGGAGGATCGCACATTGGTAACAGAACCTGCCTGATTTTCTTTCCATTGCCATCAGGAGAAGGAAAATCTGGCTGGCTCTGTAAGCGGCATATAATCCTTCCCACCAAATTTTCCTTTGTGTGGTTCACCCATGCGATAATTAATGCCCAAGCAGTAAAGATGATGACTCGTTTCACTTCTGGAACCTGGGTTTGAATTAAAACTGGCCTGATTGGATAAGATCCTAACTAAAACAAGTTTGAGCTGCCTCAAATCAGTTCTCAGTGGTGATGAATGGACAAGCTACCCATAATTTTACAGCAATTGGCACTAAGTTGACAATCTCACTCATAAAGACTACATGGATGGGTGGTGTGGGATATGAAACATGTAGTGTCACATTGTGTGGTTACCAATGTTGGATTTACAGCATCATGTTGGAGTAAAATAAAGTGAACTTTACTCTGTCTTGAAATGCATAAAGTAAGGGTACTTGATGCTGACATTGGACAAATGTAAGAAAATGTTCCTTCTTCAACACTGTCATTCCTCACCTTAATCAGAAAACCTCAGCAAAAAAATCAATAAAAAAGTAGACTAAATGTTTAATCACATTTTGTACCACGTTTGTACTGTAAACTGAGAACTCAGTAATAAATATTTAAATGTGAAATGCAGCATAAGTATGAGCTCAACCTACATAGTTCACTCATGCTATTTTGTCCCTTGCTTTCTTGGGAGAGCTTCTATGTCCAGTGGTTTATCCCTGACTATTCTCTGAATAATGGCCCAGAATTTGCTGGGAAAATAAGTGAGTTTAACGCGCACGCTGTTATCAGAGTGTAAATCGTCAAGCAATTTGTGGCGAGGAAGAGATACCCCATGAGTTGGGAATCAGCACAAATTGCTGGACGATTTGCGCTGCTCCGCCGTTAGCCTCGCGAAAGTGGCAGCTCACCATTAACCTCCCCATGAGTTTCAAGAAATTGCTGCATTTGTGCAGTAAATACGAATTAAACTCACCACAGAAATTTAGGGCTGGTATTTAATAGTGTAAGAAACAATTTAATGACTAGGTTTGTGTTCCTGCAGTGTCTCTGGCCCAGAAACTGAACAATTGAAACTGTGGAGTCTCATTCCTGCAGGTAGTAAATTGTTCTTAGAGATTTTAATTTTTTGTTCAATTTCTTGCTTTTCCTTTCTGTCTCTTTTGTCTCGCTTAATCCAATCTTTTTTTCCCTCTCTTTTTGTCTTTATGTACCTAATTTGACTCCAATTCACCCTATTTTTTTCTCTGTCATTCCTCTGTTGACCGCTCCAGCAAATTCTGGGTCAGAATATCCATTCTGTGCTGCTTTTCCTCCCATCATTTATTAAATGCCTACAAAGTTTCCAATGCTATGTATTGATGAGAATATCATCATACAGCTTTGCTTGGGATGATCGGTGTTAGTAGTGGAACGTGTTTTGCTAATCCATGTATCTATTTCAGATGTCACCCAGCAGAATCCTGGTTTAAGTTTTTAAATCCTTGGCCAGAAATGTTTTCTATTTCTGTGGGGTTTTAAAAAAAAAGTTAGGCAAAAATACAAACATCACAACCACAAAGAGGACATGGTTTACCTCTATTATTTAACGTTAAATATTTGAGTTTTGTATCAGAAGATGCACTTGGTTTCGCTCTGTTTTCGTCCACTCTGCCAATAAAGTCTTCACCACCCCCGTGTGGTTTGCTGCAAGCTGTCAAAAGACAACAGCTCTCTGTTTCATCTAGAACAAACTGTTATCTCAAAATTAACAGCAGTGTATGTTAACAAAGGCTCTTTACTCTCACACCAGCCACTTAGATTTAGGGCATTTAATTGCTTTGCTGAATTGTTAATGGACATGACTATCGAATTCTTTGCACACAGTTAAAGGATGAATTTGAAATTCCTAATAAACTGCCACTGTTTCCAGACTTGTCAACTTTTCTCTTACCCACCCCTGCTTCGAATTCCGGTTAGGGCCAATAAATACCATTTCAGAACAGTTAGTACCAATTGGAATTTAGAACAGGAACCACTCTGAGATTTAGTGACCCGTATGCATTGCAAATGCAAGAACAAAGAAAAGGCGGCCATATTTTGTTACTGTATATAATGTGTCTGTTGCAGTGTATGCAAGAAATCTGAACTGGCCCACAGAGGACACAGATTGGAATGTTTTTTTTATTGGGAACTGACCCCATGGGTTAATGCCTCCATTAAATAACGGACAGAGAAAGATCATATGAATGTGCTAAAATGTTAATCACCAAGAATAATTTCTAGCCTCACGTGTTTTAACATTTTAAAAACACAAAATGCATGAACTACACAGTAGGTTGATCACTATCTAAAAGAGGAAAAGGCGGGTTAGTATTTAGGTGTGACTCTAAGGGGTCTGCTCTAAGGGTTTTGTTTTGACAATATTGATTTACCCTAGCTACCTGAAGGTAGTTGTTTATTTATTATAGTTAAATTAGCAAACTGTCAATCTACGCAATCCCTCATCTGGCTGTCATGGGGTCCAGGACAGGAACAGATGTGATAGTGAACCAATTTTGCCATGTGAATGTAGAATGCATGGCCAGTTACAATTGTCCTAGGTACATGTTATAAAAGATTTCAACTCACAATTAACATGATGTTTTTGAGGCTAGATTGCCAATGAAAGAAACTAAATCCCGTAAAGTGGATTGACGTCCGTACAACTACTTTTATTTTCACCATTAAAATATCTAACTTGACTAGCAGCGTCTGAACTCAAGAAAAATGTACTTTTTTTTCATTGGGATTGAAGATTGTCAGTATCAACCAATTGGATCAGTTGGAAGGCAGAACTGGAGGCTGTCAGAATTAATTGACTAGATGTTATTTTCTCCCATAGCACACAAACTTCATATTATAAAGTTTTAAGATGAGCTGATGGTTTCTGAGTTGTAGCTGCAGGTGTGTTTATTTAGTGTTTGTTGCCAAAGAAGTTACCTAACAAATAGGTTGTTAAAGTATAGCTTGAATAAACTTCATTTTTCTCGGAGACATTCTGGGGCATTATTCTGGCTTAGCTGTTGTCTTATGTGACGGCTTATTTTCTTCATGTCTAGATACAGTGCTTTTTGTGATAGAGGTTGGTCCCTGGTATAAATGCATCAAATGGCTTTATTTGAGCATTTCTGCCACTGCGTGTGGAATTTCCAGAGTTTAAAAATAAAAAATAGTGAGTGGGCTTGGAGTGGTCATCAGTTAGGTTACACTGAGATTCATGTATTTAGGATTTCACTATAGTATACTACTGGGACATGTGATTAAGCCCCAATGTTAACACTGCCCACCCAACAGGAATGGGGCGGGCAGGTGGTTAAAATAGCAGTCGAGTACATACCACTGCATTCCCGGCATGCTCCGGTCCGCTGCCATTTTAACCACAAATCACGGAAGTCCTGCCCAATCTGCAGTCATTCCTGGTGAGATTGTTCTCTCGGAGCCACTGAAGCATTATTTAAAGGGGCACTCACCTGAAGCTAATTAGATCACAGGATCACTCTGCTATTTGGATTGCCAGGAGAGTTTCCAGCTTCCAGATTGCTGCCTTCTCCCTTTTTTGCTGTGTTGCTCTCAATAAGCTTTATCTACTTATGGGTGCTATTATTGCTTAACGTGGATGAAGGAGCACTTGGAGGAAGAGGAGCAGCAGCAGTAGCCTCAGCAACCAGTATCAGCACCAGCTGGGCCTACGTGAAGGCAGCAGGTGAGGGTGGCTGCTTATAGGAGGCCCTGCCCAGCACACAAGGTGCATGGGCCAAGAGTCACTTTCTTGGATCTAACTGAAGAGCAGTGATGATGTGGAGATGCCGGTGATGGACTGGGGTTGACAATTGTAAACAATTTTACAACACCAAGTTATAGTCCAGCAATTTTATTTTAAATTCACAAGCTTTCGGAGGCTTCCCCCTTCCTCAGGTGAACGATGAGAAGAGCAGTGCCTCATGACGCTGCGCTTCTCCAGGCAGACTTTTGCAGATCTCTGCAGCCCTCTGCAACAGGACCTATTGCCTGCTGGACTAGAGGTCATGCTTTATCAGTGGCTGTGAAAATCACTACAGCCATTAGCTTCTTTGCCACTAAGCTCCTTCCAGTCTCCGACAGGCGTCATCAATCTCATCTTCCAATCTACAGTACACGGCTGCATTAAGCAGGTCACCATGCCTGTTTTCCAGGACTGAGCAATACTTTCCCTGGAGATGAGGTTAATTGAGGTATTGAAAATAATGAAGGCCCTTGAAGAGGATAATTGGAAAAGATATTTTCCTCTATTAGGGAAATTCGGAGCAAGGGTATATAAGCTTAGAATTCAAGATAAGTCAGTTAAAATCCAGGAAAATTTTGTTCATGCAAAGGGTTATGAGAATATGGAATGCACTGCCCCAGTAGATTATAGATCCAAAGTCAATTGAAGTGTTTAAAAGGGAGATGGACAGGGGATAAAAGTATTAAAGGATAGAAAAAAGGGAGAGAATTGGCATTAAAAAGAACTACCATTATCAATAAAATGGTAGAGCAGACTCGATGGGCCGAATGGCCTACAGCCCGATGGGTTGAAAGTTTTCTCTCTGCTAGTTGCAATATTCCTATATCCAATGAGCTTCAACAATCTTAACCCGTTTTTAGTTAACTTGGTCCACTGCACAAAATTAGTTACTAAATTGACTATCTCACTTAAAAAGATTTGAAGGATGATTAGTGTGAGAAATTAAAATGTCACACTGGTGCATTAGGTGCGCTTTTTGTAATGTTGTGGCTGAGGCATATTTTTGGGCAGCGTACAGGAAGTTTTATGCTATAGCTGTGCATGTTGTACTTAGCCTGGGAGTTTAAGTGCCTGAAATGGGAAATGTACCATTTCACACCTCGTGGAGACAAAAAAGGGCTTGCTTTCTTTTGCCGCATACATAGCCTGATTTATTTTATACAAAAGTCCAACAACTTAGTAAAGTAATAATGTGCAAATTCAGTAAGTGTTAATGGCTGGTTCTGACATAATGCTATTTTTCTATTAGTACAAGTCTCTCTCTCTCTCTCTCTCTCTCTTTCTCTCTTCCACTCCACCCCCCCCCCCCCACCACAATGTTCTCAACTTTTATTGTGCTATAATTGTCAGCATCTCAGACTCCATCGAATTTCTATTATTTATATACTTTGTTTATATTCTTTGTGGTGCTTTGCTTTTCTGGGTTTTTTTTATTCTCGCCCTGCTTTTATAATGGAAACTGCCTCTGTAAACTTGTCATGCTGTAATTACACTTTTCCACCAGTGTAGTGCTGAACCGTTCTAGTTTTGTATCTCCCAGCTCCTGAGCCTGTACTGGAGAAAAACTCCTATGCTGCAATCAACTCTTTCTCTGTTTTCTAAGTTGTCACAAATGTTTTCAAAATATTACAGAAAAATGAGTACAATATAATCAATTATGTTGTAATTAATTTTTAAGCTATTCACACTTACCTAACTTTCTTGCCTTAAAGGGAGAGGCCAACTTAAACATAGTTCCACCGTAGCAGCAGAATAACACATTGTGCATTTTATGGTATAATCTTCCTGTCGTAAAACAGCATACCATCGGAATACCCTCAGCAATGCCAAGGGAAATCTGCTAATAAATATTTTATGTTTAGAATGCATTTTATCCATCGTGTCAGGCATCATAACACATTTTTGTTATATATATTATATATATTGCAACTGATTCGCTCAAAGTTTGTATCCATAAGATAGCAACAAATTACAATTGAAAAGGAAGAAAACATATGAATTAAATACAAGGGAAATAGGTATAAAATTTACAATGGGGATTTACAAAGGATATTTTAAAAACAACAAATCGAAACATGAGTAGTCAACAAAATCTACCATTAAAAGATGGAGGAGGATACTGGCAGCAGACATTTGGATGAGCTGAAATTTACAGAGCGTGGAGAATGGCAGGCTGGCCAAGAGAGCCTTGGAAAAGTCAAGCCTGGAGGTGATATAGGCATGGACGAGACCTGCAGCAACAGATGGGCTGAAACGGGCAGAGTTGGGTGATGTTATGGAGGTGGAAATAGACAGTCTTTATAATGGAAGAGGATATGGCGTCGGAAGCTTAGCTCAGGGATGAATAGGATCAAATTAGTTCAATCTCCATGGGGCCTATTTTAAATGCCTACACCTGGCATAAATTGGGCAATAGCGGCCTGAAAATGGCACTGGGTCACACTCTCCCCCGCTGGCACTCTGGCCACCACCATCTTAGGTCGGGTCCTGAGATGGGTGGTCAGAGCATCATCTTGTTTCAGGCAGGAAGCTACTTCTAATATGCAAATTGAGGTTCTATGATGGGTATAGGACTCCGATTGCAATTTCGAGGTACAAATGGACGGAACGTGTGCTGTGCACGTGCCACCCATTGATATTAGCATTGAATGGCCTAACCAGCAGTCCTTAAAGCAACCACTAGAGGTTGCTCAGAAAACTGTCAAAAAGTTTTTTTTAACTCTTACTTTTGTGGGGCCAGGAGGAACCAGAGTACTTCTCCTGGGCGCCCAAAAAGCTTCAGCCTGCCACCGGCCCATGCAGGCCTCTCCCAAAATCCCGACTGCCCATTGTGCACCTCAAATTAAAATCAGCCCTCATAGGTTTTATGTATTTCTTAAACTTTACTATCAAAATCCACACTCTGGATATTGAAAGTAAAGAGATGCTCCCCCAAGTTACTTGTAGATATTTAGTTATTTACATAGGTATGATATGTAAGGGATATAAATTTATTTATTTTTCTATTTGCAGTAGATAAGGAAAATTTCAGGAACTGATCAAAAACAGTTCTTAAAAAGGAAAAAAAAAACTGCAAATGTGAGAAATGCACATCAGTTCCACCAGCATCTATAAAGACAGGTTAACATTTGGAGTGTACACCCTTTGTCAGAACGGGAAATTAGAAGATAAGATAAATCACCCTCTTGAGGAAATCTCTTGCAAACTTTTTTCCGAAGTCTCTCAGTGGAGATGTGCACCCTGATCCTACTTTCACATTCTAGCAACCTACATCCACCCTGACAACAAATGTTAAATGAACAGACATAAAACCACTGGCTGCAAGGGCTTTTATTTTTAAAAAACTGCCCACCAAAATGTTATAAAATAAACTAAATCTACACTAACGTATCAAGTAGAACCATAATGAACAATTTCCCATCTCTCATGTTTGTTATCCACACAAGAGTTCTACTTTGTTCTTCAAAGTAAGATAATGGAACAAAAGAATGCAAAGTAAAAATATAGCACTTTTAGGTACATAGGATTGACAGAAAACACTAAAATACCAGCATTAAGTGCCCATTAAACAGGCCTGTCAAATTGAAGTTCTTTGCTCATCTTTATCTGTCTGTCTCCTATTGCCCATTACTTAATGCACAGAAACCTCTTCATAATGCTTCTAAAACTGTTGTAAGTATGTATAATTAATTTCAGCATACTTATGGAAGCATTAGGAGCAGAAAAAGTAAACTTGGCTAGAATCCATTCCTGCGATTCAACTGTAAAGGTTCCCAAAATACTAACACTAAGCAATACTTCAGAGTGATCAAACAGAGTTGCACTGATTGATGAATGAGCCTCATCAGTTACTGTAGATTAAATGCTGATGTTCAGAGCTTCACACACACAAATGTTTAATGCAATCTGGTAATGGATTTAAGAGGAGGTATGACTTTACATTTTTGAAGTGTTAAGATTTCCGTGCCATTGCAAAAATGTGACAGCCCAGTTACTGCGATTTCTTCCATGTTTTGCTGCAGAGAGCAATAATTATAACTGATTGATGGCTTCCTTTTCCTTACGTGCAATGTGAGATTAATCATCCTACTTATACCTTGGTATCAGACACAAAAAGTCAATGCTAATTTTACATATGCGCTCCCTTCCAATTGAATATCATCCCTGATAGTTTAAAGTAACATTTTATTTTAATTACACACAGCCTGAATCTACCCTAATGAATTGATTCAGTGGGTTTAATTTAGAATATGTGAATTGATAAGCAGCTGGAATATTTTAAAACAACAGTGGATTATGCACTGCTCTTCATGGGTATGTGGTTTTAATTAATAGGGAGATGTTCCCTATATTGAAAACTTGCTTTACTTTTAAAATGGAATTTGGTCTCAATGTTTGACAATGTTCTGGAATCTACATGTTTGAATCTCTTCCTCAAATTTTACAATATTGGTATAATGGTATTGTATTTCATTAACATTTATTTGTATTGGCAATGCATTTTGTCCATCAAACCACTTCAAAAATATAGACATTAATGTAATTTCCATTCTTAAAGTCTGCCAAAAGAGGTATCAGTTAAAGGCAGAAAACCAGGAATTACAATATAGTCATTGCAGTTGACCTGAATATATATAATTTTTTTATTTAAAAAAAACCTTTTCTGTTTATGGTGTATATTGAAAAAGAATTTTGACCCAAATTATTTATGTAATGTATACTGCCTCTCATTTAGAAAAGGGCCATAAAAACACCTCCAAATGTAAATAAAGGTCCAGTACCTATCGCTGTCATATTATCCAAATATACTTAATAATGTTTTGTTCTGTTAATGTGTCTGGGTAACTTAATACAAAGAAAACACAACCATTGCTCATCTGTTTTCTTAAGGAAGATCATGTGGCCTATATTTACTTAACATTTCCTGTTAATTAACCTTAATCTTTGCTTTGTGCAACTTTGAGAATCTTTAGGAAATTAATGCTAGATTTAAAATATTTTATTCACAAATAATTCATGAGTAGTTTAGCTGATTATATAATTTGGATTTTGTTTCTTTTTGAAATTATTACTGTAATGAGGATTATGTAGCCTCACGTGTCACTTCCAAGATTAGTGTACAGTACATTAGTTTTTTAGTTACAGGCCTATGCAGTAGCCTGCACTCTCTGTTACTCTGACGAATGATTGCTGCTTGTTCCCTGTTCCATCCGTGAAGGCCAATCTTTCAGCCACTACACCTCAAATCTCTAGCCTTCTCTTCCAAAGCACCTTTACCTTGCTACCTCTATTCCTGCTTTCAAAGGCTTCCTAAAAAAATCAATTTCTTTCACCCTGCCTTCGGTCTCTCTTGCTGTCTCCAAATTCCTCCACTTCATGATTAGTGTTCTACTTTCTGCATTGTACAATGCTCTAAGACATTCCTCTGCATGAGGAAAGCTATTTAATGTTAGTTCTTACTAATTTAGTATTAGTCCTATTTGGGGGGGGGGTGGGGAGCGAGGGGAGCGAGCTTCACACTTTAAAAGAAGCAGGGAGAAACAATACTAAATGTTCCTGAATTGATCCTGGCATCTCTTGGAACTTTGTGTCATGCCGTTGATTTTAATTGTGTCATTTAATCACGTGTCTTTAAGCCTCTCCATATTTCCCAAAATTCCATGGCAAGACAACATACTGGTGACGTCTGCCGATGGCACTATTGAGCTGCATACTAGGAAGTGTTTGAGAATAGCCATGGGAGATAGTCCCCCCTTCTGTTTGAAGTGCAAACCTTTGTGGATTCCCGGACAGGATGCCCAAAATTGTAAATTTATCAATATATAGAATAACAATGCACTACACTTGATGTGGCCATGTGCTTTGGTTTAAAACGTTGACAGTATTTTGTAGCATTTTTATACCACTTTTTGTCATCATATCAATTCTTTTTGTCAAATCTCTAAGGGTGAAATTTGACTCTGCCAGTAGCGCAAAATGGGGAATAGCATTGACATCAATAGAAAAGAATATCGGGCAGAGTTTAAAATGGGCTGCCAATTCGCTATTGCCCTTTTTAAGCTACCGCAGAAGTCGAATTTCCTCCTTTTTAATGACAATGTCCCTTTTTATTGTCACTTCCAATTTTAAACAAAGTTTCGAACCCTATCAATTTTAAAACCTCTTTGATCACGCAACTGAGATACAAGTATCCGCAACTTTAATAAGTCATTCCGGAAAGCGACTCTGTTTAGTGATTTTATTTTTAAATAGATTGTCTTGAATGTTTCTCTGAGACAAACATTGCATTTCATTTGAGTGAAATGCTGCTTTTTTTTGTCACAGGCTTATCATTTCTTTGCCTGACATCCACAGCATGACAGCTACAAGAATCCCCTGTTTTGAAAAGGTTCAAGTCTATTATCTTTGTACAAGTGAATTGTAAAGTAGTTACACAATTCAAGGGGTCAGATGATATGAAGACTGAAAGAACAAAGCTTGAGGGCAGTCTAAGCACCAAGATTTTGTGTAACAATCTATCATCGCTTGCTGTTTTATATAATACAGTCGCCCCCTCTCCGCATAGAGGTGTCAGTAGCCATGGTAACAGTCATGACTTAACTTGACCCGCTGGATAGTGAAATCACCTCTGTTTGCAAAGGCAAGTGCTACTTTTTTTTTTAAAACCACCTAATACTCCTGTAGTAACAGACTGTCAATTGAGAAGTATAAAAAATAATTTGGCTCATGTCATTTTGCTGTTAGGCAATCTCCCCTAAGGAATCTAGAGAAATGATTGCCAATGTTGAAAATCAAAAGGAGGAAAAACAAAGCCAAATGACCTCAGTTCGTCAGCTCCCTCACAAAGCATCTCTTCCAGTGTACTGTTTTCCTAGAATTAATCTAATGCTGCAGGCTCTCAGCCCCTGAGGAATTGAACATCTAACCCACTTGTGGGCTTTTCAGCAGAGGGTGAAGAAAACCAGAGTAAAAGGGAGTGCTGAAAGTGTGCGAGCCTAAATGTTGCAATCTGAGATTGTCTGCCATTTGCCTTTAGTGCTATGCTGTGGAGTTGGAGATGTGAAAGAAGAGAATGAGAGCCTTTCTCCAATCTATCCTCACTTGTGCCCCCAGTCTATTGATGTCTGGGACTCTTGTGAGCTATACCCCATCCCACATCTTGCCCAAATTACCATTTACTACTATGACTTAAAACAGCACTGAGTAACATATATTCTATTACACAAATGTGTGATTTGCTGACATTTTTGTGAGATATTTCATTTCTTCTCTTTCTGTGGTCAGCCAGTGAACAACAGTCGCCTGCTGAAGGAGCAAGGGGTGACCTGCAGTCGGGTATAAGCAGCCATTATGCGGTGCATGAGCCATGATCTAATTGAATGGGGGAACAGGCTTGAGAGGCTGAATGGCCTACTCCTGTTCCTATGACCGCTCCTCCGCCAGAAGTGGGGAAATTATGCAGTACCTCCAAAGGACTTCACAGAATGCCATAGCAGAAATAAAGGGATTGTGGAAAACAACCCTATGCCCTATTGTTTCAGGATACCGCATATTACAGCACCAGCATACCGTAGTTATCATCATTTGTTCATTGTTACATAAGTTGATTCAAAACCTGTTTAGTGTAATAAAGGCTAAACTGCACACTCACATTCTGATAGAAAATGTTCAAGGCTGTTTCTTTGAGATGTTGGATTCTCTATATTAAAAAGGGTTTTCAGTCTATGTTCTAGATAAAATTTCACAGTAACAATTAAGCTTAAGTTCTGTCAGTGTTGCTTTTGCAGGATGTGGTATAAATTTAATTTCCTTGTGACTATTCGATTTCTTTGGTACTGACACTGAAATGATATTTGGCGACGTGTTACTAAATCTGCCAAAAGGTTTAAAACAGGATGGGAAAGTTATTTTTACCTCTTGTGTGTCTGAGGATAAAAGGACCAAAATTGCTATGGCTTTTTATTTTATAAAAAAAACCCTTCCTGCTACTTTGTTTTTCACAGCCACAAACTCTTCCATCCATGGAACTGTGGTATCAAATAAACCAGGCATGCCATAATTGGCACTAACAACAAAGACACACACTTGTAGCCTCTAGGCAGTTTAAAACCCAGACTCTTCTCTTCACATCCTCTTAAGTAACAGATGCAGTGGTGAACTTTTTTTTTAAAGTGTTAATGTTTTTTTTAAACTAATAATTTTGAACTGTGTTAAGTGTTGCTTCATCTGCTTTACTTTTATATTTGAAACACAGACAGTCACATTTGAGACCAGTATCAGCAAAAAGTAATAATGTTCTCCTTTGATGTTATTTATTTTTTACTGGTACCGTATAAATGTAAACAGACCTAATGCTCACATAGATCTGGCTCTTTAACTTTTGCAATAAGTTCCTGAATTGTGGTTTCTAGGGCTGGAAATGAGTTCTGGATCTTTTGTTGCTTAAAGGTATGTGTTTGGTTAGAAACTATCAATTATTTTGTGGCAAGGTGCACACATTTTTTGTGCAAGATGTGTTATTTTTTAAAAGAGCAAATAGCCTGTGATCCATTTATAGTTTTCAAAGGGTAATCCATTTGTAACACAGTCTTTAGTGGTGCCTCAATAAAATATGCAATTAATAAATCAGAAAATAATTACTACAACATGATTTTTTTTGCTTATGGAATCTGCATTTAAAAACTTGGAAGTTGTTATATTTGAAAAGCTGTATGAAGTGATAGGATTTAGGCTTATTGTTTAATTCCCCCACTTTACTTCATTCTTGATCTCAACCCCATCACTACAGGGAAGTGAGCAGAAAGCAAGCACACTCCAGAGAAGTAGGGAAATTCAAAGTGAGAGCCATCTCCAGATGTAACTCCTAGAACATGGTTTAGAGTGAATTCCCGGCCCTGTTGTTCACAACTGATGGTGTAGGGACTCGGGAATTGCACCTGGGGAGAAAAAACAGTTGCTTTATAAATTGAGAATGGATCTTCTGAAATTTTCGGTTTACTAAACTCACTTGTGGTTGCTATTGAGAAGATGTTCTCTGACTGACTTGCTCGACTACATCCTGATTCTCAAAATCAGTTCCTCTGTTTACTAGGGGCCGGGACTACTTGTTCCATCTAACAATCCAATATTGTGTCCAGGATCATGTCTTTGCTCCTATTGCATCCTATATAGGCTTCACAATTTCTCCCTGATAAGCTGAAGTCACCCATAAAAACTGCATCTGTTCCTGGACATGCTCCCTTATTTAACAATATTTGTCTTAGTCCAAACCCTCCTGCTGACCATAGCAGATATCCATAGTTAGTTCATGTCTCCCATCCTTAACCATAGGGTTTCCATCTTATCTGCATCTGGACCAGAAAGGTCTATCTCTGTTGTAATTAATTTCTTTTTCACATAAAAGGTATCCCACTTTTCTGTCACTACAAAGTAATTTGCGAGGTGTATATATATATATAAACTTTAAGGAATACAATTATCCCACTGTCTTGGCTGCTATGTTTTTGTTTTGTCAGTATTTCCCTATGTGCCCATATCCTTACACTCCCCACACTTGGCTGTTCTATCAATGTCATCTATCAACCTCTTCTCTGGTACATAATATGTAACTTCTGTATCTTTTTTACTGTCATCACCCATTGTTTTCCTTCTTTCTAGATTTGTGCAGATTACCCCTCCCTTCTGCCATATTAGTGTAAACCCTATCCCATTGCTAGGATATTGGGACTGGTCTGACTTATCATAGAATGGTTACAACATAGAAGGAGGTCATTCAGCTCATTGAGTCCATGCCAGCTCTTTGCCAGAGCAATCCAGATAGTCCCACTCCTTGGCCCTATCCCTGTAGTCCTGCAATTTTTTTCCCTTCAAGTACTTATCCAATTCCCTTTTGAAAGCCACGATTGAATCTGCCTCCACCACCCCCTCAGACAGTGTATTCCAGATCACAACCACTCGCTGTGTTTTTAAAAAAAAAGTTTTTCCTCATGTCACCTTTGGTTCTTTTGCCAATCACCTTAAACCTACATCCTCTGGTTCTTGACCCTTCTGCCAATGGGAACAGTTTCTCTCTATCTAATTTGTTTAGACCCTTCATGATATTGAATACCTCTATCAAATCTCCTCTCAACCTTCTCTGCTGTAAGGAGAACAACCCCAGCTTCTCCAGTCTATACACAGAACTGAAGTCTCATCCCTGGAATCATTCTAGTAAATCTCTCTGCACCCTCTCTAAGGCCTTCACATTCTTCCTAAAGTGCGGTGCCCAGAATTGGACACAGTACTCCAGTTGTGGCCGAACCAGTGTTTTATAAAGGTTCATCATAACCACCTTGCTTTTGTACTCTATGCCTCTATTTATAAAGCCCAGGATCCCGTATGCTTTCTTAACCACTTTCTCAATCTGCCCTGCCACCTTCAACGATTTGTGCACATATACCCCCAGATCACTCTGTTCCTGCACCCCTTTTAGAATTGTACCCTTTAGTTTATATTGCCTCTCCTCGTTCTTCCTACTGAAATGTATCACTTCACACTTTTCTGCATTGAATTTCTTATGCCACGAGTCCGCCCATTCCACCAGCCTGTGACTTGGGTGAAACCCATCCCATCTGTACAGCTTCTCCCTGCCCCAGAACATGTCTTAACATCCTAGATATCTGAACCGGATCCTTCTACACCATTTTTATAGCCACATGTTGACATGTTTAATCTGCTTTTCCCTAACTCATTCAGCAGATGACACCAGCAGTAATCCTGAGATTACTATACTTGAGGCCTTGCACTTTGGTCTACAAACTAACTTGTCAAGCCCTCTGTGCACAATCTCCATCCTATTTGTTTTCTGTGTCATTGGTTCCTATTTAACCGCCAACTTCTGCATGGTTTCTCTTCCTTTTTAGAAGTTTTTCCACCTGCTTTTTATGTCCCTTATCTTGCACCTGTGAGAAAATCAACCATTCAAGGCTACCAGTCACAGGTGCAAGGCTGTCTATCCTCCAATTATCAAATCCTCCACAGCTACTATTCCCATGGTTAGTATCTCTCTCTTTACCATGGGTAACCCCTTGCTATGCTGTGGTCTTGCTCTTGATTACCTTTCCCTGTTCCTCAATATTATCATATGTGTCAAGAATTATATGCTTTTCCTGTGCTGGTTCCTCCTGTCTTTGCCTCCTCTTCCTGTGGGTCGTCAGAATCTAGAATGCTTCTCTAATTTCATCTGTGTGGAGTGACCACTTTCTGGAATGTCTTCCAGAAACCTATCCTCCCCACATACGTTGAGGACTGTAGCCAGCAAGTCCTCGAGCTCAGTATTCTTCTGCTTGAGCAACACAATTTTCTTGCATGTCATGCAAGCATCCTCCTAGATACTTTACATTTCTACAGCATATTTGTTGCACACCACTAGCCTAATTGTACTTCAGACTTAATTTGTGATATTGCCTTCCAGCGCATCTGTTGGACTGTTTCTTCCAGATGTGGGAATTACGACCTTTTTTCTTGTTGCAGATGGTATTCCCCTCATGGAAATTTGTCTCAGGATTCCACAATGGTTCCCTGAATTTATCCAGTGAGCAGCTAAGCCATACAGACTGGGAGGATCCCAGGGTTGATTTCTGGCCTTTGCTGAGATAGCTGATTTCAGCTGAGGTGGCAGTTGTATGCTTTAATTGGCTTCAGTGCTCTTGGGTATTGGAGGGGAGAATTGGCCAGGGATCCTGCTCTTGATTGCTATCTAGCAACTGTTGTTGGAAGTGAATGTGTGTCAATGTCAGATGAGGATAGAATCAGGCTTACTATTGAAGTTCACATCTGAATAATCTCCATTTGGGCAACGTAAGAAAGAAAGAACTTGTATTTACATAATACCTTATTACTTCCTCATGACATTTCAAAGCACTTCCCAACCAGTTAATTACTTTGAAATGAAGTCACTTGGTATGTAAGGTAACATAATAGCCAATTGTGCAAAGCAAGGTCCCACTAAAAGTAAAGTACGTGAATGGAAATTAATTTGGGGTTTTTTTTGGTGGTCTTGGCTAAGGGAGAAATTTTGGCCAGGACAACAAGACAACTTGCAGCTCTTTTTAAAATTGTGCCATGGAATCTTTTCCCATCAGTCTGAGCAGGTGGATAGGGCCTCAGGGTAATGTCTCATTCGAAAGACAGCATTTCAGGAACAATGCAGCACTCTCAGAATACTGCGCTGAAGTGTCAGTCTAGATTATATGCTCAAATCTTGGAGTGGGGCTTGAATACACAACCTTCTGACTCAGAGGCGAGAATACTAACAACTAAGCCAAGCTGACACTTGTCAGCTCTCTCCTTTGATTCGATGTCTGTTTTCTCACGCCTCTGTCAAGTGCCTGAGGATGCTTTGCTATGTTAAAGGTGCTATATAAATGTAAGTTGTTGTATTAGTACCAGAAAGTTTCCAGCACCCAAGAAAAGGCATCTCAGCAAAAAGTCAGTGTTTTCTGAAGATGATGGAAGAATGTGGTGGAGAAAACTGTTGACGAAAACAAAAGGAAGTATGCCTCTCTAATTAAAGCTTACATGTCCCACCATTAAAGTACTAAAATGTAGCCTGAAAAGCAGATGGCTGAGTTGGCTGAAGGTTACTTGTTTTCTGAAAAGTAGATCAAACAATAGAGGTCACAAACAAAAGAGACCTGTTCGTCTTGGAGACTGGCACTTCTAAAGCTAAGTGCGGACAAGAGACTGGGATTAGTGATGGTGGTTGAGTAGGAGACAGAATAAACTCAAGACAGCATTATTGTTGCTATACATACAGCCACTCATTCCTCAAACCCTGGATTGTGCCATTCCCAATTCCAAAAAGATATTGTAATTATCCCTGATTTCCCAACATGACCAAAATTCATGTTGCTGGGAAATTCTTCAAATAAGTATGTTACCATCCTCAAAGTTTGACTCAAAATGTTACGTTGGCTAGGCTATTGCATGCTTTCAGTGTTTTTTTTAAATATTAAATGAAGTCCCTAAATTGCAAGTAACTTAAGGTTATACTTGCATCAATTTAATGAAATCAACTGTATTTCATCTTGTGGATTGAACAGAAAGAGTAAGTTGATAGTGAGAGCGTTCAGATTTTTTGGAACATATTCTACCTGAAGTCTGAATTATAATTTCCAATTAGTTCCATTCAACTGTAATAGATCTTGGGAAGTCTAATTTCACCTTACTCCCTGACCTTCAGTAACTTGTTGCTGTAATTTTTCATACTCACCTAAATAAAATTAGTAGTATTTTAATTTCCAGGTTGCATTAATTTGATTGTAGATGAGATTGGGATAAACAACATGATATAAAACTTTACCACATTTTGAAATTGGACTTAAAAAGTTAATATTTTTGAGAATGGAATCCATCACCCCATGGTACGTGGGGACATGCAACCTCACCTGCCTCTGCCCTACCTCAGCTCCTGAGAAACACATGGACTCAATGACTCTAATGTTCTCCTTAGTGGCCTCCACCCTCCATAAACTCCAACTTTTCCAAAACTCTGCTGCATGTATCCTATTCTGCACAAGTCCTACTCCCCATCACCCATGACCTTGCTGACCTATGTTGGTTCCCGATGGCCCAAAGGATTAACTTTAAAGTCGTCATCTTTAAATCCATTCATAGCTTCATCTCACCCTATTTCTACAATCTCCTCCAGCCCTGCGTCCCCTATTGAACATTTCATTCCCCTGACTTATCTTTTTTGTAACCCCCCCCCACCCTACCATTGATGCAGAACCTTCAGCCACCTGGGTCCTACTTTCGAATTCCCTCCCCAAATCTCTCCTTCAGCTCTCCTCCTTTGAAAGCTTCTGCTAAACCCATCTCTTTGGCTAAGCTTTTGGTCACCTCTTCACCTCTTCTCTCCCTTATCACCTCTGTGTCCATTTTCCTCATGCTTATCTGCTTTGGGATGTTTTTGTGTTAAAAGTACAATGTAAATGCAAGAAGTTGTTGTTAGTGGTTTAACATTATATGCTACTCCATCTGAAAAAAATATTTCATTAAAAAATTAGGAGAGAAAGGAGACATTTTTTCCTTTTATTCTTGGAGGGTGGTTCTATATTAGACAACCTAACGGCAGGGTGCAGTTGTAAGCAGAACAACTGTTTGGTCCTAATTTTACTAAGTGCCAGCAAGCGAATAACACAATTAGTTTTGGCTAATCCTTGCTCCAGCAACCCAAGTTCAGTCAATTCTGGCTGACTCTGCATTTGAACTTCTATATCTAAGGGATGGAGACATTTTTCAGCACTACAGTGTCTCATGTTTTAAATGAAATTGTTTGCAAGACCAAGACACTAGGCTGTTTTTTTTCCTTTGCACCATTTGTTATCTCTATCTCTGTCTACCTGTTTTTTTCTTTGTTTATTATCTGCAGCTGCAAATTTGTTACAGCAGCAATCTCGTTTCCTCTTTAAAACGAACTTAAGTACTCTGGATAAAGCTGATACTCTAAATAAAATAAAGTTAAACCAAATGTGTTCTTTGGAGGTTACCACACACACACATTTATTATAGTAGTCACATCACTCAGTTAACTATGCTTGTGACAGAGCAACTTTGCTTGGCCTTTAGAGTCAACATATTAGAAACAGCTTCATTGAACCTCATGGGCTTTATTTGATCGCCACTGTTTGGGAGAAATTGGGCTGCAGTTTTTGTTTGGACAAAATCCAGCATATACTTTGTTCTTTATGAAAGGTTAAAGTAATATTTGATGTCTGGGTCAGATAAAATTGCTCCAATGTATTGGTAATGTGAATTAGCACCTCGCCTCCATTAACCTGCAACTTGCAGTGCTTCTAATCATGGTTGTTCTCACATCTACATTTAGCTTGCTGAATCTGCATTGCACATTATTAGTTTGTTTCTTCACTTAGGTTTTCATTTTATAGATATGCATTTGCTTTTAAGATGACATGAGTACCAGCTTTAACTATTCTAAACTTCTCATTTCCTGAGATATGGGTCATACTGGAGAATAAACATAAACCATGCACAGTTTCCATTGTATGTTTTCTGTACATGGAATTGAATTCTCTATGGCAAGCCAAGCTTTTGAATAAGAAGAAACTAAAGATTAAAAAATATGTTTGGAATATTTCCAACTAATAAATCATGTTATATCCACTACAGAATGCATTTTTCTCTTTTTTGATGCTACTTGTCATGGATACACTGCAGTTAATAAATTAGACTGCAACTTGTGCATGGTTTTCCTGACAAAAGAAGAAACGTTAAAGTATTTTTCAGTCTGTTGGAGATATATCCCAGAGACTAATGCTGATAGCTGAATCAAGAAGAATGGGCCACTTATGATTGTGCCAATTGGCATTTCTCCATAAGTTAGAAGCATGGAACTCATTGAGTGTTTTGTTGTAAAAGACTTTAGTTAGCACCTTAACAAACAATTTTTCATTAAAATGGACCAAGGTAACAAACTGGAACAAAGTCTAAAAGTGGTCAAGATATGTACAGAATCTAAACACATTAGAAATGCAATACTTGAATGTATTTCCCATCCTTCAGAGAGTCATAGTACATAACTAAAACCTTTCATGCAAAAGTCATTGTGGGATCATTGCATTTTACAGTTAAAAAGAGGAAAGATTTCAGAATTCCACTCCAGGGTATCTTGCAGTATATTGAAAATAGAAATTTGCAATATTTTATCAATTATTTGGGCATTTATAAGAGAGAGCGTTTCAGTTGATGTGCTTTTCAGTTTGAAAAGTAAATAGTTCACACTTAATAAATGATAAAATCTTCTTTGAAAAAATCCACAGTATCAATAATATAATACAATAATTTGGGTAAACTGAAAAAGCAAGTTTCTCATTTGAACAAATCTAGGTAATAGTTTAATGACCGTTTGCTGGATATGAAAACAAATGGACAGAAGGGCCTATTCCATTCAGGTTTTTAAACTTTATGAATTTACATTATGTTTTTATAAGTATCAAAGTCTTACAGACGTTAGGTGACAGAGAGGTTTCTTTATCTCATTTGTATTTCATAATAGCACTAATTACCTCTGAGATTTGATGTAGTGCATGGCAGTGGTAATGAGACATCTTTCTATTGCTTCACAAAAGTTTCCTGCGTCCAAGTGGAGTGGTCTGGATCTTGCATGTGTTTTGCATTCTTAATTTAGGCTTTAAAGGACTGAATTGAGAACTGGAATTAGTTATTGGAGCATTAAATGAAAGTGATCTTGAAACTTTTTTTAAGAAATAAACATGAAGGATATTGGCTATTGTTAGTATACCTTAAAACAGCATTAGCCCGGCAAACTTAAGTCAACATTACTTTGTCCCAAAGAAATGAGGATTAAAGCTAGGCACCTTGATTTTTTATTTAATTTATTTCATATATTCACTTTGCCTGCTCAAAAGAAACCAGTACTGAATGTCTCTTTTAATTCATCAGCCATTATTAAATGTATTCCATATGAACAGAATGCATTATGGAGGCCTTTGGGAGTTGGAATTAATCCTGTAAACTGTCAAGTGTGCTGGGGTCATAATTGCTAGTTGAACAAATTTAGTATTCAGAGGTCTCCAGTGTATATTCTGTTTATACCACACAGGGATTGAACAGGCTGAAATAGTTGATAGTATTGATTTCAACTGTTCTTTTTTCAGTGCTTTGCATCAGATGTCTATTGTTGTATGATAGATTAATATTTGGATGTGATTGCATGAAAACTTTGTTTAAAAAAAATGAGCAGAGATGCTATTTCATTTGTATTATTGAACAGTTGGGTAAGCTGTACCTTTTACAAGTATATGTGATAATGGTTTAGAAAGAAAACACACGTCATACCTGGTAACTCAAAATCCCTGCTAAAGTCAGTATCATGAATTCAATTGTTCCATAAACATAGAAACATAGAGAATAGGAGCAGGAATAGGCCATTTGTCCCTTCGAGCCTTCTCCGCCATTCAATATGATCATGGCTGAACCTCTATCTCAATACCATATTCCCGCTCTCTCCCCATACCCCTTGATGCCTTTTGTGTCTAGAAATCTATCTAGCTCCTTCTTAAATATATTCAGTGACTTAGCCTCCACAGCTTTCTGCGGTAGAGAATTCCACAGGTTGACCACCCTCTGAGTGAAGAAATTTCTCCTCATCTCAGTCCTAAATGTCCTACCCTGTATCCTGAGACTGTGACCCCTCGTTCTGGACCCCCCAGTCAGGGGAAACATCCAGTCTGTCTCGCCCTGTCAGAATTTTATATGTTTCAACGAGATCCCCTCTCATTCTTCTAAACTCGAGTGACTACAGGCCGAGTCGACCCAATCTCTCCATACAACAGTCCTACCATCCCACGAATCAGTCTGGTGCACCTTCGTTGCACTCCCTCTATGGCAAGTATATCCTTTCTTAGGTAAGGAGACCAAAACTGCACACAATACTCCAGGTGTGGTCTCACCAAGGCCCTGCATAACTGCAGTAAGACATCCTTGCTCCTGTACTCAAATCCTCTTGCAATGAAGGCCAACATACCATTTGCCTTCCTAACTGCTTGCTGCACCTGCATGTTTGCTTTCAGTGACTGGCGTACAAGGACATCCAGGTCCCTTTGTACATCAACATTTCCCAATCTATCACCATTTAAATAATACTCTGCCTTTCTGTTTTTCCTTCCGAAGTGGATAACTGCACATTTATCCACATTATACTGCATCTGCCATGTATTTGCCCACTCACTCAACTTGTCTAAATCGCCTTGAAGCCTCTTTGCATCCTCCTCACATCTCACGATCCCACCTAGTTTTGTGTCGTCAGCAAACTTGGAAATATTACATTTGGTTCCCTCATCCAATTCATTGATATATATTGTGAATAGCTGGGGCCCAAGCACTGATTCCTGCGGTACCCCACTAGTCACTGTCTGCCACCCCGAAAAAGACCCATTTATTCCTGCTCCCTGTTTCCTGTCTGTTAACCAATTTTCAATCCATGCCAGTATATTACCCCCAATCCCATGTGCTTTAATTTTGCACACTATCCTCTTATGTGGGACTTTATCAAAGGCCTTCTGAAAATCCAAATAAACCACATCCACTGGTTCTCCCTTATCTATTCTACCAGTTACATCCTCAAAAAACCCCAGTAGGCTTGTCAAACATGATTTCCCTTTCATAAATCCATGTTGACTTTGTCTAATCCCGCTGATATTTTCTAAGTGTGCTGTTATCACGTCCTTTATATTAGACTCTAGCATTTTCCCTACTACTGATGTTAGGCTAACTGGTCTGTAGTTCCCTGTTTTCTCTCTCACTCCTTTTTTAAATAGTGCGGTTATATTTGCCACCCTCCAATCTGCAGGAACTGTTCCATAATCTATAGAATTTTGAAAGATGACAACTAATGCATCCACTATTTCGATGGTTACCTCTTTTAGTACTCTGGGATGCAGATTTTTTTTTTATTTATTCGTTCATGGGATGTGGGCGTCGCTGGCGAGGCCGGCATTTATTGCCCATCCCTTGTCAGGCCCTGGGGATTTATCGGCTTTCAGTCCCATTAATTTCTCCAGCACTTTTTTTTACTAATACTAATTTCCTTTAATTCCTCCTTCTCACTAGTCCCTTGGTTCCCTAGCATTTCTGGGAAGTTATTTGTGTCCTCTTCGGTGAAGACAGAACCAAAGTATTTGTTTAATTGCTCTGCCATTTCCCTGTTCCCCATTATAAATTCTCCCATTTCTCCCAATCTTTTTTCTTTTTACATACTTGTAGAAGCTTTTACATTCCACTTTTATGCTCCTTGCAAGTTTACTCTCATACTCTATTTTTCCCCTCTTAATCAATCTCTTGGTCCTTTTTTGCTGAATTCTAAACTGCTCCCAATGCTCAGCTTGCTACTTTTTCTGACAACTTTATATGACTCCTCTTTGGATCCAATACTATCCTTAATTTCTTTTGATGGCCATGATTAGGCCGCTTTTCCTTTTTCAAACATTTCTGTGTGGCGGAATCCCCTGCAGATGTTGACACTGGCCTGGGGATCTTCTGTTCTAAGTTCCAAAAGGCAGTGTCAGCTACCTCAAGGAAAATTGCTACATTGCAATTCTTAACACCATACAGCAACAAAATAACATGCTAGTAAGTCAACCAATGCAGACAAATATAGAAAGCATTCACGCCATCAAACAAGCTGCTTTATTTTTTTTATTCACTTTATTGTATTCCCATGTGGCAAGAATAGATACTCTGAAATAACTTTCCGGTACATTTCATTTCGCTGATAAAATGTTAATTTTGGTCTGCAGGCAATGAATTTTGGTTGTATTGATTGCAGTGCTTCATCCATGACCTGAAACGCCAATGTCTGAAAAATTGAATCGTTTTTTAAAAAAAGAAGTACCATTTATATTTGGCAAATGGGAGTTGGCTTGTGGATTAATTCAGCTTGTGTTTGCTGCTATAAATGGTTCAAAAGTTTTTGTTTATTTTGTCTCCTGGGACAGTTCTGTCTTTCAGTTGTTGGCAAAATGCAACAAACACTTTTCAACCAAAGATGGTACTGGATTTTGAAACCTATCGATAACATTGTACTACACCTGAAGAACAGGCATAAGATCGGGCTCATTTCTGTTACACAGCAATTTGTAAAAGGTGTAGATGTAAGTTAAGGATTTTGCAGAAGTGAGACTTTTTAAACATTTTTGTAAGATACTATTCATGGAAGCTAAATTAGTCATTCTCTTGCTTGTACCATTGATGCACTGTAAAGATAAGCTAGATTTTGATTTATCGTGGGAGACTATTATAACTGAATTAACCGGAGTTGAACAGATCTAATTAGTTTAACTTTATCTGTTAAGTTTGATTTTTGAGATTGTTGAAAATTTAAAAGATTTTCACTATTACCATTGCCACACAAAGTATAAAAACTAAAATGCAGTTTTCTCTTTTAATTAAAAGACTCAATCAGTTATCATATTTATTCATCTTGAAATGAATTTGATAGCACACACTGATTTGTAATTTAGGAGTCTATGCTATAATCTTACCTTCATGTATAACTGGTACTCAATTAAGTTTTATTTTTCTTTGTTGACGCTGACTGACTGTGACACATCTTAAATTCTTCAACATTTGTGATCATATCAAGAATGTCTTGTATAGCTGTTCCTCTTTCATCAAATGTAATATATTGTGTAAAATAGTCTTAACGGTTAGGAAAATAATAGATCAATAGTGTGGATTTGTATTGATCATTCCCCAGTGAATAAACTTTGTTCTGAGCTGTGCCTCAGTACATTCCTCGGTTAAATGGTGAGTCACCCTGAGCATTGGTTGTACAGCACTCAGCAGCCCAAAACATTGGCAAGAGGCCTTGGAATAGTTTGTCAACCTGCTCGTCCCCTCCATGGAGCAGGTCTGCTCATGACCTTGTGTACTATGTGATGAAAGTCGTATCGTTTTTTTTTAATCTTGCAGGATTTGTTAAAATGCCAGTTGTAAAAATACAGCCTAAGAATTCCTTTCTAGTTATGCGCAGCAAACACACTAATCAAGGAAAGTAGAACAGATGTCTTTGTGCGAATACATGCGTGATCCCAACATTGAAGTGCCAAGTACCAGATTGCAATTTGTTTACTTTCACTGCATTAAACTCATTTATGAAATTATCCATTTTCTAAAGATATGCAACCCAAGTATGGTTTGTCCAATGTCAAATTTCACTTGGAAGCAACAGCACATTTTAGAAGTCTTAAATCACTTTTGTGTAGAATATAGTTTTTTGTTAAGTTTTTATTGTTTGCTTTGTTTAGATTAAATTGCATGACAGATGACTAATGGGCTGTAGTACAAAGATCTGAAAGTTAGCTGTTTTATCTGCAGTTTACAGAAACCCTGATCCAAGCATAAAATATTCTGCAAACGAGCCAAACATTTAGCAGGATTCAGCCAGGGTGCCGGGGTTCCTATTGCTGTCGCTTTCAGTTTTGCAGTTAAAAAATTGACAAGCATGAAGTGGCACTATCATGGTTAAACTGAGAAAAACTTTCAGGCATGAATCATTTTAAAATTGCTGTAAGTTACTGTTTTCAATGATTACAGCTTTGTGATGATTTTGATTGTGTTGCCCCTTGGGCAGAATTTTCAACAGCTATTACTACTTTGTCTGATTGAACAAATAAAGTATAAAGAGGGTCAAAAGTTGGAATGAATTACAGTGGCACCTCAATTATCTGCCATAATGGAGGGGACCACCACACCCCTCACCCCAGATAGATAATGAAAATAATTGATATCCGCGGATCCACTATGTAGTTTAATGCATATAGTGCATTTTATTCATGCTTAAATGTGTGTAAGTTAAGCAGCACTAAAGTTTAAAAGTCTTGTTGTGGTTGGATTTCATTTATATAATACGAGAACAAGTCACCTGAAATCAACAGCGTCTCCCGCTGGGCTGAAGATACTATTGCCGCATCAGACAAGCAGTCAAAGTTCCTCAATAGCAGTAATGCCTCTGAATATATTGCTCCTGCAGAATATAATTGTTGCAAATCAGGATGAAGTAAATATTTCTGACGCTTACTGGTATTCCGATTCTCTTTGCACTCTGGACAGAATCAACTTGCATTAAGATCTTGATAGTTGATTGGGATGAGAATATTGGGGGGGCGGGAAAATAATAGTGTCATACTGTAACATTATCAGAAAAGAATCATATATTGAACAGCAAGAAATAATCAAAGCACAGCCACTTGATGTGAAAATTGAGTTTGGAAAGCAATTTTAGGTGCACGCTGACAAAAAAGTGGCAGTATAACTTGGGAGTTAGGTCTGTAGTACACCAATCCCAAGCTGTGTGAGCCCACCTGCATGAGATCATCTCAAACCATTGCGCATAGGATAGGTGTCATGCTCCATCCAGTTTCAAAAGTATTCAGATAGTCTGAATAGATTTCCTGAGCACTTTTTAAACTTAGAATTAAGTCTTTTTTAATGTTATAAGAAAACAGATGCTCCCACCGCTTTCTCCTAACATATAAAATAATAGCCATGGGGGAACAGAGCACTGTACATATGTGTAAACTCTTACGCACGGAGCTTTCTTCTGTTGACAGAGTGAGTCGCAGGCCACATTACAACTTGGATATTGCCAGCAGCTTTTCGCACAATCCAGCTACCAGTCTTGGCCTGGCAGTTTCATATAATTGAGCCTAAGTATGTCACTGTATACTCATTTTTCTGATACCTACACTCTTTTAACATCATAGGCATAACAAGCTATGCAAGGCACTTGTATCTAACTCCTCTTAAAACATGCTGCTGTTCTAGAATCAGTATGTTAACCAGGTCTTGTTTCTGAAATTTAACATGGTCACTGACATCTGCAAAACTGTTTTAAAATGCTGAAAGCTGGAGCATGAGTACTAAAATTTCTTACATCTGTATGTCTCAACAATTTTGTCAGACTTTTCAATGAATACATAACTGAGTATTTCTAATTATTGTTTAAGTAATCTTTGATTTTTAAGAAGTCTTAGTTTGTGAATTTGGGTTTGACTCCTTTCCTGTCTGCCAGTTCTAATGATCCCGAAGGGGGAATTTTAACTGGGGGTAGGATGAGTGGCAAATGTGCCTGATGTTGACAGCATGAGGCCCAGGGGATTTTAACTCTAGGGCATTATTTGCATGAATGCCTGCCGAAAATGGGTGGAAAGTGGCAGCTGGCTGGCAGGCAGCACCAAAGGGAGGCTCAATGGCAATGAGATTAGCCGTGTTGAGGGTTTTTTTGGGAGGGTGTGGAAGGGGGAAGCCCGAGGCAGGGAAGGCCCCTTTCCTTGTGTGGCCTGATAGCGCATTTCTGCTCTGGCCTCAGAAGGAACGTTAGAAAAAAAATGACCCCAACTGGTCCCAACCCTCTTCTCACTGTCTTCACTGGCGGGGAAGTTGCAGGGGCTTATTCTCTCAGACCAGAGATAAAATTGGGGTTGTAGCCTGATGACATCTGCATATTTAGAGAAAGATCCCACCAGCTTCAGGTGGGACCCTATGCTGCCTGCTGAGAAGAGCAGGTTAAAATGGAAGATAGTGGGATCTTGGCAGGACATCTGTAGGTAAGTCACTCGGTCGATTTTAACTGCTAACCCGTCCTTTTTACTCCAGGCGAGCAGGGTTAAAATCGCCCCCTAAGTGTTTGGATTTCCTCAACCTGGTCCTTGGTGACATGAGTCCACAGCATATAACTCACCATAAATATGTATTTTTAATCTTTGAAGCTTTGTCCTATTGATGTGTGCCTCAGATACTTAAACTGAGCTATTCTCATTAAGGTGACTGATTCATTTGCCAGATATAGACTAGTAGTTGTTCATACAGTACAAATAAAGTCTTGTACTTAGTATGAAAGCTCATAAACTGAGAATTTCAACAATGGTTATTTAATTTCACTTTGTGTTAAGTTCCCATTTTCATTACTATATATGTTTGATGTGCTCAGTGTCGATAGTCTGTATCATTCTTTCATACCTGCTTTCTTTGGGTTTCTTTGCTCTCCATTGATTCTCCCCTAGCCCTGCATTTTGCTCTGACTTCTCTCTGTTTTCTCAGCCCCTCTCCTCACTGTTCCTGACCACAGCTTTATGTTTTCTTGATTATTCCCCTCACTTGTCTTGTTTTTTTCCCCTGTTTGTATTTTTCAGTGTCTCTGGTTTCCTTTTGTATTCCCCTGTTGTTTCTATCACGCTACCTTGATGAATAGGAAGTGAAAGAAATTGAATGCCAGTGAGAACTCAAGTGAAATGAAAATTCATGAAAGATTGAGGGAAAACTGAATACTGGCAAAAGAAGAAAATGACACACGATAAAAGAACAGCAAGAGGAAAGAACATAAGAATGTTGATGATTTGCAGAATACTTGTTGCTGAGCCATGTTAAGTATGAGCGATATGTCCAATATGATGAATGAACTTTTATTTTTATAACCCACAGTTGGCTGGCCTGTATCACTTGATTTGCTATCAACATTGCATTGGATATTGACTAGCAAATAAAGTATTTTTTTTTGTCGCCAGTATGCCCTGTCACTTTTTGATGCTGCAGTAATGGAAAAATGTTACAGCATCCTTTGACAGTGTTGTAGACAGTCACATAATGCCTCCACAACTTTGAATATTGCCACTGATTGTCCTTGAGTTACCTTTAATGGAAGAGTACACATCTGCTTTTTTTTTACTCGTTCATGGGATGTGGGCATCACTGGCGAGGCCAGCATTTATTGCCCATCCCTAATTGCCCTTGAGAAGGTGGTGGTGAGCCGCCGCCTTGAACCGCTGGAGTCCGTGTGGTGAAGGTTCTCCCACAGTGCTGTTAGGAAGGGAGTTCCAGGATTTTGACCCAGCGACAATGAAGGAACGGCGATATATTTCCAAGTCGGGATGGTGTGTGACTTGGAGGGGAACGTGCAGGTGGTATTGTTCCCATGTGCCTGCTGCTCTTGTCCTTCTAGGTGGTAGAGGTCGCGGGTTTGGGAGGTGCTGTCGAAGAAGCCTTGGCGAGTTGTTGCAGTGCATCCTGTGGATGGTACACACTGCAGCCACAGTGCGCCGGTGGTGAAGGGAGTGAATGTTTGGGGTGGTGGATGGGGTGCCAATCAAGCGGGCTGCTTTGTCCTGGATGGTGTCGAGCTTCTTGAGTGTTGTCGGAGCTGCACTCATCCAAACAAGTGGAGAGTATTCCATCACACTCCTGACTTGTGCCTTGTAGATGGTGGAAAGGCTTTGGGGAGTCAGGAGATGAGTCACTCACCACAGCATATCCAGCCTCTGACCTGCTTTTGTAGCCACAGTATTTATATGGCTGGTCCAGTTAAGTTTTTGGTCAATGGTGACCCCCAGGATGTTGATGGGGGATTCGCCGATGGTTAAGCCGTTGAATGTCAAGGGGAGGTGGTTAGACTCTCTCTTGATGGAGATGGTCGTTGCCTGGCACTTGTCTGGCATGAATGTTACCTGCCACTTATGAGCCCAATCCTGGATGTTGTCCAGGTCTTGCTGCATGCGGGCTCGGACTGCTTCATTATCTGAGGGGTTGCGAATGGAACTGAACACTGTGAAATCATCAGCGAACATCCCCATTTCTGACCTTAAGATGGAGGGAAGGTCATTGATGAAGCAACTGAAGATGGCTGGGCCTAGGACACTGCCCTGAGGAACTCCTGCAGCAATGTCCTGGGGCTGAGATGATTGGCCTCCAACAACCACTACCATCTTCCTTTGTGCTCGGTATGACTCCAGCCACTGGAGAGTTTTCCCCCTGATTCCCATTGACTTCAATTTTACTCGGGCTCCTTGGTGCCACACTTGGTCAAATGCTGCCTTGACGTCAAGGGCAGTCACTCTCACCTCACTGAAATTCAGCTCTTTTGTCCATGTTTGGACCAAGGCTGTAATGAGGTCTGGAGCCGAGTGGTCCTGGCGGAACCCAAACTGAGCATCGGTGAGTAGGTTATTGGTGAGTAGGTCCTGCTTGATAGCACTGTCGACGACACCTTCCATCACTTTGCCGATGATTGAGAGTAGACTGATGGGGTGGTAATTGGCCAGATTGGATTTGTCCTGCTTTTTGTGGACAGGACATACCTGGGCAACTTTCCACATTGTCGGGTAGATGCCAGTGTTGTAGCTGTATTGGAACAGCTTGGCTAGAGGCGCAGCTAGTTCTGGAGCACAAGTCTTCAGCACTACAGCCGGATGTTGTCGGGGCCCATAGCCTTTGCTGTATCCAGTGCACTCAGCCGTTTCTTGATATCACGTGGAGTGAATCAAATTAGCTGAAGACTGGCTTCTGTGACGGTGGGGACATTGGGAGGAGGCCGAGATGGATCATCCACTCGGCACTTCTGGCTGAAAATGGTTGCAAACGCTTCAGCCTTGTCTTTTGCACTCACGTGCTGGGCTCCACCATCATTGAGAGTGGGGATGTTTACAGAGCCTCCTCCTCCCGTTAGTTGTTTAATTGTCCACCACCATTCACGACTGGAGGTGGCAGGACTGCAGAGCTTTGATCTGATCCATTGGTTGTGGAATCGCTTAGCTCTGTCTATAGCATGTTGCTTCCTCTGTTTAGCATGCATGTAGTCCTGAGTTGTAGCTTCACCAGGTTGGCACCTCATTTTTAGGTACGCCTGGTGCTGCTTCTGGCATGCTCTTCTACACTCCTCATTGAACCAGGGTTGATCCCTGGCTTGTTGGTAATGGTGGAGTGAGGAATATGCCAGGCCATGAGGTTACAGATTGTGCTGGAATACAATTCTGCTGCTGCTAATGGCCCACAGCGCCTCATGGATGCATAGTTTTGAGCTGCTAGATCTGTTCTGAATCTATCCCATTTAGCACGGTGATAGTGCCACACAACACGTTGGATGGTGTCCTCAGTGCGAAGACGGGACTTCGTTTCCACGAGGACTGTGCGGTGGTCACTCCTACCAATACTGTCATGGACAGATGCATTTGCGACAGATAGATTGGTGAGGACGAGGTCAAGTAAGTTTTTCCCTCGTGTTGGTTCGCTCACCGCCTGCCGCAGGCCCAGTCTGGCAGCTATGTCCTTCAGGACTCGGCCAGCCCGGTGTAGTGGTGCTACTGAGCCACTCTTGGTGATGGACATTGAATTCCCCACCCAGAGTACATTCTGTGCCCTTGCTACCCTCAGTGCTTCCTCCAAGTGGTGTTTAACATGGAGGAGGACTGATTCATCAGCTGAGGGAGGACGGTAGGTGGTAATCAGCAGGAGGTTTCCTTGCCCATGTTTGACCTGATGCCATGACATTTCATGGGGTCCGGTGTCAATGTTGAGGACTCCCAGGGCCAATCCCTCCTGACTGTATATCACTGTACCGCCACCTCTGGTCTGTCTGTCCTGCCGGTGGGACAGGACATACCCAGGGATGGTGATGGAAGAGTCTGGGACGTTGGCTGAAAGGTATGATTCTGTGAGTATGGCTATGTCAGGCTGTTGCTTGACTAGTCTGTGGGACAGCTCTCCCAATTTCGGCAGATGTTAGTGAGGAGGACTTTGCAGGGTCGACTGGGCTTGGTTTGCCTTTGTCGTGTCCAGTGCCTAGTGGTCCGATGCTGGGTGGTCCATCTGGTTTTATTCTTATTATGACTTTTTTAGCAAGATTTTACAACTGAGTGGCTTGCTAGACCATTTCAGAGGGCAATTAAGAATCAACCACATTGCTGTGGGTCTGGAGTCACATGTAGGCCAGACCGGGTCAGGATGGCAGGTTTCCTTCCCTGAAGAACATTGGTGAACCAGATGGGTTTTTACGACAATCATGGCCACCATTACTGATGCTAGCATTTTAATTCCAGATTTTATTTAATTAATGAATTAGCTCCTGTGCTGCTTTTCATATTGTTTGTTTATCGTGTGTTACTCTGCTGCTCGTGGGTAGTTTGACAAAGTATATAAGTTCATCCTCAGGTTTCTTGAAAATTTGCCCATTGCACTTGACGAATTTGGGCAGGTGACACAACGCTTCAAGACAGTGTAGAAAATCTCCTTTATAGTGTGATCCGTGTGTCTGAGCCCAAATATAATCTGAGGACAGCTAGTGGCATCACTGCTCAAGTGGGTTTTGAGCCTCTGAGCAACGTTAGTCTTTGGCAACAAGAATAATACTTGTAGATGTTAATCTTCACATCAAGTCGAATAGAACTTAATCTCCAGGTGATCTCAAGCTTCTAATATATCACGTAAGGAAGAGATTTGTATCTGTTGTCATTTTCAGATGACATTGGTAAGCTGATATTTAGATAAAATAATCAACAAAAATAACAACTTGCATTTCTATAGTAATGAAACATTCCCCAAGAAACTTTACATAGGAAATTGCGAATTTAGTAAGTAGAAGAATTCGAGTTGACAAAAGATAGGTTTTGAGGAGATGTTTAAAGGCAGATAGAGAATTAGAAGACAAAGAGGTGCAAGGAGGGTTATAGACTGTAGGACTAAGACAGTTGAATGATCTGCCACTGAGCGAGGAGGACTGGAAGGGAAAAAATCAAAGAAGGAAAGAGTGAGAGGGCTGAAGGCCTGGCCTCAGACATAGAATTGGAGGAAGGGTGAGAATCGGATGAGCAAAGCCATAGAGGGATTTGCAAACACAAGGCAGGCTTTTGAATTTGGTGGGTTGGGGGATGGGAGCCAGTGGAGATCGGTGAGGACTGGATAAAGGCTGCAGGTCAGAATGCAGACAGTGGAGTTTTGGATGAGTTGGAATTTGCATAGAGTGACATGAGATTGGCGAGGAGACCATTGCAGAGGTTGAGGCTTGAGGTAATGAAACCATGGATACAAGTTTCAGTGATGAGTCTCAAATTACTTTTCTGTGAAAAGCCAAGCTATGATTTCCGGAAGGAGCTGTTGAGAGCTTTATTTATTCAATTGGTCTCTGTGGACATTTCGCACAGTTGTCGGAGGAGTATTTGCATGCAAAGTTGCTTCATCAAGAGCAATATCACCTGCAAATATTGAGTCATTTAAGATATTGCCACGATCCGGCCAAGGCTTAGTTGAGTGGATTCAAAATTGTGGCAGCAATGAAGAGGAAGGGAGCAAAACATTTCCAGTTATGATTGAAATGGTGAGTTGGGCATATACCTAGACAAATTGGCTTGAGCTGTTAAGCAGAACTCTTGACTGTTACCGCCACCGTTTTAGGGATGGACAATATCATTAATCAAATCAAGTAATTCTTGAAAGCTACTACAGTTTTAACATGCAGGTAGTCTTAATATTGTGCAATACAATTCCATTATTCCTGCCATTTTTCAGGAAATAATTCTCCCCGGGTAACTGAACCTCATCACCTTTCTTGTTCGTGTTTCCTGATTTTTTTTTTTCTGTTATAATTAGAATGGCAATCATGATGAAATTTGCACAGTAAATTATATTATTATGTTGATATTGCACCATTGCTCGGAATAGGGTGATCTGAGATTTTTCAGCCACCTTTTTTATATTAACATTTGAAGTAGCATTGTTAGAGCAATGCTTTTGCCTGTGGTCTCATGATTGTCATTTTGTGAAAATTTGTCCACAAATCCTTAAAATCATCCTGTAATTAGTGGGTGGGTCCAATTGGTTCGTAAATTCGTGCATTTATAGGGTAGGAACTAAACACAGTTTCACCTGCAGCAACTAAAGACGTGTGTTTTATTTCAAATAATTCAACAGTCTGGCAAAATCATCACAGCTGGAAAGGTAGCATCGTATAAGTGCAGTGTAATTTGATTGCAAAATACTTCTGAACAGTTTTAAAGCATGACCTTGCCTTGCTGTGCATCTGTGTTCATAGTGTACAAAAAACCCTGGCTGTCATTGGATATCATATGGCTGTGTTCCCTCTGGTTCTTTGTAAGTCGCACCATCCATGTTTTTCCAGCTCACTCAGCACATTTCTATCCATGTTTTTCGATGTTTCATTCCAAACAGTAGCTCAACTCATTTCCAGTCTGATCTTCTAAAAGGGGAGGCTAGCTCATATATAGAGCAAAGATTCCACAATAACAGCAGCTACATTCAGAGAATTTACCTCCAAACTGCTGTTTTAAAAAAAAATCGTGCAAGTCCTGATAATGACTGCTGCACTACTTAGTAAGACTTCTATCTGATACAGATGAACCCAGTACAGTAAAATAAATTAACTCAAGCTACTTTACTTGTAAAATATCATGTTGGATGGAATTCAGTGGATTTATATGCTTGCCATCATGCCATTTATTTAGTACTTTGATTTCTATTTCTCTGTTTCATTACCATTGCATGCCGACGAAATGTCTGTTGTTTCCCTTTCACATGTCTTACATATGATTTTAATAAACAGCACTCCAATTTTTTTTTACACAAGCCAGTTTCGGTGATGTAGTCGAAGAACTATTTTCTTCAGGATATAACAGTGTCTTGTGTAGTGTGCCTGGACTGTTTTTCCCTCGAACGCAGATTGCTCTTATTAGAAGTTGTCATTCTTTTCAAACCACTCTTAAACCTAAGAATGTGGTACAGACTCTTGAGTATTTAAATGTGGCTATTCTTTTTGAGTACATCAAAGCCTTAATGTAGGATATAAGTAGACCACTCTGTGAAGTAAATTGGGTCTCATTGTGAAATATTTGTCCTATTTTGTTTGCTTATCCCCAGTGAATATATCAAAAAATAATTTTACTGCAGCATTTCTTCCAGAGCCAAGAGCTTTGCTGAACATGAGCTATGGGTTCTAGACTAAATTTTGTTGGTGGCTACCCTGGTGGGCTTGTTAAGCTTTTTCGTGAATAGCTGAGCTGTAGAACCCAGAAAGGCCCCAAGTTTGATCTGTGGTCCGTGTTGAGTTAGCAGCTCTCAGCCGTGACATCAGTAGAGGCACAACAACTGGCTTCAGTACCTTTGGGGTTAGGATGGGGAAAATCAAACATGGTTCTTGCTGAATGCTATTCAGCAACCTCTGCTGGAAGTGCACTGAGTGAACATTGGGTGTGAACAGAAGTGGGCTTGGCTAAGATGCCCCCCAAATGGTTGAATAGCTCGCTGACACTCGCTGTGAAAGCTCACACATGAACAATGGCCACTTGGATGACTGTTGTTTATGGATCTATATGGAGACATTTTCAGAAAAGGAGAGAAAAATTGGTTATAAATTTTTTTTTTAAATGTTGATGGCATTGAAACATTTTGAGATGTATTAAATGATTTTAACTTGTGCCATTGTGAAAAGTTTACTTTCTTACCATTTGCCAATTACGGCAAATTTCTGTTTATATTCAATTCTTTGCAATCCCTTGCCCACAGTCAGTGGTATCTAAATTCCTTCGGTTCCCTTCAACCTCCTTTTTTCATTATTTTTGACAGCTGTTGGCACTGCAATTTTGACATTTGTTAAAAGTTGATGGTGCTCTACACACTGTCTTCCATTTTTGCCCATATTTGTTTAAGAACTATTCCTTTGACAGCTGTTTAGGCTAGAGTTTGATAAAATAATACACTGTACTCCTTTTTATCAGTATTTAGCAGCTACATTTTGTGGATTTTTGCCCTTTGGTAATGTGTCGCCTTATCTATTTTTCATGTGGTATTGGGTTTCCCTATTAAATATAAAATCCTTTCCCTATCATTTGCCAGCTGTCCCCAGAATTGTGCTTTGCATGAGTATACCTTTTCTGTTTTTTAGCCATCTTAAGCTAAGTACATATTCTGTAACTCCAGACATTATTTTGTGGATTTATATTCCACTATTCTCAAGTTGCTTGTTTATTCTGGTTCATTCTTTTTGGGTAAACTAAGAATGAAAGGATTGGGAGACAGAGCAATATTAAGTTGAGGCAGTGGAATGAAATGATTAATGTTGCGATTAGGCACAGAATCAGAGCCAGGATTCTGTGCTAGACATAGTTAATTGAATATACTAGCCAAGTCCAGATGTTTTCTTCAGATAATTGCACCAAAAACGTGGTGCTGAATTCCAATGCAGTAATGTTGTTTATTTTCAAAGTTACAATATGGATTAAAATGTGAAAAATGGCCTTTATTTTTAAGAAAAGAAATTCTGGAAGGCTAATATTTTTAATTGAAGAGCACTTCAGATGAAGGTGGCATGCACTAAATGTGTTGTGCAGCTGCTTTCCAATTCATATTTGTATTAGCTGAAGTTTACTTGGATGGTCAACAGTAAATGGATGTTTTTCAGATTTTTAAGAGTACTGTAGAGTCCAGACAGATCCCAGCCACATATAGTGTAATAAACAAAACTAGTGCTTGTCCTCTGATGTTTAAACGTACAGTAGACTAGGTGAACCAAGGGCCCATATCCCCTTTGAAATCCTATAAATCCATTTTTAACTGGCTCTTGAAAACCCTGTATGGCAAATAAAGCAATCATATGGACTTAACTTAGTGCTTTTATTTAAGTTCCCAGTAATAGTGACAAAATATGTGGGAAGGGTTTTGAATAAGCTGTGTGCTTTGTTTAGATTAGAAACCATTTAAGATGGCGTCAATTAGATTTGATTTTAACAGTTAATAAAAAGTCACTGTAGGTCCCAACAAAGCTCTTAAGATCTTAATGAGAAGTGCATGAATTAGACCAATTCTTTTTTCTAGTTTTTGTTTTCCAAAAGAAAATAATGAAGCATCCCACAGTCACATTATCTGCTGGCCACTGGAAGGATACCGACTGTTACGAGTGCATAATCGTTCATGGCAAAAGTCTATTCTTCAGTGTAGTGCAGCAATCTGTACAGGGTAAATCATTCAATGAAATTTGATCTTTCTGATTCAGTGGAGATTACTCTGCTTGGTTTAAAGTTGAAACAGCTAACATGCTTCTTTGCATAGAGCAAAAATGTACTAATGTAGAAATACAATAAGATATGTGTTTCTTGGAAAATAATTTTTTACTTTTTTTTATAGAAGTATTGTAATATGTGGCTAATGCTAATCACTCAGATACCTAGGAGAAAATTTGAATGAAATGGCCAGAAAAATGTACCTAATTGAATCGAAAGTGGTTCCTTTAAGAAAATGTATTTTGTCTTTTAAAAAAAAATTGTATTCCATTAAGGTAAGGGATGAGGAATGTCAGTGCTGGGGAATTGATTTCAGACACCCAGTGTCCACATCAAACACTTCCAGGTCATGTTCTGCATTTAGCTATGCTATACAATACTCTCTCCACGCTGCCTCAACAAGGTGCTTCAGCCTCATACTCGGAAGAGCACTTCCTACTGCACCAATGTGGCATTTTTACCATTTCCCACAGCTACCTCCTTAGGCCTGTCAATGCCAAACTAGATTCTAGTGGGCATGGGCCTACATCACAACACTACACTTAGTTTGGCATTGAAGGGGCTGGAAAAAGGAAAAAAAATGCCACACTGGTGCAATAGTGGGTGGCCTTCAGAGTTTGTAGCTGAAGCACCTTGTTGGGGCAAAGTGGGTGGAATATTGCTCTGCATTTGTGGACAATAATCATGAAATCAGTAGATGAATTATTGTCCCCTGGCTCCAAAAATGAACATTTTTGAAGAGATATGAATAGTAATAGGGATTTTCCCTGCAAGCTTGTGAAATTTATATACTGGAAATAAAATCTCATTGCACATGTCAGATAATCATGATGATTCCTTGACCAGGCTGTGGTTTTTGTTGCAGGCAAGAAGCACTGCTGGCAGCCATCAGTGAGAAGGATGCAAACATCGCCTTATTAGAATTGTCTGCCTCTAAAAAGAAAAAGACACAAGATGAAGTGATAGCTCTGAAACGTGAGAAGGACCGACTAGTGCAACAGCTGAAACAGCAGGCAAGTTCCATTGTGTTTGCTGGTGCTATGCTAAATTATTCTACAAGGAGAATAAAAATACATCTTTTACTTCTACAATTTTATGGCCAACTGTCCTTTAGTAGATTCTGTAAGTCATAACAATTAAATTTATTAAATAAAACATAAACGGAATGCCTAAAATATAATGACTACAGTTACTCGAGTGCACATCAATATGTAGTAAATATGCCTTGATGGTCCTGTTGAAATGAGAAATAACTGTATAGTGACAGCAAAAAAATTCACTGTGTCCTGTTTTTAAAAAAAAAACTTCGCTAATGTTTTACAAAATTACATTTTAAATTCCTTTGCTGTAAAAAGAAAATGTACCATTCATGCAGGTTCTTCAGATCATGCAGGTTTGCTACAAACCTTCAAAGAACCTGTCAGATATAAGTGAGACAAATTAATGATCCAGGAACACTTCCCTTTCTTTCATTTAGAAAAGTGTGTTAATGCAGGTACTGTTGCCTATCGTGTAAAAGTTTCATTTGGATCAAAATTATAATTGTTGTCCTGTAGTTTTTGCAATTTGTTCTAATTCCAGTTAAGGATTCAGATATTTGGAGCTCGCTGAGAAACTAGCATGTTTTTATTCAAATAATTGGATATGCATAACATTGTATGAATATAGAGCTGATTATTACAGAATAAGATAAAAACCGAAGAATACGGGAACAGTAGTGTGTTGTGGAAAAGTGTGACCTTGCATTATTAGCAGATGTTGTTGCCGTCCTCAGAGTAAGAATAATAAATTATAAACAGTCAATTCCAATCTTTTTAAACAAAATTAGTATACTAAAATGTGCCACCAAGCATGAAAGTGATTTGCATGTACATAAGTTTGACTTGTTCAATGTTGTCATTATATTTACCACACTAGTTTTCCAACTAGGCTCTGATTCCAACAAAGTAGATCTTCTGCAGACAACCTACATATACGAGTTGCTGGCACTAGTAGCAGCAACACTCCATGTGTAGGGTCTTTCCATTCTGGGTAACTCTTGGCTGCTGTTGATATTATTTGAAAATCAATGACTTTATTCTTGAAAAGTTGCAGAGCATTTATTTATTCACATTTTGAACTCTAACTGTATTATGTGATGGGTCCCACTTGGTGGAATTTACACTATGAAATATAATATTTGCTTTTAATTCTGAATGGGCTCAGGTTTGTGTACTGCACATCAGATCATAGCATAATGGGGCTTTAAGTCTAGCAGTTGACAGGAATAAAAACAGAAAATTCTGCAAATGCATAGGTCTATCAACATTTGAAGGAGAAAGGTGGGTTCACATTTTAGGTGCACCCTAATCAGAACAAGCTTAGCACCATACAGTTTGCATTCAGCCTAGTGTAGTTGGCTTCAATTTCCAGTTTTTCTACTACGCCACATTCCAAGAGATCAAAAGTTTATCGAGAATCTTCACCTGGCAGTGCGCTACATGCTTTCTGCAATCTCACTAGGATTCATAGAATTGGTGGTGATGCTGTCCTGTGAAGTTCCAGCAGCATCAGCCATCTACTCAGTCATTACGGTGCATTCCTGGTTTTGATGTCCCAGTCCCTGATGATGCCTCTTTGCACATTATCCAGAGGCGAGACAAAATTCCATTTCAGTGAAATTCAGTTTTAATGTTCACCGCTCGCAATGACCATTCGGCTATACAGATCAAATCTTACTTTCCAAATCCATTTCCTATTTGTGCGTGTATGTTTGACCTTGTTTATAACGATTAGCAGAATTTCAGTTACAAAGATAAGATTAGCACTGATTTCCTTTGCTGTTTCACAGGCAAGCAAGATTTTTTGCACCTTGTTGAGCACAGCTCTGCTGTGGGTGAAGAATGTAACAACTCATGGGAATGCCAGTTAGAACTGCCTTGGCAATAAAATCTGGCTTTGCCAATTTGATGTGGAATGTTTCTTTTTTGTTTTCCTGCTTTCTGCAGTTTTTCTCACTGGTTTAAAATGTGTGACATTACTTGCCTTGTGCTTCCCTTGAGAGGCAAGGTGGAGATTTTATAAAACGTTGCAGGAATCCTGAAAAACACCCAAACAGTTCTGGTGAAACATTTTCATATCCCATGCTAACCTGATAAAGAACAAGGAAAAAAATCACTAAAGACTAGCCACCCAATCAGAACCCAGATTGTAAACATAGATGTGATGGTAACAACAACAACTTGCATTTATATAGTGTCTTTAATGTAGTAAAACATCCCAAGGCCCACACACCTACACTGGACACAACATGCTGCTAATGTTTTTATCTTGTGTCTATTGTTTGTAGTACTGTACTGCTATTTCTTCGTAAATAAATTCACTAAAATTGGTTCCCCTTGACTCTGACTAGTGAAGTGCACTTTTGCATAGAACCATATGGATTTGCTTGCAGCAATCAACTGCAAGCTGACTTGTGGTTTAAGAGTTAGGAAAGTGATGAATCCTAGAACAGTTCATCGACATAAGGATTTTTACTCTTGCTTTCTTGTAGAGTACCTCAGTGGAGACCTTCCTGTTGAAAATGTTTCACTCTACATTGAGCTAGCTCTGATCTGTTCCTGCTAGCTCCCAACCTGCTCTGAATTCTGCTCCATTGCTGCCAAGCTGCCTTTGCTTTGCCACTTGCTTCCCATAGCCGTCGACTCCATTCATTCCTCTGCTGGTATCCTGTATCCGTTTGTGTGCATTGCTAATCACCAAAGCCGCTACTCACTCCGCTGGACGCCTGGATCAACCTGTGCTGGCTCATGGTTGATTCTCCACACTTCCTCGACTCTCCGTTTTCCAATGTAAAACCTCCAGCACTGATATTCTGCCGCTCAATCAGCTCCTGGACTCACTCACCTTCCAGAACTATTTCTGAATCTAGACATTAGTTTGTCGATGCTCCAAGCTGACTGCACCCTGTCTACAAGTCAACTTCATCCCAGCACAGAACCTCAGACTTTCACATTTTACTCTCTCTTACTGTTTCCTCTCTATCTTCTGTTTACAGCCAGGACATATCTATCGTAATCTTTGCCATGGCTATGTAGCTTGAATTTCTTCTGTGTCTATTCGTGTGTGCATTTTGGCTGCAACTTCAGACCCGAGCCCATTACTTCTATCTCCCCTTTTTTCCCTCTTCTCTTTACCCCTCTTGGGTCCTTCTCTCCCGTTTTCTCCCCTTCCTGTCACCTAGTCATGCAACTTTCATTTCTCTCTCACCCCAACCCTTTGCTGTTCCTCTGCCTTCGTACACTCTGTGTGATCCCAGACTTAAATCCCTCTTGGATAAGCCCACGGCTACATTCTGTGCCCCTCTCAGCATCCTGCTAAGGGTTCATCAAGGCACTTGTCACCTCCTTATGAGTAGCAACTGCCCCACCCTTGTCACCATTCATCCCGCCCAGAGCACTCACCCTTCCCACCACTGACACCTTGGACTCTGCTATGAGATCAACAATCGCCACCCCTCTCGTATTTCCCTCCAGAATGTCCGTTTGCTTGCGAAGAAGGCCCTGGCCATCCACAACCTTATTGTGGATGATTGCATTGACATCATGGCCTTAACAGAAACGTGGCTTATGGGTAATGACTTTTCCTCTAACTGAAGCCTACCCTCCCTACTTTCCACCATGTGCCCTGCCCAAACCGCTGTAGTGGTGGTGTGGCCATTATCACCAGATCTCACCTTGGTCTTTTTCCCCTGCTCCTTTGGCATCTTCTCTCCCTTAACACCTCACCTTGTTCCATCCCACTTGCCTCTCCTTAAAATCCTCATTCTCTACCACCCACCTAAGCCCCATCCCAAGTTTCTCATCAAGATATTCTTATTCCTTACTTCCCTTAGCCTCTGTACTGGTCAACTCCTCATCCTTGATGATCTGAATTGTGTTCACAATTTCCCTGCCCTCCCTTATCTGAGTTCATTGCCCTCCTGTACTCCCTTAACCACCCGCTCAATATAAACTCTCCTACCCATATTCACGGCCACCCCCTCGACCTTGCCATCTCACGTAGCCTCTATTTCCATCATCTCAATCACAGGCAAGACCATCTCTGATTTACTTCCTTGTATCTTTCACCACTCACATCCCCTATCCAACCCCACTTCTTTCTGCATCCACCCCTGGAAAAACTCTCCCTCAAGCCACTTACAACTGCATTTTCTAACTCCCAACTGTTTAGCCTTTGCCCCTCCGTTGGCCACAATACTTAGGAATCTGTCAATCTGCTCAATCACTTCCTCATCTCGTTTTTTGATGATCACCTCCCCATTAATACACTAACTCTCTCCCACCCTGGTCATACCCCTGCTACAGCCCCCATCTTTGCTTCAAGTCCAAAAGGCACAGACAAAGGGAACATTTCTTGCGAACATCTGGTTTGGCCATTCATAGCCAGATCTGGCTAGACCATATCAAGCACTATCGAGCCCTGCGCACCTCTGCCAAAACTGTTCACGACTCCAGCATCAACCTGGAATGCAAATATAAATTCTGCCATCTTTTCTCCACTACCAAACATCTTTTTAAACCCCTCTAACATGATTGGCCCCTTTGTAGGAAAACAGTGAGAAATTGCTGAATTTACAGGTGCATTTCTGTAACACGTGATCTGGTGTTCCAGTTTCCTGCATCACTGTGTCAGCTTCAACTGCATCTTTGAAGCTGCTTGAGAACACACGAGCTCCATTCTCATGCAGTCTTGCTGTGCAAGTAATATATTTTGATTTGATGTTATTTCAGGAAGCTGTCTTTGTTAAATTTGCTCTTTTGATCTTGATGTGATGGTGAAAGCATAACGGTCCCCATCTCTCTACTTGGAAATGAGAAGTTGGTACCTTGTGATCCCTCCTGGGTGCCCATTATTGTCCCATGTAGTTTGGACAATTATTGTAATGTATCATTTAAAGGGCATTTAGCCACCCAATCAGATGACCGGTTCCAAATTTCTAATATTATGTCCCAATTTATTTAGTTCTAGTACTCTTTACATAATATTAACTGGTAAATGACTATTTTCTTTTAAGTTCTGTCAATTGTTAAGACCAGATTTAGTTTGTGAAGTAGCTATTTCTATTAGGAGATTCTATCATCAGTAGTTGACATTGTGTTGTTAACTGATCACAGAAAACATTGAATAAGGATTAATTGCCTCTGAAGCAAATTGAGAAATCTGTCATGTACGGTCTATTTGCTTTCTAAAAGCCACACAGTCGACCAGACAGCTTGCTTAGGTGATCCATCCATGGAACTGGAGAGAAAGAGGAGCTACCTGCTGTTGGCAGGAATTTAGTCCCATTAAAATGGGGAAAATTAATTGGGGAAATTCAGGCATGCAGCAAATTGGCTGCTACAAAGAATGTACGGCATAGAAACACCATTCGGCAAGAGGTCCAACAGGTCTATGTTGGTGTTTCTGCGTGTTTGAGCCTCCTCTCACCTTTTTTCATCTAACCCTATCAACATATCCTTCTATTCCCTTCTCCCTGATGTGTTTATCTAACTTCCCCTTAAATATATCTATGCTAGTTGACTCAACTATTCCTTGTGGAAGCAAGTTCCACATTCTTACCACCCTGGGTGAAGAAGTTTCTCCTGAATTCCCTATTGGATTTATTAGTGACTATTTTATATTTATGGCCCCTAGTTCTGGTCTCCACCGCAAGTGGAAACATCTTCCCTATGTCTACCCTATCAAACCCTTCCATATACTTAAAGACCTCTATCGGGTCACCCTTCAGTCTTTTTTCTAGAGAAAAAGCCCCAGCCTATTCAATCTTTCCTGATGAGTATAATCTCTCATTTCTGGTATCATCCTAGTAAATCGTTTTTGCACCTTCTCCAGTGCTTCTATATCCTTTTTATAGTGTGGAGACCAAAACTGTTCACGTTTTTCCAAGTGTGATCTAACCAAGGTTCCGTACAAGTTTAGCATAACTTCTTTGCTTTTCAATTTTATCCCTCTAGAAATGAACCCCAATGCTTGGTTTGCTTTTTTTATTGTCTTATTAACCTGCGTCGCAACTTTTAGTGATTTGTGTATCTGTATCCCTAAATCCCAATGCTACCTTGTTTAGGCTCTTAGTTTCCAAGGAGTATGTGGCTTCCTTATTATTCCTACCAAAATGTACTCTCACTTATCTATATTGAAATACATTTGCCAATTACACACCCATTCTGCAAGTTTATTAATGCCGTCTTGTATTTTGTCGTCGTCTTCCTCAGTATTAACTATACCCCCCAATCTGGTGTCGTCCGCAAATTTTGAAATTTTACTTCCGATTCCCGAGTCCAAATCGTTTGTCTTTTTTGATCTCTTCATCTAAGGTCATGCCCACCATATTAGTCTCCCTGGTAAATACTGAGCAAAGTAATTATTTAATCTTTCTGCCATTTCGCTGTCATTGTCTATGAGTTTATCATGTGTGTCCCTTAGTGGCCCTATTCCTATCCTGATTTTTCTTTTGTTATTTTTGTGTCTGTCGAATACTTTACTATTTTTTTGATAATCCTTGATAATTTAATTTTGTAGTTTCTTTTTGCCTTCCGAATTGTTTTTTTGACTTCTTTCCTAACCTCTTTGTATTCCCTTTTGTCATCCTCTCCTTTGTTGTCTATGTACTTAGTGTATGCCTTTTTCTTTAATTTCAATTTTGCCCTTATTTCTTTATTCATCCATGGTGTGTCACTACTGGCTAGTTTGTTCTTGCTTTTTAGTGGGATATGTTTCTCCTGGACACTCAATCACCATTTTAAATGTTTCCTACTGCTGTTCTATTTCTTTGTCAGTAAATTTTTTGAGTTTATTTTTCCTAGTTCCATTCTCATCCCCTCAAAATCAGCTTTTATCCTATTTATTATTTTTGTCTTTGTCTTACTTATGTCCTTCTCAATCTTTATCTTAAACCTTATTGTGTTGTGATCGCTATTGCCTATATGTTCCCCTATGCTTACTTCTCTGATCTGTTCTGATTCATTTCCCAGCAGTGCTTCCTCTCTTGTTGGGCTTTTTACATACTGGCTAAGAAAGGAATCCAGCACACATTGTAAAAACTCCATTCTCTTTACCTACCTCTTGCCAGTTTATTTGGGGATAGTTAAAATCTCCCATGATTATTATTCTATGCCCTTTACTCAATTCACATATTTGCTTACATATTTCTTCCTCTACCTCCTTTCCACTATTAAGTGGTCTGTAGTATACCCCTATTAGCATGATTGATGCCTTCTTATCTTTTATTTCAATCCAAATGGATTCTGTTTCTATCCTTCTGTTAGTTATGTCCCTTTTTTCTACTGCCATTATGTTATCTCTAATTAGTACAGCTACTCCACCCCCTTCTTCCTTCACTACCCTTTCTGATTAAGTTATAACCTGCAATATTTAGTTGCTAGTCCTGTTCTTTATGCAGCCATGTTTGTTATTCCTACTACATCTGGTTCCTCGCTTTGGATTATTGCCTCCAGTTCCCCCGTTTTTATTTTGGACGCTGTGTACATTGCTGTACTGGCAGTTTAAATCGTCTTTAGTAGTTGTCCTTTTTTACTTTTACACTTTTTACCTTATCATTTTTCTTATTTATCACTCCCGCTGTGTTTATTTCAGGTATTTTATTGTTTCCCAGACCTGGAGTGTTAATGGTTTCTGCAACACTGGCCTGGACTTTACTCTGGTCCCTTTTTCTTACTCTTGTTTATCATTTTTACTGATATTTTTGCCTGAACCCTCTCTTTCTCCCCCCCCACCCTTTATTGGTTTAAAGTCTTATTAACCACCCTATTTATCCGTTCCTTTCTGCAATTAGGTAGGCAAATGGTATGTTAGTTTTTATTACAAGGGGGTTGGAGTATAAAAGTAAGAAGACCTTGCTGCAATTATACAGGGCTCTGATGAGACCCAACCTGGAGTACTGTGTACACTTTTGGTCTCCTTACCTAAGGAAGGATATACTTGCCATAGAGGGGGTGCAGCGAAGGTTCTCTGGATTAATTCCTGGGTGAGAGTGTTGTCCTGTGAGGAGAGATTGAGTCGAATGGGCTTATATTCTCTGGAGTTCAGAAGAATGAGAGGTGATCTCATTGAAATGTATAAAATTCTTACAGGGCTTGACAGGGTAGATGTACCCTGGCTGGAGAGTCTAGAACTAGGAGTCATAGTCTCAAGATAAGGGGTCGGCCATTTAGGACCAAGATGATGAAACATTTCTTCACTCGAGGGTTGTGAATCTTTGGAATTCTCGACCCCAGAGGGCTGTGGATGCTCACTCATTGAGTATATTCAAGGCTGAGATAGATAGATTTTTGGACACTAAGAGAACCAAGGAATATGGGGATAGAGTGGGAAAGTGGAGTTGAGGTGGAAGATCAGCCATGATCTTATTGAATGACAGAGCAGGGTCAAGGGGCCATATGGCCTACTCCTGCTCCTATTTCTTATGTTCTTATGACCTTGGTCCCAGCCTGGTTCAGGTGCAGCCCATCTCAAAGGTACAGCTCCTTCCTGTCCCAGTACTAGTGCCAGTGTCCCATGAAAAGGAACCCCTCTCTCCCACACTTATCCTTCAGCCTCATGTTTCCTTTCCTGATCTGTTTGTCCCTATGCCAATTCACACATGGCTCAGGTAATAACCCTGAGATTACTACCCTGGAGGTCCTGCTTTGCAATTTAGTTCCTAACTCCTGATACTCCCTTAGCAGGACCACCTCTCTATCCTTTCTTATGTCATTGGTTCTGACATGGATCACAGCAACTGGACTCTCCCCCTCCTTTTCCAGATTCTTTTCCGACCGTTTCAAGATGTCCCTTACCCTGGCACCAGGCAGGCAACACGCCCTTCGGGACTCTCGATCCTAACTGCAAAGAATCGTATCTATCCTTCTTATTATCGAATCTCATATAAGTACCACCTTTCTATTATGCATCTCCTCCGCTTGGACACCCTCCTGCTCCAGGGTGCCTTGGTCAGCATTCTGGCTGTCCTTCCCACAAACTTTTTCCTTATCCTCACAGGTTTCAAGCGCATTGTACTGTTGGACAGGACTAGTGTCTGAGGGACCTCCTCCTCCTCTATCTCACCTCTGTTCCCACTACCCTGCTTTCTACCAGTCACACCCTCCCCCTCCTGTACCTGTGCTATCCTCTGAGGTGTGTCTGGATTCTGGCTGTTAAGTGGTACTTGATTCCTATGAGGATTGCTGTTAAATGTTGTTTCTTGTAGCTTGCTACAATATTTCCTCCACTGGAAGAGATTTTATTTCTTGTCTGTCGTTTGTTCATTTATATATTTACTAGTCAATATCAGTAGAATTGCACATGGATAGCCAAGATCAATTTGAATTTTTCAGGTCCAGCAGAGTTAGAGAGCTTTCTATGTTCATTTCAGTCAAATGCTGGCAGTTCCACTGCTTCAGAGTTTCTGCATCACATCGTCTATCATCATTTTTTGATGGCACTTCCACATTTTGGTTGAGGTGGAGAGGATCTTGGTCAGGGTTGGGCCCGAACACATTTTCAGCCACGTCATCTCTCTCAACCTCTTCATCTTCACTCCCTCAATCACTGATGAGATTACCTCTGACCACTCCTCATTTCCCTTACCACCCACGATTTCCGCTTTCCTCCAACTCCACTACTTTCATTATCATGAGATTAAAAAACGGTGTCCGGGTTTCTCATTAACTCTCTAACTCCCAAATCCCTCTCCTCTGGTCTTCCAACCATCACAACACCTCTACCACTATCCACCTGCTCGTTTGCTTCCTCAGCTTTGCTTTCAAAGCCCTTGCCTCACCTATGATCCCTTAAGTCTGTGGGCCATAAATGCAGGCATACTTGACACAGGACTAGTCTAATCATGCATTATCAGATTTGCGTCCATCATAATAAACTCAGCCATGTCTGGAGATCTGAAATAAAAACAGAAAATGCTGGAAACTCTCAGCAGGTCTGGCAGCATCTGTGGAGAGAGGGTTAATGTTTCAGGTCTATGACCTTTTGTCAGACCCTCTGATGAAGGGCCATAGAACTGAAATGTTAGCCATATCTTCCTTTCTTCACAGATGCTGCCTGACCTGATGAGTGTTTACAGCATTTTCTGTTTTTATTAATTATTTGAAAATGGTAGGTGAGCTTTCCAGTATTTTAGCACATGACCAAGCTGTCTTTGATCTTTAAAGATGCTTTCAAGTAAACCTTGACTACAGGTCCAATATCTGAAAGCAAGTTCCCTGAATAAAAATACACTACTGGCATTAGAATAGAAAGTTATTGTAAGATTCAGATATTATATAATGATAACCTGACCTTACAGGATGAAATAAAAATTGGGAGGAATAAATGCTGTAAGAGACACTGTACATATTGTTTCTGATGCTAGACAGCATTGAATCTAGTGCTAATGCTGTACCCTGTTTCCAGATGGAGGAAAGCATACAAATGATTGATGCCCTGGATACACACCCCAGGCTGATGGTAGAAGCTATTGTTGTATATTGTAGCTTTCTGAATGAATAAACTATGCCGTATTATTTTCTTGCTAATATTTTCTAGGATTAATTTTCATTAACCAGGTTAACTTCTACTTGCCAAAGCAGGATGATCTAATTCCTCTAGGATTTGCTTTTGAATGTGATTAAATGAAAGCTTTTGCCATTTTGAATGAGATGTTGCTTTTCTTCAAGTATATATGTTTTTTTTAAAACATTGTTAATTTTTGCATGACTACCTGAAGATCAGTTGCTTTGCCATAATTTGGAGGAGAAGCCTTGGCTGTTAATGGACTGTTTTCCTTCTCTCTCTTCAGCGGTGCTTTTACAGAATGAACGTCCAAATTAGAGCTGAATTCCAGCATGCAGTTGTTTTCATTCCTTCTTTTGTTTTAGTTTATTGGCTCTGCTTTGGATCAGTTTCAATATCAAAGGCATTTTAGCTTTTATCCCATAACAAGTTTTTGAAAGATTAGACCATTTTTATAATTTATTACTTTTCTTTCCTTAGACACAAAATCGGATGAAACTCATGGCAGATAATTATGATGACGATCATCACCACCATCATCACCATCACCATCACCATCGTTCACCGGCAAGATCACAGCACAGTAACCATAGACCTTCTCCTGATCAGGTGAGTCAAAAGTAATCTTGCCTTTAAACAGCCTTGCACTTCTGTTGGGTCATTTTAAAGCAACCACTTGATAAATTCCATTTCGCATCCATGACAAATTAGAAAAGGTACTGCCAGCCACTGATCACACAAGCTCAACCTTTATCATAATTGCTTTCCAGTTCAGTCGACAAGTCAAATTTATTACAAGAACTGAAAGCGCTTGCTATCTATACTTGCCTGGCATCTGAATAGTGCTAAGTTTAAGGAAGGGGTAAGCTAACCTATGTGAATGATGGTGTATAGTTGTGTGTGCATGCAGTGTAATATACTTATGTTCACATTTTAACATGTCATTGTATTAATATTGTTCAGAGCAAAATGCAAACCAATCTTTACACTTTTGGACATATTTGCATTAAACTGAATGAGGTTAAATGTTTCCAGTTTACTATGGAACAGCCTAACTGAAGGACTGTTCTCTAATCCTAGCAAACCAGAATGTAATTTGTGTACATGTTACATGATAGGACTGTGGCCATCTATTCTAATATGAAATTTGGTTCGCAAAGGATTAATAATATTTTCCTTATCATGATGCTTCAATTAATATTTTTATAGCTAAACGGGTGCATAACAGATGCCAGGTTTACACAAATCTTTCTGTAAAAAGAAATCTGGTTCTTCAAATATTCCAGTTTTATTGATGATAAACTTCAGTGATTTGTTATTTAAAGACATATTTCCAATTCTGACATGTTTTCCATTACATTGTGGAAATTCCTTGTCTTTGTCTTCCTCTGTTATCTGAACTTAACTTGCCTTGTAGGCATGGTCACCTGTGACTAAAGACTTGGGTATAAATTATCTTCTTCACTGCCCAGGCAGTGAAGACAAAAATCTACACTTTTATTAAGACTTGATTTTATAACTTTAGTAGTTCTGGTGCTATTCAGAGCTGAAGTTATGTTTTTAGTGAATGCCCCTTGAACAAGAGTTTAACCAAGGGGCACTTTTGCAGTATTTTTAGTGGACAGTAAGATATATGCTAGTTGACAACTGCAACAGTTTTGTCGATATATTACTGTATGATTTGAATCAAGTGAGATATTTGTAAAGGGTTCATAAGGTCACAAGATAGGCTCAGATGAAGAAGGCCCTTCAAGTCTATATGATCTCATCCTTCGAGAATACCAACTCTACAGTCTTTTCATTACAGCATCCAGCTGTTTCCCAAATGAACCCAGTTTCCTGGTTTCAACCACCCTTCCTAACAACCCATTCCAGCTGTAAAGAAATACTTCCTTACATCTGTCCTAAATTTGCTCTCCAAAACCCTGAACCTGTATCATCTTGAACTGCTGCCCTGGCTTACAAGAAAATATAGTTTGGAGTTTATTTCCCTCTTCTCTATGAACTCTTTGAACATGATGTTATCTCCCAAATCTCTGCCCATCTTTCACACAACCCCATGTTTGAATCTGTCCAATCAGGTTTCCATTCATGCCACAGTAAAGAAATGGCCCGAAACAACGTCATCTGTGACCCTGACCATGGTGCATTTTCCTTCTTCATTCTCCTTGACCTCAGTGCAGCCTTTGACACAGTCGACCATACCAAGCTCTTCCAATGGCTCTTCTCTATTGTCCAGCTCAGCAGGTCTGTCCTAGCTTGGTTCCACTCTTACCTATTCAGTTGTAGCCAGAGTATCTCTAGCAATGGCTTCTCTTTCCATGCCCTGCACCGTTACCTCTGGAGTCCCCAGTAATTCATCCTTGCACATCATCCCCCCCCCACCTCCCCATACATATTGCTCTTTGGCGACATCATCCACAGACATGGGTCAGCTTCCACCTGTACACTGACAACACCTAACTCTACTTCTCCAACACCTTTCTCGACCCATTCACTGCCTCTGTGTTGTCCGACTTGTTCGACATCCAGTCTTGGTTGAGCATCAGTTTCCTCTAGTTAAACTTTGGCAATACTGAAGCCATTGTCTTCGGCTTCCGCCATAAACTCCATACCCTGTTATGAATTGGATAGCCAGGTGGTGAAGGATAGAATACTAGAGCCTGGTCTTCAGTTGCTTCCAAGCCTTTATTCACAGAGATCAACATCACAACCTCTACACCCTAGATAAGCTCTCATATAAATGGATACAAAAGAGTCCCTAATTGATATGCACCGCCTGAATACAATTAACACTAATTGATATAAATCACATGGATACAATTAACACATACCCTTGCCACCAAACCCATCCGCTCCACGAACACTCTCTCAGGCTGAACCAATTTCGGTGATCTATTTGACATATTCTCTTCATCACAACAATCACCTGTTCCACCTCCATAATATCGTCCGCCTCCACCCCTGCCTCAGCCTATGCTGAAACTCTTATCCATATCTTTGTCAACTTCAGACTCAATTATTCCAGTGCTCTCCTAGCCAGCCTCCCACCTTCCACCCTCTACACAGCTCATCAAAATTCTGCTTCCAAGTCCTGCTCAACTATCACGCTTGTCCTTGCCGACCTGCGTTGGCTCCTGTTCCCCGTAATAACTCCAATTTAAAATTCTCTTCATTGTCTCTCTCCTCCCTATCTCTGTAACCTTCTCCAACCCTACAACCCCCAAAGATCTCTACGTTCCTCTGATCCTGGCCTCTTATGCATTTCCCCCTACATTCATCCCACCATTGCCAGCTGTGCTTTAAGCTACCTAAGCTTCATGCTGTGGAATTCCCTCCCTAAACTCGTCCACATCCCCCTCCTCCTTAAAACCCACCTGTTTGATTAAGCTTTTGGTTGCACCTACTATTATCTCCTTTTATTCTCAGGATGGGAGTATTGCTGGCACAGCTTGCATTTATTGCCCATCCCTATTTACCGTAAGAAGTTGGTGGTGGGCCGCCTTCTTGAACCGCTGCAGTATGCGTGGCGAAGGTGCCAGTGCTTTGATACAACTGTAAGTGGCTTGCCAGGCCATTTTAGAGGGCAGTTAAGAGCCCACCCACCTTGGTGTGCGACTGGAGTTACATATAGGCCAAACAGGATAATTACGGCTAGTTTCTTTTATAAAGAACATTAGTGAACCAGTTTGGTTTTTATGACGATCTGACATCCATTTTTACTGCTCCCAGCTTTTTTTTAAAAAAAACTGAATTCAAATTGTCACATTACCATGGTGGTATTTGAACTCACGTTCTCTGGATTATTATTCCAAGCCTCTGGATTATTAGTTAAGTAACATACCAGTGTCCACTTTTCTCATGCACTACCATTGTTGACTTTTTTTCTGATTTCACCTCCGTGAAGTGCTTTGGGGTGTTTTTCTACATTAAAGGTGTTGTATAAATGCAGGTTGTTATTTTTTTTTAAAATGACTTTTAATTCAAAAGAAGCACACTTTAAAATGTTTGACTTGAGTGATGTTAAGGTAACAGTTATACAATGTCTCTGTCCCTTTGTGGATGAGTGCAGCTTCATTGAAGAAAGATATTCTGAGAAACATGGAAACAGAATTCAACAGTTCACAAATACACATAGACTGTAAGGTTTTTATAATGATATTGCCGCTGTGCTTTGCGTTCAGGTAACAAATAGAACTGGAATATTTTAGGCTGCCATTATGCCTTCATTTTTGCAGTGATGTGAGGTGCTTCCAGATGTGCTTAAATGAAAAAATTGCAGTGTGAAGTCAAGAGTCATTTTCCAGTCTGATTCCCAAGTGCACTGAGCCAATATGTGTGAGACCCTTTTCATAAGTAGTCTCACACCACTTGGACTTTGCACATAGTGCAGTATAACTCCAGTCCATTGCAACGCCATGTTTTTAAATTGTCCAGGTCTGTGGAATCTCCCTTGAACTTTATAAACTTAGTGTGGAATCTTTTTACCCATACTGTGATAACATAGCAAATTAGCTGCCCATGAGCAGAGCACTGTATGTGCATCCAAGCACGCAGACGCAAAACTCAGTGTGACCTGTAATATGGCTCTGCTGGCTGAAAATCACACTAGGCAGATACTAGTATGATTACTTTTGATTACCTTTTGTACCTGTGCATTAGCTTTTAGTGTTTTGTGTACATGGACACCCAAATCTTCTTGCTCTTCCAGAGTTCCTAGTCTCTCACCATTAAGAAAAATGAAGATCCTAATCCAAGCATAACATTTAATGGCAAACTGGTTACATGTTTATCAAATTCACATGAATTCAAACTCTCAAGTGCCACTCATTTGAATTTTTGTTATGAGGAACTGTCTTCTCTTTCCCCCCCCCCCACCCCCCCCGAAAAAAAGACGATTGGAAAAATCATACAGTCATCAAAATGATTATGGAGGCACGGATGACATTATAAACAAGAAGGATCTCATTTTCAAAACATTTCCATTGCTTTATGTCTTTAATACCTTTTTGCCATAAAATATTGTGCATAATTGTGCTTGTGTGGTATTTTATGCTATTTCAAAAGTGTTTGTGCATTTTTGGCATTGAAGACAATTGATGTAATACCTAAGGGAGTTCCCTAGTAAATTACCTGTAGTATTCAAATCTCTAAAAAAAAAAATATATGCTGTTTGGTAATTGTTCTCTTTTCACTTCAGCTGGCAAACAAGGTATAAAGGTCCAACCTCATTAGAAAAGACTCATTGCCATTGGTTTAAAGATTTTAATTAATCCATTTAGATGGGTTAGATCTTATTTTCCCTCCCTAAATCGCTCTTCCTCTCCACCTCCATGTCCTCCTTTAAGGCCCTCCTTAGTTAAAGATGCATGACTCTGGTATAAGTTGTCTACAGACCTCCTGACGGGGTGGGGGGTGGGGGGGGATGTATAAATACGGAGATCAGATAAGCACGTAGCAAAAACAATGTGGTTATAATGGGAGATTTTAATTTTCACATAGACTGGAAGAAACCGAACAGCTCAAGTGGTAAAGGAATGAATTTCTAGTGGACAGTTTTCTAGACCGATATGTTTCAAAATCAACAAGGGAATAGGCCATACTAGTTATAGTGATGAACCAGAATTAGCTAACAATCTGACAGTAAGGGAACCTCTTGCGAAGTTACCATAATATGATTGAATTTGAAATTAGGTTTGAGAGGGAGAAGGGAGAGTTACAAACAAAGGTTTTAAATTTAAGTACGGCAAACTTCGAAGGGATGAGAAATGAATTGACCACAGTAAACTGGTCTGAACTGGGTAAACCTACAAACAGTGGGAAGTATTCAAAGAAGGATTTGGTATGTTACAAAACGAGTACATACCCCCTAAAAGGCAAAACCTCCACTTGTGTTGTTAAGCAACGATGCTCAACAAAAGAGGTAAGGAGTCAGTATTAAGCTAAAAGAAAAGGCTTACACAAATGCACGGAAAAGTGGAAATCCAGCGGACTGAGAGCGCTATAAAAAACAACATAGGGATACAAAGAAAGTAATTAGAGGTGCAAAAGGGGAATATGATATCAAATCTAACAGCAAACATTTTATAAATATATTGAGAGAGAGAGAGAGAGTGGTGAAGGGGAATGTGGGCCCATTAAAGGCAGATACAGGTGAGACTATAATGGATAATAAGGAAATGGCAGTCTTGTTAATTGAATACTTTGCATCTGTTTCCACAGCGGAAAAAGAGGACAAAATACCAGTGATACAAGGGAACCTAAAAATTAGTCAAGAGGAGGAACTGAATATAATTTTTTTAAATGGTAATGGTGAAAACAATGGGAATTACGATAGACAAATCTCCAGGACCTGATGGTTTGAATGAAAACAAATAGGTGAGGAAATTGCAGAAGCATTCGTCATAATTTTGCAAAGTTCTCTAGATTCAGAAATTGTGCCTTTGGATTGGAAAATTGCAAATGTCATGGATGTTGTCAGAGAGTAGGGATAAAGGGCACATACTCTAATTGGCAGAGTGTCACAAATCGTGTTCCCCAGGGGTCTGTTCTGGGACATTAGCTTTTCACCATATATATAAATGACTTGGATGAAGGAATAGAGAGTTGTAAATCTAAGTTTGTGGATGGCACTAAGTTAGGATGCACAGTAAATTGTGTGGATGGCAACAGGAAGGGATAGCTACAAAGGGACTAAGTGAGTGGGCAAAACTGGCAGATGGAGTTCAATGTGGGGAAGTTTGAGGTCATCCACTGTGGATCTGAGAAAGACAAAATTGGAATACTTTCTTAATGGTGAGAGACCAGGAGCTGTGGAAGAGCAAAAGGATTTAAGTAACCATGCACACAAATCACTAAAATTTTTAAGACTGAAATTGATAGATTTTTGTTAATTAAGGGTATTAAGGGATACGGAGCAAAGGCGGGTAGAGGTACACATCTGCCATGATCTGATAGAATGGTCGAACTAGCTCTAGCGACTGAATGGCCTACACCTGTTCCTAAACTGTAGATAAAAATAATTAATTTGCAAATGATTGTACTATAGCCCATTTTATCACCTATTCAACAACTCAATCTAAATGAAAACAAGTTAAGGAAATAACTAAATTTTTTTATATATATATATATTGCAGAAGAGTGTCTCTGGGTTAGATTTGGCAGTGGATTGACTGCATTTAAATTCAGTTTTTAAACAAAAAATTAGATTTGTATTCTGATAATTATATTATAAAATAGATATTAGCATGTGGTTGAGTGCCTGTTCCTCAAGCTCTTCCTAAGTTGAAGAAGAAAGTCAGGAGGTGGGAGGAATGAGCGAGGGCCCTCAAAAATGGGAAGAAATGAACTGAAGTACACAGTACTGCTGTGGACAGTTTTTAAGACTTCGCTCTTTATTTGAGTGATATTAGAAATAAATGTCATAGTGGCACCGGGTGTTGGAGCCCCAATGCAGTATATATAATGTTAGGATAGAGGTTTGGACCTCTGATTCTTTCTACATACACTGGGGTATATTTTCCTCTGTTTGTTGTTAGTGGAAAAGATCAGTCTGAGCATAAAGCAGATGGCAACTTTTTAAAATTAACATTAGCAAACAGAGATAGATATTACATTGAGTTTACATAGGTGAAAGGGAAGATCAGTGGGCTAGTTATCCTTATTATTCACACATTTACAAGTAACAAGTCTGGAGGGACTTTGGAGGAGACATGCCACTCTCCTGTTCTTTTGGCTGGGAAAGGTGAGTGGTGAAGAGTGAATTGAGGAGAATGTATAAGAACTTTAAAAAAAATGAGGATTGAATTGCTGAGAAATTCCCAAATCAATACAAAAATACTATTTCCTGTTAACCAACTTGGGTAACTTTTCAAACCTGTTCTTTACGTAATGCTGTTAAGGTACACTAAAAGACTTTAGCAGAACTACTTTTAAAAATAAAAAGGTGGCTCCTGATTGAACTGAATGGCCCTCTGCAGGCAAATTTCATGGGCTTCCCTTGTCAAACATCAACAGAAGGTGTCTGTTGCTACCAAGTCTTAAGTCAGCAGAGAGTTAGAGGAGAATTACTCTTTTAAAAAATTAAGACTGTGTGCCTATAGGATGCACAAGGAAGTAAGATCTTCCATGTATGACAACTGGCAGTCAGTATTTCAATCCATGTGTCAGCTGGTCAGTGTTTCAGGAGAATTTCTTTTTACAATTGGGTTAGAGATTGTTGCTATCACCCAAATCAGATAGTCTGGCAGGACAAGAGGCTGTCAGAACCAATCAAATTAGTTGGAAGTTGGCCAGAACCATTAGAGGGCGAGATTTTAGGCAACCTGAACCCATCAGATAGATTGGACCGCAGGTTTTTGTGCTGTAAGATTTTTTTTTTGCAGGCTGTTTCAGCTTTTTTGTAATTGTTTGTCAGCTTTTGCTAGTTTTCTTGGTAGCTATTAACTTTATGGTTGAATATTGAAAATATTGAAAGTTCTTCTTCCTACATATCCTTTTAAGTTGCCTTAGCTGAAACCTGGCTGCATCAATCACAGTAGAATGATTTCAGAATTAAGTGGTTTGAAACACTAGGTTTGCAGAGAGAGTTTGTGCTAATCAGAAATTCAAAATGAAGAAAAGGCTAAGTAATCTGAAAATCAGCACGTATGTTTAAAAGAGCTAGATGAGGTTTCCTAGGTCCCACCATTTCCTCTGGTGTTCAGAATGGTGCCAAACAAATTTTAGAGGGGAGTACAGAGGATTGTCTGAGTTGTCTTAATAATTGCCACATTAGTTCACTTAATTCTAATGTACTTTGAAAGGATAACTGGTTCAGGGACCAAGTACAAAATAAATTATTTTGCACTCCTGTTTCAAAAAGAAATTTCTCTAGTTCTTTTTTAAAAAAATAAAAAGGGTTCATTCTGAATTGTAATCACCAAATCCAAGAGAAGATCTATTGCAATTTCTGAGTGGAGATTAAAGCAAATTGATTTGAGGCTGTAACAAGATAAGTATTAGCGTGTAAAATGGACAGTACATGTTTCACTAGAAGCAAGTAATTAACTTACCAATCCATGCTAAGTGGCAGAAGTAGATAATTGCGGTTGGTGTTCATAGAGGCACATAGCTGGGTCATCCGTCTCCCAGTGCTGCTGTGATTAAGTCTGTCTGTGTTTATCTTCATTTTTTTTTGGTGAAATACTAGAAGTGCAATAGTTCTCGTAGTCTACAGCTAAAGGCAACAATTTGACACGGCTGCTTGTTGAAAGTCCAGATCCCTTAAGCCGCATATTCAAATTGATTTCTCCATTCTTAAAGTGATATAACCAATTCACGCCTAAACAACCATCTGAATTTCTGGATGTCCTCCTTATATTATTCACCTTTGACCCAGGTGGCCATGGAAACACAACTGTCTAAAGTTTCAAAATGCAGAATCTGTTAAGTATATGTTGGAGTGGATAAGATTGGTGTGTCTACTTTAAATCTATTTTCAAAACACTGTTATGATATGTAAGTTAATTATAACTTCAGTATTTTTGCTCTGTTGAGTTTTGTAAGAACAAGAATGTCTTGATCTCTTTCATTAAGAAGCAGCAAGTTATTAACTCTAGCAGGAATTAACGATAAATCATCTTTATTTTACAGGGTATATTTTCCAATCTATGAATTCCCATGGGTACCTAACTCATTGTTTGTACGTTTTTTTAAACACATGCGACAATCTATTTACATTCAACATGTAAACACCAGTGTCAAAAAGGTGCATAAAGGAATTTAGTATAAATCCAGCCTAGCTGGAACATGTACCAATATGTTTCACTGTCCAGTTTCTTTATTTTAATCTCTTGCTTTTCAGATGTGTGTTAACATGTTTTCTTATAATAGCTAACACTTTTAAGTCTCTTTTATTCCTGGGATGGCTGAATTCAGCAACAAAATTGGTATTCTGTAAATAAAGAAGTATTTTCTTGTTCATGTACATTTTGTGAACTTGAAATCTATCTTTCACATTAGCCATTAAGCAGGCCCCATTTACAATGATAGATGGTAAAATTCTGTAGGATTTGCAGTTTGATACCGAAAGAGTTGTGCCAAAAACTTGAAAAGGAAGTTGCACAATATGATTTTTTAATGGAATGGCTTGCAGCAGATATTTGCAAGCATTGTGAAAATGCACAGTCTAAACCTGCTTAATTTTTGGCTTTGTTGGAAAATTGTTTTATAAGAATAGGAGTTATTTATTGTAGAGTATATAGATATCACAAAACAGTCAAAAAGTAGCCTTAAAATTCTAAACCCTTATACTGGGTAAGTACCTCTATAAAATGGACTCTGGTTGTTCTTTGCTTGTTTTGCTTCGGCTTCTGTTTTGTAGGTTCCAGTAGGGTGAAATCGTCTCTGTAGACAATCTGTATGTTTGTTTGTCTTTGTGCTGAAGCTGCAGGCTGTCTATTTTAAACAAACTCACATTTCTACCAACAGAGATAAAAATGTTCTAATGCGTCAAACTGACTAACCCTCTCTTTGTTTCATTCCAATGCTGCCATGCATGTCCTCAAACATATCGACCAATAGGATGATGAGGAGGGCATATGGGCGTAACAGTACACATGAACCAAAGCTACAGTTTTGTTCTGAGGGGTGAGAGCCTGGATTTTCTCTTCTCAGATCAGATTGCACTGGACGCTGTAATACTCAAATGTTCTGCTCTTTGTGCAATCTTTCTTTGTGTGTGTTCTAACGTTTGTTGTTCTTGTGTCACCATCTCTCTGTCCACATTGCCTTCTAAAGAAATATGAATTTGAAACTGATTTTGTAGCAGTGCAGGTGAGAAATTATTCACAACAGTAGATTTTTGCATCAGTACTAACAATGTGAAAAAGTAATACTTAAGGCCTTCATAACATAACAATTAATATCACACACACACACACACACACATATAAATTCAGGTTCTAATGAAGATACACAGATAACATTTATCATTAGCCAAATAAATTCTTATGTAGGGAGCTTCCTGGTGGGAAAATCCTTGCATGTTGCTACCGATGATTGTATAAAGCAATATTGCTTTTAAAATCAGGGATAGAACTCATGGCCAATTTTACAGACTGGAAGAATATGAGGAAACGGGTTTGTAAGAAAGGAGTAAAGATTGACATAAGAACAGGGAAGAAAAATTGGACTAAAACTTAGAAAGCTAGTTTGTTAACACACTACTTCATTGAAAAGGTTCCTCACTAGTTACAAACTTTTAAGCCTAACCTGATCCAAGTCAAAGACAATTTTCCCCCACAGATTTGTATCCAGATAATTGCTTTTTGTTCTCTAATTGATCAGCAGTGGATGTATTGAGGTGCTGTGGGAACAAAGCAGCATTGCGGGTTTTCCACAATATGATTTAGTGACAGATACTAAAGGTAGTTATGCATAAAATTCCTGTGAAATTATGTACTGAGTTAAGGTATCTACATTTTTAAAAATAATGTTTCATCAAATCAGAAAAGGTTGATGTTTGCATCAATTTCACACATCTGTGTTCGAAAGCCAATACACATCATTCCTTAGCAACTTTCATATTGACCTGAAACAGTGGAAATGAAGTTGAAATTAATTTGAGAAGTAATTTTGCTCAACAACTTGTAGGGAAAACTGAATGTTTGAACAGAACAGCGTGACAGTGAAATGAGCTACTTACAGTTAATTTATAAATACTACACATGAAAAATAAAGATTGCACCATTGCAAAAAACACTAATTAATTCTAATTTCCTGTCTCTTTTGGTAATTGAATCTAAATGAAAGAAAACACAGATGAAGAACCAAGGTTACTATAGACATCTGTCTCTGTACTCTGCGAGAATTTTAATACGAATTTGTTTTGACAGTTTGATGTTGCTTGTGCGGGGATTTTTATGGTCTGTGAAACTAGAGATTCTTGTAGAGACTCATTTTCAATCGGTGTTTAATCTTGGTGTTATACAAACAGTTGAGCTCTCATCTGATCGTGAAATTCCATTCTTCTGTCTGGAGGTGTCAGTTACAGAGTTTTGTTTAGTTCTGTTCCTTGCATCAACATCTGATCAAAAATAATTTTACTGCTTGATGGTATTCTAATGCTGCTTCAAGCTTACCATTATATGTATGAATTTGTAGATTCTCGTTCAGAATGAATTGGGTATTGAACACATTACAGCGTTTTTGTTCTGAGGGAAGATGCTGGTGGGAGTTTTAATTCCCACTGCCTGGCAGAAACTGGGTGGGCAGTTAAAATGCCCCTTGTGACAGATCCCCCTCCGATTCCACTGCCTTCCCACAGAGCCCAATATTAACCTGCTTTTTTTAGCAGGCGAGCAGGACACCCGCTAAAGGACAGCGGGGCTCTGCTTTAAATGTGCAGATGACGTCATCGGGGCCCGACTGCAGTCTTAACCCTGGGTCTGCATAGAAAAGCTCTCATGGCTTCACCGCCAGGTCAAATCTATTGGAAAGAGGATCCGGGGCCGTAAGAGGCACTGAAAGGTAGGTTTCTTTTTTAAAAATGCTGCTTCCTTGTGGGCCAGCTGGAGTGCCCCCTGAAACCTTGGGCCTCCCTCCTCGTCCGACCATTCAACCAACCCCTCTCCCAAACACTTACTTAGTTTCGGGGACCGTTAGAATGGGTGCCTCCTGCCACCCGAAATTCTGCTCCCACCATCCTGCCGGCCACGTAGCTTTTCCTACCAGGGTTCACGGGGGAGACTGACTCCAATCAAAGGATAAGGGCCGAGAGTTAAAATCTCCAGGCTCCTCACTGCAGAGGGCCTAACAGTTTCCCGTCCACCTTGGCCTCCGGCCGCACCGATCCCATTTATCCTTAAAATCGCCCCCATTGTGTATCATTCTATAATCCTCCCATACCATGGATAAGCTGAACCATGCAACCAGAACATCTGAGCTAACTGTTAACAACAATTGTTTAGATGAGCCATTATCAGCTATTTTTCTCATCTTGTGTGTCACCTTCCTATTGATTTCATTACCACAAGAGAGAAGCTTTTACACAATCAGTATTGTGTCTGGTTTTGGACTGTTGACAGGAATTGTTGATTGTGTTTAATAGTTTAGAGATTATATTGAATATTTTCTATATGATGTACTAATTATCAACAATTTACATAACTCTGGAAGCTCTTTCCTGTAACTGATTTTAAAAAAAACATCCCCAGTGCCATTTTGAATCATTCACATTCTCTGTGTTCTTAAGGAAAAGAAAAAGACAATCCCACCATCTTCAGTAAACTATCAGGTCTCAGGTGGGTGATGCAGAGGTTTTCAAACACAAGAAATGTGAGTCAGCACAAATTTATTCCATAAATGCATTTTCACTCTCCTGCCTAAAGCAGGCTACTGAGAAGCATTGTGAACTCATGTCATTATCCTCCTTCTTGTGGTCTAAACCTTTACTATTCTCTGCATCAAAGTTAATACTTTTGAAACAAACATAAAATTAAATTCCTCAAAGATGAAATCTACCTTTGTTATTTTTGTAAGCTCCTCTCACACTTGATCAACATGAGGAAACAACTACTTGAGGCAGTTATGAAATTAACTCTGAAAGCAAATGCATCGAGGTATAACCTTTTTTCAGATGCCAGGGCACCTAACCCTGATTTAGTGGACAACCATCCATCAAACATTTCTCCATAATCAGACTGTTGAACTGGATTCCTTTGGACACGCATCAGGTGATACTGTCACAGCATCACATTTCTACGTCTGCCAATTCGTCAAATAGGATTTTGCTAATAGTGGTAATGCCCAGACATGTTGTGTTTATAACTTTAATTACTCTTACTGCCTAACCAAAAATTCTAGATTATTGCCTTTACTCATGACATTGAAAACTTGCAAGCCAACTCACTTATATGATCCTTTTTATGAATCCTGGTTGTACCAGGTGCTACTAGGAGGTCAAGGGTGGTTCCAAGAACTCCAGGGAACCTTGGATGTCAGGGGATATACGAGAATGGATTAGGAAAAAAAGGAGGGCTTTTGGCAGATACAAAAGGCTAAGGACGGAGGAAGCCCTAGAGGAGTACAGAAAGTGCAGGGGGATACTTAAAAAGGAAATTAGGAGATCAAGGAGGGGCCATGAAAAAACACTGGCGAGCAAAATAAAGGAAAATCCTAAGATGTTTTATAAGTATATTAAGGGTAAGAGGATAACTAGGGAAAAAATAGGGCCCATTAGGGACAAAAATGGCAATCTGTGTGTGGAGCCAGAAGATGTAGGAGGGGTTCTAAATGAATTTTTTGCATCTGTTTTCACTATGGAGAAGGACAATGTAGACATAGAAATACGGCAGGGGGACTGTGATATACTCGAACATATTAACATCGAGCGGGAGGAGGTATTGGCGGTTTTAGCAGGCCTAAAAATGGATAAATCCCCAGGCCCGGACGAAATGTATCCCAGGCTACTGTGTGAGGCAAAGGAGGAGATTGCGGGGGCTCTAACACATATATTCAGAACTTCTCTGGCCACAGGGGATGTGCCAGAGGACTGGAGAACCGCTAATGTAGTACCATTATTCAAGAAGGGGAGTAGGGAAAAACCGGGGAACTACAGGCCAGTGAGCCTAACATCAGTGGTAGGAAAATTATTGGAAAAAATTCTGAAGGACAAAATTAGTCTCCACTTGGAGAAGCAAGGATTAATCAGGGATAGTCAACATGGCTTTGTCAAGGGAAGATCATGTCTGACTAATTTGATTGAATTTTTTGAGGGGGTGACTAGGCGTGTGGATGAGGGTAACGCAGTGGATGTGGTATACATGGATTTCAGTAAGGCCTTCGATAAAGTCCCGCACAGGAGACTGGTCAAGAAGGTACGAGCCCATGGAGTCCAGGGTGCCTTGGCACTTTGGATACAAAACTGGCTTAGTGGCAGAAGGCAGAGGGTGATGGTCGAAGGTTGTTTTTGTGACTGGAAGCCTGTGGCCAGTGGGGTACCACAGGGATCTGTGCTGGGGCCCTTGCTGTTTGTGGTCTACATTAACGACTTGGATATGAATGTAAAAGGTATGATCAGTAAGTTCGCTGATGATACAAAAATTGGTAGGGTGGTAAATAGCGAGGAGGATAGCCTCAGTCTGCAGGACGATATAGATGGGTTGGTCAGATGGGCGGAACAGTGGCAAATGGAATTTAACCCGGAAAAGTGCGAGGTGATGCACTTTGGAGGGACTAACAAGGCAAGGGAATACGCAATGAATGGGAAGACCCTAGGCAAGACAGAGGGTCAGAGGGATCTTGGTGTGCAAGTTCACAGATCCCTGAAGGCAGCGGAACAGGTAGATAAGGTGGTAAAGAAGGCATATGGGATACTTGCCTTTATTAGCCGAGGCATAGAATATAAGAACAAGGAGGTTATGATGGAGCTGTATAAAACACTGGTTAAGCCACAGCTGGAGTACTGTGTGCAGTTCTGGTCGCCGCACTACAGGAAGGATGTGATCGCTTTGGAGAGGGTGCAGAGGAGATTCACCAGGATGTTAACAGGGCTGGAGCGCTTCAGCTATGAAGAGAGACTGGGAAGATTGGGTTTGTTTTCCTTGGAGCAGAGGAGGCTGAGGGGGGACATGATTGAGGTGTACAAAATTATGAGGGGCATAGATAGGATGGATACTAAGGAACTTTTTCCCTTCGTTGAGGTTTCTATAACAAGGGGGCATAGATTCAAGGTAAAAGGCGGGAGGTTTAGAGGGGATTTGAGAAAGAACTTTTTCACCCAGAGGGTGGTTGGAGTCTGGAACTCACTGCTTGAGAGGGTTGTAGAGGCAGGAACCCTCACAACATTCAAGAAGCATTTGGATGAGCACTTGAAATGCCATAGCATACAAGGCTACGGACCAAATGCTGGAATATGGGATTAGATTAGACTGGGCTTGATGGCCGGCGCGGACACGATGGGCCGAAGGGCCTCTATCCGTGCTGTATAACTCTATGACTCTATCTACCTTTTTTCAAACTTGCTACTTTTCTTTGAACAAAGATAATTACAAAAATGGCTATGTGAGTGAAATGCATTGTAGTCATTAAACATAAAAATCATAACATAAGCTTGATGTTTATCTGCATTAATGTTAATATCGATATTGGCAATTGTTGTGAAAAAGTATGTGAATGTGGTGTAACCATCAATCCCCAGATCTGACTGGACCACATTAAGCGCTATCAGATCTCTCTCTCCTCTGCCAAAACCATCCACAACTCCAGGATCATCCTCAAGGGCAAAGATGCCCCCCCCCCCCACCCCGGCTTCTTTTATCCACTACCAGTTATCTCCTTTAAAAACCTGTCCCGTGCTCCGTGCACCCTCAACTCCAATAAACATTATGGAGGTGGAAATAGGCAAGCTCTGTGATAGAGAGGATATGGGGTCAGAAACCCATGGACTTCTTCGTCACTAAGATTGAGATTATCTGTTCAGCTGCTTTTACTGCCCCCCACTCGCTGATTAAGTCAAACCCCTCATAGGCTGCCTCTGCCCTCACTTATTTTTCAAGTTTCACTCCTACTCTCCTCATTCCCTCTCATCGTGTACAAGAGACCCACTTCCTGCTTCCTTTATCCCCATTCCCAATAAACTGTTGCCCACCCAATTTACCTTCCTGGCACCCCTACTAGCTGACTTTGTAAATGGTTCACTCTCCTCAGGTGCTGTGCCCTTTCCAGATGACACCAAGATTGGTGGCATTGTGGACAGTGAAGAAGGTTATCTAGGATTGCAACGGGATCTTGATAAATTGGGCCAGTGGGCCGATGAATGGCAGATGGAGTTTAATTTAGATAAATGTGAGGTGATGCATTTTGGTAGATCGAATCGGGCCAGGACCTACTCCGTTAATGGTAGGGCGTTGGGGAGAGTTATAGAACAAAGAGATCTAGGAGTACAGATTCATAGCTCCTTGAAAGTGGAGTCACAGGTGGATAGGGTGGTGAAGAAGGCATTCAGCATGCTTGGTTTCATTGGTCAGAACATTGAATGCAGGAGTTGGGATGTCTTGTTGAAGTTGTACAGGGCATTGGTGAGGCCACACTTGGAGTACTGTGTACAGTTCTGGTCACCCTATTATAGAAAGGATATTATTAAACTAGAAAGAGTGCAGAAAAGATTTACTAGGATGCTACCGGGACTTGATGGTTTGACTTACAGGGAGAGGTTAGACAGACTGGGACTTTATTCCCTGGAGAGTAGGAGGTTAAGGGGTGATCTTATAGAAGTCTATAAAATAATGAGGGGCATAGATAAGGTCGATAGTCAAAATCTTTTCCCAAAGGTAGGGGAGTCCATAACGAGGGGGCACAGATTTAAGGTGAGAGGGGAGAGATACAAAAGGATCCAGAGGGGCAATTTTTTCACTCAAAGGGTGGTGAGTGTCTGGAACGAGCTGCCAGAGGCAGTAGTAGAGGCGGGTACAATTTTGTCTATTAAAAAGCATTTGGACAGTTACATGGGGAAGATGGGTATCGAGGGATATGGGCCAAGTGCAGGCAATTGGGACTAGCTTAGTGGTATAAACTGGGCGACATGGACATGTTGGGCCGAAGGGCCTGTTTCCATGTTGTAACTTCTATGATTCTATGATCATTATCTCCTTTCTCAAAATAAAACACCCTTGATCCCTCTTTCCTTACAAATTACCGCCCCATCTGCGACCTCCCTTTCCTCTTCAAAGTTCACAAATGTGTTGTCGCCTTTCCAATCAGTGCCCATTTGTCCTGCAACTCTATGTTTGAATCTCCCCAATCAGGTTTATGTCATTGCCATAGCACCAAAAAGGCCCTAACCAAGCTCACAAATGACATCCTCTGTGACTGTAGTGCATTTTCCCTCCTAGTTCTCGACCCCTCTGCAGCCGTTGACATAGTCAACCCAGAGCTAAGCTTCTGACCCCATATCCTCTATCACAAAGCTTGCCTATTTCAACTTCCATAATATTGCCTACCTGTATCCCTACTTCAGTCCATTTGTCGCTGAAACCTTCATCCATGCCTTTGTCACGTCCAGACTCGATTGTTCCAATGCTGTTCTGTCTAGCCTCCCGTACTCCACCCTTTGTAAATTTCAGCTCATCCACAATTGTGCTGCTTGTACCCTATACTGCACAAAGTCCCGCTCACCAGTCATCCGTCCTTGCTGACCTACACTGGCTCCGGATCCCCCAATTCCTCCAATTTAAAATTCTCATCCTAGTATTATATCTCTTCGTTGGCTCTTCCCTCCTTATCTCTGTAACCTCCTCATCTCTGTAACCTCCTCTACCCCCATCTCCCGATCTTTGCCCCAACATTGGTGGCTGTGTCTTCAGCCTAGGCCCTGTGCTTTACAATTTCCTTCCGAAACCCCTCTGCCTTTCCACCTCCCTCTGCTTCAAGACCCTCCTGAAAACCCACCTCTTTAACCTGGTTTTTGTCACCCCTCCTAATATCGTCTTTGGCTTAGTGTCCTTCTTTATTGCACTGCTGTGAAGCACTGTGGTACGTTTTACTACATTAAAGGTGCTATATAAATGCAAGTGCTGTTGCTGTTGAATGGACTCATGCACAAGACTCTGATCATCCTCTTTCTCCATGTGGAAAGGAATGCTCCCTTTTCCAGGCCCTTGCTTAGCTTGGGAAGTCAGGGTAAGATTGTGCTGTATCGTTAGGAAGAAGGAACAGCAACTTCTAGTCTCAGCTGTTGGGGCATGGAGAGGTGCACTGTTTACTTAGATCTGTTGGAAGGGTTATTATGAATTTATCATGGTTCTAGCCATTTTGTGGATGGAATCCCAGTGATCCCTATCACCTTCCTGTGAGAAGGGGAAGGTATAAGTCCTATACTCCACTCTTGTCTTTTTCCAGTATCCTTAAGAACATCCAGGAGGCTATCTTCAGCATCATTCATAGGGTTCAGTTGTTTGTGTGAATGCAAGGATTTTTCTGGTTCAACATGAGAGCAAGTGATTCAGTCAGTTTGTCCATGCCAACTGGAAGAATACAATGAAATCATTGCCTATGCCATGTGACTAGAATGCAGCATCATGTGGTGAGAACTAAAGGTTAATTAGCAATCCATGCCAGGGTCAAGAAGGATCTGCAGTGGGCATCCAAGAAGGCAATTGATTGTGTTTAGTTCAACAAAAAAGTTTTGTTTATTGTGTGGTTGGATATGTGGGGATATCTCAAAGATATGAAACAGGTTTCTAGTTCCCCTGCAACATGCAGCATTTCTGGTACTCAACAAATCGGGTGATGTGGCTGTACTGGGGTTCATAATGCACAATGCAGATTTTTATCTGCCCTTCACAATTCTTGTTGGTGGAAGTTATGTAAATTACAATACATATTGCTCCAGTTGTTCATCTGGTATTTCATGTTAAAGTTCTTATACAAAGTCTTTTTAATTTTGTTGGAAATTAGTGGACGTATTGAGGTGGGGATCAAATGTCTGAGGGAGCAAAGTATATGAAGCCTTTCAGGATCAATGGCTGAGGGGCTTTTGCCAGCATGTCTGATAGTAGTAAAAAGCAGTATTGGTAAATGTCCAGCTCTCACTGACATGAAACCTGCAAGAAGAACATAAAATCAAAAATTCTGAAATGTGACAGCAGGTAACAAGAAATACAAATGAACTGCATGTGAAATTTAGCAATATTCTGCTGAACTGTAGTGTTTGCTAATATAACCAATTTCAACATTTTGGCAAATACTGTATTAAGTTCATTTAACAAAATACAAACACCACAACAAATGTGGTTTTAATATTCATTAAGTTGTATCTCAGTTTCACAGGTAAACCTTATGCAGACATAGCCTATATTACTACCACCTAGTAATTTGTACTTTATGAAGAAAAACTTCATTCAAATATTCCCCTTTGTTCATTATCACTTGCTCCGAGTACACTAAACCCAACAACACTACCCGCCAGCACAAGCTGCTTTATAATGGTCTGTTTATTTTCATAGGCACATAATAATTTTATGTTCATAGTTCATAATAACCTGTTTATACATATGAATACATTCTTGGCCATATCCACTCTTGCCAGGATTTGTTTGTTGTTGGAATAGAAGCTGTGCTTAGGCAGCCTGTTGAAAAAATGTTTTGACTATAATCCTTCTCCATGTATCAATACAGTCGTACTTGAACTTTTTAAAGGAAATATAACAATGAGTAATTTTTCAATAAGTAGTTTTTGAACTGTTGTTCATTTACAATTTTAAAAATCAGTGGCAACATTAGCAGTGTAAAACTTGTAACTCATGCCTGGGAATTACCACAATGTATTTTTACCACTAGGTTTGAACGAAGCATAGACTAATAGCTTGAAAAGTTTCCTTTCTCTACTGCCTATGAGGATCCTATCTGAATTAAGTTTGGGCAGTCTCAACATAGTTGTTCGTGGGGATAGGGCTGCAACACAAAATTATTTCTATAACTCAATTTCTATAGGACTTCTGCAGAGAGGGGAGATATTTTCCTTTCATTGTATACTGGAATAAAACCCAGTTTCCAGAACTGAAGGGACAGTGTATTTCATCCATTGTGGTATTCAATCTTCAACAAAAAGTATAATTTATTCTCACAAGCGGCACATCGGGTGAGAGAATCGCTGCTACGATGTTGTGGCCCTGGTCTCAGACCTGAGCTCATTTTCAGCGTGGCTTCCCCAGTTGAAGTGCAGAATCATGGAATTAACCATGTTTTTTTATGGGCTGGAATAGATTTAAAGAATTAAGATATTAGGACATAGAGAAGCTTACCATGTGGACCAAGCTACTGTTGGAGCCTGGGTTTTCTTACTTCCTTTTGCACCTCACTTCTGTGTATCTGTTCCAGCTCTCGACCTGTGGTTTTGCCGTGACTGGTGGTGGTGGAGGTATGTTTTAAAAAAAAACAAGCCTTTTGCAAGGTGGTGGCAGCAGGATTGAAATAAAACCAATGCAAAGGAGGAATTTGAACTAGCAAGGATATGAGTGAGGCCAGAATGGAATCATTTTTTATGTTTATAGCGTCCCTTACATTGAGGAACATTGTGGCTGCTTTACAAATGGAAGATGAGTCAAGTAGGAGATAGGAAAGCTTAAAAGGGGAGACTGAAGGAATGATTGAAGAGATGGGTTTTTAAGAGGCCTTTGAAGAAAGAGAGAGAGGCAGTAAGGCAAAGTGGTTTAGGGAAAGTTACAAAGAGCAGGAGCATAGTGACTGAAAGAATAGCTCCAATGGTAGAGCAGATGAAGTCAGTCCAGAAGTTTGAATGAGGTAATGGAACTTGTTTTCAGGCCCAAAATATGGAAAGTGAATAAAGTAAAGAGAAATGAAAATCAAAACAAAATAAAATAAAGATTGAAGGAAAAATATGGAAGAATACAAAATAAATAGAATGGAGGTAAAGTTAGAAATAAAGGAAAATGGCAACACATTTAGCATTGAATTCCTGAGTCAAGAGAAAAGGAAAACAATTATCTATAGATATTGTTTATTTTGACAGATATGTTTTATATATTTTTAGTTGGCTAATGAACTTCAAATATCTGATTAACTTCAGTACAGAATTTCTAGTGCAGTATTCATTTTAATTGTCTATGTATTTTTAAAGTATATGACCAGTAGAGGAATGGCAAATTGAAGTGGCAAAATGTGAAGTATGCTACAGTTGAAAACCTAAGGAAAAGAATCAAATGCATTTGTTAAGCATCACTGAAGATTACATTTTGATTAGACAATTTACTAATTAATCTCAAATACGTGAACTTCTTTTTAAACCCTTGTTTTTGTTGTCAATCTGTTAATCAGCTTTTAGTATTCATTGTATGTTAAAGATTTTCTTTATTGGGTACTTGAATTTTGTCTAGTTTATAAAATCATGAATTAAGCCAAAATAGTGGCTGTGTAGTGTTACCTAAGTATATTGTAATGCAAGGACACCAAACTTTGATGTGCAACAAATACATCTGTTAAAAACTGCAGCTTAACAGCAGCTGTGAATTTCTTTAATCTGATGCATCCGGTCGACATAGTTTATATTTAATAGCATAGTTCATCAAAGTTTGCAAGGGAAATTGGTGCAGATCTTATGGAGTAAAATAGCTAGTAATTTTGTAGCCTAAAAGATTCAAACTCTTAAGTTTCAGTATTTCGTAATCAACAACTCTGAGGAAGCGACTTTCATGTCAATGCTGAGTAGCTGATGGTTATGTCTAGCACAGTTTCCCACTGTCTTTTACAAATCTGATTGCATAGCAGATTATTTGATTCATTAAAAGCACCAGATTATAAATAGTTCATACAGTATTCAGCAGCTGCTTTTGTTTCATTTTTTTAAAATCACAAAACTCTTTTGTCTAATGTTGTAAGCCAGCTTCTGATTATAAATCACAGCAGCAACACTGGATTGTTTGAGTAATAAATGCAATTTCTTCTGTATCAGCTGACAAAATTGACTTTTGCTGTTGAACACAGTGCCAGAGTTCTTTGCAATATTTATTCATATGCTAGGGACAGTTAATCATTAAACAAGACTGAATTACTTTGGATTTTAATTTTTGTCTCAGCGGAATGAACTTGTTAAGTATTGTACACTTGCCAATGTCCCAACCTCAATGTATCTACTAAGGCAAGTAGAATTACTGCAGTTCAAATGTAGTTGTTGTCAGAAACAGGTGAACCAAATATAAAGTGATCTGGATAAATTGAGAAATTGAGCCAATGAATGGAAACCAGCATTTAATGTGGACAAGTACAAGCTAATGGACAAGGGAAGGGGAATATATATTGCGGGAATATAAACTCCATGGCTCATATATAACCTTGGTTAGACCACACTTGGAGTAGTGCGCGCAGTTCTGGTATCCATACTGCAGAAAAGATATTGAAGTGCTGGAGAAAGTGCAGAAGAGATTTACACGGATGTTATCAGAATTGAAAGGATGCACTATCAGGAAATATTGAGCAGGCTGTGGATCTTTGCTGTGGAAAAGAAGAGACTTTTTTTTTATTCGTTCATGGGATGTGGGCGTCGCTGGCATTTATTGCCCTTGAGAAGGTGGTGGTAAGCCGCTGCCATGAACCGCTGCAGATGATGGTCTTCAAAATTATGAAAGGGTTCGAAAGGATGGATGTGGAAAAACTGTTACCACTTGTGGGGTGAGTCCAGAACAAAGGGGCATAAATATAAGATAGCCACTAAGAGATCAAATAAAGAATTTAGGATAAATTTCTTTACACAGAGTGGTGAGAATGCAGAACGCGCTGCCACATGGAGTAGTTGAAGCAGATAGCCTTGATGCATTTAAGGGGAGGATTGGTGCATGCACGCGGGAGAAGGGGATAGAGGGGCAGGATGGGAAGAGGTAATTAGATTGGGAGGAGGCTCATGTGGAGTATAAACACCATTGACCAGTTGGGCCAAATGGCCTGTTTCTGTGCTGTACTTTCTGTGTAATTCTATGAGAGGGTTCTGGGAATATTGATGAACGGCTCACGGAAACTGACAGCACATGTGTAGCAGCAGTAAGGAAAGCTAACTGGATCTCGGGATGTGTAGCAGCAGTAAGGAAAGCTAACTGGATCTCGGGATGTGTAGCAGCAGTAAGGAAAGCTAACTGGATCTCGGGATGTGTAGCAGCAGTAAGGAAAGCTAACTGGATCTCGGGATGTGTAGCCAGAGGCATAGAACACAAATTATCAAAAGATGTATGAATCTGTACAGGACACTGCTTTGGCCACATCTGTAGTATTGTGTACAATTTTGGTCACCATATTACAGCAATGATATCTAGTCATTAGAGGCAGTACAGAAAAGAACAACCAAACTAAGAAAAGCTTATGGTATTTGAGCTGTGAGGAAAATTGAAGGGCCTGGGCTTGGTTGTTCTGTGGAAGAGAAGACTTGAGGGAAATATTATTTTAAGTAATAATGATTCTTAATGGAACTAGATAAGCTGGACCCTGATATGTTTGAGATTGCCACCACAAACTCTAGAACCAGGGAACACAGGCTCAAACCTAGAAGAGGGAAGGTGCACAGGCAGTTTAGATTTAACTTCAGAGGTTGATGAAACAGTGGAACAGACTGCACAGAAAGTCACTAGAGGCACATAGTGTGGAAAATTTTAAGGAAGAATTGGAAAGAGGTTGGAGGGAGTGGGTGCTTGAAGACTTATTTGTTTTTAGGACTGGACAGATGGACTACATAATCTTTTCCAGTGTGGTACTTTCCAATGTGAAAACAGAATTGCAAAGCTCAGACATGCTTTATCTTAGTCTATTGAATGTGATCCAAAGTTACTATCAAAATATAGAAACATAGAAACATAGAAAGTAGGAGCAGGAGTAGGCCATTCAGCCCTTCAAGCCTGCTCCACCATTCAGTATGATCATGGCTGAACCTCTATCTCAATACCATATTCCCGCTCTCTCCCCATACCCTTTGATGCCTTTTGTGTCTAGAAATCTATCTAGCTCCTTCTTAAATATATTCAGTGACTTGGCCTCCACAGCCTTCTGTGGTAGAGAATCCCAGGTTCACCACCCTCTGAGTGAAGAAATTTCTCCTCATCTCAGTCCTAAATGTCCTACCCCGTATCCTGAGACTGTGACCCCCATTCTGGACCCCCCAGCCAAGGGAAACATCCTCCCTGCATCCAGTCTGTCCAGCCCTGTCAGAATTTTATATGTTTCAATGAGATCCCCTCTCTTTCTTCTAAACTCGAGTGAATACAGGCCGAGTTGATCCAATCTCTCCTCATACAATAGTCCTGCCATCCCAGGAATCAGTCTGGTGAACCTTCGCTGCACTCCCTCTATGGCAAGTATATTCTTTCTTAGGTAAGGAGACCAAAACTGCACACAATGCTCCAGGTGTAGTCTCACCAAGGCCCTGTATAACTGCAGTAAGACATCCTTGCTCCTGTACTCAAATCCTCTTGCAATGAAGGCCAAAATACCATTTGCCTTCCTAACTGCTTGCTGCACCTGCATGTTTGCTTTCAGTGACTGGTGCACAAGGACACCCAGGTCCCTTTGTACATCAACATTCCCCAAAATATGGAACAGTTATTAATGTATATCACTAAGGATTTTCTTTACATATAAACTTATATTCTATGCCACACTCTTAACACTTTCTGTACTGAAAGCTCCTGATTGTTTCACAAAATGGCCTTGAATAGTGAACTTTATTTGGCCAGAATATGTGAGATCCAATTTTAGCCACTCCCAAGAATATTATGATACTTGTGAGATGAGAGAAATAAATTGAAACCTATTAATTAGGACAAATTAATCTAATTTTTAAAATCAGCTCATCAAATCAAAACAGATTAATATTGATTGTGAATAAACTGAGATCCATTGGTAGCTAGGAAAACCACCTTGGTAACCACAATCCCATTTCATCAACTTAAATATTCAAGTTGGTCTTTTCATGACTAAAGTAAATAGATATAGTCATCACAAATACCTGTGTGAAAAAACAGGATTGGAAGGCATCCTTAAATGGAAAGGCTATACTGGTTTTGTGGCACAGTTTTAGACTGATGTTTTGGAAAGTATGCCTTGTACATTAGTTTTCATTACTCTTGACTCTTACACCTTTGCAGTTTTACTGCAGGTGTAACTTTTAACATTTTATTCTCTGTCAACTCTTTGAAACCTTCAGCAATAAATGCTTAACCTATTTGGTTGTTACACAAGATTTAAACATTGCACTGGTAAACATAAATTTTGGATAACTACAACTTAAAACAAAAGAGAAGCAAATTTCTAAACAAGTTTTTACAATTTGATCAACGAAAGGCGCTAGTCCCTTTTCAACATTTGAAATCCTTTAGGGTTGACTTGAATTGGTAACGTTTTGATGGCCATCATGTGAAAGGACCACAAACAGTGTTTGGATTATACCCTGATGTCTTGAGTGATGGTATGCAATAAGTAACAAAATACTCAGTATAAAGAGAAATCCTGAAATTTATCCCTGCAGCAATGGGTCAGTTTAAAGAGAGACAGGATGTAAAGTAAAACCATCACTTGCCCCTTTGATCAAAGGACAGGTTACCTACCTCCACCCAGCAGGCGATTAACACACAAGTACATTCCTCTTTAAACAACAGTGACAAAGCAGTGCTAACTATTTGAAGATTGTCTTCTTACATGTAAGAGGAAGTAAGATAATTTAAGTTTTTTACGGTGTATATGCTAGGTTTATTTTAGAAGAGTTTGCATGTTAATTTTCAACAATCCAATATACTTCAAGGTAATTCATTTTTTTCACAATATATACACTTGACTGGGGCATGGCCTTAAGAATGTACAGATTAAATATACTGTAGTACAAAAGCTTATTTAGAAACATACTGCTTTATATCAGATGTGGCACAATTTAATGAACTTTGATACAGTAAATAATGAAGTGTCAAACTGACTCCTTTTTGTGAATGATTAGTAGATTTGCAATAGCAAAGATGAGAGTGAAGGTTGTTAATCTGATGATTAAAGGTTTTTAATTCACATACAATCATCAAAATTATATAACAAAATGAAAATTAACCAAAATCTGTTTAACCAGGGTAAGCACTTAAGTGCAACAGATAATATTTTTAAGAAAGTGTAGTTTTCTCTCCTGCTTTAGAATCCTACCTATTGACACCACACACCTATGAGTCCACAAACAAAAGGGCAGATGCTCAGCATGCTCCTTTACTTTTGCCAATTCTGCAGCTTAGTTGCCCATTAGAAGTTCTATAAGTGGCCTGAGATGACTCATTCCACTAGCTTTCCTTCCTTGTGGACAAGTGTTGGGCCTACAGTCTGTGGGTCTCATCCAAATAAACTGGTTAAGATCCATTTGGTAGCACCAATGACATAAGGAAGAACAAGGAGGAGGTCCTGCTAAGGGAATATCATATGCTCAGAACTGAATTTAAAAAGCAGGGTGGTAATCTCAGGATTACTACCCAAGTCACATGCTAATTGGCACAGGGATAGGCAGATCAGGAAGGTGAACACGTGGCTGAGAGTGTGGAAGGAGGGGTTCCATTTCATAGGACACCGGCACCAGTACTGGGACAGGATGGAGCTGTACTTCTGGTTCGGGCTCCACCTGAACCAGAATGGGACCATAGTCCTAGTGGAAAGGATAAACATGGTGCTGCATAAGGCATTAAACTAGCAAGATGGGGGGAGGGATCTGGTAGCAATAACAAAAGCCGAAAGATAAAAGAAACAGGAGATGAGTGTAAAGGTCAGACCAGGGTAAGGAATAAAGATAACATAAACAGTCAAGGAGCAAATACACTTATAAAACACAAGTATAAAAGGACTGTTGAAAACAGAATGAAAGGAACAACTATTAAACATGAATTAAGCTGCCTGTACAAAAATGTACACAGCATCCAAAATAAAACGGGAGAAACTGGAGGCAATAATCCATAGCGAGGAACCGGCTGTAGTAGGAATAACTGAAACATGGCCCTAAAGAACAAGACTGGCAATTAAATATTGCAGGTTATAACATATTCAGAAAGGATAGGGAAGGATGAGGGGGGGTGGAGTAACTGTACTAATTAGAGATAACAAACTGGCAGTAGAAAAAAAGGACATAACTAACAGAAGGATAGAAACAGAATCCATATGGATTGAAATAAAAGACAAGAAGGGATCAATCAAGCTAATAGTGGAAAGGAGGTGGAGAAAGAAAAATGTAAGCAAATGTGTGAAATGAGCAAAGGACATAGAATAATAATCGTGGGAGATTTTAACTGCCCCCAAATAAACTAGCAAGAAAATGATAAAGGGTTAGAGTGAATGAAGTTTTTACAACATGTTCTTACCCAGTATATAAAAACCCCAACAAGAGAGGAAGCACTGCTGGATTTAGTAATGGGAAATGAACTAGAACCGATAAGAGAATTAAAGTGTAGGGGAATATCTAGGCAATAGCAATCACAACATATTGAGGTTAAAGATAAAGATTGAGAAGGTCATAAGTAAGACAAAGACCAAAGTAATAAATTGGAAAAAAGCTTATTTTCAGGGGATGAGAATGGATCTAGGGAAAATAAACTGGAAACATTTACTGACTGACAAAGAAGTAGAACAGCAGTGGGAAACATTTAAAACGGTGATCAGTAGAGGTCAGGAGAAATATATCCCACTAAAAAGCAAGAACAAACTAGCCAGTTATGAGACAGCATGGATGAATAAAGAAATAAGGGCAAAATTGAAACTAAAGAAAAAGACATATACTCTAAGTATATAGACAACAAAGAAGAGGATGACAAAAGGGAATACAAAAAGGTTAGGAAAGAAGTCAAGGAAAGCACTAAGGAAGGCAAAGAGAAACTACAAAATTAAATTTTCAAGGAATATAAAAAGTAACAGTAAAGTATTCTACTGACACATAAATAACAAAAGAAAAATCAGGATAGGAATAGGGCCACTAAGGGATACACACGATAAACTCACAGGTAATGACAGCGAAATGTCAAATATTAAATAATTACTTTGCTTCAGTACTTACCAGGAAGACTAATATGGTGGGCATGACACTAGAAGAAGTGATCAAAACAGATATAAAGACATTTAAGATAGCAAAGGGGGAGATAATTGATAAACTAATCAAACTTAGAGAGGATAAAACCCCTGGTCTAGAGGGATGCATCTGCGCATATTAAAAGAAGTTAGGGAATAGATAGCAGAGGCAGTATTACATATATAGAAATATTCCTTAGAAAAGGGAATAGTGCTAGAGGACTGGTGGACAGCTATTGTGATTCCTATATTTAAAAAGGGAGATAGAACAAGTCCAGGGAACTATAGACCAATTTACTTAATGTTGGTGGTAGAAAAGAAACTGGGATCCTTACTCAAAGATGTAATAGAAAAACATCTAGAAACCAAAAATATAATAAAGAATAGTCAACACGGATTTCAAAAGGGAAGGTCATGCTTGACCAACCTTATTGAATTCTTTGAAGAAATAGCAGAAATGGTGGACAAGGGTAACTTAGTAGATGTAATATATTTGGATTTTCAAAAGGCCTTTGATAAGGTACCACATAGTAGATTCATGATTAAGGTCAGAGCATGTGGAGTCAGGGGACAAGTAGCAGAATGGATAGCAAGCTGGCTACAAAGCAGAAAACAGAGTAGGGGTTAAAGGTAGTTACACAAACTGGTAAAAAGTGGGAAGTGGTTTTTCCACAAGGATCGGTACTGGGACCACTATTGTTCACCATTCACAAACGTTATGAACTCGGGAATCGGAAGTACAATTTCAAAATTTGCGCGACACCAAATTGGGGGATATAGTTAATACTGAGGAGGACTGCGTCAAAATACAGGAAGTCATCAATAAACTTGCAGAATGGGTGTGTAATTGGCAAATCAGTTTTGATATAGGTAAGTGTGAAGTAGTACATCTTGGTAGAAAGAATAAGGAGTCTGCGTACTCCTTGGAAAATAAGAGTCTAAATGAGTTAGAGGAGTAGAGGGTACAGATATACAAACCACTAAAAGTAATGATGCATGTTAAAAGGCCACAAAAAAAGCAATCCAAGCACTGGGGTTCATTTCTAGAGGGATAGAATTGAAAACAGGGAGGTTATGTTAAACTTGTATAGAACCTCGGTTAGACCACACTTGGAGTACTGTGAACAGTTCTGGTCTCCATATTACAAAAAGGATATAGAGGCACTGGAGAAGATTTACTTGGATGATACCAGACCTGAGAGGTCATACCTATCAGGAAAGGCTGAACAGGCTGGGGCTCTTTTCTCTTGAAGAGAAGATTGAGGGGTAACCTTATAGAGGTCTTCGAAATTTTGAAAGGGTAGCCGTAGAGAATATGTTTCCACTTGTGGGGAGACCCGAACTAGGGGCCATAAATATAAGATAGTCACTAATAAACCCAATAGGGAATTCAGGAGAAACTTCTTTACCCAGAGGGTGGCTAGAATGTGGAACTCGCTACCACAAGGAGTAGTTGAGGCGACTAGCATAGATGCATTTAAGGGGAAACTAGATAAACACATGAGTGAGCATGGATCTGTTGGACTGAATGGCCTGTTTCTGTGCTGTATGTTCTCTGTAATTCTCTGTTTTGTAAGCAGCATAACAGCTTGCATTTATGTAGAGCCTGTAATATTGACAAACATCCAAAGGCACTTTGCCGAGGGGAAAAGGGATCAGATGCTAAACTATAGAGTGAGAGTAAGAGAGATGACCAAAAACTTGGTCAAAGAGATGCTTGTAAGACGGCTTTTAAAGGTGGAGGGAGAAGTATGGAGATGGAGGTTTTAGTGATGGAAGTTCTAAAGAACAGGGCTGAAGCAGCTGTAAGTTCTGCCATCAGTGCTGGGGTCAAGAAGGGGAGGATGCACAGAAAACCAGATTTGGATGACCTAAGGGCACTGTAGGGATGTAAGGTTGGAGGAGGTTGCAGAAGAAGGTGGGGCAAGATCACAAAGAGACTTGAAAATGAGGATGAGGTGTTGATGCATTGGAGAATAGGAGGCTATGCAGGTCAGCAAGGATGGAGGTGATGGGCACACACGACAGGATGTGGGTTGTGGAGTTTTGAATTAGTTGAAGTTAATGGAGGCTCAAGGATAGGAGGTCAAGCCTATAAGCGACAAAAGCATGGTTAAGGGTTTTGGCAGCAGTGGGAGCAAGTTAGGGCAGAGGTGGAAGATGTTGCAGAGGTAGAAATAAGCAGTCTTGCTGATTGATGGGTGAAGTCTGTACATGAAAGTATGCTGTGTTGCAACACCAATTTATGCTATTAATTTTTAAGTGATGAAAGTAAAGGTATAAAGAGTGTAGAATTAGTATCACACAACACAACTGACTTGTTTTGAGAAGTAATTGTGCATTTAGAATCTACTTTTGATTTAAACCCAAGGACTTAAACTGTTCATGAATGAGGGTAATATTTCAGGTCTTTATTATTATCCAGTGGTTAGTACTTAGAGCTGTCCCAACGATGTAAGTTATTTAATAAGGGCGTCATGTTTCCATGAATAGTGTGTGATTACATCTGAAGTGCCCCATAATTACATTTTCTCAATGTATAAGTGGCAATTTTTAAATTTAAACTTCCAGGTTTTCGTAGCAAAGCTCGATTAAAGAAGTGCTTGGTCAAACACTGCCAAAGTCCATGATAAAGAATGGGACTAGGATTTTCTTTGTAATGCTACATCCTTGAAGTCGGAATATCTACAGAATAAATGGCATTACGACAAAATCCAAGTTCAGGAATTGTTTTCTCCTAATTGGAAAAATGTAATTGTACAGATTTCATAAGTAACCCTTACACCTCTTCAGTACTGAATATCATTTTAATTATCATTTGAAAATAAAGTTATACCACTATAATAATTCAATAAACCAGCAAACATAGAACTATAGGCAATTTATAATTGTTTTAGAATATGTAATATTTTTAATAAGTGCTAATTATGAGCATATTACAGTTTGCTGTGATATTTGGTCCACCATTTAAGGCTCATTTCTTTGTCTTTAACCTTGTGTAATTTCCACAAAGGTGCTTATTAGGAAGTTGGGAGTAAGCGGGGAAGCAGGTGTTTTAGAATGACTTAGGACACTTAAGTTTTATCAGGGTCCGGTTCTGACCTCTGTGTAAGCAGTTATGTAAATATGCTGTCCCATGCATGTGCGGTTCTCTCAAATTGGCACCATGACATTTGTTGTCCTGCACATGCACCCGCTTATTGCAGTGATCCCATGATGGTCCCTTGCATTGATAAGCTTATGTCCTGATGAAGCTTACCAACTTTCAGTCGAACTCTGAATTTAGGAGACTATTAGGCAGAGGTTTTGGTTCCAGTGATAAATAGAGAAATCCACAAAAAGTGGGTCTTCATTTGTGTCAGTCATGTAGAGAACAGTAGATTTACATTTGTCAGTGCCATCGATTGCAGGACACCCTGTCAGGCATCAACAACACTGAAGACCACGATCTGCAAAGCAATGCTTTCAGTAGCCATTATGTACTGCAGTTTTATATATAGTATACTGAATTGGGACCACTTTAAAACATCTTTGTTCTGGTGACTAATTCAAATCTGGAAAACTAGATTTACATTTGAAGTGGAAGGTGTATAAAGCCAATCTTAACGTTCTGGTGATATGAGTGTGACTTTCAACATATTTGGAAAAGTTTCACTTAAAATGGTCTATTATTGCTCAAAACTAACCAAAACAATGTTAGATGCCATTTTTAAAAACAAATTTACAACTATTTGGATAAGCCCCAAGTAATGCAGAATTCTTAATCAATCAGTAAATGTTAGCTAAGGTTGTGTTATGTTAGTTTAAAACAAGTGATAAATGGTCTAATGTTTATTTTTGAAAAGGTGAAACAATAGGTTATTTTGAGTGTAGGATGTTTGCAAATGTATTATAAATGGTTAATAAGTCCTTTAAAAGTCCCCATAGCTACAACAGCCCACAGTATATACATTCTTAGATAAATAAGGGATACACTGGGAACCAGTCCACAATACAGAGTTAATTTCTTTGAGTGTAGCCCTGATAACCGATGCAGGACAAGTTGCAAGTACTTTTTCTAAAGGATCTCCACAAACTACCTTCCTTGACTTTTCTCCTCCACACCTTCCATTTTCACCTCTAATATCAAATGCAAGGAACTCATGTAATGCGTCCAGAATTAAGGTCATTCATGTGGCTGTTTCAGTCTTTTCTGCCTGCTCCTTTCCTCATACTCCATTTCTATCAGCCCCACTACCCCCGCCCCGGCCAACACACACACACACACACACACACACACACACACACAAACAAAACCCTCATCCTGCAGTTTCCCTCTCATCTCCCTAGGTCCTCATGAAACTCCACTCCCATGAAGCTTAGCACCTGCTTCCTTGACCCTAACCCAACTCAACTCCTCACTTCCCACCCTTCTTGGCCCCATGCTTGTCGACAACATCATCGTGTCTCTATCTGATGTTGGCCCCGTAGTTTTCAAAACTGTATCCTCTCTTCCCTTCCCACCTTCTTAAAAAGCCCACCCTCAGTTCCACTATTTTCTACTGCTCCATCTTCAATCTACCCTTTCTCTCTAAGGTGCCTGAACATGTTGTTATCACCCAATTATGGCCTCACCTCTTCACCGCTCCCTGTTCAGGTCCCCCCAATCCAGTTTCCAGTCGCAGTAAGATTGCCTTTGCTGAGGTTGCCGATGACATCCTGTGTAACTGTGACTGTGCGTAACCATCATTCCTTTATATTCCTCAACTTCTCTCTGCTGTCTTCCCCGCCCTTGACCACTCCATTTTATTTCACTGCCTCTCTTCCGCAGTCCATCTCCTTGGTACTGCTTTGTCATAGTCATCTGTGGTGTGCCTCACGGCTGCATCCTTCATCCCTTCCACTTCAGTATCTATATATAACCCTTCGGCAACGTCATATTGCTTGACCTTGAGCTTAACTTCCTCCCCCACATCCGATCTGGCACCAAGACGACTTTCTTTCCCCTACACAGCATCGCCCAGCTCCAGCGATGCTACCTAAAATAAATGATCACTTTGCAGTGATTTGAAAAGAAGAACTTGCACTTATATAGTGCCTTTCACAACAACAAGATGTCCCAAAACTCTTCACAGCCAATGGAGTACTTTTGAAGTGTCACTCCTGTAATGTAGAAAAACATGGCAACAATTTACACATACCAAGGTCCCACAAAAGCAGTGAAATAAATGACCAAATAATCTGTTTGTGATGTTGGTTGTGGGATAATTATTAGCCAAGACATTGGAAGAATTCCCCTGTTCTTCTTTGAATAGCGCCAGGAGATCTTTTGTGTCCACCTGAGAGGGCATCTCGGTTTAATGTCTCATCTCTGGAGTTTAGAAGAATGAGAGGTGATCTCATTGAAACATATAAGATTCTGAGGGGGCTTGACAGGGTAGATGCTGAGAGATTGTTTCCCCTGGCTAGAGTGTCTAGAACTAGGAGGCATAGTCGCAGGATGAAGGGTCGGCCATTTAAGACTGAGGTGAGGAATAATTTCTTCACGCGGTGGGTTATGAATCTTTGGAATTCTCTACCCCAGAGGGCTATAGATGCTGAGTCATTGAATATATTCAAGGCTGAGATGGATAGATTTTTGGATGCTAAGGGAATCAAGGGATATGGGGATCAGGCGTGAAAGTGGAGTTGAGGTCGAAGATTAGCCATGACCTGATTGAATGGCGGAGCAGGCTCGAGGGGCAGTATAGCCTACTCCTGCTCCTTTTTCTTATGTTCTTATGAGAGACGGCACCTCTAACAGTGCAGCAATCGCTCAGAGCTGCACTGATGTGTTAGCCTGGATTACTGTGCTCAAGAATCTGGAGTGTGGTTTAAACCTACGACCTTCTGATTCAGAGGGCTACTGATGAGCCAAGGCTGACACTTCAATACATATTTGAGGTGGTAAACCTACAATGGATGTGCCTATTATCAGAATAACCTAAATGAGAATTTCAAAATGAAAAGAATAATCCTTAGATAAGGGCACAAATGTGAATTTTATGATGAATATTGAGTGATAATTATGTAGAAAATAACCAGTCACTGAGTATCTTGCACGTGGTAATTCAGTATATCCTTATTATGCAGAGTAATCTTAAGTGGTTTAGAAAGCTTGTGCATCTATTATAGAAACCACAGAAGTTCACTCTGTGAAAGGAGGCTGTCAGCCTATTACGTTTGTGCTGGAACTTTGCAAGAGCAATCCTAAAACTAACCCCACTGCCCTTCACTGTCCCCAAAGCCCTGTATCTTCCTCATTTTTAAATGTTTCTCTATTAGTCCCTTAAAATATACAATGGTCTCTGCATCAACTGCTCCCTCTGACAAAGTATTCCAAGCTGCAACAACTCCCTGTGTAAAGAATTTCTCTGAACCCGTCTTCTTTTTCCCTTTGTTACCATTTTAAATTGATACTTTGCCACTGATACCTCAACCAGAGGTAATAGTCTTTCCCTATTCACCCTATCAAAAACCCCTCTTTTTTTAAAAACTCTTATTTGCCTGTTATGCTTTAGCACCAGTTAACAAAACTCTGAATATAGGGTATCACAATACATCTTAGAGATCCTCAGGCAAGAGTAGAAGAAATGCTAAGAGTGTCATTAAATTTGGTTTGGTCTGATAACTTTGCAACTTAAGGCAGAAGTGTTTGGTCATCTTGTGTAATTGTATTTCTGTTGCGTCAATTGATGTCTCAGGTTCTTAATTAGACTTGATTATTATATTTCAAAAAGCATGTTTTAAATTAATAAATTAATCTGGAATTGGCAACTTGATAATTCTTAAAGGGATGTTGTAACCAAAAATGAGTTTTGCTATCTTTTAAAGATTTTAATCCCAATTCCAGTTTTTTCCACTACACTAAGTGTAGATGTTTAAAATAATTAACTTCCATTGTACTCATATTAAATACCATTCAAACTCATTTTGGCCAATTAGTAAATATCAGTATGCACTGGAATCCTTTTATGTTGTGAAACTGACAAGCTAAAATTATTTAAAAAGTACACTCCCAAAACAGGTGCTGAGATCAGACCTAAGTGATCTGTTTTGTGCTATCACCTCATGTGAAACTAGAGGGCTCAAAGGCTATTCATTGTTCTGTTTACATGTTAACTTGCTGTGTTAAATAAAAGATCAATTCCACTATGTTGCCGTTTAAGCCATTCTTATCTGGGCGCTTTGTGGAGTACTGACAAGTGTCCTTCCCTAGCCAGCCCTTGACATAATGTCACAACTGCCAATCACATAGAGCCTTAAGTAATCGGGCAGTGCCTGGGGTGACTATTTGTTTGCTTTTCTGTGTTTCCTGTCAGAAAGGCCACTGGGCTTTGTTACACCTGTAGGTCATGAATGTCACTGACCTATCACCTTTTCTGGCATCAAGTGTGAACTTTAGTTAGAGCAGCATGTTTTAGCATCCAGTCTTCAATAAAAGCCACTAATTAAAGAAAGTCCCTTGTCTACAGTCCAGACTTCTCAATTTGATACTGTTTTAATGGTGGTATCTGTAACAAAAGTTAGTATTTAGCAAGTGAGAACTGTTTGTTTGACAAGCTGTAATCTGAGATGATTCCATTGATTTTTTTTAATGCATTTGTCCATTGCATTTGTCCATCTCATTATCAGGCTAATACTGGATGAGACGGTCATTGCAGTTGCAGATTTTATAGAGAAATGGCAAGCATTTTCATGGATAAACTACTTTTTTCAGTTCATCTATTTTATGTTTCTGTTAGAGAAAGATATCTAATTCGAGTGAAGTTAATGCTTATCAGTATTGTGGTTATGCTGCATTGATTTAATGCTAACTATAGAATATTTTAAAATAGAGACAAATCAAGGGTTGGACGATGAATCATCTTCAGTTAAATCAGCTCCAGTTCATTTTCAAAAGATCCTATCCATATCGTGCCTATAGTATGGGTTGGTTTCTGCTCTGTAGGATCCCAGTCCAGCTGAGGCCCCTTGAATCCCAACCTTATGATCTGTCACACCACTTCAGTACTGTACAGACATAAAATAAAGTGGCCAAAGGAGACTGGAGGGGAAAAAAAATCGAAGACCACAAAAAACAAAAGTAATTATTGGAATTCCACATTTGATTAATGGGATTTCACTATATTAGAACGCAATTTAAATCTCAAGATTTCTTAGTGGCTGGACGAGGCAAAGGCCTTAATAGCATCCTACTGCAGCACTGACTACCTGTGCATCAGAGCTAGCTGCTTCCATAGCCATGCTGTTCCTGCACAACTGAGACACTGGCACTTACCCAACATTGTAGCAGATTGCTCAGGCCTGTTCTATCCACAATAAACAGGTTAAATCTAAACCAGCCAAATATTGCTCTATCAGCCTCCTCCCAATTATCAGTAAAGTCATGAAGGGAGTCATTAATAGTTCCATCAAGAGATGCCTACTCACCAATAACCTGATCACCAATGCTCAGTTTGTTATGCCAGAACCACTCAGCTCCAGACCTTCTCACAGCCTTGAACTAGACATGGACATAAGTCCAAGAGGGACTACCCCAGAGGGCTGTCAATGCTCAGTCGCTGAGTATATTCAAGGCTGAGATAGAAAGATTTTTGGACTCTTGGGGAATCTAGGGATATGGGGTTCGGGCAAGAAAGTGGAGTTGAGGTCGAAGATCAGCCAAATCTTATTGAATGGCGGAGAAGCTCAAGGGGCCGTATAGCCTACTCCTACTCCTGCTCCTGTTTCTTATGTTCTTATGTAAGAGCTGAATGAAAGTAGAAAGGTGAGAGTAACCACCTCTAACATCAAGGCACCATTTAACTGAGCATGGCACCAAAGAGCCCAAGGAAAACTAAGATTAGTGGGGATCAAAGGAAAACCCTGCAGTAGCTGCAATCATAACTGATACAAAGGACAATGCTTGTGGTTGTCAGAGGCTAGTCATTATGACCCCACCAAATCAGTACAGCAGTTCCTCAGGGAAGCAATCTCAGCCTCAACCAACTACACCTGCTTCATCAATAACCTTTCCTTTATCGTAATGTAAGGAGTAGGCTGTTCACTGATTATTCCATCATGTTCAGCTTCGTTCACAACTCCTCTGATAACAGCCCATTCCAGCCTATAGAAGTACCTAATTAACATCCAGGTTTGGCCTGACAAGTGGCAGGTAGCATTCACATCATTTAAATACCAGATAATGATCATCTCAAACAAAAGAAATTTCCTAACCAACATCACCAAGTCCCCCGCTATTAACATCTTAGGTATTACCATTGACCAGAAACTTAACTAGACCAACCATATCAACACCGTAGCAGCAAGACCAGAGCAGATGCGAGTTACCCTGTGATGAGTGGCTCACCTCAAAGTTTGTGCACCATCTACAAGGCTAAGTCAGGAGTGTATTGTGATACTCACCACTTGCCTGGATAGATGCAGCTACAGCAACACTCAAGAATCTCACCACCATTCAAGACAGAGCATTTTGCTTGGTGGATGTCCCTGCCACTGGGCTCGATGTCCACCACCAGCACACTGTGACTAATATATGTACAGTCTACAGGATGCACTGCAGCAGCTCACCGAGGTTACTTTGACAGTACGTGTTTGTGACTTCTACCGCTGAGAAGGACAAGAGCAGCAATGTAATGGGAACACCCATCTCCTCCAAGTTCCATTCCCCACACACCAACCTGACTTGGATATATACCACCATTCCTTCGTCATCATTTGGTCAATATCTTGAAATTCCCTACATAACACCATTGTGGGGGCACCATCATCACAAGAACAGCAGTAGTTCAAAGATAAGGTCATTCATCACCTTCTCTGGGCAGCTAGGGATGGGCATTAAATGTGGCCTTGCTGGCATCACCCTGATCCTGAAAACAAATATGGAAAAAATCTCTTGCTCACTCTTGCCTTCTCTCTCTCTCTGACACAGCACCCTCTTGATTTCTTCCCTACGTATGTGCCCTTTCTTTTACCAATGCATTTAGCCACAGAGCTGTATGACTGTATGTGGCTGAACAAATACCCCCACCTAGTAAGTGTATTATTTGTAGGATCAATTATTTTATGCCTGGTAGCACAGTTCGGGACCTCTCCACCATTTTAACATAGAAAGGATTTAGAAAGAGAGTTACTTTTAACATTGGCTTTTTAAAATCCTAGTGCATTCACTTGAGTTAAAAACAAGGGCTCAAACAATAGGCAGTTAAGATGCTAATAAGCTAGTGTTGATGTATTTTCATAGACTAAGAATAATAAGCAATTCTTTCAACTGTCAGAACAATCCAAAAAACCTCACACCCATTGTGCCTTTGAAGCCCCTTTCTGGCTGTGAACAATGAGAGATAAAACATAAGTACAGGCCGGCAGCCAGGTTTCTGAAATGGAATTCTGCAGGGCAGTCAGGCCACAAATGTTGCAAAAAGGTTGTAGTGCAGGGGAGAATAATCAGATATTATCTTAAGTCAAGTAAGATGATCCACTGATGTGGGGAAGTGTGGCATTTCTTTATTTTGTATTACAATACAAAGATAAGTATTACTGATGGAATTAAATGCACCTGATTATAGCGGATGTTCTGTATGTTCACCTTACGGTGAAATAAAGCTACCTATCAATTCATAATGGCCTTAACCTCACCAATTGTTTTGCTTAGTCCACCTTCTGAAAGATTGAAAAAGCATACGTATGAAGACATGAATATCCAGTTCAGATCACAATGGGATGCTATTACAACATTCCAGGGTTACTCTATCTTCCAAATAGAAATAGTGTGACTCAGCTTCCATAAAAGTAAGACGCTCGGATCACTAACGGGAACTGCTGACGCTACTGGTCTCACCAATGCTTATGCACGCCTTTCTTTCTACATATCATTTTCTTTTTTAGAAAACTGAATACAAACTAATTCAGACTTGTCCCTCCAGTCCAATAAGATTGAAAACAATATGCTTAGAGATATATTGCAGAAGAGTCTTTCACTGAAATGAAACTATCAATGAAGAGTCTGTACAGTTTGGATTTGTTGTTTATCATAATTAAGAACAATAAAATTAAGATTATATAGCAGATGCCTTTTTATTTTTGATTTGTATAATGTGGATAAAAATAAATGGTCAAAACCAAGAGGTGTTTACAAGTTTAGTGTTCGCTTTAGATGTTCCCTAGTGTACAGCGGTGCTGATCAGTCCTGTGAGCAGTCTGAGTGATTTGCATTTATACAGGTGTGCTCGTACTACCCGATATCTATAAAAGGATTCCCTGTGTAACCTGAACTGGATATCATAGGCCCGATTTTACCAGGGGTGCGGGTTCTTGGCGGACGGGCAAGCGGGCGCGTTGGTAACGCGCCCGGTGAAATTAGTGGGTTTCCCGCGCGATCGTAGCAGGCAAACCACTAATTGGATTCACTTACCTGCTCCTCCGGGTTCCCCGCTGCTGATCTGTGCGTTGGGCGGGCTGCACATGCGCAGTAAGATCTGTCAGCTGGAGGCGCTCTATTTAAAGGGGCAGTCCTCCACTGACGGATGCTGCAACCAATAGCAAAGATGACTGCATGGAGCAGCCCAGGGGGAAGGCTGCTCCCAGTTTAATGATGCCTCACCCCAGGTATCATTAGATGGGGTGAGGAGGAGGGGGAGTACAGAGAACTTCCACCCGGCGGGCAGGAGGAAGCGGCCCGCCTCCGCCACCAGGAAGGGCTGGCTTGAGGTGGCAGAGGGGGTCACCTGCGCCACCAACATATCGCCCACCTGCACACAGTGCAGGAGGCGGTCCAAAAATGTCAGCCAAAGTGAGTACACGTAGTCTTTCCCCTACACTCAGTCTGCCACATCACTGCCCCCACCCCACATCTCCTTCGGCACTGCCAACACTACTCTGTCACATCACCCCTCATACCCACTCAAACCCCATCCTCATCTTACCTCCACCTACTCACCTCGCCAGTACTCACCCCGCCACTACCACGCAACCCAATCCTCATACAATGTCATGGCTCTATCCCATACTCACCCTCTCGTGCATCTCTCTCATGGCCAGCCTCACTCAACCTGCCACCACCTGTGCTGCAGCCACAGGGCATGCATCACATATGTGCAGTAGGCAGCGTAAGGCAAACGTGTCGTGAGCATGAAGGGGATGCACAAGGGTGTTTGAGGGTTTGTCATGGTTGTTACTTCTATTGAATTTCAGAACAACTCACATCACACATTATATTGGCACCACTACTGCCATGTCTTCGCGAATCCTGTCCGGTTCGTGCAATAATGCCCGCTCCTGGGTATCACTATGAGGACCCACCACTGATGCCACCCATTGTGTCACTGCAGAGTGGGTGTAGGTGTATTTGCAGGGCTCTTCTGCGCAAATGACTGAGAGACATCGGCGATGTCCCCGGTTGCACCCTGGAAGGCTGTGGAGGAGAAGTTCGGGAGGGCAGTGGTGACTTTGACAGCGACAGGTAGGAAGATGGTGCACGGGCCAGCCAGGAGCAGCTCGGCATGAAAGAGGCTGCAGATGTCCACGGCTACATGTCAAGTGACTCTGAGCCTCCGTGTGCACTGCTGCTCAGAGAGGTCCAGGAGGCTGAGCCTCGGTCTGTGGACCCTGTGGCGAGGGTAGTGCCCTCTGCGACGCATCTCTCTCTGCGGTAGCCCTCCCTCCTGCTGTACAGGTGGATGTGTCACAGCACTGGGTTGTGGAGCTCCACGTGTCAGAGGTGGATGGCGAGGCTGGTGATGCTGTTCGCCCTCCGAGGAGGTCATGACTGCAGCTACGGCGGCCCCCATCCGCAAGATGTACATCTGAGGGGGTCCACAAGGTAGGTACATGTGTCTGGACACCGGGGTAAGTGTGCAAGTTGGTGACTTTGATCGTCAGGAGGAGGGTGGTGGAGGCCAAACTTTGTCCCAAGTGACAGAGTGGCTTCCTGCAATGGGTGAGGGTCCCCCCCCCCACCTGTCAAATGGACCTTTGCAGCTGCCACAGGCTGACAGCTGCAACACGTCCATTCGATCTGGGAGTGTTTCCCCCAGTGTGGGAAACAGTCCCATGTTGATCCAAAATCACACACAGTCCCTTAATCAGGTCAGTTAATGACCTGAAATAGCTAAATAAATACTCTCAAGTGGCATCCCGCTGGCTTTAATTGCCTGCACGATTCCCATCAGCGGGGGCTGCGCGCGCACGCCGGCGCGTCAGCGGGGAACCCGGAAGTGGGCGGGGTCCGTTCGGGATCCTGGATTTTTCGATTTTCGAGGCCCCCCCGCCGAGAACGCACCCGATAGCGGATGCTAAATTCGGGCCCCATGTCTTTTGCATATGCCGTCATGTGCACTGCTCCAATCTTTCCAAAGGAGGACTGAGAAACACTTGTGAGATGAGGCCTGATATGAATTAGTACGCTGCTCTATTTCTCAGACAGCAAATAAATAGTCAAAGCAAATTCCACTTACTGAGCTGAATCTCATTTCTCTCCTCGTAAACGTAGAAAAAGTAATAAACTACACACCCTTCTGAAGGCTGACTTACTTGCTTTATCTTTCTTTCAGACTATGACTAACTGCAAATAATAGCCTCTTGCATTTCTTTTAGGATACAGCTTTAGACCTAGGGTTGTGAGCTGAAGTTTCTTGTTTAAAACTTGACTGCCCATGTGTCTCTATGTCCCTTTCTTCTCTCTTAATTCTGTCCCCACGAAACAGAGGAGTGGTCTCTCTGACACCTTCCTGAGCAGTGAGTAACCACAAAGCCGACTACCTCCTCTCCCAGGAGTATATCCTCCGCACATAGGTTCATGCCATGCCCACATGAATAGAGTCATCCTCACCACAGTGGGATTGATATTTGTTTATCCATCTGAGGTGAGATGACGAGTTGTTTAACATTCCTGGTTGTCCTGCCTCATCTGATTTTAATACACGTTCTCCAATGTCTGCAGCCTGTAGCCTTTTTTAAAATTTGCAGATTTGCTTTGTTTTAAAGTAGAACTCTTAAACAGAACTCAATCTCAAAATCCTTTCCATAAAGAAAAATCCACACTTGAACAAAAATTGCTCTTATGCTGTTCAAATATTACTACCACCAAAAAATTACATGCAACTTTAAGCCTAGCATACATACATGTTGTAATTGGTAGGAACGGGAATAAAAGCAGTTTCCTCTCAAATATTCTGTTCCTCAATTTCCTGAAATGAAATGAAATTTCAATTTATAAATTTTTTAAAAAATTATGCTAATATGTCCAATTTTTAAAGTTTTCTTAGAACTAATCTGAAATTATATTTTTGCTGCCATGTTTGCCTACATAACAGTAACTGTACTTCAAAAGTAATCTATTGGTTGCAACGCTCCTTGGAACACCCTGGGGCCATGAAATATCCTAAATAAATGTATGTTTGTTGTCCTCTTGATTTTGAGGTGTGAATTGTTCTCCTCTTGATTTTGAGGTGTGAATTGTTCCAGTAGGCTGAGAGGTACCTATGATGTAGATGGAAGTAACCTAGTTGACTTATGATGTGGAGATGCCGGTGATGGACTGGGGTGGACAAATGTAAGGAATCTTACAACACCAGGTTATAGTCCAACAGTTTTATTTGAAAATCACAAGCTTTCGGAGCTTACCTTCTTCGTCAGGTGAGTGAAGGGTTCTAAAAACGCATAGCATATATTAGGCTGGGAGACGATCACAGCAATCAAAGGTGTCGTTGGTGTTCAGACAGGTTAGCCACGGAAAACATTACATCCCAGTATACTGAATACACACTGGGTCAGATTACAAAGACAGAGAGAGAAAGAGACCCGAAAGGCAGAGAGAGAGAGAATGTCCAGTTGTATTAAAAACAGATAACTTTTTTTTCCGCTGGTGGGGTTACGTGTAGCGTGACATGAACCCAAGATCCCGGTTGAGGCCGTCCTCATGGGTGTGGAACTTGGCTATCAATTTCTGTGTCGAGCAGAAATTGATAGCCAAGTTCCGCACCCATGAGGACGGCCTCAACCGGGATCTTGGGTTCATGTCACGCTACACGTAACCCCACCAGCGGAAAAAAAAGTTATCTGTTTTTAATACAACTGGACATTCTCTCTCTCTCTCTCTGCCTTTCGGGTCTCTTTCTCTCTCTGTCTTTGTAATCTGACCCATTGTGTATTCAATATACTGGGATGTAATGTTTTCCGTGGCTAACCTGTCTGAACACCAATGACACCTTTGATTGCTGTGATCGTCTCCCAGCCTAATATATGCTATGCGTTTTTAGAACCCTTCACTCACCTGACGAAGGAGGTAAACTCCGAAAGCTTGTGATTTTCAAATAAAACTGTTGGACTATAACCTGGTGTTGTAAGATTCCTTACACTAGTTGACTTGAACAGTCACTACAAATATACAGAGGACAGGTTTAAAATTAATGAGCCTCATGAGATTGGAAGAAACTTTTCTCCAGTGTAGTGAATATGGGGAACAGACTCCCAGAAAAAGCAATTCAGGCAAAGATGATTAGACACTTCAAAAAGAAGTTAAATAAAGTTGGGGGAGGGGCTCTTTCCTGGTGCAGCATGCGAGGACATAAAGATGGATGAATATTCTGGAGTTTCGCTTGATAACCTTTTAGGATCAGAGAGTAAGCAAGCAGAACTTTCCCTGAGGAGATTAAAAGGATGGAATGGAGTCCATGAATACTCAGATTTCTAAATAGTGACAATCTCCTGGGGGACAGGCAGAGTTAAGCAGAGGCTCTATTGGGTAGAGGTGGCTCCCAGATGATAGATCACTCGATGCAAGTTCAAAACAAAGTCAACCCTTTATGACAAACTTGGTAATCTGATACTTGAACCAGGCAGGTGTGCAGTAATCCAAGAGGTGTTTGGGTGTTAGAAGACAAAAATCAACAGAAGTTATTTTATTGTCCACACTTCAACAAAAATTGGTCTGTTGGTAATTGACCAGCCAATGTGGGTCACTGATAGAAGTGGAGGGGAAGCCTTGTCATTTGAGGATTAGAGTCTTCCCACTCAGCTCTAGATAGTTAATGCCCCATCAGAATCGGGTGTTCCTACCTGGAAGCTCACTAGTACTCTGTTCTGATAGTGGAGGGTGATATACAGGCCCTGGAAAATAAGAGAGTCACTAGAATGATACCTGGTTTAAAGGCTACGATAGGCTTAAAGAGCTGCTTCTTTTTACTCTAGAAAAATGTACACTACAAGGAAATTTGATTGAGGTCTTTAAAATAATGAAAAGATTAGATTCGGCCAATGCGGGTAGGCTATTTGAGTTAAATAGATTAGAGAGGATCAGGAGACATGCGTATATGTTATGGCTTTTAAGCTAAAATGTAATTCCCTAACTATAATTTCAGTTTTGAAAGATTTTTTTTTTAAATTGAAAAAGTTGTGTTGAATTGACTTCATTGGATATGTTGGATAATGTTTTCTAAAAAAATATGGCAGTTCACAAAATAAGTTCCACATATGCTCCCATGTTACTCAATTTAATCTTTGTAAACAATTTGATAGAAAAATATGGAGCTATTTTTTCCATCAAGCCAGCTGGTATAGGAAAGCAATTTCAACCAATTAACCAATAAATTGTTATCGAGCAAACTGCTTTTGGCTTGGTGTATTACTATACATAGATCAGACCTGGTTGTGCAAAATCTTAGTGGAGGAGGCATGACATCTTTTTGATAAGAAAACCAACACTGACCTGTTTATACCGCTTATTTTATTACCTGAGCTTTTGACCATATGTATTGACGGAAAAATTAAATCGCAAGTTCTCTATCGCTCAATACTCTCTGCTGCTTAATTGCACGTTTTGCACTCGATTGTACTGAAGGCTTTAGATTGAATGCTTGGAACATTATATAGCAGTGGGATGTTCCTGCTTTAAGGTAGAGGGAAAACAGGATGGACCAGAAAAGCCTAGCAGAAGTGCACGCCCTCCCCCCAGCACCACCATTAGCTCAGAGCCGCCACTAACAGCAACCTTGAAGTCTGTGCCGATCTGCAAGGGAGAACAAAGCAGCAGTGGAACAAAACAGACAGGGAAAGATGTGGGGGGGGGGGGGGGGGGGGTGGGCAGAAGCGATAATTTTGGCATATACCATATATAGTAATATATTGACATTTTCTGAATCATTGAATTTATGGAATGTTCCATATACTAGTCTAGCTGAAAACTAGTAAAACACAGCGATGAGATTAGGCAAATTCAAAAATTAGTGATTACAATTTGAAACTCATTTTTCTTCTCCCCCAGTTTCCCAGATTTGATAGTTTGATACTGTAAAATTAGAACTACCCTGCAAGTTTAGTTCAAAGGACTCTTAACTTGATTTTTTTATCACAATTTTCTATTTTTAATTGTTTTCTTTCCTCTGTTTAGGTTTTATCCTGCAACATACCATTTCCCAGTTGAACCCATCTAAATTCAATGATGATAGCACTCACTTCTGCACATTCTAGATGTAGTCAACAAGCTGTACCTAAAATTGGATGTCTTGTTTCTTGATTTACCATTAATTTGTTGTGTCTAGAAAGCTGTGCGCTAATTTTTTTTTTCATGAACCATTCATCTAAAAGATTCAAAACATGTCATAAATAAGCAGACCGATAGTTCTGGTATTACAGACCCCATGCCTCCCTAAGTTTTGCTCTTGTGTTGGCTGCTGCAATATCTAAGAATAGTTTGCTGTGCGCAATCTTAGATTGATTTACTCCCTTCCTTTAAGGAAGCACTTGGCTTCCACTTTGGAAACCTGTCTAAGATTGGCAATCTCATGTGTGGGGCAAAACAACCTTGAATTTTCAGGCTAGTATGTCACGATACTGCACATGGTTACTGCGTGCTTCAGTACCATGCCCCAGAAAAATGAAAACGCCTAACGATTTTTACTCTTTTTTTCAATGACAAATGAAGACCCACCCCACCATTTGAACCTGGCTAAACTAGAAACTTTGCAACTGCCAGAACTTCCCTTTTTGTTAGGGGCAGAGAGGTGTGATTTAGGCTGGGAGACGACTGAATACAGCGACAAGGCTATATTCTCCACCCTTCCAATAGCAAGTTGAAGACATGGCATTTCCCTCTAATGATGAATTATGGGGCAATCTTGCGTAGTGTAGGAATTTTGTAAAAATTGCACTTGTACATTTTAAATCATTTTTGTACTTCCCACATTTGATTCACTTTTCCTCTCTTCACGAACACACAAATCACGTTTCTTTGGGCAGGTGACCAGGATAACCTGGGCTATATAGATTTTATGTGCCCCCTGCCAGCATTCTCTTCTTTTCGCACTAATATCCCTTGTAAATACGGCAGGATGACTTAGATTCAAGAAAACTCAACCCTTGCAATAACCAAATTCAGTTGTATGTTGAGCTTCAGATGTGAATTTAGGTCCCCAGCACAAGAGCTAGCTTTATACTGTTGAAACTATCAATCTGCTTATTTATAGTATATTTTATATGAATGGTTTTTGAAAAATAAATTGATATACATTCTTCTGGACACAAGTTAATTGTAATTAAGAAAAAAGGTATCCAATTTTAAGTGTAACTGGTTGAATATACTTGATGTGCAGAGGTACGAGTTAGTTATTGGTACTGAAACTAGTTGAATAATAGAATTTTGTATACTCACTTTTAGGACCCCTTTTTCCTACAGTCCACTAACATTATTTAAATGAATCATGTGCTGGTTTGTTTTTGGGCAGCTAATAAAATGGCATATGTTTCAAATACTGCAAACTAAACAGTTCTATTTTCTGGACTGACAGATTTGCTATGAATCCAGGCCCCAGAGGTGAAAGGACAGCATGTAGACCTGCTGTACTACCTGACCCTTGATTTGTCACCTACTTTACAGCGATGACTAAGCCATCAAATTCCATTGGCCGCAGCTCCTGGGCGTCTGAGTGGTTTTAAAAACTTCATGTGATGTACAGTTATTGGCTAATTTCTTTTGGGCTGTAACAATGACTCCTTGAAATGAAACATGAAGACAGCCGTGATAGATTCTGATACACACGATTGTCATTGAAGACTTATCTCCCATTAAGTAGAACTTGGCATTGTAAATTTAGCTGCAATTAATGAATACAGGAACTAATCCTGATCCAATATTTTAATTATAGCCCTACTAGATACATAGTCTACCAAAATATTCTGTTTTCTCTCTCCCTACAACAAACTCTTTAAAGCAGTGTGCAAAAATGAGAAAATAACTTGTTACTTTTCATGACAGTGCCTTTTTATTATGATTTTTTTTTTTCCCTTTTTGTTGAGTTATAGCATTCCTTTCACCAAATGTGATTTGTGGCTGAATAGATTTATGTACTTTTCTTTATTTGTACCTGCAAAGCTCATCCAAATCTGCACATGTAAAACCATATTCACCACTAGATTAATCCCTCAAATAATTCAGTTCAACTTTTTCAGATGCTATCAAGTAGTTCTTTAATTCATTAGCTATTCTGTGCTTTGTAAAAGGCTGTAATTTTGCAGTTATTTATAGTGAGCATTTTTCTAAAGCACGATAATATGAATGTGGTCTTTATGTTGTCTCACAGATACTCATCTTGGTTAACAGGTGGGGATCCATTCTGATACAGTGTGCAAAAGTGTGAGCAATTGATGCTCTTTAGATAAGAATGCTTTTTGAGAATCAATATCTTACTACCACAAGCAAAGCTTAAGGAACCACAAAAAGGAATGTGCAAGTTTGCACTAGCTCCAGTTGATAAAACAGTTGCCTAGGTAACAGTTACCTACATTACAACAGTAACTAAACTTCAAAAGTACTTCAGTGGGTGTAAAGTATGTTCGTATGTAAAGCACTTTGGCCTATCCTGAGGTCGTGACAGGTGCTATTTAAATGCAAGTTTTTTTTCTTTCTTTACCAAAATTAAAAACACACAATTACCCTTGGTGTTTTATCAAATCATAAGCCACGTCAGGCTGCAAAAGCCACACTTCTGAGAAACAAGTAAATCACGTAGACTGATTTACTCCATGGGTTATTTTTCACTAAACTGCTAGAGTTGTATTTTTTTTTCTCTCCAATATTCTCCTTTTCTGTCCTCTTGCTTTAGGCATTGACTCCTTGTTGGATTGCAATTTCATGTGCACCTAGTTCCTGTGCAGTATGTTCACTGTTCATGTGTTGCCCTTGACAGTAATTGTCAGCAAGCTATTCAACCATGTGTGCATCACTGCCTTGTCATAAGAACATAGGATTAGGAGTAAGCCATTCAGCCCCTCAAGCCTGTTCCGCCATTCATTTGGACCATGGCTGATCTGTACCTCAACTCCATTTACCTGCCTTTGCTCCATATACCTTGATACCCTTACCCAACAAAAATCAATCGATCTCAGTCTTGAAAATTTCAATTGACCCAGAATCCACAGCTTTTTGGGGGAGAGTGTTCTAGATTTCCACTACCCTTTCTCTTAAAAAAAAAAGTGCTTATTGATTTCACTCCTAAATGGCCTAGCTCTAATTTTAAAATTATGCCCCCTTGCTCTGGATTCCCCCACCAGGGGAAATAGTTTCTCTGTGCTACCCGATCGAATCCCTTTATCATTTTAAAGATCTCAATTAGATCACCCCTCATCCTTCTAAACGTGAGGAAATACAAGTCAAGTTTATGCAACTGGTCCTCATAATTTAACCCTTTAAGCACTGATATCATTTTGCAAAATCTGTGTTGCACCCCCTCCAAAAGTCCTCCTGCGATGCAGTGCCAAAACTAAAGGCAGTACTCCAGATGGGGTCTGACTAAGGCTTTGTACAACTGAAGCATAAGTTCTTCACTTTTGTATTTGTATTTTTGTATTCCTATCCCCTTGACATAAAGGCCAATATTCCATTTGCCCACACCATCAAGAAATTCCAGATATGTCCTTTTATGCCTTACAACTATTTTGTAATTATTTCAACAACATTTTTTGGTCCATTTTGGAAATATATTGTCAGGTGGAGCAAGACAGGAAAGGACACATTTACAGGCCTTGAGCATGTGCAAGAGTCGCATTCAACATTCTCGGTCATGGGATTGTACAAGTCAAACCAGGAAAGCAGAATTGCAAGGAAAGAGAAGAGTGTAAATAGAGGAAAGGAAGGTATAAAGGGGGTAGAAAGAGCAAGGTACCAGTAAAAATTCAAGAAAATCACCTGGAAAGACCAACACGAGTACAAAAGAAATAAAAGCTGTGAATGTGATTGCATCCATTTTTAAAAAAAAATGCAATAGAGGAAGAAGGATTATGGAAAGGAGGGCAGATGTCGTAACAAATTATAATAAATAAATATAAATATGAGTACACAAGGGTGAATGAAATATATTTGGGGTTAAAACGAGAGAATTGTTTCTGATTTGGAGAGTGATGAAAATGAGCTTTCATTATTGAAGTGAAATTCTCACCTCAGGACAATAAAAAGAATGCCAGCAAAGAAATACACAATGCTAAATGCACTATCACTTTGAGAATCTGATACGGTGCCTTGAATTACTGACAACCTATTTAAAAAGTTATTACTCATACAGATATTTTTATGGTATTTTTCATCTGATGGACCACACGTGCTATACCATATTTTATCTATTGCATAAGTGAATGTTTCTAGACCCGTGAATGCACTCTTGAACTCTGATGTCAAACTGTTAAATGATACTTGCTTCAGCAAAACATAGTTTTTGATTTCACGGAACTGAATTGGCAGCTTAATCACCCAGTGAAACAATTTCTGCATTCCTTCAGGTATCTGCAGAAATTAGAACAGATTTAGTTTTGTTACTGAAAAGCAAAGCTTGCTACTTTGAAGTGTTCAAAGATTTGATTATTCTTGCTTCAGTACCAATTTATAGGGATGGTTTGATTTTACGATCCTGAGCTAAGATGACAATTCCTCTCATTAATGGTTTAGGTGGCTATGGATGGTTGTATCATTCTTCTTAATTCTTTCTAAAGAAACATATTTTAGATGGGTTCTAAGTGACTTGTGTAGATCACATCTTGCATATTAAAATCAGTTAGATTATGCTACAGTTTATGTTGCCAATATTTGAATTGTAAAATCAAAGGTGGACTGTAAACTTCCTAATACACTCCACAGGAAATCAGCACAATTCTATTTGCTGGTGGTTTTTATTTTTCTGCTGCCATAATGTCTCAAGATCAAATCTTCTGCAAATTATTCTAGTTATATTATGAGTCTAATAAACTACTAAATCATCTCCAACCTTTTTTCTCCAAGGTCCTCGGATGTGTTGTCGCCTCCCAAATCTATGCCCATTTTTCCTGAAACTCTGTTTAAACCTTTCCAAATAGGTTTCTACCCCTGCCACAGCTCTGAAACAGCCCTAATTAAAGTCACAAATAACATCCTATGTGACTGTGGTGCACTATCCCTCCTCATCCTTCTCGACCTGTCTGCAACCTTTGACACGGTTGACCACACCATCTACTCCAACGCCTCTTCTCCATTGCCAACTCAGTGGACTGCCGTTGCTTGCTTCCATTCTTACCTATCCAGTCATAGCCAGTGAATCTCCTGCAATGACTTCTCTTCCTGCTCCCGCACCGTTACTTCTGAAGCCCCCTCCTATTTCTCATCTACATGCTGCCCCTCCGCGAATTCATCCGAAAACACCATCAGGTTCCACGTGTATGCTGACGACACTCAGCTCTACCTCACCACCACCATTCTCAACCCCTTCACTGCCTGTGTTGTCAGACTGCTTGTCTGACATCGAGACCTGGATGAGCCAAAATTACCTCCAATTAAACATTGGGAAGACCGAAGCCACTGTCTTCAACCCCCACCACAAGCTCTATTCCGTAGCCACCAGTTCAGTCCCCCTCCCTGGCCTTTAACACAAGGATGGAGAATTTTAAAATGAAGGCATTGAGACCAGTATGCAATGTAGCTCGGCGAGCACAGGGATGGCTGTTTTAGGTTGAACCAGACCGTTAGCAACCTCGGCCTCCTATTTGACCCTGAGCTGACCTTTTGACCCCATATCCGCTCCATCACCAAGACCGCCTACTTCCACCTCCGTAACAGCACTCGTTTCCGCCCCGCCTCAGCTTATCAGCTGCTAAAACCCTCATCCATGGTTTTATTACCTCCAGACTCAACTAATCCAATGCTCTCCTGGCCAGCCTCCTATTTTCCGCACTCCATAAACTTAACCTCATCCAAAGCAAAACATCCAATCCTAACTCGCACCAAATCCCATTCTCACATCACCCCTGTGCTCGCCGAGCTACATTGCATACTGGTCTCAATGCCTTCATTTTAAAATTCTCCATCCTTGTGTTAAAATAGCTCCATGCCCTCACCCCTTCCCTATCTCTGTAACCTGCTCCAGCCTTCTGTGAACTCCGGCCTCTTGTCCACCCCCCTCTTCCTTCACACCACTCTTCATCCTTACAACCTCATTGACTCTGATTGCTGCTGCATTGGTTGCATCTGTTAAGCATGTTTTAAAGTTTTATTTCTAGAGAGAAAAGGTTGGAATGGAAAGATTGGTTTAGGTTAGATTGGGGAAAAAATTAAAATAATAAAAAGAGAATGGGAACAGGGAAATTTAGGCAAGCAGAAGCTAAATGTTTGAAATCATTTTTATTTAAAACTTTGTTTTGTATGTTTACTTTTGTGGTTTAGGGTTAACATTCCAGTAATGAAACTACTCCTTATATTTGAGTAGCTTTATTACCAGAGTATTACTCTTTGTTTCAGTGTCTCAGTATGTAAACTGGAAACTTATTTTTAAATGACTGGCCCATAAAGCCTACCTGCAGTCTAACAGTTAATTCTAGCCTTTTAACTTAGAAAAAGAACATTCACATGTTCTGACACATTGGGCTAATAATATGGTTCCGGTGCAGTGGTGCCAAAACCTCTGCTCATCAGATGCTCTGTGCTGACCTTGCTCTATAACGTGAGGTTAACTAATCAGCATACTATGCTGGCACCCAGCACATAATGATGCACTAGGAGAGCAGTGAGATCACAGGGGGTGGGATTTCAGGCACCTGTAGCTATAAAAGGGCTGCTGGCTGCCCTCTGAGCACTTCTGTTTCCTCTTGGCCCCAATTGTTTGGGGCAAATCAACTCCATTCAACAGTTGGCCTTTGGAGATAAAGAAAGAAAAGGAGAATGCAAGGCCATGCAGATTTTTTTAAAATAACCAACCTTCCCTTATAGTGCCTAATAGTAAAAGACACTAAGTGGCTGGAGTGCTGCCATTACATTATTGGCTCCACTGTATGCCATCCAGTTACTTAAGCATTTTTGTTAGTAATTGTGTTGAAATCGCAAATGGTTCTCTTGGGTAACCCTATATTTAAGATTGATGAACAACAGTTCTAAGAAATTGTGAAATATTTGTCATGCTGCGATAATAGCCTTGAAAGGGAATGTAGTGTTTTTAAACAAGACTAGTTAAAGATTTTTTTTTATAAAAGGTTTAATTAATTTTTATTTTTGTCCTGCAGGTGAAATAATGTTAAAGCAGTGCAGCTGTAAAAGATTCATCTGGAATATTTATGGAAACTCTGTACAGTATCTTGAGTTCATAGAATCCATGTGGTATTTTGGGGTCTATCGGTCTCCAGCCATAATTTTGGCAGGAGACCAGCGGAGCCCCTAAGGAAACTGAGTTGACCCAGTTCTTTAGGGTCTCGCTGTTTCTGCCATTTTTCATATTGCCTCTTTGAAGGCAAATGACAGACCAGAGGCAGGGTTCCTGTAGAAAATTACTTCCTCGATCATAGTAGCAGTAGCAGGAGTGGTGGGTAAACCTGGGCAGCTTACGCTCCACCACAGGTGGGCGGCCATCCCAGTTTCCTGACGTGTGGGGCAGGGGATGTCAAGTAGTGCCCAAGTGATATTTTCACCCACTAGCCCCATATAAATGAGGTGCCCTCCCACTGACCCAGAAGCTCTGGTGGATGGGTGTTGGAGGGCACCAGGAGGTGTGATCCTTGCGCAACCATCAAGATCATTGCCTATGGAATTTCAGGGCCTCAGCATCACTTATAGACATATTTACTTTGAAATTTAAGAACAATGGGGATGAATTTCCACAGAGTTTCTCCCATTCCGCAGCCATAACTTCACTGGAAGTGCGATGGAAACCCCATTTGCCTGCGTAAACGGGGTTTCTGCCGCATTTCCAGTGAAGCTAGGATGGCAGAGCAGGAGAAGCTCTGAGGAAATTCACTTCCCATAAGGATACCTTTTAAGCTGAACAGGCTGTCTCTAGAATTTTGTTTTCTAAAATGGGCTTCTAAGCTTCTGACCTAGAATAAACAGCAGATGCTTGTCAGATCAAGGTATCTTCTGACCTGCCCCAGCTTGTGCTGAATCCTGGCCACACCCCATCCCTCACATTGAATTCAGCCATTAGGTCACAGATACCCCTTTTTCTTTTGCTTATTTTTTTTTAACTTTTCTGTTTACCAAACTCGTGCTCTGCACTGAGCCCAGAATTAGTTAAGGCAATTTCAGTACCAAAACTTAAAAAATCATTCGCACCTCCTGTAAAGTCATTGATGATTTTTTGCACAATCAGTATTTATCATTTTCCTTCATTCCACGTGTTCAGATTTCTTACACTGCATTAAGACAAGTTCTCTTTCTTTGCTTGCAGTGTACCTAGAATTTACAATTCAAACATCTGATGCTTGCAAAGTGGTTATAATGCGAGGATAATGTATTATGTTTACAAAGAAACAAACTTATGCTGAGTTTTATGCTGGACATAAACTTAATCAATTACTTTTGTAAGCAATATATAGTATAGGAACAATAGGTTTGTAATTGTTCACAAATAGAAGTGAAACAAAAATGTTATTTTACATACAGGTTGGAATATAGAGTGGAAGTAACACTCCTTTTCGCTGTTTAGAAATGATAGATTTTTCTGTTAAATGTGTAGGTCTGTCTCGTAGCTTTTCACATTCTAAAGGATCCTATTTAAATCTAAGATGGGGGATTTGCGGTTCATATTCCACAAGCCTTTATTTCTAAACATTGGGATGGAAAAACCATAATACTGACACCTGACTTGATAGCAAATGCTTTGTATATATTTACCAGATGAAGAGGATTCACCATTCAACAAGATTGTCTACAGTGTCTCCAGCAATGCTGTAATTCGGCTTTGAATTGTCTGCTAGCTAAATGAGTGGATTGGATTTGCAGATTGACTTCAAAGGTTTTGATGTTCAACTGCTTTTATCAAACATTGGTGTCATCTTAGGGTTTTTTGTGAAGTGTCTGGATGTCTGGCCGTTTGACATCATGTTCACAGGGTAGACGGCATTAAAATAAATGGTGATGTACCAGGGAGGGAGCAGGGGTACCCTAGATAACCTGTCTATTTGACAGTGTCATTAATATAACCAATAGATGTATAAAATACTAATTTAATTATGACGGTTGTTGGAAAAGCTGAGAACAAGCACCAATGTTCCACTAACCTATTATTATGATACCCTAGAACTAATTAATTCAATTGTTTTTGGTTTTTAAATTTATACTATACACAAAGAATCCAGAAGCTGTAGGACAAAAGTTTCAAATGGAGCCTATACAATATTGTAATATAAGTTTACCCTTTTAAAATGCTATGTTTATAAATGAAGACTAAAAAGACTTAATTGAAAAATTAACTTTTCAGATTTTAAAAGATTAATATTTTAATTTTCAAACTGCTGTAAACGAATGACCTTTTTGTTTTCAGCTATATTTGAATATATGCAAGTTAGTTTGTTTCTGCAACAGTGGTCTGGCTTATTCAGCTCATTGGCCATAGTCAGACAGTGTGCCTAAAACAGACTTAAATTAAGTTGTTTAGCGTGCATGACTGCTCATGATTATTTTAGATTTTGAGTGGTCTGGTTAGTGGTCGATGCTTGTGATTATTTTAGATTTTGAGTGGTCTGGTTAGTGGTCGATGTTTGTGATTATTTTAGATTTTGAGTGGTCTGGTTAGTGATCCTTGCGTTTCAGCAGTGATCAACAGCCAGTAATTTAGGCTGATCCTATTTAATTTCATGGGTGTCCTGAAAAGTTTGCCTGTGCTCATTCACTCAGCTTAACTCTTGGACAGATGCTTTCTGTCTGACATCTTTTTACTCAACATCAAGGGATGTTTTGCAAAAGGGGCAGGAATGTTTTGTAAAGTCTAGGGGAATGTTGCAGACATGTATGCAATAGTTATTCTATGATTGTTGCTTTGTAAATGTGATATGCTGTCCATGTGTAAGGGCTTACATTCACAGCTAGTTAACAGTTTGAGAAATTTGTATCGGGTATATTTTATTCTGATTCATGAAAATTGAAGACAGTGGACAGAAATGACCAGAATTAGCACAAAATTTAGTACATTGGTTAAATCTCAATTTTATGCAGGCCAAGCAGATGGCAACATGTCTAGATAGTCTGACATATAAATTCCTACCCCAGGTTTGTAAACCATAAAAAAAAACTGTATGAAAGTGGAACACACACATATATATATATATATATATATATATGTGTATATATATAGGATCTTTTGGTAAACATGTTTCACAATACTAAGAAAACAGCAGTAACCTCGAAATGGATGATAATTCTCAGTATGCAAACAAAAAGCCATGCATTATGTAAAAGCACAGGGTAAGTGTCCATTAGCCCTATCTTCTCCTGCCTTCTCAAGCCTTCTCAAGTTATTGGAGCAAAAGGGGGCATACGAGAGAAAATTCTTTGAATCCAGGTTCTTCTAAAAATGTATTGCCTCGACTGTTTTGCTCCTACAGATGGATTTCTAGTCTGGGTCCAAACTGATTTCCAGGTTTTCAGTAGTGTGAAGCTTAAATGGTCCCACTGTGTACCATTTTGTAATTGAACAATTTGAAACTTGCATGCTGCTTTCCACACTTCCATAAATGTTTCATTTTTTTCTGATGCATCTAATATAATGTCCAAAGAACTTGAAATCACCATATTGAGACCATTCCTTGTCTGAAATTTTCACGGGTTAAAATTAGCATGAATAGGCACCTGAAGTATAGGGCAGTCTTCAGTTGAGATATGGCAGCTTGGTTTGACACTGTAATTTTACAACAGGAACTAATTTTTAAAAAATTGACAAATTGGAACAGGGTTTAAAAAACACCATCAAAACTATTAAAATTGTTTCTTTATGATAGTTATTTGAGACAAGAAATGTAATAATTTATACAGTGATTGCAGTATTGCTTTCTAATATATTCTGTTTTACCAAGATATTTTAAGAATATTGTTTAAAAAATAGTATGTACTGCATTTGTAATTGTGGCCAGAAATTCCTTTTTTTTTCTCGTTTGTACGCAAATCTGAAAACTGGATACTTACATGTTAAATGAAATAAGTCGTCTAAAATATTTAATCCTTTTGATAAAGATGCACATTTGAAGGATTGTAATAACCTATAACTGAGAAAAATAACTGATAACAGAGCAGAGCCATCTTAAATCTGAGCTATAATCTAGGGGAAAACTAGTTTTATACCTTTTCCATTTTGTTTACAACAGGCAGTCTACTTTAATCTTTTGTGAAATTTGTTAAAGCTAGGTGACAGGAAGGAGATCAGTTTCTCTATGCCTTTTTAATCAGTTTGGTATTTCCTCACTAGTCTGGATAGAAGCTTGGCTTTGCGATGACAGATTTCGCACTGAGATAAAGATCTAAGATTCCTATTACAGAGCTTTGTCTTCCACCAGAGAAATCCATGTCAGTATTACTTATATTGTATCACTTTTAATTACAGTTAGCTTTTTAAGGGGTTACACCTTTGATACTGTTAATTTCCTTTGCTTATCTTGGTCTTCATATATTTAATGATTAAGTTCCTCAGCAGATGTTTTATTAAGAAATGTATGTATTTGAAATATCAGCTGACTGTTATCATCTCAGATAAAATCATTATAGAAGTTGTCAAAATATTGAGTGGTACTCTTGAGGAAATTTCAGTATATTCAGGATTATAAATATCCTGGATCAATTTAAATCTTTGAAATATTACATTCACTAAGTTATGTATCTCTGAAATAAGGAAATATTCAACACCCATCATAGCTATTTAAGAAAATAATTGAAGTGGAGAAAAATTACCTTCAAATGTATACAAGAGAATTTGGAGCAGAGTTTCCTGATCTCCTCTGCCTCAGCGCTGGACACGCAAGCAGCTCAAGCTAAGTGCACTGTACATGTCTAGGCCAAGCTGCGCCTGAATTTGATGGGCCCGGTCATTTATATGGCTCGGTCACAGGCCCGCTTCTTGGCAGGGCTTGGTACCTGGAAACAAGGACAAAAAGTGAAGCGCAGCAACTGGTCTGGGAAGTTCTGGCTGCTATCCTTGGAAAACAGCAGCCAGAAATTCCCAAGACCCAAAGCTCTAGTAGGTCATTGTTTTAAAAAAAATTGAACATACCTTTAGAGTTCTTTTTATCTTGTTGGCAAGGCTTCCTCATTTGCTCCAAACTGAGAGACGTCCCAGCGCAAAGCCCAACACCAGCTTCTTGGGGCGCAACTAAGGTTCAACGACAGGAAATTGAGGCTGGAGGCCGAAAATGCCCCCTCCCACCTCATTTACATGTGTTTTCTTTGAACCTATTGCAGGCACAGGCACTGCCTCACTCCTCAGGAGAAGCTCTGGAAATCCCAGAGCAATTAAAAAGGGACAGAGATCTGGTGTTATCGATCTCTGCTCCCTTTTTCCTAACATCAGGAAAATCAGCCCCTTTATGTTTATTTAAAAGGTTTTATTACAGTGGGGATTTCTGGTTGCTATGTAACATTTTATTGAGCACAGAGAAATCATACAATGGAAATAGCAACAGAGGATTATGCAGTCCCAAAGGCACATTGTTTAAAGTTTGTAGCCATGAGAGGGTTAACATAAACGTAAAGCAGACCTATCATAACTAGTGCAATACTTCAAAGTCAAATTACATTTTTCTAACATGAAAATCGCAAGAACTAACCAAAATATGTTTAATGAACCTGAGGGCAAGTCTTCAAAGCAAAGCCTACGGTTTAACCAGTGCTGGGGCCATTGCCTTTGAACTGTGGAGAAGTAGTTGATCCTGGGTTAGGTTGATCTTTCAGCTGCCCTACTAATCTGGTGAAAAAGGCCTGAACATCAAGTGTTGCCCCCATGTGAAAGTGACAGGTTTGGATAAAAGTGATATATAGTTACAAATGCTACTCCTTTAAGTATGCGTACCTGAATAAAAGCTGATAAACCCATGGATTAAATGCATGTAGTGAATCTTAACCCATGAACAATTCTTTTGAGACTACTTTATGGAGCAGTCAATCAAATTAGAATGGATTGAAGTAATTTTGCTTTGCTGAGTAAACCTAAAAGACAGATTTCTTATTTTGAATTTTTCAGACTCTTTATATATTCTAGACTTAAGAACAATTGAACCGAGCTGCTAATGTTGATTTTAACCAGTTGCTGTCATCAGTCTCCTTTTGTCCCAAAAATGAGACTAAAGTTTGAAATACTGTTGAAAATATTGAGTGCACAGGGTTAAAGAGATTATTGTGATAGATTGTGAAGTAAATGTGTGATAATGTGCACGTACTTCATCATCAGTGTATAGACAAGGTAGGGTTACGCTAGGCATAAACCATTTCTTACATTGTCAGTTTCTTTGTCCTGTGAGTGGTGTTCTGTGAATTCAACACATTAGTTTTCACACTTTCCAGTCCTTTTCTGATATGTCACTAAAAGCAGCTAAGCACAATGCTCCCACTGGTCAAAGTAATCTCCTGTTCTTGGACAATGATTACACAACATTCTAGCTTGTGATGATGGTGTTGGAAGGATATCTCTTATTGAGAAGAAAACATTGCACAATCCTTGGCCCTGTAGTCCTTCCAAAAATTGAATCAATCACCTGAGCAACAATATCCTGGAGGGCTTGCATTTTCAGGCAGACTTAACTTCAAACAAAGCCCTCAGCTACTTCTAAGTAAATACAACAGCTTGAAAAAATGAATTAATAAAAAATACTATTCAGTTATGATTCACACAACGCACTAGAAATGTACATAGCAAACTTAATAAGTTTATTTAAAGAATATATGACAAGCCAGTACTTGACTGGATTTATTTAGTGTATCCGCACTGTCTGCTGTTTACAGTGACTCTCTTTATCAGAATTAATCACATGTTTGAAGAACCTTTGTATCCTTGACCTTTAATTAAATTCAGCTGTTCTGCAATTTCTACTTTTTCAAAAAAAATTCTTTGCTTAGAATGTGAGTCAAGCCTTTGATAATGGGTTGTCACAAAACTATTGGTGCAGTTTGAAGAATGGAACCATGTATTTTGTCAGGTGCATATAAATACAGTATTTTTAACCTTTGCATTTGATTTTCTTTGGATAAGAGAAATGTGATGGACATGGGATCATTTCTGTGTCATGTTATAAAATATTTCTGTGTTGTGTGAAATTGTAGCTGAACAAATACACTGGGATTTTTAATGGAGTTACGTATGCTGTTGCTGTAAGAATTTCCTTTATCTTGACACGAGGCCCTGGGTGTACATAATTGTCAACTGTTGACGAGAAGAGACATTCTGATTCAAAGAGGAAAGCCTGCCTCTGTTTATGGTATGCCCTGAATTCTGACCCCCACCAGGTTGAAATTGTTTGATTAAAACCTTAGACAGCATATTCAAGTTTGTCACTGCGAGTAGAGAGATAGCTATATTATCTGTAAGGACTTGCTATTAGAGTATCCTGTTGGGGTGATGGTTGTTGTCTCAAAATTAACACCTGTGACAGGAAAAGCCTGCTTTAATCTGGAGAAAGCGTTTTTCTGAAAGAACTGGGCCTTCACATCAAAGGAAATGAGGAGCTTATCTGAACGGCAACCTTAGGTGCTTGAGTTCACTTAGTCCAGTGGTGAGATAGAACTCTGTGTGGGGGGGGTGGAGGGCATGCTCTATGTATAAACATCAACAGGCTCAATTTAAAGACTCTGAAAAAGATTGTAAATGCTTTTGTTATTTTGTGTTTTCCCATCCATTGAAGAGGACAGGAGCGTGTTGTGGACAAAATACATGGAACATTGGTGTGAGATCACTCAGTAAAAGGCTAATAGTTAATCCTGTGATATGCAAACCCATTCACTCCATACATAAAGTTATAAGTTTTGGATCATCGGAGGCATGAGTCTGCCAATGGAAGTTGCATTTTGAATTGGACACGAATAAAAAATATTGGAAGAGAGTCCAACTTGTAATGACTTGCATCTGAAGTAGAATAAATTTCATCTTCAGACCTAAAAGTAAAGTTTAAAGTAAACTACCAGAAGTAAAGTAAATTACCAGAAACAATCACCAGTAAAAATGAGTCCTGAGCCCAGAAAGATGGGGACTGAGTTGGAATTAGCTCATTCAGTGCAGGAATAAAGAGACTCAATACAACCATGAGGAGAAGGAAACGAGTGATGCTGTTAAAATGAGAAGGAACAGAATAAGTGTTGTGAAAATATGGTGCTGAGGGGGGAAGAAAAGAATAAAATCAATGTGCATTTATATAGCACCTTTAATGTATAGAAATGTCCAAAGTGCTTCACAGGGGTGTGAGGGAAAAAATGGTTGGCGATCCAAAAACAGAGATATTAGGAGGGCTCACCAATAACTTGGTCAAAGAGATGGGTTTTAAAGGAGGAGATGCAGGTGAGGTGAAGGGGTTTAGGGAGGGAGTTCCAGACCATGGAGCCTAGGTTGTTGAAGGCACGGACGCTAATGGTGGGGCGAAAGGAGGGGACGATACACAAGAGGCCAGAATCAGAGGAATGGAGAGTTGGGAGGGAATTGTAGAGCTGGATAATGGCGAAGGAAGGTATGTCAGCCATATCAAACGCTGTAGAGAGGTCCAGGAGGACGAAAAAGATGATCATAGTCACAGTTGGGGCTATTTCGATGGTGTGGCAGGGGCAGAAACTTAATTGGGAGAGATTCAAGCAGGAAGTTATTGGAGGCATGGGCATGGATCTGGGAAGTGACATGTTCAATGACTTTGGCGAGGAAAGGGAGGTTGGAGATGTGGCCATTGTTTGCCATGATAGAGGGGTGTTTTTGAGGAGGGGGTGTTTTTGAAAGGGACAGCGCCTGAGGGAGTGTGAACCATTTATTATGTCGGTTGGCATGGTAGTCAAGATTACCACCAATGAGGTGAAGACAAAAATGACTGCTGTGTCCCTATCCCCCTGCTCAAAGATTTTATCTACATAGTGCAGTTGTTCCAATTCTAAAACACCAAAGCAGTTTGCATGCAAGGGAATGATATCTACTTTAGAGTGAATATCATTCCTACTGCGAGATATTTGATATTAATTAAGGTGTACAAAAAGGAAGATTAGATGATACAAAATGCAATCACGAGTCACCTCTTCCAGAAAAAAATTATATGTAATGTAATTTTTACCAATACACACATATGCATGTAAAATATATATCAAGGTTTTAACCTATCATCTGTTCCCACAGCACCATGATCAGCGTCAATTTGATAGAAGTGTGGTCGTCACCCTCTTTATAGTACTAACCAAGCCAACTAATCAGCAGCTTTCATTATCAAAACTTATAGCATTTGATTATTTATTTGAGTACCATGACTACTCGCTGAAGTAAATGGGCTTGTATTGTCTGTCATCTATATATTATAGAACGTTAAAGTTAGAGTATGCTTAAAAATATAAGTGCCCTTGCATGAATTTGAATAACCTTCATTTTTAATTTTGTTCATACCATACCTATTGCCAGTTTTGCAAAATCACCTGCAGCTGTCTCGCTGGATGAAATGGACGGTGAAAAATGACATGTTTTGTGGCATGTGTCATGCCTGAACACACTCTAATTACAGCTTCAGATTATATTTATAGTATTTTTGTCTGCCTATTCTAAAGAAAGTATGCAGACAAGTGTTTCCTAAAACAATTTTTAAATCAAAACTTATTATTTTTCCTTCAAGGAACAGAACTTTCCAATTTCTCTCACGATTCAGATCAGTCTCCTCCAGTCAAGCAGATATATCTTTAATAGATTCTGGCATATAATAAGAAAGAACTTGCATTTATATAGTGCCTTTCACAACCCCAGGATGTCCCAAAGTGCTTCACAGCCAATGATTACTTTTGACGTGTGGTCACTGTAAGAAAATGAACACATTCCAACTAATCTGCAACAACCCTTTTTCAAAGATAGTTAAATAATTTCAAAATAGAAAAATATTTTCCAGGTCTCACAGGCACAGTTATGGAGGCAGTTATGCTCAATAAAATGATGTATAACCAGCCATTACCTTGATTGTCATTAGACTTGAAATAGAGTTTTCAAAATGGATCCTAATTATTCAATGTCATATGATGATGAGCTTATCAAACTAATGTCGTCTGACCCCTCTGCATCCATTGACACAATCAACCATTTCCATTGTCCAGTGCAGGAGGACTTATCCAGAGATTCTCCAACAATGGTTTCTCTTTCCCCCAGGCTCCCCCCTTCTCCCTGGACCAATGCCTTTGGAGTCCCTCAAGGATCTATCTTTATCTCTGTCCCCATCAATATGCTGCCCCTTGGCAACATCATCCAAGGACAATGACTGAGAAATTTGCCTTGTACCCAAAACAGTTTCACACACCTGCCGGCCTGGCTCTGCAAGCCAAATTTGGCATCAGACCTCATTTGAATGAAACCAGCGAGCTGTGGGCACCAATCGGGTGTGCTGGTGCAAATTGCCGGTCATGGTTTGACGAATTCCGGCTGGCTCCGATGCCAAACCGGCCCGTAAGTAAGACCTGGGAAGGAGAAGGGCAGAAGCGGAGGGGGATGTGTCTGAGCCGGGCAGCAGCCCGCAGTATTTTTGTGGAGCCAGGTGCACTGTAACTTGTAAAAAATGTTGTGGTCATTTCTTGAGCTGTCTCCACTGGTCCCTTTAAGGAGTACTAGTTACGCCACTCTAGACATAGTACAACTAGATCCGCCCATTTGTATCTGAATTCTGCATCGGGGTCCTACAACTGGTGTTAGGACCCTGATTTGCATATTCCAATGGTCTCCAGGCTGGCCTCCTGTCTTCCACCCTCCATAAACTTGAGCTCATCCAAAACTCTGCTGCCCATATCCTAATTCACTCCAAGTTCGTTCTCCCATCACCCCTGTGCTCGCTGACCTACATTGGCTCCCAGAACGCCTCGATTTTAAAATTCTCATCCTTGTTTTCAAATCCCTCCATGGCCTTGCCCCTCCCTATCTCTTTAACCTCCTCCAGCCTTACAACCTTCTGAGATCTCTGCACTCCTCCAATTCTTGCTCCTTGCGCATCCCCGATTTTAATCGCTCCACCATTGGCGACCGTGCCTTCAGCTGCCTAGGCCAAGCTCTGAAATTCCCTTCCTAAACCTCTCTACCTCTCTCTTCCCCCTTTAAGACGCTCCTTAAAACCTATCTCTTTGACTAAGCTTTTGGTCATCTGTCCTAATACTTCCTTATGTAGCTCGGTGTGAATTTTTTTTTGATAACGCTCCTGTGAAACGCCTTGGGACATTTTACTACGTTAAAGGCGCTATATAAATGCAAGTTGTTGTTGTACAAAGGTACCTGTTTCAGGAGAGTACCCTGGACAACTAAAAGGAGCCAGCTTCCCATATGGCAACCGACATACTTGCAGGGCAGATCGGACATGGGAGATCACAACCCAAAATGCATCTCCCTATCATTCATTTTATGCCCAAAAAATAGCCACATCCAAGTTGAATTTCTCCCCCATGATGTCAGAATCCTCATGTACAAATGACACCCAGCTCCATCTATCTTGAGCCCTCCACTGCATCTGTGCTGATTATCTGACACCTAGGGCTCGAATTTAGCAGGCCTGCGGGTTCCCAGCGGGTGGTCCTCCGGGAGCGTGGAAAACGCGGACGGGTAATTGTGTGCGTCCCCCACGCGATCGCGGGATAATTGAACCCATTAAGGCCTGCTTCCGGGTTCTGCGCTCCCCAGCTGCGTGCCGGCCGGCTGCGCATGCGCAGTACCGTCGACGCGATGTAGGAGCTCCAGTTAAAGGGGCAGTCTCCCAAAGCCCCTCCTGCTGCAAGCAAGAGGTCTGGGAGAATGGCTCAACAAAGGGGAAAGGCTGCGCCCCGTTTTTCAGATCTGGCACTGCAGCTGATGCTGGAGGGCGTGAGGAGGAGGAGGGAAACACTCTTCCCTGAGGATGGGCGCAAGTTCCCTGCCGCCGCAACCAGGAAGGCATGGGCAGAGGTGGCGGCGGAGGTGAGCAGCAGAGGCAACACCCCAAGGACTTGGGAGCAGTGCCGCAAGCGCTTCAATGACCTGACTAGGTCTGGCAAGGTGAGTACACCAACGCACCCTCCCACATCCCGTCCCCACCATCACGCCAAGCAGATCACAACCCCCTCCTGCACAGCCACCACTGCGCTCCATCAGCAATCCTCACAGCCACTCATTCACCATCCTCGCCGTGCACGCAAGTACCCACCGTCCCTGACCCCACCCGAACACTACTACACACCCCAATCCCCATGCAATGGGATGGGCACGTGGCCCACACTTCCTCCCATCCGTTCCGCGCCACGCTCAACCCAACCACACCGATGCTCGATGCGTCTCACGATGCAAGACGCACCCACTCACACATCTGTGTTTTGCCTTCACAGGAGAAGAGGAGCAAGAACAACCGCGAAAGGGCACGCACCGGAGGTGGGCCGCCGCAAGTGGTGGAGCTCACCGACGCAGAGGTGGAGGCGCTCGACCTCGCCCGCACGCGACATTGCCTGTCGGTGGCCGATGGCGAGTGTGTCGCTGCCGAAACGGCCGGTAAGGGAAAGCTGACACTCAACACCCATGATCGCGAGTGACCGTATCATCACCTGCCATCAGGCGCACTGTCAAGTTGGTCCACATGCCTCAAAGTGCCCTCTGTTCTCTTGCAGGTCCGTCTTTGGATCAAGCGAGCGTGGAGGGCGATTCCTCAGAGGACATGGCGGTCTCTGAGGGTGCATCGTCACATCAGAGCCAACCATCCACCAGCGCAGAGACACGCACCTCGGTGGGTCCCCCTCGCCAACTAGTTGGGGTAGCACTTGGTGAGTCACTGCGCACGAGTGAGCATGAGCAGACCCTGGTGGCAGGGGCAGCCGCGGAGGGTCCGCGACGGAGGGAGCACTCATCTCCAGGCTCTGCTCAGCCGGACCCAGATGCTGAACCCAGGGGGCCACCAGAGAAAAGGAGAGTCGTCGAGGGCCACCAGCTAATTGCTGAGGTGCTGGCAGAGGTGCCGCGCGCATTGTCCACAATAGCGCAGGCGATGGAGGAGTCCACCTCCTGCATGTGGGCATTGGTGGCGCAGGCACAGGAGGGTACCGGCGACACAGTGTCGCGGGTAGGTGCGGGACTGTCTGCGGTGGAGGACAGGCTGGCCTCCCTCGAGCGTCACTCACAGCTCCACTCCGAGTCCTTGCAGGCCCTCACAACGTCTGTACGGATTCAGGGTGAGCAACATTCCGACGCCACCAACAGGCTGAGGGATACACTAGGGGTGGCCTTGCAAGGCCTCACACATGCCATCCAAACTGCCGTCCAGCAGGGTGGAAGGGGTGATGTGGGCCGAGGCCAAGAGAGGGATGATGGTGACCGGGGACATGGAAGCGGGGACGCCTCTCAAGGCGTCCCCACGTCCCACCCGTCGCCCACCTCTCAACCAGCACCCGCAATGGTGCCTCCTCTCCAGGTGGCCGAGTCTGCCCCTGCCCCGGTGCAGGAGGAGCAGTCTGTGGAGGTGCCCTCACGGGCACCGAAACCCAGGGGCCGTCCGCCAAAAGCATCTACCCGGTCAAGGCAAGAAGACGAGCAACCTGCCACTACCTCTGCTGGAGCCACAGGGGTAGCACCACGTAGGGGTTCCCGGAGAAGAATTCCAAAGGCCTTATAATCACAAAGGGAATACACCAGGGTGTTTATTATTTTGTACTTTGTTTCTTAAATGATGTCAGAATTCCAGATATTAAATAGTCTATTCTCACCACTCCTGCCACCTCTCGTCCATTCTTCCGCGGCTTGTGCAATAGTTGCGTTCCGTGGAGGCCATCATGACGGCGAACACCTCCTGCCACCCATTGGGCACACTGCTGTGGGTGCAGGATTACTGGCAGCACTCTTCAGTGGAGGGGGCTGGTATGGCCGCTCGCATGTGCAGGTGAGGAGATGCGAGCGCATCGCAGTGTCTGACTCTAGGAGAACCGTTGACGTATGAGTGCGTCCCTGGCCTGGCGACCATCCCGGTGAGTCGCGGCTCGGCGCATGGGTCGTCCAACATCCTCGGGCGCGTCCTCCTCCTCCGCCTCCTCCTCCTCTGCCTCCTCCTCCTCCTCCTCCTCGCCCTCGCCTTCCTCAATGTGGGTGGCGGGTGTGGATGGGGCCTCCTCCAGCGGCACCCCTCTCTGTTGGGCCATGTTGTGCAGGGCACAGCAGACAACTATGATTCGTCCCACTCTGAATGGTGTGTATTGGAGCGCTCCCCCAGAACGATCAAGGCACCTGAAGCGCATCTTGAGAAGCCCTATGGTCTTCTCAATTGTAGACCTGGTAGCAGTGTGGCTGTCATTGTACCGACGCTCCGGCTCGGTGATGGGGTTCCTCAGAGGTGTCATGAGCCACGTGTGGAGGGGATACCCCTTGTCGCCGAGGAGCCAGCCGTCGCCGGCGTTGGGTGCCTGCAGGATGGGCGGGACGGCGGACTCCCTGAGGACGAAGGCATCGTGGCAGCTGCCGGGGTATCTGGCGCACATGTGTAGGAATCTCTGGCGGTGGTCACAGATGAGCTGGGCGTTCATGGAGTGATACCCCTTCCTGTTGATGAACAGCCCTGGCTCATGCGGAGGTGCCCGTATTGCGATGTGGGTGCAGTCGATTACACCCTGCACCCGTGGGAAGCCGGCCATGGCATGGAATCCAACCGCCCTCTCCATCTGGCTGCGCTCGTCCATGGCGAAGTTGATGTAGTGGGAGGCCCTGCGGAACAACCCATCGGTGACCTGCCTTATGCACTTGTGTGCAGAGGACTGACAGACCCCGGTGATGTCCCCGGTGGCACCCTGGAAGGAACCGGATGCGAAGAAGTTGAGGGCAGTGGTGACTTTGACGGCGACAGGTAAGAAGATGCTGCTTGGTCCATCAGGGAGCAGCTCGTCGTTAAGGAGGCTGCAGATGTCGGCGACTACCTGGCGATTGACTCTGAGCCTCCGTATGCACTGCTCCTCGGAGAGGTCCATGAAGCTGAGCCTCGCTCTGTACACCCTGTGCGGAGGGTAGTGCCTCCTGCGACGCATCTCTCTCTGCGGTTGCCCTCCCTCCTGCTGTGCAGGTGGGTGTGCCGCAGCACCGTGTTGGGGGGCCCCACCTCTCCGAGGCGGACGGCGTGGACTGCTGGCTGCAACACGCCTGGTTTGAAGGGTCCTGTTTCCCCCAGTGTGGGAAACTGACTGATTTGAACGTAAAATCCCACACTTCCTCTTTTGACAGCTGCTTCAGCTCATTAACTGACCACAACGAGCAAGTTAAGTGCTCTCAAGTGGAACCCCGCTGGCTTTAATTGCCTGCGGGATTCCCACCAGCGGGGCTTGCGCGCGCAGCCCCGCACGTCAGCGCGGTACCCGGAAGTGGCCGGGATTTCGTCCGAATCCGGTCACGTGATCGGAGATCGGGATTTTCGGGGCCCCCCCGCTGGAAACCCGCAGGTAACCCGACCCTAAAATCGAGCCCCTAGTCTTTGATGAGCCGCAATTTCCAATTTGAACATTGGGAAGGTGGAAGCCATTGTTTTCGGCCCCTGCCGCAATCTCCATACCTTGCCAATGATTCCAGCCCGTTCACTGGCCACTGTCTCAGGTTGAATCAGACTGTTTGCAACTTAGGACTCCTATTCGACCCTGAGGTGAGCTTTCAAAATCACAAAGGCCGCCTACTTCCACATCCGCATGCCTCCGCCCATCTGCTGAAACTCTCATCCATTTCTTTGTCTCACCTCCAGATTCAACTATTCCAATACTCTCCTGATTGGCCTCCCATCCTCCATCCTCCATGCTCTGTAAACTTCAGCTCATCCAAAATTCTGCTGCCCACATTCCTATCCTTCATGGCCTCACCCCTCCTTATCTCTGCAACCTCCTCCAGCCTTACAACCGTTGGCAGCCATGCCTTCAGCTCTTTTAATTCCATCCCTAAACCTCTTCATCTCCCTCACCTTCTTTAAGACCCTCCTTAAAACTCACCTCTTTAACCAAGCTTTTGGTCACTTCTCCTAGTATCTCTTTTGACACAGTATCCATTTTTGTCTGATCACACCTCTGAAGCACTTTGGGATATTTTTCTACATTAAAGACATTGTATAAGTGCAAGTTGTTAAGATCATAATGCCTTAATTTCCAATTATTTCTAAATATATTTTTCTGGGGGCGGGTGGTGGGATATTAATTAGAGCACTTACAAATGGGGTTTGAATTCAGCTGGAACTGGTTGGTTGCAATTATAAGGTGTTATTAAATTGGTGTTTCTTTAGCTTGGTTAGTGCGAAAGCTGCATCTGTGCGCCAGCACCCTGTGTTTACACTGCTCAGCAGCTCCCTTATCCAGAAGATAGTATCATAGACATGTGAAAAGAAATTGGTCTATGATTCCACCACTGAGATATGGGAGCCTGTTTTAGCAATATGAACACAGGAAACCAGCACATGGGCACTACCCTTCTGTGATCTGAATGAACTAAATATGAATATAAAAGTGCCTATACTTCCATTTTCATTGTGGTGGTGTAAGTGGACAAAGCAAAACTATGCTGTGAGATTACATCACTTGGAGAGGGTTGAAGACTGCAGTTGGCAATCCACCTCAAGGAGGCCATGAGGAATGTAGGTGTTGGAAATATAAATATTACTGTGTTTAGGGTACATTGTTGGGATAATGTAAAAAGACCTGTACAAAGCACCCGTTTGTGTGATTTCTGGGATACTTAATAGTGGAACTTGAATTGTGTTAACTGTACAATAGTGGTGCTTAATTAGTTGAAATTTGCCTTCACATTTGAAAGTCACATCAGGATCATAAAATGTACATAATTGGGCCTGTCAAAGTTAAAGCACTAACTTGCAATGATATTTAGTTTATGATCTCTTTTACATCTGATGCTTAAGGCAAAATATTGTAGTTCAGATCCCTCACACTTTCAGATTATTTAGAATGTTGTGTGCCTAACAAAATTAGTAGAGTTAAGATAGTTTTTTTGTCTCAGCAAAGTGGTGGTGATTAAGTGCACTTGGATAACTTCTACATGGTAATCAGCGTAAAAACATAATGTTCCAATCTTACAAGGGATCCTATAATGGTTTTTATACACACAATTCACCTTTTTATACTCCCGACTCATTCTGAAGTATGTTACACACAGTCACAATCTTCCTGGTTGTTATATTTAAAAAGAAATATAGAAAAAAAGTGTGATGTGATGTTTCCATTCTTTCCCTGGAAAGATACTAAATTCATTAAATAGCATAAAGTACAAATTGAATGCCTTTATCAAGGAAATAGTTGTGAACATTTACTGAGACTCTCGTGTATCTCAATTCAATATCTATTCTTTATTGTGTGAAATATGGCCTTACAGTAGCTGCTGTTGTAAATTGCATTTGAAGATTAATCTTGTTGACCTAAGGTTATTCTAAATTCCAATGGAAATGTTTTACAATTTGTTTGAAACATTTTTGATGTCATTTGTCAGTGACTCCATCTTATATCAGCAAAACAGTGTTTTATAATTGAGCATAGTTAAGTGTACAAATGCTGTGTCGGTTCTTGTTGGTTCAGTAATTGTTGCCATCATGCTTAAGTTTCACAGTTAATACAGAAGCACTAGATTTTTAAACGTGCAATGAATATTTACAATATTTCAGATTAGCTAAATTTTTGATCTGTATTAACATTTTTAGTTACAAATTTTAGTGTTTTAGTTAATATGGGAAACCAACTTTACTCCCCCCTTTAATGATTATCCATTGTAAAATAAATGTTTGCTCAGGAGGGTAAGGAGTAGAGATTACATGTTTTGAGAAACTCAGAATTGTTTGAGAGTTCTGATGAGGAACTGTATTTCTCCATTATTAATTATCTGTTGTAACTCAATCCCATTTTATGTTAGATGATCCAGTCACTGTTGGAGGCATTCAACCACCGCATCAAATTAAAACTGTACATCGATCACCTGACCACACTTTGCCTGGAGCGGAATCCACAAGTCTTGGCAGGATTGCCATCATTACCAGTCAACGAGGAAGAGGAGGATGAGGTTTCCCGGGAGCGCCAGTTGCAGAGTTTGACACCTGAACAGGTGAGATATTCTAATTATATCCTTCACAGAACTGTTTTGGGTGTTGCAGTATTGCTTGAGATTCTACAGCTGGGGGAAGGCAAGACGTTCACAAAATATTTAATTTACAGGTAGAAATGTTACCTTTTCTTTAAATCAAGAATGACAAAGACTGATCACTGTGCTCTTTGCAGTTGATTGTAAGGTGGAAAATCTTTATTAGCTTAAAATTTAGTGCTTAAGAGTGAATGAGAGAGCATCCTACACCAGTTCTGTTATGGAACATTTACCTATGACTAACCCGAGCTATTTGTAGTATAAAATAATGAAAATGGTATTCCAATTGTACTTATGGATACTGTGAATGAGAAGATGTTGGAGAATTTGTTACATAGGTATTTGACCTCTTCACCCAAACCGTGCTGAGTAGTATCTGTAAATCGCAAAGAATCCATTGAAGTACTGCTCCATTGAAAATAAAGAGGTTTTCAGATTTTGCTGCTTCACAATAATAAAAGTTAAGCAATCTGAACATATGCACCAGTGGGTACACAAAGCAACTTTGAGCTATTAAATAGCTCATTATGTAGCTTTTAATCCAGTCACATGGGAAACTACGAACTGTAACAACAGCTCATGAAACGTGAAACTATGGGAACAGCTGAGTAAATGCAAACACATTCTGATTTTAGAAAGCTGATAATATGAAAGATAACTGTGAGAGACCCCCCTCTGTTGTGGTTACGTTGAAAAGTAGCTGGGTTTAAAAAAAAGTGTACAACATTCTTTTTTATGTTCTAGAAAGAAGCACATTTTTTTTTAAAGAAATAAAGGTTTTAAATAAACTTCTACTTTCTGATCCATGCTTGAGCCTTGTGCACTATTTACATCGCCAGGTTGTCATCAACGAGAACTTCGTTGTCCATTGCAAACCGACAACGTAAACAGCGCTGAATTGCAGCGGCCCCATTCGCTACTGAAAACAATGTTTTCTGCGGCTGCTTTATTGGCAACAAAAGCAGAACATGTGCTTGCAGATGGAGGCAGCTATGGGTTTTTTTTGAGTGCTGACAGGCTGAGCAGCTTATCCTGCCCATACAGGATAACGAAGCAGTTAGTATGCTCACTGGCCCATACAGACCTTCACAGCCATTGCAGGAAGGTATGTTTGCTAGCAATATATTAGCACACCAAAACATTGTAATAGCCACGCGTGTACAGTTGGAAAGCAAAACTGGCTGCTGTAAAACCATCATTTGTATAACATCCAGGACCTGGAGCACTGCTTTGTTATTAGACAATAGCCATTGTCTATTTTTTCAAGCAACACAAGTAGAGAACTCAAACCCAAAAGAACTGCAGACATTCTTCTATGGCTCTGATATTTCTGGGGCTGCAATGGAAGGGCCACTTACTCATGGTGTCTGATATTACATATGCAAGAGTCCAAGTTAATATTGAAGCATTCATTTATTTGAAAATACCGACTTATTGATCATGTGTTGAAGTTGTCAAACAAGAAATAATTGTAATGTTTTACAGGATGTGGGACTAATTGGATTGCTCTTTTAAAGTGCCGGCACAGGCACAATGGGCTGAATGGCTTCCTTCTGTGCTGTATCATTCTATGATATGAATCTTATGTAATAGAATCCATACTTTTGCCTGACACTAACACTGACAGGTAAAGGAAACATATCAGGATATCCACAAATTGTCAGGCTTCTCAAGATGAAGTAAATTATTTTAGTACACTAAAAACCTAAAGGAATTTTCAGGGTTCTGAGAAATCCTGTTTGAGCTCATTCGCTAATATTTGCCAATTTCTTTTGGGAAAATAAATAAGTTCAAACTTTGTCTGTTTTACTTGACTTTGTAATCGATAAACAGCTATGCCAGGATGTTAATAGCTGTCCTCCCATTTCTGGGTTAATTTTAGGATTGCTGCAGAATTGTAGTAAGGTGTAGGAATGTCGGAAAGCAGGCCCAGTCCTCCTCCAACTTCAGCCGAGCATTTCCAGCACTCCTCCAACTTCAGAACTGAATTAAATGTTTAACTGAAATGAAATGTTACCACTATAGTATAATGCTCTCCCAGCGAGCAGTCTTTTCACACTTTCCATCACATGAAGAGGGTAGAAGAGCTGCCCACTGGGAGAGCAGCATAGTGTTGTAATAAAGTTTTTATTTCAGTTAAGTGCTCGACTCAGCACTGAAATTGGAAGAGTGCTGGACTCAGCGGTTGATATTCCCAAGTTATTTCATGTTATTTTAAGGTACCATAACACTCTGAAAATGAGCATAGGAACAAGCTAATAACTACAATTGTCCTGAAGCATAGGTCAACCATTTGTAGATTACAAAGCTAAATGTGTAATATAAGCAAGTTTAAACTTCAGTTTGATGCACAAAGAAATGGTAGACTCTTGGGCAAAACTTCAAGTAAGATTTTTGTCAGCCTTTTATTCTTTTAAAAGAATAAGAATTATGGATAACACATTGTGGTTCTTTGGCATTCAGAATTGTGTTGGTTTTGAAGATTTTAATTAGGTATCAATAAGCAAATAACTGATTCTGCTAGTTGGTACACAAGCTACCTTTGACTACCTGCAAAGCTGGCTATATATACTAACTACCAACCCTCACCATCTCAATCCCTCTCTCCCTAGGAATAATGAGCTTGCCTGCACCACTGCAATAATTGTACAAATGCTCTGTCATTAGTCAGCTGGACTTTAGACACCTTCCCCACTCGATCCTCAGGAAAAAAAAAATGGATGCGTGCACTCCATTAAATTACCAGAGACCAAATGTTCCCTCTAGATCGTCAATAATTAGTGCCCTCCGAATAGTAATAAGTGATGATAAATTTATTGAACAGATATTGTTGCAGTAGCTCCAGCTACAGAAGACAGCCACTTGCTCATAACTGACCAAGATGGTGAATACAGATTATGGTGGCATTTTCACATAGAGGGTGGATTCTTTCCCTGCTCGTGTACACCACCATTCTTTACTTAAAAGCCCATTCCAGTCTGAAATCATAGAAATTGGGCAAAGATTGCAGTTTTTGAATTCTAGTTCATATGGTTCCATTCCGGCCATTTTAGCACTTAAATTTTATTGAGTTTTTATTCCAAGTGATAAACCAAAATAAATTTAAATTATTTTAGAATTTTAATTCATTTTTTTACAAATACCTTTACTGTGTATAAATAGGATAGATATTGAACTACTTGTATGAATATATTATGCAAGCAATACTGCTTGTCCAACATCCAGTCCTGGGTGAGCCGCAATTTCCTTCAATTAAACTTTGGGAAACCATCATCTTCGGCTCCACCACGAACTCCGTATCCTTGCTACCAATTCCAGCCGCCTCCCCAGCCACTGACTTTAGTTAACCCAGTCTGTTCCTATCCTTGGCATTCTATTTGACCCAGAGTTGAGTGTCCAATCCCATATCCTCTCCATTACAAAAACCACCGATTTCCACCTCCATAACATTACCCGTCTCCACCCCATCTCAGCCCATCTGCTGCTGAAATCCTATCCATGTGTTTGTCACCTCCAGACTTGACTCTTCCAATGCTCTCCTGGCCGGCTTCTCATCTTCCACCCTCCATAACCTTCAGCTCATCCAAATATCTACTGCCCGTATCCTATCCCACATCTAGTCTCGCTTATCCATCACCCCTGTATTCGCTCACCTACATTGGCTGTCAGTTCCTTAACGCCTCCAATTTAATATTCTCATCCTCATGTTTAAACCTTCATGGTCTCACCCCTCCTCATCTCTATAACCTCCTCCAGCCCTACAGCAATCCCAGAACTCTCCGTTTCTCTGACTCTGGTTCTGGATTCCTTCCCTAAACCTCCCCACATCACCTCCTTTAAGACCTTCTTTGAAACCCACCTCTTTGACCAAGCTTTTGGTCATCCCTCCTAATGGGCTCGATATTAGCAGGGCAGCGGGTTCTCAGCAGGGGGTCGACTGGGCGCGTGGGTAACGTGCCCGGTGAAATCGGGGTGCTCCGCACGCAATTACAGGATAATTGGAGCCACTTACCTGTGCTTCCAGGTTTCCCGCTGGTAAGCTGCGCGGCAGGCGAACTGCGCACGCGCAACAAGGTCTGTCAGCTGGAGGAGCCCTATTTAAAGGGGCAGTCCTCCACTGACTGGTGCTGCAGAAAATAGGAAAAATTACAGCATGGAGCAGCCCAGGGGGAAGGCTGCTCCCAAGTTTAATGATGCCTCACTCCAGGTATCATTGGATGGGGGTGAGGAGGAGGGGCAGGATAGAGATCTTCCTCCCGGCGGGCAGGAGGAAGCAGCCTGCCTCTGCCACAAAGAAGGCCTGGCTCGAGGTGGCAGAGGAGGTTACCAGCACCACCAACATATCGCGTACCGCATAGAGTGCAGGAGGCGCTTCAATGACCGAAGTAGGTCAGCCGAAGTGAGTATACTTACTCGTTCCCCTACACTCCGTCTGCCACATCACCACCCCCACCCCCACCCCCACCCCCCATCTCCTTCTGCACTGCCAACACTATTCTATCACATCACCCCTCACACCCAATCAAAGCTCATCCTCATCTTACCTGCACTTACTCACCTCGCCAGTACTCATCCCGCCACTACCACTCAACCCAATCCTCATACAATCTCATGGCTGTATCTCATACTCACCGATGCAGCTCTTTCACGGTCAGCCTCACTCTCAACCTGCCACTACCTGTGCTGCAGCCACAGGGCATGCATCACATATGTGCAGTAGGAAGCGTAAGGCAAACGTGTTTTGAGCATGAAGGGTGTTTGAGGGTTTGTCATGGTGTTTACCTATATTTAATTTCTGATCAACTCACATAACATATTATATTGTCACCACTACTGCCACGTCTTTGCGAATCTTGTTTGGTTTGTGCAATAATGCCCTTTCCTGAGGATCACTATTGAGACCCACAACTCATGCCACCCATTGTGTCACTGCAGAGTGGGTGTAGGTGTATTTGCAGGGCTCTTTTGTGCAGACAACTTAGAGACATCGGCGATATCCCCGGTGGCACCCTGGAAGGATGCGGAGGAGAAGTTGGTGAGGGCGGTGGTGACTTTGACAGCGACGGGTAAGAAGATGGTGCTCGGGCCAGCCGGGAGCAGCTCGGCGTGAAGGAGGCTGCAGATGTCCACGACTACATGTCCACGGAAGCTGAGCCTCAGTCTGTAAACTCTGTGGCGAGGGTAGTGCCCTCTGCGAAGCGTCTCTCTGTGGTTGCTCTCCCTCCTGCTGTGCAGGTGGATGTGTCACTGCACTGTGTTGTGGAGCTCCACGTGTCAGAGGTGGACGGCGTGGCCGGCGAGGCTGGTGATGCTGTTCGCCCTCCAAGGAGGTCATGACTGCAGCTACGGCGGCCCCCATCCGGAAGATGTACATCTGAGGGGGTCCGCAAGGTAGGTAAATGTGTCTGGACACCGAGGTAAGTGTGCAAGTTTATGCATTTGATAGTTAGGAGGAGGGTGCCCCCCTCCCCCACCTGTCAAATGGACCTTTGCAGCTGCCACAGGCTGGTGGCTGCAACGCGTCCATTTCAACTGGGAGTGTTTCCCCCAGTATGGGAAACAGTCTCAGTTAATTGCAAAATCCGATCCCTCCTAAAATATCAGGTCAGTCAGATCTGTAAACAACCTGAAATACCTGTTCAAGTACATTAAGTGGCACCCCGCCGGCTTTAATTGCCGGCGGGAGTCCCACGTGCGGGGGCTGCGCGCGCATGTGAGCACGTCACTGGGGAACCCGGAAATGGTGCGGGTTGGAGCCGGGCTCCGGACCCGCCCCGGGAATCCAGGATTTTCGCAGCCCCCCCCGCCACGAACGCACCCGACCGCGGGTGCGAAAATAGAGCCCAATATCTCCTTTGGCCCATCCATGAGTTTTCTGCATAAATCTTCCCCATGTTCCTTTCCCCCAACCTCTTCAATATTCCCCCTGCAACACTTGCTTCTTCATTCCCACCAACTCAAATACTTTCACTCGGGGGAATTAGATAATGTTAGTGAGGAAGTGGCACTGGGTAATTTATAGAGCTTGAGTGAACTGAAGGAATGGGAAATGGGTGAGGATGTGGCATCTTTCCAGTGGAGGCTGAGGAGAAGGCTGCCTCTGGCTTTGGAATCATGGGACCCAGAACTCATGGGTACTTGTCTGAAAAGATGGATTTTCGAGAAGCACCCTACCTACGTGCAGGCTCTGAAGTCAGTCTCCAAGGAGATGTGGCAACTGGCAGGTGTGACTCTTGAGTCTACAGCTCTTACTTGTGGAAACGTCAGGGAAGCTTTTTCTTTGTTTCAGACATCAATGGAATGCCTGGCAGCTTCACTGGAATCTCAGCAGACTCCCACCTAAAAGCTGCCAGTGACCAGAAACGGCATCTCTGGTGGCAATAGGGAAAGAATAGACAGCAGCTTACATACCGACCTCCAGGCCATGGCATGTGGTGAATGTGTAAATCCAGAATACTATTTCAAGTTAAATCATAACATAGAACCTTAGCAGTTTACACTCAGAAGGAGGCCACTCAGCCCATCATGTCTGTGTCAGCTCTTTGCCAAAACAATTCAGAACTGGCTTGCTCTCTCCCAATAGGCATATGTCTTTGTTTATTTCAAATATTTATCTAATTTTGTTTTAAAAGATTTAGTGGTTTCTGTCTCAACCCTGTAACAAAACATTTCATGCTTCAACAGTCTTCTGTGTGAAGGTATTTCTCCTCTCCTCAATCTCTTAGTGATAATTTTAAATTAATGACCCTCTTTATTTCCAAGAGGAAATATTTTTCCCTATTCCCTGTATAATTTTTAAAACTTCTATTAAATCTCCTCTTCGCCTTCTCTGCTCTAGTGGAAATAGTCCCAGCATCTCGTCTCTCCTCATAACTATCCCTTGCATAATCCTGCTGGATCTACACTATATGTTCTCATTGTCTTTAATGTTGTTTCTATAATGGAGCAACCAAAACTTCACAAAGCACTGTAGCCTAACCAATGTTTTATATAAATTAATCATTACGTTACTCTTGTACTGTCTGACCCAGCTATAAAAAAAATTCTAATGAACTTTTTTACTTCCAGAGAATTATGTATTTTAATTTGTATGTTTCTCTGTTCATCCACATCTTTCAGTAACTTTCCATTTATGTATATTCCCAGTTCTTGTTTCTTTTCTCCCAAAAATGAATCACCTCAGACTTAACCACATTAAATTGCAACTTCCACCTGCTTGGCGGTTCTACTAACCTATGTCTTCCACAAGTCTTTGTCACTGTTGCCAGAACTCCCATTTGTGTGTCGTCAGCAAATTTCAAGATTTGTGCTCCTTATACTCGAGACTAAAAGTGAACCAAGCGCTAACCTGGAGTGCAATCCTTCCAACCCTGCTCCAATCCAAGCCACACCCATTTGCCCTGTTTGTTTTCTCGCTATAGGCTAACTTCTATTCATAGTGCTACATTTCTTCTTATACATATGCCTGAATTTTCTACAGAACCTCTTGTGAGACTCCTTATCGAATGCCTTCTGAAAATCTCTGTACACTAAAGGAGTTTCCTGGCTGTATTTCCAGTGCATAAACAGGACAAGTAAATTTTTATGGCAGGGAATTTGAGCAGAACCCGTTTCCGCTAGATTTCCGTTATTAAATCGCTTCTGCCGAGTTCCCTCACATTATTTTGGCTCTTCACTCGATCCGCCCTTGTGCCCTCATTTAAATATATGGTAATAAAGGTCAGTGGCTTTTACACTCTGGCATACCTGTTGCTGGGATTATTTGAGACAGGCAACAGTGAGGAGTTTGTGAGCTTGAAGATTCTAGATAGTCTGATTAGTAATTTCTGCAGCTAGGAAACACTTTTTGTAGCAATTTTCTTTTTTCTGCCGACACAGACCTGGAAATTGTTTCTCACTGACACTGACCACCCCTTGCTCCTCCTCCTCCCTCCCCCCCCTCCCCCCCCCTCCCCCCTCCAAAACCAAACCTCTGCCCACGGTGGGGGTTTCTCCAGAGCAGGTATGGCATTGCCCATGGGCATACTCGTGTGCAATTTATCATGGGAGAGGAGGAGCAGCACACAAAGGAGAGTCAGGCAGCATTGAAGTGCAAGATCCCAAATTCAAACCCCCATAGCCAGAGTTCATTGTGAAGGGTTAATTGTACAATTGCTCCGTTAAAGGGGTGAAGAGTGGGCAAGGAAGGAAAAGGAAAAGGAGAAGAGTGATGAAGACGTGTGGTGAAATTTTCTGAGAGTCAAGTGAATCAGCCAAGTGCTGCACCTTCATACCTAGTTGTCGGCTGCTGAATTGTTCAGCCAGAAGTGTCTTTTTAAAGGCTTCACTCTAATTTCCATGCACTGCAGCAGATTACACCTGTTTTACACAGGATTTATGTCAATCACTATTCTAATAAGTATGCAAATAAGCTAACCCAGGAAACCTTCATGTAAGTATCTCTCCTGACCCTCCGCGGGCACATTTTTTTTCCATTGGCGAGGAAGTTCACCCCTACATCTATTGCATTCCCTTTATCTATCTAATTGGTCACTTCTTTTAAAAAAATACTGTATTAAATTTGTCAGACACGTTTTGCTTTTCACAAATCCATGTTGGCAGGCCTTGATTAACCCATGCATTTTTAAATGCTTATTGATTTTATCTCGAATTATGGACTTTAATAATTTGCCTGCAACTAACATTAGACTAACTGGTTTATAGTTACCCAGTTTATCCTTCTCTCCCTTCTTGAACAATGGTATTACATTGTCTGCTCTGCAGCCCCATGGCACAGTTTGCATATTTAAGATGAAAAATTTGGCCAGAGCCTTTGTTGTCTTCTCTCTGACCTCAATAGCCTCGGGTGCAGTCCATCAGAGCCCGGTGATTTATCCACCTGACTTCTGCTATTTTTTGTTAAGAACAATTCCTTTTCTACAGTTAGCTCTACCAATTGCGCCATATCCTCCTTTAGTACACCTTTGTTCTCACCTCCACCATCATTTGTAAAAACCAATGCAAAATATTTATTTAATATCGCTGTCATATCTTCATCCTGCAGATTAGCCTCCCTTCTTCATTCGCAACTGGTCGTAACCTCTCATTAACTATTCTCTCTTTATACGATTATAAAGGCCATTACTATTTACTCATATATTATCTTTTTTCATATTTACATGTAGCCCTTTGAATTTCCTTTTCACCCCTACTACACTTCTATATTCCTCATGATTATATTTAATACTGTTGGCCCTAACTAGCATATGCCTTACTTTTAAATTTCAGTTTAATTTTAGTATCTCTAATAATCCATGGAATTCTATATTTTGGTACAGCCCCTTTTCACCTCATAGGAATATATTTACTCTAACAGAAGCAGTAGGACAAAGGGCTCAGGTTCAAACAGATGAAAGGCAAAGTTAAAATTGATGTCAGGAAGCTCTTCACACAAAGAGCGATCAAACATAGAATGGATTTCTGGGTCGTGTAGTAGAGGCAAAAACCTTGCAATCACTTAAATAATTGTTGGGTACTGTTATAAGGAGGACTATAGCTTTTTCTGGACAGATGAGCTAGGATGGACCAAATAGTCTTTCCTGCCCCTATTTATCTTATCTGTGTTCATCTGACCCCCAGTGGAAAGGAAGATTGTGCCTCCAAATTCATCAGAACTGTTGGTCCCCATTATATGCAACCATCGACTATAACCCATGACATTGGAAAGCTGGCATTGTAACTATAGTACCATTGTTTGTTTATACCAGTAATAAAAATTGAAGATTGCAAATAATACAGGGACAAACTAATGTTTTCAAAAATATTCAGTTATTGAACATGTTATAGTACTGGGGGCACTGCTTTAAGAGACACACAAAAAGAAGAGAATTATATTAAGAAATTGAGCATTTTAAAATGAATAAATGACCCAGGATAAGGGATTTGAACAAGTGGTGAAGATGGTAAATATATTACACGGCCAAGTTAATACTTTTAGCCTAAAGGGGAATGTCACGAACAATAAAATAGTTTCCGTTTAATTCCTCTGTTTTCCTGTCGAAAGAACCACAGTTGTATTAGTGTTGTCTTTGGTATTATTAAAACAGGATTATTGCCCTCATACTTTCAATGAACCAAGGCTGTTGACCCCTAGTATCGTTAAACCAAACATTCATAAATACACTGGGAATATTGGCTGCTGATTGTCCATGACCACGTACTAGATTTCTCTCCTGCTTTGACCAGTAATTGAGCCTGGGGGTATACTCAAACAGTGACTGCATTAGTTTCTGGCAGTGGTAGAAAAATTATTTCTCCCCCTTGGTTTCAGGTTGCCTCTAGTGTGTACTAATGCCTGTTATAACACCCTCTGCACACTCTTTCGATTCTCTTGAGGCAATATTCTTTTATTTATGACATTTTTCTACTGTGAAACAGATACTAAATTAAGCATTGAAGCTTAGTTGAGAATTTGTGGATCACTGAACTGGATTTAAAAACCATCCATGGTATCCTGGAAGGAATGCTGCTGCATGAAATTGTATGCAAGTTATTAAATCCCCTGTTTGTCTGTGCTAATTGATGGAGAAGATTGTATAGAATTGCACATGTTTAGTTCTGCTGATGTTTAACATATTTGTAGAGTCCTTCGCTGAAAGTAAAAAAAATCTACAAGCTAAATGTTCTGTGACTGCTCATCTCACGAGCTAAATGAAGTGATGCATTATGAAATCTTCATGAATGAAGATTTACGTGATTATAAATTGTTCAGGCCTTCCTCACCAGTGGGGGGAAAATGCTATTTCCCCATTAAATGCAAAATATGTTTATGAAATAAAGAACGAAGCAACTGGTATTTACATAGCACCTTTCACAACCTCAAGGCATCTTGAAGTGTTTCATGGCCAATTAAGTACTTTTGAAGTGTAGTAACTGTTGTAATGTAGGGAAATGCGCCAGCCAATTTACACACAGCAAGGTCTCACAAACAGCAATGAGATAAATGATCAGGTAAACTATTTTTGGTGGTGTTATCTGAGGGATAAATGTTGGCCAGTACACCTTCCCTGCTCTTGTTTGAATAATGCCATGGGATCCTTTGCATCCAACTAAGAGGGCAGATGAGGCCTTGGTTTAATATCTCGTCTGAAAGACAGCACCTTTGACAGTGCAGTACTGCCTCAGTTCTGCATTGAAGTGTCAGCCTAAATTGTACGCTTAAGTCTCTCGAGTGGGGCTTCAACCTACGTTGTCTGGAGGTGAAATTAATCAATAGTAGTAACACAAAATGGGCTGATGGCAAATCAGCAGCTTGTTTTACACTGCCCCAATTTTCTTTTCCATTGTGATTCACTATTAGCCCATTTTGCGCTACTGACATTGACCAATTTCACCCGCCCTGACTCAGAGATGGGAGTGCTACCAATGAGCTAAGGCTGACACAAACAAATAAGATGAATTGTTGGAAATCCAGTATGGCCCTGCTCCCAATGCAATATATGATATGGCACTGAATCATACAAACCAGGAAGATTTGAGGTGCAAGCCTTGGGGTCTGTGTTGATTCAGCTAATCACAGTTGAGGTGGCATTGGGCATAACGATTGGCGTCAGCACCCTGACCTAGGGAAGTTGAAAAACTGTGTTGAGTTCCTGCTCCAGATTGCTCTCCAAAGTTCATGTTGGAAGTGGCATGTGTGAACACAGTGAGGAAAGGCTTGTGTTCACCTATGAAGACCCCACAGTTGAATAGCCAACTGACTGTGTCCAGGCTCACACATGAAGAATCCCTATTTGGGTAATGTGCTATAGAGCTGCTGCTGCTACCTATGGAAATGAATTCAAACATCTGTCAGGAGAGAAGGGGTAAGGGGAAAAAATCAAAAGGAATAATGGAGGAGAAAAATTATTTTGATATGGGCAAATTACAAGTATTTTTAGTCCTTATTAGGACATTTGAACTGATCTTCATCTTTTACTAGAATGAAATAGCTGCCTTCTTGAAAATCTCCTTGTCAGCATGATGAATCCAGCTGCCTTTTATGATTGGTCACAAACAAACTGATCTTTGGATTTCATATCAATAGGTTGCTATTGACCATATTTTTTTGTAAACTAGATGTAACTGGAGACTTTATGAATGCTGTACAATAGCTTATTGTAAACTTCCTCAGTGACAGTTACAGTAAAGGAAATTAAGGGAGCTTTCTCTTCATTCACCTGGGAAGCAGATGGAATATCAGTGTTCAGCCTTTTCTAAGCTATGGGGGAATGATAAAGTTTTCTATTAAAATGTACCAGAAAGGGATTAAAGATGGGCAGTGTGCTGATGCTCAATATTAGAGCATCACTGTGCAGTGCCATGGAGTTGAAAGGTGCAAGTTTGAGCCCCCACTCTGCTGACTGATGCTAGGCAGCAGCTTTCTGTAAAATTCAGGAGATTCATTATCTGTCCTGTATTCTGCACATTCTAGAGCTACATTTGAGAGGCTTGGGAGTAGGCCATCCTTCTGCTCTGTTTGCCACAATTGTTATGTGGTCTAGCAAGATTTAAGCAAAGTGGCAGGAAAAAATAAACATAAGAAATTAGAATGTAAGTACACCACCTGGTGAGGTATTTAATAAATGCAGACCAGAAGATCCTAGGTTTGATCCCTGGTCTTGGCTGAGTTAGCTGATATCAGTTGGGGAAGCAGTACAGACATTATAATTGACTTAGATGCCCTGGATTAGAGAGGTGTAAAATCAACTAGGGTGCTATCCTATGACTTTAAAAAAAATATATATTCTTCTTGACATATGGGTGGTACTGACGGTCGCATTTATTGCCCATCTCTAGTCATTCTGAGGAGGTGATAATGGGCCTTCTCCATGAAGCACTGCAATCCTTGTGCTGTTGGTGCTGTCACGAGGTGGTGTCTTCCAGGATATTGACCCAGCAATAATGGAGGAATAATGATAAATGTCCAAGTCAGGATGGTGTACGACTTGGAGGAGAACTTGCAGCATGAACCCATGATCTTGCTGCTCATGTCCTCCTAGATGGTAGAGATTGTGGGGCTGGGAGTGCTGTTAAAGTAAACTTGGTGAAACCACTGCTAAAACTACATGTTGTTGGACATTGGATGAAGACAGATCAAACTGTATTGTGGTGGTCCCATGATGGAATATCCTGTCTCAGGCTGCCTCAGCTCACACACGAAGAGTGATCATTTTGTTGAGGTTAACACAGGATTCCCAGCATTCAAAAAGCTGTACCCCAACAAGGGTTCTTGCCTTCATGAGAAGTGATAAAATTGGGAAAAATGTTGTTTCTATACTCCCAAAAAAAAATGTTTTTTAAGGGTAGTATGTCACAGTGCATTTGAAAATAGGAGAAAATAGATTTTTGATCAAGTTTGAACTTACTGGATTTCATTTGAATGTACTATTACCTTTTTTATTATACTAAATTGCTGCTATTTAAATAAGTTTAGATTACACTTGAAAAAGTAGAATATTAAATACCATTATCGTTTGTGTAATACCTACTGTAGAACTTTTTATATTTGTGATAAAAATCCTTTTTGCTATTTTCACAAGGCACCCTGATCTGGAAAAACATTATTGTGGTTAACATGGACCTCTTTACAGCACGGAGCACGTAATAGAATTTAAAGCTTCCCACAAATATGCACATGTCCTGTCCTGCAAACTTTCCTTTGCACAAATATAAACCGTTCCACAATATCATTATCTGTAGTATAGAATTCTACAGTGTAGAATGTTAATAAGGGAGCTATAGAATTGAATATGTATTGAGCTTTGCATTCCAGTTAAAATTTTAATTTAATTCTGAGGCAGTTGGCAATGCATTTCAAACTTCAAACAGGAACGGGGTCATCTTGATCATCATTAAAATATCTTTTAAAATTAAATTAGTCTTGCATATTGTCAGTCCAGCTAATCTTCTGGTTCAAAACAGTGCCCTACAGTATTTGGCCCTCCAACACTGTTTGCTTCTAATATGGATTGCGCAAAATGCAAGGTTCACAGCTGTTTTTAGGTTTTAAAATGAATGTCTCTGCATGTCCTGAAGCAACAGCTCTCTATTGACATTTTTCCTCTAATGGACAGATGTTAAGTATCGTGCAAAAACACCAGTACGTGTGCTCTATTAGTCTAGGTGAAGTCTCTGACTTTTTTCAACATTATTTGAACTGTGCCAGTCAAAAAATGGCATATGAGCCAAATACATGCTGGTCTAGCATGAAGTGTTAGTGTGCAGACAGGAACTCCTCTGTATATAGATTCAAATTAGAACATCTTTTACTGCTGTCAGGTTTGTATCTGTCCAAAAATGGACTAGTGGTGAGTGCTTTGTTGCACAGTCTACCTGGAATGTTCAATAATTACTGACAGTCAGCTAAAACCTTGCTACACAAATATTGCTTCCACTCAAATTTCCTTCACCAGCACCTGTAGTGCGTGCCATTCCTTGGCTGGCTGCAAAAAACAAGCATATCATTTAACAAGTTAAATGACGATCAATGTCAAGGTGCCAGGTGTGCTGGAGACATGGTACAGAGGCCTATGCCATTCACTTGGAGTTTTATTTCAAGTCGCCTGCACACTGACCAGAAAGATTTCATGTACACATTATCCTTTTGGCACTTTTACATTGAATAACGGCTGACAGTAGCTCTTGAACGTTGCCTGTACAGTATGTGTACACCAACATGATTGTGAATTTGCAAGTCTTGGTCACATGGCCAGTAACCAGTTAATTCAAATTAAGTGACCTCTTTCACTCTCTTCTAACAACTTTGTATAGCGATTTATATTTTATTTTTAAAAATCTCACAACTCAAAGAAAGTATGTATTTTTGTTGTGTTTTGGCTAAATGCCATTTTTGGATTATTTCCAGCATTCACCTTGTGTAATACAAAGCCAAGTAGGGATGCTGAATTTTTAAGGGTTTGGGGATAAATAAACTGTACAGAATTTTACATTTATAAATCCTATTATTTCACAATCTCTTTTGCAGTTAAATGATTTTTCAGTAAGCCATTCTTACTATTTTAAAAGTTTTATTTCAAGTTCATGATATTCACCAATATATTCAGTAACACTTTCCATTTTCAGTCAATCTTATTCAGTAAATGAGCACAGAACAGTACTACTTTTTCCTTACAATTTATGGGTTATTGAACTTGTGCAATGAAATTGTCAATCATCATCACCTAGTATCAGGCCCACATGTGGGACTAGCATCTACTGAATGAAAACTGGCTTAACTTAAATTAGAAAAAAATGCATTGTAAAGTATTGATATATTAATGGCTGCTGCATTTAATTTTATAACCTGTCATTTAGACTATTCTCACTTCACTTTGCCTGGAAGTCAGGTTGGACTCTGACTCTGGATTTAGACTGGAAGTTTGCTATTGATGCACAACAGAAATCATTTTGCACCAATGCTAAGCTTGCAGTATAAACATACCCTTAGAATATCAGTAGCTGTCTCTTCATAGAATTCAAATAATACAATCCCAATCGTAGCCAAAGCTATCAAATTTCAAAAAGTGGAAAGAATTTCCTGTGATCAAGATCATAATGCTACATTTGTTAACTATAGGAACAAAATGGAAGATTAGGATGATTGAAACAATACTATTAAACAACTCTGGTAGTTTAGTGCTGAAATTTAGATGCAAAATAAGTGCATCATCCTCTTCCTCCAAGATCTGCCACTGTGCTAGGCATCTCTGAGAGACTTGAGACATTTAATTCGGTGCTTTGGGTACATCGTTCTTCCCGAATCTACATTACTTGAGCAATGTATGATCTGTACCTATGAATGCAGCGTAACAGTTGGTAACTAGTTCCTAAAACCTAGGAATTATGAATAACTCTTGCACACGAATTGCACCTTGTTTGAGGAACAGTACTTTAGGTTCAAAATTCGACTTAATTGATGTGCAGTGTGTGTGTAAAGCTGTCTTAATTTCAGATCTAGCCCGTGGAATGCAGGACTGTCACTTTTTTTAAGGGGGAAGCCATTATTTAGGTTTGCACCCAACATTCTGTCATATACAAGATCTCAGATGTGGAATTGGAGTGTGACATCCAATAGAACGTAAATGGACATCCCTGTTTTGGAGGTATCGGCAGGAGTTATAGAACAGAACTGTCAGATAGCCATTCTATCAGCTAGCGGTAATCTAAAGAGGAAAGAAGAAAAATAAAAAGCTAAAGAAAATAAGCAAATTATATATTTGTATACTTGTTCATGCTTGGGCCAACATTGCAAATGAAAGTGACTCTAATTCATTCACTGGTGTAGATTGAAGCACTGGATTGTTTATTAATGATGTCTGTTCATCTAAAATGCACATATCAGCATAGTTTTTTTTCTTCTATACATCTGATTACCTCAATAGGCAACATTTAATAGTTCACTATATGGAGCTTCCGACTTCAGAGAAATGCTAGGCATGGTATTTTTTAATGAGAAAGTAACACAAATTGCAAACTCATTTAACCACGTGGAGCTTTGTTTTTAGGAACAAAGTAGATCAAAACATTCACAGTTTCAAACCAAAGTGAGCAATTGATTATCATTTCTTAATAAGATCTGAATATGTGCACTATCAACACTTATTTGCCTTTACCATCTCACACAGCCACGGTCAGCTTTCTGGGATTGTTCTACCGAAGGTGAGTTGTTTGTGATAGAATCACTAATGGTGAGATTCAACCACTAACCTCCGAGAACCAAGTGCAGCACTTTTATAATGTTAAAAAAAAAGAAATTGGAAAGCAAAGAAGCACTTTTTTTCTGCTAGGGATACCAATTTAAATTCACATTAGTGTGGGGAATTCCATTTCTACATTCTAGTCCCCTGCAGCCTGGCATCATGCCCATATCAGCGTGCGATGCACTGTACCTAACCAAGCATAATGCCTAAAGTCCATGAGACTGCCTTTCAAGAATAGATTCCCCAAAAAACTTTCAAATGTATATTTTTTTAAAAATACATTTTTGAAAAGTGACATAAGAATGAAAGTAAGCAAAAAGATTTTCTGTCATCAACTGGGATATTAGCCACAGTAACAAGTGACTGTGAGGCATCTGACGGTCAGAAGGGAGATAAAATCTTCATGGTTTCACCTTGGGCCATATTTCTCTGCAGGTACAGAGTTACAATTTTGGAGGCCATGGACTTGTCTGTGGTCAACCATCCACCTACCTGAAAAAACATTTTTTTAAAGCATAGAGTGCAACTTCTTTAACATTCCTGAGCTATTCAGTGAAATTCCATGGAAATATTTTATTTGTTAAACTCTCCTCCCCCCCAAAAAAGGAGAAATAAGCTCTAATAATGAAAAGGCAAGAAGAGAAAATGTTGCCTTCATAGATTTTATGTCACAATAATTCACTGCCGAAAATGCTTGTAATTCTATAGTGCCCGTTGTATGATTTTTTTTTTATTACTCGTTCATGGAATGTGAGCTTCGCTGGCAAGGCCAGCATTTATTGCCCATCCCTAATTGCCCTTGAGAAGGTGGTGGTGAGCCACTTTCTTGAACCGTGCGTAGCGAGAGGCTTGCTAGGCCATTTCAGAGGGCGATTAAGAATCAACCACATTGCTTTGGGTCTGGAGTCACATATAGGCCAGACCGGGTAAGGACGGCATGTTTCCTTCCCTAAAGGACATTAGTGAACCAGATGGGTTTTTACGACAATCCGGTAGTTCCAGGGCCACCATTACTGATACTAGCTTTTTATTCCAGATTTTATTTAATTAATTAAATTTAAATTCCCCAGCTGCTGTGGTGGGATTTGAACTCATGATTCTGGATTATTAGTCCAGGCCTCTGGATTACTAGTCCAGTAACATAACCACTATGCTACCATACCCATTGTATGATTCCACTTACCTTCAGCTGTTAAATTATTAGGGAGTATTTTGACCCCCCCCCTCCCCTTTCGCCCGCTGGGAGTGGTGCGTGTGGGGTGGGTGGTGTTAAGAGGGCGGGGAGGGGTTCATGCCATGTTCCCGACACGTTCCTGCCCCCCACCATGTTAACTTACGTGGAGTCAGGCACGGGAAGGGCGCCCTGCCCAGAGGAACGAAGACCTAATTTAAGTGGCGATGGGGTGCTAGATTAACTGAGGGCCGTACAATCTCAGACCTGCAGCATCCTGGCCACAGGAGGTCCAGGTAAGTTTATTTTTTTAAACTTTTACAGATTCTTTCTGGGCCAGGAGGAGCAGGGGTAATCCTCCTGGCCCCACACAGATACATTGGACCTCCCCCGCCCTGGGCTTCCCACCCCACCCTCTTCCCCGATCACAAGCTTTGCCGATTCCCCATTCCGCACTTACCTTGCCCGGAGACCTTTTGCACCAGTCCCTGGTGGCAGCCTGAACCCCCCCCCCCCCCCCCACCACCAAATTTCCACTCTCGCCTGCCGACATTAACAATTCTCGCCAGCTTCAGACAGGAGTCAGTGAGTGTCAGGGTGTGAAAATGTGACCCGGGAGTTAAAATCTCCCAGGCCTCATGTTCCAGGGGGGGTCCAGATGGATCGCTGCCTGTTTTGGCCCCCGCAGCCCCGATTTCCATCCCAAGTTAAAATCAGGGCTATTAATTTTTCACTTTACCTTTTAATGTGCTCAGTGTGCCAATGGTAAGAAAATCTGAAAATTCTCAATTTTTTTTAATGTAAAATTTTCAATTTGTAACAGAGTAATAAATGGCTAGCAATGAGTTTAAGGTCATATACTTTCAACAGTTATGGCTTAATTGAATTACCTCTAACTCACTACTAGCCGTCAGTAATACTAAGTATCATAATTGTATGAAGATGTATGTCACATTACAATTATAATCTGATGGTACAAACTGCACAGGAAAGTCAGTGTTTCAGGTCATCAATCAGATTTTTCAAAGCAATGTTATGAGCTAACGTTATTCCTTTGAAGACCATCATAAGCTATGTTGAACTTTGTGCCCTGTGCATCCTCAAAGACAGTTCCGCAAGCATGAGTTTTGTTTTGACCTCGTTAAATTCATTTCTAGTGCTAGATGCACATACACAGCTTGCTATGGGGGCTTCTTGTATGTTGTAAATATTTTAACCACTTAGCTTATCGCAATATTCAAGTATCCTCACATTCTCTTGCCAGATTTTACTAAGCTAATTATAGCAGAATATTACCTTAATTTATTTTTTTAAATCAAGCAACAAACAATTTTTTGACCATGATCCATTGAGAGTTTTCTTTGTTGAGGGGTGGGGGATGGCCTCATTACTTGTTTATCAGATACCCTTCTGATTATCTTTAAATGTCTCCTCATATTTCTGTTGTTTGTTCTGTGCACTCTGAGAATGCTGATAATGCTTTCTACAACCAATCCGGCCAAGAAAGCCAAGGGATCAGATTATGATTGATGGAACAACAAGTTAGGTAGAAAAGTCACCTGTTCTGCTTAGCACGTAACAAAGGTTTCAGAAACAAGCTGGCAAAATTATTTTTTTCCAGTTGAACACCAAAACTCTGGTTGGCCTTTGTTTAACTACTTAAGCCTTAATGTCTTTGAGATTTTAGAATAGTTCTATTGTAAAAATCCTAAACCACACGCAGTAGATGGTGTGTTATGAGATCAGTGATAACGTTTCCCACATGCGGGCTTGTAAGGCATAAATCTTTTAACCATAGTGGAAGGGAGTGTGCTTTATTTTATGGCTTGCCTAAGTTGTATTACAGAACTTTTAATAAAAGTTACATTTGCAGCCATCTCTCAAATCTCCAGTGGTTTAAAATTTTTGACGCACGTCTCATACCCTGTTTTTCTGTTCCTTTCTTCAAAAAATAAATACGTGCAATTAATGGATTTAGACAGTAGCACAATCTGTAATTTTAGCAAATCTACAAAGGATTTTGTGAACAGGTGTAGGTATATAGTATTTCATTTCTATGAACAATAAATATATTTTTATGCATTCAGTAAACTAAACAACTTAAAATCTCTAAATGCACTGAAATATATACATGTTTATAAAATTTCTTACATTTACTATCTTACAATTACTTTTTCACTTCAGAAACAATTCATAGAATGATAAACTTCCTTCTGTGCTGTATCAGCCCATCCTTTGAAAGAGCTATCCAATTATTCCCATTCCCCTGCTCTTTCCCCATAGCCCTACAAATTTTTCCACTTCAAGTATTTATCCAATTCTCTTTTGAAAGTTACTGTTGAATCTGTTTCCACCACTCTTTCAGGCTCTGCATTCCCGATCATCATAACTCGCTACGTAAACATTTTTTTCCTCATGTCACCTCTGGTTCTTCTGCCAATTCCTGGTACCATACTAGTAAATCTCCTCTGCTCCCTGTCTAAGGCCTCAACATCCTTCCTCAAGTGTGGTGCCCAAAATTGGCCACAATACTCCAGCTGGGGCCTAACCAGTAATTTATAAAGGTTTGGCATAATTTCCTTGCTTTTGTACTCTATGCCTCTATTTATAAAGTCAAGGATTCTGTATGCCTTTTAAACAGTCTTATCAACTTGTCCTGCCACCTTCAAAGACTTGTGCACGTACACCCCCAGGTCTCTGTTCCTAAACCCCCTTTAAAATTGTACCATTTAGTTTATAGTGCCATTATGCAAGTATAAAGTTAGATTACTGTTAACAACAATTAACAGCATATTCAAACACCAAAATAGTTTTTGCTGCCTTGCATCTCTTTAAAAAGTATTTCATTATTTAAAAAAAAATGTTTTATCAAACAATGCCACTCTAAAAATTCAACACTTTTTATAATTAGTATTTTTTCTTCATCGAGTAGAATGTTAACATTTTGCTATCCATATCCTGGCTTTGACTTTCTCTATTCTGTGCCACCTCTACCTCTCTCGAATCCTGGTGCTCACCACACAGGACAGGCAGATGATATACTTTTAGGCATCAGTAATGTTGCTCTGTATTTAACTGCCTTAAGGTCCATAAAAGATGCTCTGGCTGACTTGCCCACCAATTTGATCATCTGATGGGCAAATGACTTGCCTCTGCCCAACACCTTCCCAAGAGCTGAAATCAAGTACTTGCAATATGAGGAAAGACTATAATTTTGGGGGCGGGGCAAAGCATGTTATTTAAAGTAAACATTTTTTACAATTTTTTCTTTAATTGTATCTTCCTGTTCAGAAAACAAAGTTTTTCTAGTGTCTGCTGCATTAGTTGCATCGGTAGTAATTCAAACAATGATTTGTTGACCTCTGCTTTAATTAGGGCTTCAACTGGTCCACATGATAGACTTGGATGAAGAGGGCACTTCAGCCCATTTGACTTCATGCTTCCAGAATAAAACAAAATATCGATTTTGACATCTTGCTGTTACAGCATCTTAGCGTTTCTTAAATGAGTCCAGTGTCCTGGCCTCAACCACCATTTCTGGCAATCTGTTCCAGCTGTTGATCACACATTATTGAAAAGAATGTTTCTTGATGTCTGTCCTGAATTTGCCCTAAAAAACCCTGATCTCTGTTCTATTGTCCTATTGCTTGATATATCTGAAAGTATTGGTTCACTCCACTTTCTTTATCCTGTTCAGTATCTCGTGTATCTCTTCAAGGTCCTTTCTGAAATTTTTCAACAAGTCTAATGAACACTAGCTTATCAAGTTGTTTCTCATAGCTCTCTTGCCTTGACACCAGATATCAGCCTTATTGTTCTCTGTATTGCCCTACGACCTGAATGGGCCCCTTAAGCCACAGCAACTAGAGCTGTGCATAGTTCACCAATGCTACAAGGATCATAAGCGATATTCTCAACCTGCAAGATGCTGGAATGGGCCAGAAATACTTTCAGCACCATGGCGCTTGACCTCTGAACCAATATTGCTTAAGTGATAGAATTTTATTTTCGAAGAGGAAGGACAGTGGAATGGGGAAGGAAGTCTTTGAATAATGTTCAAACAATATTTGTACACAGCTAGAGGGCAGAAGTCAAGGAATGAAATACACAATAGAAGGACATGCGGCAGCGTTCCTAAGAGAGAAAAGGGAAGGGAAAAGTAAAAGATCAAAAGATTCTAGTTAGAGATCTAGTTACTAGATCTAGATAGCTTTTTTTTCAAAACTGAGCAATAAAGTAAAATCAACTAGGAATTGTTTCTAGTTGATAGATCTCATAGATTTTATTTTCAATGCAATTATTTCCTTGTTTCCAGCAGAGTTTTGTTTCTTACATGCAAGTCTTCCTGGAATGGTTATCATATCCCCTGCTATTGTGGACATCACCCCAGGCTGGTGTAGTATCACAGATTCTCTGTTGCATCAAAGCTGCTGCTTCAGAGCATAAAAAGGGCTTTACAGACAACATATCAATGACTGTACTTCCCTTGATGTTAAACCCAAATTTCCTTCTCGAAGGAGAAAGAGCAGAAAAGGGTAAGGTGGGGAATTAGATCCCAACGGTCTTTCAACCACCAAACCTGCCCTGTGATCCACCTTCTAATTTAGCCAAACTAAGATCTCAATATCTTTAGACTCAGAGGAAGATTTATAGAAATTTCTAAACCGGTCAGCAGGAGGCAATGTTGCTAATGGTGCCAGATTGCCAGGAGGGAGACAGACCCATCTTCTGAGGAATGAATGCGTAGTACCCAATTACCTGAATTATGTGTTCATCGCATGAACTAGACCTCTGAGATGCCAATTGTAATTGCCAACTAAAGAAAATATATAAAATAGTGAATACTATAATATTGTTACTGTACTAACAAGTGATCACCTTGACAATTTAGTTTACTACTGAGCTGAAGATGAGAACAATTTAATGAGGTTCTACTAAAAGTGAAAATTCTTATGTTACTGTTTATTTGGAGAATTGCCATGATAAGCTAAACACTGATAATGCATGAAGATGCCATTGAAGCAGGAATCTCAAAACAGAAGCAATAAATCCCTCCTCTGGTGAACAGTTTTTCAGCTAATGGCACAGGACATGTGACCTAAAATAGAGTGAGTTATGAATTACCATCACGAATTAAGAGGACCATAACCATAAACAATAGTGTGACTATAACCAGTAACACCCCTTTGTTGGAAGTCATTTAGGAATACAGCCAAGCCTAAAGACTATGCTTAGACTGTTAGCAAAGAACTGTGTAAATGCTACTTGTGAGTAACTGCATCACATAAAGAAATGTTTGACCCCACAAAATACATGGACTTCAAAGTCCATGAGAGAGTATTACTGTAATTCTGAGTCAAATAAACTAAGTTATTATCCTTTGTATTTTCACAAACCTTTAGAATTCATTTCAAAAGGCCTAGAACAAGCTCCCCTTAATGGCTGAGTGGATAAATTTACTATCTGGTACTACTGAACAGAAAGGTTACCGATTTGATGTTTAGTCTGTGCTGAGTTAGCTGATTGGGCTCAGTTGTTGTGCCTGACATTGTTGAAAAGCCTGCTAGTGCCCACTGTCACAGCTCATACATGAAGAATGGCCATTTAGGCAAGGTGCCGGCGAGCAGATGATCTTGTGAAACCACCTCTACAAAAAAAAAGTGAACCAAGCTATTGATATTATTCAGGAAATAGTACAAGGGCCTTTGCTAACTAAGGGAGATATTCTTGTCTCTTGCAGATGCACCCACATGGCATGATTAGGTTTTAGTTGCATGTGCACTATTACTATGGTAAACACAAATCTATGCTGTTGGGTAGGGCTCATGTTGTTAAACTGTCTTTCTCATTGGATGACATTTTGTTCATGGTTTACATATCTCAACTTGTGCAAGTGGAAACCAATGCAACAAGTGTTAAATACTTTTTCTTTCTGTATCTATATTGAAGAAGTTAGGTTCAGTAACTAGATTCATATTTTGCAGAGCAGTGATCATGGCTTCCAGCTTCCTAGATGAGAAGGTTTGTAGTCCAGGCTTGCACAAGATGCAGATAAGAAAAGCTGCAGTATGTTAAATAATTTAATTTCACTTGTAGGATTGTGTCTATTGGCAGGGCATTCAACAGATGCTTGGTATTATCCACAGCAAAGTTTTTTTGCTGCAATCAGAGCAATTGAAGATGACATCAAAGTCTGGTTACAATTCTTGGACCATTTCAGTGGAGCCACCTACAACTCTTTAAATAGCTATTTTATAAAGTAAGTGCACCCAGATGTTGCAGTCTGTAGTTGGCAGCATATCTTCAAGGATGCAGCCACAATATTAGAGGCAGCAGCAAACCTGGAGCCCTTCATGACATCACTAGGCATATATGTAATAGAATAAGAGCTATTGCTTATTCCATACACCAAGTATTGACAATAATCACACAATTTTTATGTAACACTCCAAAAAGTAATTGGAGCTATTACAGACAAAAGAATAACTTCGACCTATATGGCCTTTACCAATAGAGCACTTAGTATAATAAATGCATTTGCTTGTTTGCACTTTTCATGCAAGAAAGAAAGAATGTGCATTTATACAGTGCCTTTCAGATTCTCAGAATGTTCCAAGTAACGTTGCAACCATTGAATTACTTTTGGCATATACTATTTGTAAATTCACCACCAAAAATAGATTAACTGGTTATTCATTCATTTGCTATTTATGTGCAAATTGGCTGCTGTGTTTTCCTACATAGTACTAGTGACTGCACTTGGTTGTAAAACACTCTGGGATGTCCTGAGGATATGAAAGGTGTTATAAAAATGCTGTTCATTGGCTTGCACTTTTAATAGAGTTATTTGCTTGACACACAAGCTTGGATTTTTAAGTGGAATCAGCAAGGAACTTACTTGAGCTATTTCTACCTGCCTGATATTATTTGTAGGTCAGAACATTTACTCTAAACTCAAAATGGGGGATTTCAACTCCCTACGAAATAAGGGCTTTTTAGTAAGTAATATTGTTTGGTGAATTGTCTCAAAATCAAAAATGTATTTTAACAGTAGTTTCCAGTATGTGTTTAATATTTCAGCAGATTGCGCAGCAATAATGCAGTAATTAACCTCTTTCTTTACAAATGGGTTAGATGAGAAGTGTGTTTGTTTTTTATTTCCTTAAATGTACTACAGTAAACTACCCTGGATAATCCATTCTACCATCAATCAACAAGCAGTTGCAGCTATTTATTTTTAATTTGTAATAAACCTAAACGAGCAATTAATTGATAGCATATATATGCTTTCCCCTTGTGATCCAATTTTTATATATCTGGCTCTCTCCATCCCCCCAACCTTCCCGTGTCTTCCCAACCTTCCCGTGTCTTCCCAACCTTCCCGTGTCTTCCCAACCTTCCCGTGTCTTCCCAACTTTCTCTTCTCCCCAAACTCAACCATTCAATTTTTATACCTCCCCTCCTCTCCATTTATGTTATTAGGCACCTGACTGTATCCACTTTCTCTTCCCCTTCCAGTTGCTCCCCTTCCAATCCAGTATAGATATTTATCTATTAGCAACTCTGCTCACAGTGAGTGGAGGAGTCTTTCTCTCACCTGTCACTATCATCTTTGTGTTGCTGCTTCTCTGTCTCTCTCTGCTGTTCTGCTTTCTCATCTTCTTTCTCTCCTCCTTCTCTTCTATTGTGTTGGTCTTGTTCTCTATTTCTGTTTTCTCCAGATCTGTTTCTTGGTTTATGTTCTCTTTTGCTGGATTCTCTGTGCTCTTATGTTTCTCTGTCTCCGCCACTCACTGTGAGCAGAGTTGCTAATAGATAAATATCTATACTGGATTGGAAGGGGAGCAACTGGAAGGGGAAGAGAAAGTGGATACAGTCAGCTGCCTTATGAGACTTGCTCACATCCCATTGCTCCCAGATCCCAACACTACTGGTGGTGGGTAATTGATGAAGTGACGGATCCAACCTGGGCCATCAGGCCAGCGGAACGTAATGGGATTATTTGTGTCTATTTGTCTCTCCCTCTTTCTTTACAGATATATATCAACATTAATGGTCATTTTGCCTTTTCCATCATCAGCTCTGCTCATGATCCAATTTCTATGCGTGGCCCTCACCATCTCTGCAACCTCCAACAAACATAACTATAAACAAAGAAAGCCTTAACATTACAAACACACCACCACAGTGACAGAAAGATACAGACCATTATGACATAACACAAGCACAAGATACAAACACAACAATATAGAGCCAACAAATACAGTTTAAGTGCACTAAGTGCTTCAGACAATTAAGAGTCCCTGGCTCAGCGCCTCGCCCCAGAAATACTGTCAGACCTCAGAACCCCTGCTTAGCGTAAGACCCCGCTACCAGATCCTCCCAGACCCTGAACCCCTTCTCTAGTTCTCCCACACCCTGGATCACCAACCCACTCCCAAATCCACAAACCCCCTCTGCCAGTGGCCCTAGACCACAGAACCATCCCCTCCCACTCGTTCCACATCCTGGAACCCACTTGCTCACATCCCAGCAACCTGTCTGCTGCTCCCAAACCCCATAACTTTCTCCCATTGCTCCCAGATCCCAACACTACTCCCGTATCTCATCATTCCCCTTCCCAGTGCTAGAAGCCTCCAGGACAACTTATTCCCAGTACTCCCAAACTCCATGACACCTCTACCGTACTACCATACATCAGAATTCCACCTGCTAGACTCCAGGGGCCACTCCCTAGTGCTCCTAGACCCAGGGAACCTGTTCCCAACTGCTCCCACACTCTAGAACACCCTCTTCCTTTTGCTGCTTGGAGACCCTGGCAGCAACACCTGGTGCATCCAGGCCTCTGTCTTCCACCTTGCTGAGTACTGCTATACCTCTGGACCCTCCTCCAAAATGCTACCTGATGTTGGGATCACCCCACTTTTGGTACACCGTAGAACCCCTGTCACTGCTCTGGTCCTGATGTCCTCCCCAATACTGCCCTTATTGCTGACAGACCCTGGTACTTCTTTTTCTCCCTATCACACCCATCTCCCAGTGCTGCCGTACCCCATATTCACATTACTACCAAGCTCCAGGAATCTCCCAGTAAACAAAATCTCCATTCCATCCCCAAGTGCTAATAAATCCCTGTGCAATACTGCTACCCCATACTACTAAAGTCCAGCACTCCCAATAATCACTCCTAAACCCCCACAGCTCCCCCCTCATTACTTTTAAATCTCATGTACCTACATGTAATCTGCTATATGTTGCCTATCATCTTCCTCTGCTTTTAAAAAGGGTATGAAGCAAAAATTAAATATATAGATAAAGGAAGCTTAGTTCTGTTAATAGCACTCTGACTTCTGAATTGGAAGGTCATGGCATTTTTTTTCACTGCCAAATGCAGCTCATTGCAAATTGAGCATTGCAAATGGGAGCAGTGTTTTGTGGAGCACTCCCTATTTATGATTTAATTGGAATTCAACTTAGTGATATCAAATGTAAAGCAGAGCTTATAGCATTAACCATTGTAACAAGGGCAAAAGAGAGAGACACAATGAGTAACCAAGTTGGGGCTGTTACTATGTTTTATGGAGCTGCAGACGTAGACTTGTAGCTGCTTTGTAATGGAGCAATTGAAATAAAGTTCAAAATTGCTATCAAGCACAATTGTGACAACCTGAACACCAAAATTAGAGTCTTGCCTCGCAAGCACTTTCATTTATTTATTTAGTAAATAAAACATGTTATGTTTGCAGGGGCAGTTTTATTCTGGTTTGACAAAGGAGGCTAATGTATAGCTGTGGCATTTCTTTCAAGCAGACTTGCAGACAGCTTGTACCATAGAGATGACTTTTCCTATGGGTGTGAAGATAACTACTGCATGAAACTTTTACACCAGTGAATTCTTCATGCCACCACTGGTGACCTAGGCTTAATCAGTCAATCAGCTGTCCACAGATGCATCAGGCTAATGGCAGCTTGTTGCAAGTTCATCACTTTCCCAGTAGAAAGTCGGCATCAGCTCATCAGGGCACAGAACCTGTTATGGTTCCAGGCTTCCCAAGGATTTAGAGAATCATTGATAGAACCCATATACTGTACAGACAACTTAGGCTTGGCCTTCACTTCTTGATAGTCAAGATACAATTATCTATTGTAAATGTATTATATATATATAAACATGTTTGTTCCTAGATGTTGGGAAATCCCAAGGTACATTCAATATGGATGTTTGTGCCTTTCAGGTCCCTCTGTTTTATATCCAAATTGTATTTTTCTAGAAATCCAGATGGAGCAATCCTGAGGAAACCTAGAATAAATCCAAGTCCTTACTTTTCTGAAGTGTGTTATAGGATTGAGACTCCACATAGCCTGATCCAATCTGGAAGCCTGAAAAGATTTTTTTTAATGGTTTCATGGTCGTATGGCATTGGTGGGAAGGTGTTGAAGATTAGGTTTCCCAGGGAATCTTGGCACATAAATCCCAGAGAAACAGGAAGTTATGTAGCAACATTTTACATCTGTTCAGTGGCTACTTAAAGCAAATTATTGCTAATGAGAATCCACAACTTGTTTTACCACAAATAGTCATTCTCCTAAGCATGAATGCTATTGATACTGATACGTTGCAATGAATAAATCCAGCATAATCTTAATTGCAAAAAGAAATCACAATTTTCTCAGCTTTTAATTTATTTCTGCTTCCTTTGTCCCTTGAGGAAAAAGCATGCACTGCTGAGTTAAGTGTATTTGATGTTATGCAGATGTGCAGTTCAATGACGTCTCCACCCCCTACCTCCCCCAGGCAACAAGAAAACACACATTTGTTAGGCCTGTTGCACTATGTCAATGACTTTACTGCAAGTATAAATTGGTGCAAGTTTTCTCTTTCTCCTCCCTCCGCAGCAAAGTAATCTTATAAGTAAGTTTGTTCTGTACCACAATTTTGGTTTAACAATGTTATCATTTACCTGGCACCTTGTAGCTCTGTATGTGTATAACTACGATTACCTATAAGAATGCTATTTGACATACTCAAAATGCTAAAGATCATAATAGGATGCAAAATGGTATTCAGAAGATTGCTATAATATGAATGCACAAAAGGCCATTATATATTGGAGTAACCACAAATATAATGCTACATTTTTTTAATGTTGAGTTCTGGAGCAACTCCAGGAATAAAATTTAAACAATGAAATGTAAATGTATGAAGCACTTGAATGTATTAAAAACAAAAATACATTTTGCTAAAATGTGCATTGTAAGTCAGAGGTAATGACTGAGATTATCATTCATGTAGTTCACCCCATCATTCTGTGTGGTACTGTTTGCATTCTCTCAGCTTCTGTTTTCTCAGATGAAGAAAATTATGTAATTAGTTGTGGGATCTTTTCATATTATTTGAGAGATGTTTTTCATTTAACTTAGAGCCCACTCCCTTCCTCAATTAATAATTGACTCAATCACCAGAATCTTTTCAGCTTGATTTGATTGTCAGACATTAGTTTTATCTGAATTGTGTAAAGTTTCAAGGAGAGAAGGATATAAGAGATCAAGTTAGTAATGGTCAAATAAAGGCAAAAACATATTTCTCCCATCTAAAGCTTGCAGTGCTTTGGGCCTATCTGAAAAGCAAACATAGCTCCCTTATACTCATAAGTTGCACAGATATTGTCTTTTTTAAAGCGATTCTTTCTTGATACTGGAGGCTTGTCTATCTGTCACTCTCCATGGGCTGTAAAAACAATACTTAAATAATTCAAAGAATGTGGAAATGTGAAGGTTTGAAGAATGTTATGAAAAGATTAGTTTAAAATAGGATCCAGAGGGAGTTAACACTGGTAACTTACAGCTGTAACAGAGTACACAAACTGAAAGAATTATCTCAGAATCAAACTATTCCAACTTTCAGTCTCCTCCAAGTAAACGTCAGCACTGTTGGAGAAATGCAGATCAGCCATTCCCGAAATGTCAGCAAAAATTATTCTCTGCTGTAACAGTACATCATACCTCACGCAGTGATCTGACTCTGAATAAACACAAAATCAGGATTGCAATGCTGATCTTTAATTCTTGGATATATATTGCAGAATTCCATGCTGCTCAGAGGTCATTTTTATCTTGTTTGAGTAATAAAAAAATGAAAGAAGACAGCTTAGTCTTTGATGTTGATAAACTCACACATTTGTTGGAGACTGGACTCTGTCAGTAACACCCAAGTTAACAGTGACAGTAAAATCAGTGGAGAAAGAGGGCACTAATTTAACCCCTTAGGTAATCCATGTTGTAGTTTGTAGCCACTTAACTTCTAAATACATTATCAATTGATAAAGAGCTCTATGTAGAGTCCTTTATTAGTCCTGTCCAAAGCTAATAAAGTTCAACTTTTACCACTTTGTTGCTTTTCAATTTCATAAATTAATCTTTTCTGAAACATTGTTAATGCTGTACAGTCTTAGTTTATTCCTTTCCTGCTAAGTACTTTAACCAGAGTGATTTTAGCAGAACAGGTATTTTTCAGAAGGTGCAATTTTTTTTAACTCAACACTGCAATCATAAAAGTACTGAGAACTCTTGTAGCTTGCAAAATATTTGCTCTTTGCGTCATATGGTCTGGTGTCTGTTGATGATTTTAACAGCTGAAAAATAGCCAATAGAATTAAATTAACTAGAATTAAAGGTGAATAAAAGCCAACATTCCATTAGTCCTTTTGGTTACTTTTTGTACCTGTGTACTAGCTTTTAGTGATTTGTGTACCTGGACACTCAAATCCCTTTGCTCCTCCACAGCTCCTAGTCTCTCACCGTTAAGAAAATATTGTGATTTGTCTTTCTCTGATCCAAAGTGGGTGACCTCACACTTCCCCACCACGAACTCCACCTGCTATACTTTTGCCCACTCACTTAGTTTGTCTATGTCCCTTTGGAAGTTCCTGCTCTCATCCACACAACTTACTGTTTCTCCTAACTTAGTGTCATCTGCAAACTTGGATATACAAATCTCTATTCCTTCATCCAGGTCATTAATATATATGGTAAAAAGCTGAGGCCCCAATACAGATCCCCAGAGAACACCACCTGTCATTTCTCATTACAGCCTTGGTCCAAACATGGACAAAAGAGCTGAATTCCAGAGATGAGGTGAGAGTGACTGCCCTTGACATCAAGGCAGCATTTGACCGAGTGTGGCACCAAGGAGCCCTAGTAAAATTGAAATCAATGGGAATCGGGGAAAACTCTCCAGTGGCTGGAGTCATACCTAGCACAAAGGAAGATGGTGGTGGTTGTTGGAGGCCAATCATCTCAGCCCCAGGACATTGCTGCAGGAGTTCCTCAGGGCAGTGACTTAGGCCCAACCATCTTCAGCTGCTTCATCAATGACCTTCCCTCCATCATAAGGTCAGAAATGGGGATGTTCGCTGATGATTGCACAGTGTTCAGTTCCATTCGCAACCCCTCAGATAATGAAGCAGTCCGAGCCCGCATGCAGGAAGACCTGGACAACATCCAGGCTTGGGCTCATAAGTGGCAAGTAACATTCGGGCCAGACAAGTGCCAGACAATGACCATCTCCAAGAAGAGTGTGTCTAACCACCTCCCCTTGACATTCAACGGCATTGCCATTGCCGAATCCCCCACCATCAACATCCTGGGGGTCACCATTGACCAGAAACTTAACTGGACCAGCCATATAAATACTGTGGCTACGAGAGCAGGTCAGAGGCTGGGTATTCTGTGGCGAGTGACTCACCTCCTGACTCCCCAAAGTCTTTCCACCATCTACAAGGCACAAGTCAGGAGTGTGATGGAATACTCTCCACTTGCCTGGATGAGTGCAGCTCCAACAACACTCAAGAAGCTCGACACCATCCAGAACAAAGCAGCCCGCTTGATTGGCAACCCACCCACCACCCTAAACATTCACTCACTTCACCACCGGCGCACAGTGGCTGCAGTGTGTACCATCCACAGGATGCACTGCAGCAGCTCGCCAAGGCTTCTTCAACAGCACCTCCCAAACCCGTGATCTCTACCACCTGGAAAGACAAGAGCAGCAGGTATATGGGAACAACACCTCCTGCACGTTCCCCTCCAAGTCACACACCATCCTGACTTGGAAATATATCGCCGTTCCTTCATCGTCGCTGGGTCAAAATCCTGGAACTCACACATTTGTTGGAGACTGGACTCTGTCAGTAACACCCAAGTTAACAGTGACAGTAAAATCAGTGGAGAAAGAGGGGGTGGTTAGACACTCTCTTCTTGGAGATGGTCATTGTCTGGCACTTGTCTGGCCCGAATGTTACTTGCCACTTATGAGCCCAAGCCTGGATGTTGTCCAGGTCTTCCTGCATGCGGGCTCGGACTGCTTCATTATTTGAGGGGTTGCAAATGGAACTGAACACTGTGCAATCATCAGCGATCATCCCCATTTCTGACCTTATGATGGAGGGAAGGTCATTGATGAAGCAGCTGAAGATGGTTGGGCCTAAGTCACTGCCCTGAGGAACTCCTGCAGCAATGTCCTGGGGCTGAGATGATTGGCCTCCAACAACCACCACCATCTTCCTTTGTGCTAGGTATGACTCCAGCCACTGGAGAGTTTTCCCCGATTCCCATTGATTTCAATTTTACTAGGGCTCCTTGGTGCCACACTCGGTCAAATGCTGTCTTGATGTCAAGGGCAGTCACTCTCACCTCATCTCTGGAATTCAGCTCTTTTGTCCATGTTTGGACCAAGACTGTAATGAGAAATGACAGGTGGTGTTCTCTGGGGATCTGTATTGGGGCCTCAGCTTTTTACCATATATATTAATGATCTGGATGAAGGAATAGAGATTTGTATATCCAAGTACTCGGTCACTCTTTCACTGATGATAGATTCCAGTAACTTACCCACAATTGATGTTAAGCTGACAGGTCTGTAATTCTCTGGTTTTTCCCTCCCTTACTTCTTAAATAATGGAGTGACATTTGCAATTCTCCAATCCAAAGGCACAATTCCTGATTCTAGAGAGCTTTGGAAAATTATGACACTTGCTTCTGTAATTTCCTCACCTAATTCCTTTAATATCCTGTGGTGGAAACCATCCATCAAATCAATGAGGTCCTGAAGATGTGTCTATCTTAAGTCCTGTTATTTTCTTCAGTACCATTTTTTTAAACTTGAATTAAATCCACTAAGTTCATCCCCTTGACTTATTTTTAGGTTCCCTTGTACCATTCTCTTGTATTATTTTGACCTCTTCCTCCACTCTGAAAAACGATAAAGTATTCATTTAACAAGTCTGCCATTTCCTTGTTACCCCTTATAGTCTCGCCTGCATCTGTCTTTAATGGGCCAACATTCCCTTTTACCACTGGATTTTCACTTTTCCTTGCATTTGTCCAAGCCTTTTCTTTTAGCTTGATACTCATTTGTTGATGCTTGCTTAACTACACAGTGGATCCTCTGGCTTTCCCTCCAGCAGGAAAAAATAAAAAGTGCTAAGTAACAACTCTTGTACATAGCATTAGATTCCAAGAAACAATTGGATGTAAAAAAAAGTCTCAAGTTATGTAAGGCTAGGTTTGGCAGGCCATCACATGCAGTGGGCACAGGTCAGATAATCAGACACCTGGGGCCCGATTTTAGCACCCGGTCCCGGGTGCGTTCTCGGCGGGGGGGCCTCTAAAATCCCGATTTCGAGGAGCGGGACCGGATCGCGCCTCGATCCCGCCCACTTCCGGGTTCCGCGCTGACGTGCGGGGGTGCGTGCGTAGCCCCCGCTGGTGGGAATCCCGCAGGCAATTAAAGCCAGCGGGGTTCCACTGGAGTGTATTTATCTAAGTATTTCAGGTCATTAAATGACCTGATTGAGCTGTTTATTTAACAGGTGTGGGATTTTACAGTGAAATGAGACTGTTTCCCATACTGGGGGAAACACTCACACTCTCAACGGACGTGTTGCAGCCAGCAGCCTGTGGTAGCTGCCAAGGTGCATTCCACTGGTGGGGGGGGAGAGCCTTCACCAACGCAGGAGGACACTCCGTAACATTGGGCAACGCCTGCCCTCCACCACCCTCCTCCAAGCAAGAAGATTCACCGGCATGGAAGTGCAACCCCTGTGCGAGGACACACTTTTCTAGCGTGCACAACCCCGCAAACCTACACCTGCCAGATGGGTGCTGCGTTGACATCCTCTGAGGACGAACAGCATGACCAGCTTCAGCAGCCTCGCAGTCCACGCCGTCCACCTCAGAGACGTGCATCCCCACAACACGATGCTGTGGCATATCCACCTGCACAGCAGGATGGAGGGCATCCGCAGAGAGAGATGCGTCGCAGGAGGCACTACCCTCCGCACAGGGTCTACAGACCGAGGCTCAGCTTCATGGACCTCTCTGAGCAGCAGTGCATACGTAGGCTCAGAGTCACTCACCAGGTAGTCGCCGACATCTGCAGCCTCCTCAATGACGAGCTGCTCCCGGATGGACCAAGCAGCATCTTCTTACCCGTCGCCGTCAAAGTCACCACTGCCCTCAACTTCTTCGCCTCCGGATCCTTCCAGGGTGCCACGGGGGACATCACCGGGGTCTGTCAGTTGTCTGCACACAAGTGCATAAGGCAGGTCACCGATGGGTTGTTCCTCAGGGCCTCGACCTACATCAACTTCGCCATGGATGAGCGCAGCCAGACGGAGAGGGCGGTTGGATTCCATGCTGTGGCTGGCTTCCCACGGGTGCAGGGTGTAATCGATTGCACCCACATAGCAATACGGGCACCTCCACATGAGCCAGGGCTGTTCATCAACAGGAAAGGGTATCACTCCATGAACGCCCAGCTCATTTGTGACCACGGCCAGAGATTCCTACACGTGTGTGCCAGATACCCTGGCAGCTGCCACGATGCCTTCGTCCTCAGGGAGTCCACCGTCCCGCCCCTCTTCCACGCACCCAACACCGGCAACGGCTGGCTCCTCGGCGACAAGGGATATCCCCTGCACACGTGGCTTATGACACCTCTGAGGAACCCCATTACCGAGCCGCAGCGTCGGTATAATGACAGCCACATTGCTACCAGGTCTACAATTGAGCAGGCTATAGGGCTGCTCAAGATGCGCTTCAGGTGCCTTGATCGTTCCGGGGGAGCACTCCAATACACGCCACTCCGAGTGGGACGAATTATAGTTGTCTGCTCTGTGCCCTGCATAACATGGCACTACAGAGAGGGGTGCCGCTGGAGGAGGCCCCATGCACACCCGCCACCCACATTGAGGACGACAATGAGGAGGAGGACGAGGGAGAGGAGGAGGACCGACCCATGCGCCGAACACCGGCTCACCTGCGTGCTCGTCAGGCCAGGGAGGCACTCATATGCCAACGGTTCTCCTAACATCACACTGTGTGAGGCGTTCACATGTCATAACGTGCACAGACGAGGGTCCATACAGGCTCCCTCCACAGAAGAGTGGTGCCTGTACACCTGCACCCACTGTATTATGCCCAATGGGTGGGACGGGGTGGTCGTCGTCATGATGAGGCGCACGGAAGGGACATATTGCACAAGCCGCAGAATTATGGACAAGAGGTGGCTGCATTGGTGAGAAAAAGTGAGTTTATTTTGTGGTGACATTCAAAGAGTGGAAATTTAAAAAAAACATAGACAAACACCCTGGTGCAATCCCTGTGTGCTCACGGAACTTTAGGCTTTCGTTTCCGGGTACCCCTACGTGGTGCTACCCCTGTGGCTCCAGCAGAGGTGGTGGCAGGTTGCTCCTGTTCGTGCCCTGACCTGGTAGATGCTTTGGGCCGACGCCCCCTGGGTTTCGGTGCCCGTGAGGGCACCTCCACAGACTGCTCCTCCTGCACCTGTGCAGGGGCAGACTCGGCCACCTGGAGAGGATGGACCATTGCGGGCACTGGTTGAGAGGGGGGCAACGGGTGAGACGTGGGGGCGCCTTGAGTAGCGTCCACACTTCCATTTCCCCGTTCACCATCTTCCCTCTCATGGCCAAGGCCCACATCACCCCTTCCACCCTGCTGGACGGCAGTTTGGATGACGTGGGTGAGACCTTGCAAGGCCACCTCCAATGTATCTGTCAACCTGTTGATGGCGGCAGAATGTTGCTCACCCTGAATCCGAACAGCTGTTGTGAGGGCCTGGATGGACTCATTGGTGAGCTGTGCGTGACGCTCGAGGGAGGCTAGCCTGTCCTCCACCGCAGACGTTCCCACACCTACCCGCGACACTATCTCAGAGATGCCTTCACGTCCCTGCGACACTATCTCGGCGATACCCTCCTGCACCTGTGCCACCATTCCCCTCATGCAGGAGTTGGACTCCTCCATCCTCCGTGCGATTGTGGAGAGTGCGCGTGGCACCTCTCCCAGTACCTCAGCAATGTTCTGGTGCCCCTCGACGACTCTCCTTTTGACAGGTGGCCCCCTGGGTTCAGCATCTGGGTCCGGCTGAGCAGAGCCTGGAGAAGAGTGCTCCCACTGACACGGACCCTCCGCGGCTGACCCTGCCACCAGGGTCTGCTCATGCTCACGTGTGCGCGGTGACTCACCATGTGCAATCCCAACTAACTGAGGGGGGGGACCCACCGAGGTGTGTGTATCTGCGCTGGTGGATGCAAGGCTCATGTGTGACGATGCACCCTCAGAGACGGGCATGTCCTCTGAGGAATCGCCCTCAACCGAAACGTCGATCGCAGACGGTCCTGCAAGAGAACAGAGGGAAATATCAGGCATGTGACCAAATGTGGCGGTGCGGCATATGCCATGTGATGCTAAGATCATTCGCGCTCATGAGTGATGAGTGCCAGCTTTCCCTTACCGGCCGTTTCGCCAGAACCAGACTCGCCATCCGCCACCGACAGGCAATGCAGCGTGCGGCTGATCTCCAGTGCCTCGACCTCAGCGTCTGTCAGGGCCACCTCATGTGGCGGGCTCCCTCCGGTGCGTGCCCTATCACGTGCGTTCCTGGCCCTCTTCTCCTGTGAGGGCAAAACACAAAAACGTTATTGAGTGATGATTACAATGTGAGACACTTCAAGCATTGGTGTGAGTGGGTTGAGCGTGTGCCAGATGGATGGGAGGATGCGTGTGCCACATGGCCATCCCATTGTATGGGCATTGGGGTGTGTGGTAGTGGTCGAGTGGGGACAGGGACGGTGGGTACGTGCAGGCACTGTGAGGATGATAGTTGGGTGGCTGTGAGGATTGGTGCGGGAGCACAGTGCTGTCAGTGGAGATGGGGTTGTGAGGTGGTTGAGGTGATGTGGAAGACGGAGTGACGCAGAGTGCGTAGTGTACTCACTTTCCCGGACCTGGTGAGGTCATTGAATCTCTTGCGGCACTGAATCCAAGTGCGGGTGGTGTTTCCCCTGCTTGTGACCTCAGCGGCCACCTCCTCCCATGCCCTCTTGGTGGCGCTGGCAGGGCACCTCCTTCCATCTGTGGGGAACAGCGTCTCCCTCCTCATGCGGACCCCGTCCAGCAGCACCTGGAGGGCGTGAAACGGGGAGCAGCCTTACCCCTGTGCTCCTCCATCCTTCATGGAGTATAGTTTGTGGCTGGAGGGGCTTTGGTGGACTGCCCCTTTAAATAGAGCGCCATCATTGCTCAGACGTCAGTGCGCATGCGCAGGCCGCCGGCACGCAGCGGAGAAGCGCGGAACCCGTAACTGCCGGCTAATTACATCAATCATCCCGCGATCGCGCGCGCAACGCACTCAATTTGGACAGCGCGTTTTCCTTGAGCCCGACTGACCACCCGCTGCCAACCCGCACCCCTGGTAAAATCGGGCCCCTGATCTCACGCATCTGATTTTTCAACTGGCTTTTTGGATGTGTGGCTTCATTTTAACAATAAAATCCAATGGTAACTGGTCCCATGATGAATTTTATGCCATTGGCCAAACTGTGGCCCAAACTGCAAACCACTCCCATAAAAAGTGGTCCTTGTACATCACCTGTTGAAGCAGATTGGTGATAATGGATATCCCTTTTTGAGTACATGCTTCATAGTCGAGATAAGGAAGAAGAGTTTGAGGGCCAACAAGTTCAGGTGCAGTGACCCTGATCCATTTTGGCCGTACCCATTACTACCCCGGAATGGTACCTGGACATGTCAGAAGGATATCTGTTTTTGCCAGATATCCTTCATGAAACAGGCTACCACATCTGTTCCACAACAATTTATACGCGACATCTGGATCAGGCCTAGCTCTGACCAAAGAAATAAAGTTTACCACAATATGAAGCTTTCATGCTACCACATCCTGCCATCCCAAGAGACATCTGCCACAGCAGGCAGTCTGTAGGGCACACATGTATTAGGGAAGTGAAAAAGGGTAGGCAAGATCTTCACTTTTCCTTGGAAAGGAGTCATTAACTGGACAGGACACACGGTTTTCGCCAAGTGGCAAGGTTCCCTCAAGTGCAAAGAGTCATGTGTTATCTATGTGGGCATCTGGACTCTTCATATCAACACAATGGCCTACATGAAGAGAGAGGATTTACACTCAGTTAATGTTCAATTGGTATTTGACTAGGAAGTCCCTCATTCGATCACCTGTCGGCACTGAATTAGCTCATTTCAGTAGAGATGCTACAGTTGGCCTGAAGGTCAATGTCCCTGGTTGGGGATGGGAATATCATCTAGGGTTCCTATTCCTGATTACTGATCAGCAAGCAAGCATCTGGTCGAAGTATGAGTGTGGATGTTAGGTGAGGACTGATTTTGGCTTGGCTATGATATCCCCTGATATAAAATAGCCTGTAATATTCACTCTCTTGGCTCTAGGCTTTCATATTTTGGAAGGCCATGTTGTACCTATACTACAATTCTGTCTTTGTCAGTGGTCATCCCTGACCGTACCGTTCTGATTAGCAGTAATATGCAGTACACTCAGCGTCTGTATATTAATTAAACTTGTGAGAACCTTATAGATTCTTGGGGTAGCTTTTTGTGGGCTGACAATAAATATGGCAATGTTTTATCCCAGTCCTTGATATTCAATATAGCAGAGTTAGATGCCTCATTTTGGTAGGAGAAATAAGACCAGTTATTCCTTGGAAGGTAAGAAACTAAATTGGGTAGAGGAGCAAAGAGATCTGGGAATACAGATATATAAATTACTAAAAGTAGCAACTCAAATTGATAAGACCATAAAGAGAGCAAACAAAAGTACTGGGTTTCATTTCTAGAGGAATAGAATATAAGAGCATGGAGATAATGTTAAATTTATATAGAACCTTGATTAGGCCACACTTGGAGTATTGTGTGCAGTTCTGGTCTCCATACTACAAAAAGGATATTAAAGCACTGGAGAAAGCGCAGAAAAGATTTACAAGGATGTTACCAGAATTGACGGGATGCAGCCATCAGGAAAGATTAAGCAGGCTGGAATTCTTTTCTTTGGAAAATGGAAGACTATGAGGAGACCTGATAGAGTTCTTTAAAATTATGAAGGGATTCGATAAGGAAGAATGTGGAAAAACTCTTTCCACTTGTGGGTGAGTCCAGAACAAGGGGGCAAAAATATAAGATAGCCTCTAGGAGATCAAACAAAGAATTTAGGATGAATTACAGAGAGAGTGGTGAGAATGTGGAACTCGCTGCCACATGGAGTGGTTGAAGCAGATAGTATTGATGCATTTAATAGGAACCTTGATGCATACATGAGAGGGAAGGGAATGGAGGGATATGGGGGCAGGGTGGGAAAAGGTAATTAGAGTGTGGAGTATAAATACTGGCATAGACCAGTTGGGCCAAATGGCCTCTTTCTGTGCTGTAGATTCTATGTAATTTATTGCAATCATTACATTTTTATTCTTATCACTAATTTCTACCTCTACTGCTTTTGTTATCCTAACAATGATTTAATTTCTTCCTAATAATAATGCCAGTATTCTAATTATCTTTGCTCTAGTCCTTGTCTATCTTCTGGCTGAAGTTGTAATTCTATGATGTCAGTATTTTTGCTAGCTGCACATGCTTTTAATTGCAGTAGATTATCAATGCTTCTTGCATTGGTACAACAGCATTTTAACTTATCCTTCAACACTATTATCACTGATTGCACTTTTTATTATATTTGCATTTCTTTCTTTACACTAAACAATGTTATTCCTCCGGCCTCTTGGTCAGCAATAACTATTTGTTTATGTTCTATGTTTACTCGAGTTATTAACCCCTCCCCTCCAAATCTAGATTAAATTACTGCAATCTACTTTTTGTGAATTAATGTCAATAGCTCAGTTTGTCATATTGTTATGTGCAAAATATCCTTACCATGTAAGAGCCTTCTGCCCAAGAAAGCTCTCCAATTGTCTACAATATCAGTTGCCTTCTGTATGCACCATTTTAATAACTTGTTTAAGTCAATTATTATACTTATTCTTTCTTTACTAATACTGAAAACAAATCAGATACTACCTCAGGGCCTTTTATTTTTTACTTACTCACAATATGTTTATGTTCCTTCTTTGGAAAACATTCTATAGCCTTTTAACATTCATTGTGGAACACCTTACTAAAGACACATCTTGCCATTGTGTGCCCTATCTGAGTGCTTCATCCAGGAATGTACAGCCCTACTTCAAATGTACAATTTCAACCCAGCTGTCAACATTTTATTTGCTTCACTTAGCTTTCCCTCTCCTTTTGGGCATTGGTTTTGTCATTATTTTCATTCACCTGAAATGCAGCATTGTGTACTGCAAATTAATAGTGTCCTGAAAATTAATAGTCACTGCAACATTCATCATTCTAGCCTCAAGCAACTTCTAGTGTTCCTTCAGGTTTTTCAGTTTTTTTCACTTCTTGATATTCAGTCACTTTAATTTCCAACTGGCTGAATTGGAAATAAACCAACTCTGTGACTTTTTTTTTTGAATTGAATGCTTAGAAGTATATATTTACATATATATTTTAATCATTGTACATTTTGATTGCTTGTTGCTTGTGGGAGGAGTGAACTGATACATCCAGGTTTATTGGCATGCACTGGGAGCAATGCAGATCAAGGGATTGAGGCGACTTGTTTGAACTTGGTTTCTGAGGATTAGTTAGGTCTCGGGCTGGGAGGAAGTCCTGGCTTACTAATTGTCATAGCGGCTGGAGTCATTGTCCTTCATAATCAGTGGATGGATTGCTATGCTGGGGGTGGTGGGTGGGGGGGGGGTAGGTGGAGTTGGTGGGGGGGGGGTTGGGCAGTAGGATGAGAGAACAGTTTGTGTTGAATGAACCCCTGCTGCTCCGTATGCTAGTTCCAGGGCAATACTCACTCTGTTGGGTTATGTCCCACATATGCTTCAACCACATGTTTATTCTGGGCAGGGGTGCACTTCATCACAGAAAGAGGGTTCACCTTCTTGCAGCTAATTGTGAGAGTTATGCTAGCTTGCTCATTGTAGGGGGCTCTCAGTGTCCAGTGGGTCCAGCAAGCACTCTGGGTTTTCTGGGATTGCAAACTTCAAGGTCTTTGTGATCTCCTAGACTGCTGTCCAACATGGCTGAATAGAAGGATAACATTTGTGGATCTTGCTCGTGCTGCAGTACATGCAAGGTATGAGTTGGCCTTGGTGCATTTTTCTGTCGATGGTTATGTGGAGGATCGATCTCTATACCTCTCACCATTCCTCCTCCATTACTGGAGGGTCAGGGTCTCTTTTTTTTAAACTTCCCTCAGATATTGCTTCACCTTTAGCCATAGAGGTGAATATGGTGCATATGGTGACGATCTGTCTACAGGACACTGGGGGGTGGAACAAGAGTTCCAGGGGGATTGGGTCATGCTGAAGTCTGCAAACAATTGCAGGGGTCTGGAGTTAGTTCTTCATCTGCGGACAATGGTATTGGTCATATTTCTACACTTCAACCTTTTGCTTATTCTCTGTATTCATTTTCCCAGTTTACTGTTCTTAGAAATCAGTTTTACAGAACAAATATCCCTTTAAGCATTCTTTGTATTCTAACCTTTTTTTTATGCACTCTGTTCCTGATTTCCCAATAAGTTCTTTATTCAGATTCCATAGTCACAGTTTTTTAAAATTCCTTTGTTTTTTTGCGATAAAAGAAGGTATCACTTAGGTGGAGCGTAGAGAAGATAATCGGATGGAAGGATTGAAAAAAAGAAAGACAGACTTGCATTTATATAGCAACATTCACGGCCTTGGGATGTCCCAAAACGCTTTATAACCAATGAAATACTTTTGAAGTGCAGTCACTGTTGAATGCTAGTAATGGAGCTCACCCAATTTTCTTGACGTTAATTTAAATGAAAGGAAAATCGGGCAGGATGTGTTATGGACAAGCGATCTTTCCTGCCCAATATTCCCCCCCATGCTTTTCCCAGGCAGTACTTTATACCCAGGCAGTACAGACAAAGATCTACCCTACAAAGTACGTACTGCTTTGTAGGTTACATGGTACTTGCATATAGTTTATGCCTGCTAACTGCTTTCCATGTTATGAAGATCTCTAAACAGCTTCATTATTCTCGAGAGAAAGATTCATGTTTTTCCAAAAAATGGGAGAATTATCTTTTTTCTTAATTAAGAATGACTAACAAAATTGTGGGATCATCTGTGATTCCTGAGGAAATTGTTTTGTTGGGAGGTAAAGAAAAAACCCAACCATGATGCTCCTACTAGTATGACCTTTTAATGTTTCTGCAACAGCTAACAATCTGTTTAATTCACATAAAGGTCTAGGAACATAAGGAACAGGAGTATGCCATTCAACCCCTTGAGCCTGTTCCGCCATTCAGTTAGATCATGGTTGATCTATACCTCAACTCCATTTACTTGTCTTTGTTCCATATCCCTTGATACCCTTACCTAATAAAAGTCTACCGATCTCAGTCTTGAAAATTTCAATTGATCTAACATCCACAGCCTTTTGGGGGAGAAAATTCAAGATTTCCACTGCCCTTTCTGTGAAAATGTGCTTCCTAATTTCACTCCTGAGTAGCCTAGCTCTAAAGATTGTGCCCCCCCTTGTTCTGGATTCCTCTTCCAAAGGAAATAGCTTCTGCATATCTATCCTATTGAATCCTTTTATCATTTTAAACACCTCAATTAGATCATCCCTCAACCTTCTAAACTCAAGGGAATACAAGCCAAGTTGTATGCAAACTGTCCTCATAATTTAACCCTTTAAGCACTCGTACAATTCTAGTGAATCTGCTATACCCACTCCAAAGCCAGTATATCCTTCCTGAGGTCTGGTGCTCAAAATTGAACACAGTAGTCCAGATTGGATATGGTCTATTCCTGGTAGTACAGAAAAAGGTAAAATTGCTAAAGTTTTGCAAACACAGCACTTAATCTGTACTATCAAAGTGCTTTTCTTTAATTAAAAACAATGTGTAAAGGCAGCATAGATCGACCAGTATATCAAGTTCTAAATTTTGTGAGGGTACACTCCTGGCATGGAAACCCCGTAGCAGAGATGGGGCCACAACATTTTAGCCCAATTTTCCGACCCACTAATTCCATTAATGAGGCCCCACACAAGGAGCGGGACCTCGCAAAGTTACCTGATAGTGCTTTTTTACAGTTGGTGGATGATTTTTCCCACTCAGCAATCATTGCAAACAGGGCTACTGTCGGAGCCGTTGGTATCATAGTAGGTACAGCATAGGAGGAGGCCATTCGGCCCATCGTGCCCATGCTGGGCCTTTGAAAGCTTGGTTTGTGTCTGAATAGTACTGGTAGTTCTGTTTGGCATGCAATTGTCCAATATCTCCAAGGGCTGGAAATAAGGAACCCACCGATGGTGCTCAGGTCAGGCAATAGGCTGGTGGACAATTCTATTAACAGCCAGTCATCTGATATTTTTTCTTTCTATGGCAGTGTTACCTGTGGCAGGATTAAGACCAGATGGAAGCTGATCTCAGCCCATCAGCACAGGAATGCAGAAGGAACTATGATTGTCAATCCCGCCCCCCTCCCCACCCCCCCCACCGCGTGAAACAGGAACTATGTACAAGGAAAAATTTGTATATTTTCTAAAAGATATATTTCTGCTCTGTTGGCCTTACTCATCATCTCCCCTGACGCCTGATGTAAATGACTGCCTCATATATGAATATTAAGAAGAAATTCGTCTAAGATGTGAAAATAAAGTTGCTAAGCAACTGTGGTACATCTTCCAGTATTTAGTTAGCACCAGAAAAATTACAATAAAAGCTGCAAGATTGTCATAGATATCAAACTTATTCACTAATGTTCTTCAGGGAAGGGAACCTGCCACTCCCACCCTGTCTGACCTACATGTGGCTTGAGTCCAGACTACGTGGTTGACTCTTACTGTCCTTTGAAGTGGCCTAGCGAGCCACTCAATTGCAAGGCAGCTAGGGATGGGCAATGAAGATGGTTTGATTTATGTACCCACATCCCAAGAAAATATATTTTTAAAACAAGCTTCCAATAAATCTGTTAACTCTCCCAAAAGAAACTGGCAGCCTTATTTTTTTTTGGTAAAATATTTGCTAACCAGTTTCTACTACATACTGGAACCAACAGGTATTTTGGAAGGAAGGAAGATTTAGATATATAAAGTTTGGAGTTTGATGATTTGTGTTATAGGGTTAAATGTTAGAAATCTCAAATCCTCATCATTGTAAGTAAAAGTTTTGATAAAGTAGCTTTCTTACAGTGAAAATCATTTCCTTATAAAGTGGGAGCATGAATATGTTTCTCACACTTAGTCTTTCTGCTATATTAATATGGAAATGATTATATTTTCAACTTTATTTGTTGAATGTATAGCAGAAAAACTAGACAAGTGTGGTACTGTATCTCCTCAGGCAGTTAACTGTAAAGGTTTTAATTGCCACATTTAGGGTGCTTGGCCAAGATTGCAAGTACCAATTTACCACATTCCTGAAGGTTTTTACAGAAAATATTTTAATTTAAAAGCTTTTAATTGTTACAACCAAAAGCTGAGTTGTTTTTCTTTTGGCATGAGAAGGAAGGAGTTCAGTGTTTGTTATGTTGTCTCTCTTCCGTTTCATAGTCTTGTAGGATGACGTTTCACAAAAATGTATTGTTGAAAATGTGTTCAGTCACTTAAACATGTTGAAAACACATTGAAGTAGTTGCTACCACATTGCTGCTTTAATAGGCTCAATGATCACAACTCACAGACTCTAAAACATGTCAGCAGAGAGGAGGAATAGCTCATTTGCACTTAGCAGTTAAAGCTGTGTCATTGTAAGTTACACTTTTGGCAGCTCAGCATCAAGCTGGCCAGTCCATTTGAAGATGTAGCTCGTATATTGTGACCATCTCGAGCCACAAAAGCCCCAGCAGGAGTTGAGTAAAGTAGACAAGCCACAGGCAAGGGCAAATAGAGCATAACAACTTCCTAATAAGATTCCTGCCATTTGATTGGAAATTTGGCAGAGCATGGCTGGCTGTGTATAGGGTCACAAATGCAACAGTATTCGCATCTTGGGCTTCCTGTCTGCACTTGCTTTTGCCCTAGGGCAGTGCCTGCTGTTGAAGAGAGAGCCTAGGCCGCTCCCAGATGGCAGACAGGCACACTATGTTATTAAAAACCAGAGATTCTGAAACCTTGATGTTCTAGTAGACTCCTAATTAGTCCCTTGCATAAGGGTAAATGGCATGCCACGTTAATAAGAAAAAAGTCTTGGCCAACTATTTATTACCAGGTCTCCTCATTTACTAATTTTCAAACTGTGCTGGCAGCTTGAAGAATCAGAACAGCAATTTAGCATCTTTTTTTCATTTAGCCTTTATATTTGTTACATTGTCATTGTGTTAAGACAGTTTAAAGAAAAAGGCAAGGGGGAGTTTTTAATTCCTGGTACACTTAAAGATGTTTTACTGATTAACTTTTTATGTGAAACTTTTATGAAAAGCAGTTTCAGGTGACATGGGGTGCATTTTGATGGACTGCAGCTACATGAAAGCTGGACTATTCACATGCACATGGCCCAGCCTTGTTAAAATACCAATTGTGTCAAGTCACGAAATTAAGCATATTTGCTCTCATTAGTCTGAGAAGTGCAGACACAGATTTTAATGCTCTTTTCGGTATTTGCTGTGGTTGCTTATTGTGTAGGGGTTCTGGAAGCAAACAGCAGATGCTTTTGTTTCTTTTCAGATTGCTGTCTTTTTTTTGGTGTGAACGAGGGGCAGTGAAGAAGAGAAATTTGTGGCCCGTTTTAAGAATTGGATGTTGTGGTGAAACAATGTTTAGGATCACTAATTCAGCAAAAAAAATGCCATTAAGAATATTGCTTATGCAAAAACAAAGTAAATTTGGCTAATAGCACTATTTAACTTTTTATATGTTAAGATATAATCTAATTTATGGATGCTTTGAAAACAAGACTTTTTTAAAAATACATTCTTCCTATTCCACAAGCAAACTCGATGATCTTCAGCTTGCATTGTTCTATAGTTTGTTGTCCAGCCTTTAACTCCCTATGATTGGATCTTTTACAGATATTAGGTGAAGGTGGATGAGATTTAGCCAAATACATATTAAATTAATGTTGAATTCTTTGGTTTGCATAGAAGGTATTAAATCCAGGTACCCTAAGTAAGCTGTGTAATAATTCTGTTTTTAACACATTAAAAACGTGTTGCTTTTCTCCCTAGCTGCTGCTTCCAGATTGAGGAAAAGCAGAAAGAGTGAAAATGTCTTTTATACTGACTTATACTTTCCTCTTAGCTGAAAACTAAATTTGGCAGGGTATAATCCTCTTATGAAATATCAGGAATGCACTTATTTGCCATGGCCCTCCCAACAGAAGTTGGGCCAAAAAAATTCCACTTCAGTCTTGCCACATGGATATGCCTTCCTAAACCTAAATCTCTGATCAGTACTCCCCCCTGTTAAATATCGGTTTTACAGGACCACCTTAGTGGTTTGGTCTGCTTTCAAAATCTCAGTACTCTTATAATTCCTTTCCCCCATACCCTGTACAAAATCACTCATTTAAAATTGTGCTCCATATCCCTGCTCTAGCTAAGCATTTGGAAGATTGATGGTTTTATATCACTTTGCCTTGATCTGCATTATTAGAATTTTAATGTCCTTAGCAACCAACGTCTGGATTTTCGACACAGTAGCACATAGAGTTGAAAAACAGTAACAGCGGTATTTTACAATTCTGAATGAATGAAGTGCTAGATGGTAAATGTGCTCATGCTGTGAGGGAGTGCTTGAAGTAGCTGGATTAAGCAATTGCAACTAACAGGGACTTATGGGGCCAAAAAAGAAAAACTTTCTTTGGCTCTGACTCTTCAAAATGACCCAATTGGAACAGAGAATTTTAAGTGTGCCAATTGTGGAAAAGCCTTCGACAAAAGTCTGGAATATTATAAGGCCTAAAATAAAAGGGTAATTTAAAAAAATATATATATAAAATGTTGAAAATAGCGCACAGACATGCAAAATAGACAAGAAAGTTCATCTGGCACATCAAGCCTATATGCACTATCAATCCTCCCACCCCCAGTAATATAGTTTCCTGGAAGAGGCAACAAACCACACAGCCATGACTTGTGCTCCATCATGAATGTTATCCTGAATTGTTGAATGTATATTCATAAATGAAAAGGAATACTGCTAGACTAGTACTTCTGAACACTTATTAGTCAATGCCCTACATATATGAGGCAGAGTCAATCACCTCCTTCCCCTGTACTCCCTTCGTATTCTGAAAATGAGGACTCATGGCATATGATTTCAGCAGCTCCTTGATAGCTTGCCTAAGTGACCATTGTTCATGTATTAAACCTAAACACTTTAGTGACATGAAGGTATTTGACCATGGGGGGAAAAGGCACTTTGTCTAAGCCAAACCTTTCCCCAAGCATTCTTCCAGGAGGGGTCACTGAATAGTGATAATGGGCAGGAATCCTGGCCAATATTCCTTGTTTCTTGCTTATCAAGTGATATCAAGCTCTGCACAATTCAGACATTCAATTCAGGATCTTCCTGGTCTATTTGGCTCACCACCATGCAGTGCATTTACCCATCAAACTAACAATGAGCTCTACATTTTGCATTTTAATCTGGTTTATTTTAATATAGAAATGAATTTTGCTATGATCACAGTATTAAAAACCTGAATATTAGTTGAAATCCAACTAACCAAGATGTTGAACATATCTGAAACTGTTTAATGGTACTGTGGTTTACATCACTCCAACTCTTCACCTTTGAGACATTTTAGGAATTTCTATTATTTTCAGTGGGATTTGGTTGACCACTTTGGGAATTTTCATTATTTTCAGTGGGATTTCATTGACCACTTTTGCTTTGGAAAGGGCTAGTCACAGGTTTGAACTTTGGCAGAAGTCAAATTAAATATGTAGTCATCCTGCTGCAAACTATGTGGCAGTGTTCCCATTAGTATTAAAGCCATATGTTGTCTTCTGTCAAGGTGCATGAAAAATGAAAACAAATTGAATCATTTGATTTTTTAGTCCTAATAAATTGAGATAGAATAACTATTATAAATTGCTTAAAATCTAAAAGAGAAGTATCTATCAAAAACAATGTCTAAATATGTGTACCTACAACTCATAACTTAATCAACCATTCATGAGTGATCTTACCCGGGAAATAAAACTAATCAGATAAATGAGGAGTGGGCTGCTTAGGATTTACAAAAAGTATTAACCACAATGTTTTGTGGATCCAATATTTCTAGTTCAAATACAGAGATTACTCAATGGGCATGATGTGATAAAGTATTTATTATGCTTTTGATTGGGTCAACAGGTTTTTTAAATGTTCAATTATACTGTTTGCATTAGTACATAAATAAAAATGCAGCCCTCTGATTTTTCCAGTTGAATCGCTTGTCTTACCTGTATTGTGTGGAGTGACACAAGGAAGAAACATTTTTTAACTTCTGCATTAATTACAGGTAACCTTTGCCCATTACTGACAGGCACATTGACTTTCTCTTAATCCACAGTTTTGCTGCCTACAAATTTTGTGGGCAGTTTTAGGGAACAACATTCAAAAACTTCAAAGCCTCAGTATTTGTTAAGGCAAAAGTAACCAATGAGGGCATTACATTTCAGCGATTTTAATCTACTTATTTTTCTTGAGTTCATGACCTCAGACCTCTCTCTGCAGCCTAGAGCGTTCCTTTATTTCTCATATCTAGATCATTATTACTGTGTGCAGGGATCGAATGAAAAAAACATATTACGGTCTTTTGGCTATATCATGTGCCCTCATGATCTTTTTTGACTCTGGAAAGGCAGTAGAATAAACTTCAATAGATCATGGCTCCAGCTATAAACTGACAAACAGATTTATTAAACAGTAGATCGATAAATGAAGAGCAGCAGTGGCACACTGGACTTCCAGTAGTTACAGGCTTAATATCCCTCCTCAGAAGATAGAAAATAATTAACAGTTGCATCCACTACACGAAACTGCAGTGTAAACTGGACTGGACACAAGGTCCTGAATATTACCATTTACTTCATGATTTTTGGTTACTGTCCACGGAGTCTCTCTGGTGTATCTCTCTGTCACTGATAACTTCAGAAGGATTCTTTAACTTGAGCAAGACAAGCTGAGAAATACTTTTTTAAAATGACAAGGACAAAGGAAATTTAATTCTGTCTCTTGAACTCAAAAAGAACCACCGATCAAACGTTCATACAGAGGAAATTGACAAGATGCTTGTATTTGAATTGGGTGGCTTTGTCACTCCCTCAGGTACCTGAACAGACATAACATCTATTTTCAGGGTATAGTGCATCAAAACAAACTGGGCCATTTTCTGTGATTGACTCTGGTTTCTAACTTCATATGCACCATGACAGGAAGAAACCAACCAATACCACAATGTACCATGAACAAAAATGCTTAATTTTTGTCACAATGGGTTCTGGGCACAATGAATATAATCAGAGGTCCAACTGATCTCTTCTGCAGCCCATTTGACCTTGTATGGGTACATGGTTTGGCAGAAATTATGATCCTAATAAGAATTCAGTGTCAAGTTCAAGATCTGGATCCTACACCTGAATCTGATGGATTGTGACATGTTTTATCAAGGAATAAGCATATTTCTAAAATCCAGCACATTGAGGAAAGCACCAGCCCCATAAGTTTTTGTATATTCCCCAGACATCTGCTGTGTTACCATACTCAGGAAATGAGCAAAAAGAATGTAAGGGATAATGCAAATGCCTCATTCGCAGAGCATGTTTGATGAGTTTAATGCCAAGTTACTAGTTTCCTCAAAATTCCTATGTAGCTGAAGCCGTGATACAGGTCATTTTCTGCTACTTGTAGCCGGAGAGATTAAAAGCACAAAATGCCCCAAGTTTGAGAGGGAATACACCATTGCATATAATATCAAAGTTAAACTGTGATGATGTTATTTGAATTTTTAAAGTGTACTTTTTTTGTTTCTACAAGGAATTTGTACTCCAGATGATAGATTTAGCTATTGAGGAATTGAATAATTTTCTACTTTTTGTGCAAACTTTAGATACAGGACCAGTTTTCCTCTACAAAGCCTAGCCAATTCTCCTCATCTCCTGTCACATCAGTGTAACAGTTTTGCTTCTATATGTGGCCTCTTTGAGTAAGACTGAAAATGACTGTTAATTAAGGCAGGTTTTGCTGTAGAGCCATGTCACTGGGAACTAGATTAAAATTGTCCAAACTCATTTCACAAAAGCACCTGATGTTCATCCCATCTGTCTAGACTAGAATCAAACCCAGGTCCTAGAGGTGAAAGGACAGTGTGTTAACCTACTGTGTCATCTTGTCCTCCAGAGAACACCGTTTTCTAAAAGCTAGGTTTAACTGTGCCGTTGTACTATATTAGAATGTGATGAAAAACATATTGGCAGAATTTTTGTTATTCATGGCTGTCAGAAGCATCAGATATAAATCCACATCAAAAACATGGCTTTTGGATATGCTTCCCTGTTTCAGTATGCAGCATTATTAAATTAAATACTACAGGGCTAGCTTAAGGTGAAACAAAGAATAATAGTTAGAAGTCAAATCGTTGGATTACTACTTTCGCAGTAATCTAATCATATCAAGAAAAATAAGTAATTAAGGAAAAACATTTTTCCTTTGATCACAGAGACAATAAATAAACCTCCAGGGAAGAAAGAATTGCATTGAGGTAGAATTTCTAAGATGACAAGTTATGATACGATCGTTTAGTTCTGGAATTCACATAGGCAGAATGCCTGCTGGGACTTTTAGATAAAGACAACCTTAATACCATAGCTCGGCTGGAAACTCCTTTTTGAACAATAAAATAATACTATTCTGTTTTGTTAAGCTAATTTACCCTATCTGTATTTAGTCTTTTCTTCAGGTACCATGTGTGCCTTGTTAGAAAAAAGGAAAGCTGTTTCTTCAAATGCTATTCCTGGTTTTCTGCTGTGGTATCTGGACACATGTTTAAAGCAACATTTGTTGGCCACATGTAACAGGGGAGGGGTTTTTACTTCAGATCTGAGGTCACTGCAAAACAGATACTTTATGGAATGTGAAGTATGTGGTAATGAAGGTGTGCTTAAATATATCCAGTTTAAATTGACTGTCCCTGTTGAAATATAGATAATTTACTTTAACTCGTATTTTATTTTTAGGACCAAAATAATGAATCTTTATGAAAAACAAGCATGGTTATTGTGGTTTTCTTAAAACGTAATTGGATTTGTCAGGAGATGCTTAAGCCTTTTGGATTCACATATGTGGACTACAATTTAATAGGGCTCACAGTTGTTCCTGGTAAATGGTCCACTTGATGTTTGAATATAAATTTATTATTTAATATTTTGCAATGCAATGGTGTAATTTGAATATCGGAACAAATGGGTAATGTGACTTCAATACGTTGTCATGCCGCAGCTGAACCAAAGAGAAATAGAGACTCAAATTGCAATCATAACAGTGTGCCATTTTTCTGTATTATATACTTCAAAAAGTTTACACTCTAGAGGGGAATAGATCAACATGTATGCAAGACCTTTATCTCTGTAGGGACACAATACTTTTAGTGTGGAGAAATGTTAAAATGAAATATGATAGAACAGACACATTAAATGCCAACATTAACCCTAGCAAATTGGGTAGAGAAATTGTTTGCTAATGAGGTCATAAAAATTAACTAGTCACAAGAATTACTGGCCTTGCAATTCAGGTAGGTTATTGAGGTCACTAATCATTGGTGTACTCCATTTAATGAAGGCTAAAATGTTCAATAAAGCCATGTGTTGAAGAGAAAGTTTTAATTACTACCCTTTTCATTGATTTGTGTTGCAGATAACTTTGATATGTCATGCTGGGTGTTAACATTTATTGTGCTGGCTAGCTTTTTGAATTAACCATGGTTCCTGCATCAGTGTCAAAGTAAATTTGAAGGGGTGAACCTTAAATATGCAATAAATTAATTAAAAAGTTCCTGAGCAAAACTGAGTTTCAACAAAGATGAATTTCAATTTTTGTTAATAGTATCCACATTTCACAGAAAAGTGAAGGTAGTGTGGAGACAATTGCTTTAAAAACACAAAATCACAGCTGGGATTGTGTTCTCCTTTTGTCTTTATTGTAAGGTACCTTGTAGTAAATGTCATAACATGTATAGCATTTGTGCCACTTCCCCACACTGCATATCCTTATCCTTAATTGCTCTTTGGGTGTCTACCCCATTGAAGTTAATTAAGATCCAAGGTCTTTTTCCATATATGATATAATTTTATCCAATTATGCGTCTAGTTGAGGACATTTTATATTTTAATTTAAAATAGCGTTTATCACAATTAATTAATTACTGGATTCTTGAACATTGTTTCATATCTGCCGCTTGGAATATATCACATTCTGTATACTAGTCCTGTCTTTGTTGGAATTATGTAGCAGATTGTTTTTAAGTCATTGCCTGTAGTAAGATTCCTGGCCAACAGACAGTGTGAATCAGAAAATCACAGGCAGTGGACCTACATTCTTCTTACCTGAGTATGCAGTGGCCTGGTACCTGGCCATGAGCAAGACTCAAAAAAGCAACCCTTAAAAGTCAGCCAACTGGAATGGTCTTTGAGAATTGTTCATTATTTCCTTGCCCAGCTGCATCTTTCTTTCTTCTGATCCACTTGTCTGTACCAGTGAAGTAACTGATAGTGCTCTAGCTGACATAGAATGTGTTCTACCCTACTTTTTTCTTTCCATCGTATCTTGCACTATGTCTTGGTTAAATCATGCCTCTCACCCTGCTGTTTCTAGTCAAAGCTCTGCTAATCACTCCTGATGTCTTGATCAGTCTGCAGCATTCCACGCTAACTTTATCTTTGCTCAGAATTTCTAGAAATTTGCTGTTACTGCCACCAGACAAACTGGTGGCAGTTCCTATAGCACGTGCCTCTTGTAACTTCTGTGGCTCTTCGTTTCCAGTTTTCTTCTCTCTTGAGGGTACAGTTGCTAGCTGTCCCAAAGAGGAAAGCTGACACTTTTTGGCTTCCTTTTGCTCCGCCAATGCTAATCTTGATAACCTTGGCAGAGAATCTCCATCCTCTGTCCCACTCTTCCATTATGACTGATACCAGGTTTTACCTTTCCATATATTTTGGATGTTCTCTGCACTCCAGGAAAATATCTCCTGAGCATATTTGTCCTATCATCATCAAGATATACCCCTCAAACTTAACCCTGTCTTATGCCATCTTTTCATTTTTTTTTTACTCCAAATCCAGCTTTCCTTCTCCTTGGAAATTTGCGTGCCTTCACTCTCCTTAAGAAGAGTGATGCCTCTTACCCTTCAAACTACTGCCCTGTTACATCTGTACTTTTTATAGTTATGGAAAGTTATGTTGACTTTTAAATTATCAGTCACTTTGAAAGTTCTGGCTTCATCAGTAATCACCACTACAGTTTTTGGCATGGCGATTCCACTGGGGATCTTGCTGCTAATGCTGAAACTCTTTTTAAACACTGGTAAAGTATCTGCTATTGCCTTGAACAATGGCAAAGCCTTTCACAGATCTGGCCCCATACATTTATAAACCAGTTGCTATTATGTGGCCTCACACCAAATCCATGTGCATAGTTACCCAGTTTCCTCTCAAATGGCCGCTTCTATGCTGTACTTGATAGCCCATCCTCTTACTTTTATCAGGGCTTTGTCCTCTCTCCTGCACCTCTTTTTTTATATCAGCGATGAGCTCCATTCATCACTCAATGTTATCCATCTCTCTATTGATGATTCTAATTTACATTCATCAGCTTCCTTCATGTTTCACACCGTCAATGCACTCACACCTCGTTCCTTTCACAACCGGGCAGGAAAGTGGAGTTGAGGTCAAAGATCGACCATGAGCAGGCTCGAGGGGCCATGTGGCCTACTCCTGCTCCTATTTCTTATGTTCTTACAATGCAGTGGCTGAATCTCTATATCTTGATCTCCATGTGATTTGGTTGCTAAATGAAAATCTTATTTCTTTAAGTTTCACAAAGACAGTTTTTCCATGTCGCTCAAGTCCAACCAACAGTTGCCACCTACCTTATGATGATTCCATTTTCAATTCTCCTTCATCTATTGACATTCCTGACCTTACTATCTCCTCTGATCACAAATGAAATTACCATATCTCCTCCATTGCTAAAGCTGTCTCCAAGAACGTCAGTTTCTGCTTTTTGTCAAACATTTATTTTCCCTGCAACAGCACTTAATTCTCTGTGTAGCCCACGTCTGCCATACTTGCACTATTGCACTACTATCTGGGGACGCTCTTCTAACTCCTTTTTCACACTCATGGAGCGGATACATGAAAACCTTACCATCTGATAGGTTATTCCTCTCCTAGCCTTTGGACACTTCTGGCCTTTAACATCTCTCGCTCTCGCTCCCTGTTTTATTGAGACTGCTATTTTCAGTGTTTTCATTCCCCCTAAGCTGCAAGTACACTTCCTACACACCACTCCACCTCTCTATAATCCTCACTGTGTTGAAATCAAGACTCATCACACAGCCCCCTACTTTAACTCGTTCTTTCCCAGGACTTCAAAACTATGGAATTCTTTACCTCCTTTAGTTTTTCCTTCATCTTTCCATCTTAAAGCTTATGAAGCTTGAGCTTCGTATCAACTATTCACTGCTCCTGGTTTATCGTCTTGCTTCTTTTTACCCTTGGTAGTGCACTCTTCGAAGGCGCTACCCAGTATCCTTAGTTTCTCATTTTTAAAAAAATTAAGTGCCTATCATTCTTTTAATTATGAGTATATATATATATCTCTACACTTATATGGCACTTCTTCCTTTGCTTGAACATATCTGAATAACTAAGCTTTGGGTAATTAAAGTTCCATATATAACATTTAAAATAAGCAAAATATACAATCTACATTAATTTCCACTTTGAACCCTTCCATTAAGGAATTTGGAGTGGGATCTACTTAAGGAGTCAGGATGTTTATTATAAAAGAGATACATCAACGCAGTAATATCATTTGCTCTTCTAGTCCCAACCATGAAGCAAGTGACAGTTACATTGCTCACTAACATTATCGGACATAAATGTCAACTTGTTCTAAATAGCCATTTGAGTGAAAAATCTAAACTCTGTATTGATGTTTTTACTAGCTAGCAGAGGAGCTTGAGAGAGGAGGAAAGGAAAATGTGGCACTACAGGAGTACACAGACAACTTGCTTCAACGAATCTCAGATCTGTGCCCTGACATCCTGGAGCAAGTCATCAAGATGCTGGAAGAAGCAGCCTGATACAAGCAGAAAGTGAAGCAGTATTGAAATTGTGGTAGCTCATTGTGAAGTGAGTAGAAAGAAAAACCCATTCAGCTTCTACACCACTAAACACTGCACCGTTGTTTCAAAGCCAATCTTCATCCAACTGTATTTGTGTATACCTTAACAGTATTAGGAGTATCATTCCAGAAATAATAGGATTCTCAGTTACTATTAAGAAAGATGGAAATAATCTGTACTCTGAAAAGTCTACATTATGATTAGGTGGGTGTTCAGCTGCACCTTGACTACCTTCTTGAGATGCCCATTGCTTGCAGTTTTTTTATATACCCAGCTTCAGCTTTTAACCCATTATTGTCAACTTCTGCCGGTTCAGCAACTACAATGGGTTCAGGGAATTCCACGGGTAATCTTTCCTTACTCTCTTGTACCTTAGCTATGCTCACACCTGAATTTCCAGATTGGTAGGAAAGAGATAAGAACTTTTATAATATTTTAACATTTTAGTGGACAATGCATTAAATATAAAACTTATCTTTTGTGTGATGAAAAGTTCAGTTTTAAAGGTGAAAGAATTATCAACAGTTGACGAGGATTATCCTTCTGAACAAAGAAACCTGTGCCTCTCAAAATGTACTGTACGTCTGGATATGTTCATTAGATGATCAATTTACAAGAGATGTTGTTAAAATGGAAGAGTATTTAAAATTCTGGAACTGGCCCACTAGACTGGGATTTGCTATATGTAAAGCACATGTCAGCAAGTAGGAAAAAAGAAGCAGGATTTGTAGTGCAATTCTTACTTGCTGATGTAGCAAAGCTCTCTGATGGTAATAGTTGTACTTTATGCCATTATGAAAGATTCCTGAAGAAAGTTAACAGCATCTTGCAGCTGATTTCTAAGTATGGCAACTTGTGCATTTGTATAATTTGAGTTTTTAATGCATAATCATACTCAGCGGCAGAAGCACTTTACTGCTGTGAGTGGAAATGCAATAGAAAACTTTTTACTGCTTAAGTGAAACCAAACCTCAGAGCTTTCTTCAGTAAAGGGGCAAAGTTCTTTGGAATATGTTCAGCACATCTGGCAAATTTTGCACTCCTGGAGAACACAGGCAACAAAAAGTAGTATGTAACATTGTTGTCACATTGGGGTTGTGATCCTTTGAGTGCCCTAACAAGCAGTTCTCTATGTTCTATAGTACAACTGAATACTTGAAGTAGGAAATTCTTACCACAAGGACCTAATGTTAAGTAAATGTCATAGTAAAAGCATAAAATCAATGATGTTTAGCTGTTAGATCATTTATATGTAATGTGCCAATTTTGGAACAGTTATTGTATTGGGGGAATTATGTTGTTCCCAGATTATAGTAATATAGATCATAAAGGTTAACCTCAAATCAGGGCATCAAAACAAAAATTTTTTGGGCAAAAGAAAATTGTTCTACCAAATGAAAAAGGACACTTCTCGTTAGATGTTTTACAGAATTTCAAGATATTTTCTTTTGATACTTTGGCATAGAACTCTGGTTAAGATAAACACTGTGACAAACTGACAGTAATGTTTTATTTATGCGTCATTGGTAGACATCTCGCTTTGAGTGTTACAAAATTAATTACCATTAACACAACTTCTCTTTTCCCTTGGCTTGTTTTCAAATAAATAACTTGACTGGTGTTCTGATTGTTATTACACCTGTACTATATACTGTGTCAATTACTGTACAGTAATTTTTGTATTTGAGATTTGTGTATCAAAAAGCACGCAATTTCAGTTTGACTTTTCATTTGAAAGTGGATTAAAGATTTAATTTCCAAATAGTGTTTACAAGCGGATCATAAAAATGTTGACACAATGCTTACCTGCAATGTAATTGTGTAGAATGGTGTTTGAATGTGATGCGCTGGAATATGTAGATCAGCAATTCCCCAGGTAGCCCCTTTTAAGTGTTCTGTCAGATTTTAGTAACCTCTTTAGTCCTATTATTTTCAAGTTCGTGGCATGTCATGGGTTCTGCTGTTGATATGTAGTGAAGATGTTGACATGGTACCAAAAGGAATCCTTGAGTATGGTTATCCACCATGGGCATGTTTTAAAACTGTTACTGTACACCATTATCTCGTGGACATTTAGAGGTATATAAAGTTCAAAACATTGTTATCAATGTGCAAGAAATATTTAGTGTTGCCCAGCTTGTTTATATATTCATTAAATAAAGATTTCTTTCTGATATCACTTGTTGTTTAATAAAGAAAACTGTTTTTTTGTGGAATGCCGCTTTTTAGTTTATTTTAAGAATGAATCCAAATCTACCATTATGTCAAAATTAACATACAATAACTTTCACCAATTTCTCTGCTTTGCTATTTTCCCCTCTTTCATGTACTGCCCATTGTCCATACAACCACCTTCACTCAGGAGGACATTGCTTTCTCCATAGTGGTCATCAGTATAATTCTGAGATTGGCCAGTAGAATATGCTGGGTGAGCCAGCAGACGTCAGTTTTTCCCTTCTCAAAGGTATAACTTGGCATTCATTTAGCACTCCATCACCTTGGCCATCCAGCTGAGAACTGTCAAAAACTCATCAAACTCAGGTAACTGAATTTGAATTGCAAGTAACACTAGGCCTTGATCTTGTGACCTGGCTGGAAGTCAATCACTCAGTTGCTTGAGTTGCTTGGTCCCAGCAACATATTAGTTTGTTACATGTAGGGAAATGATTTACTTGTACATAACCATTTTGAAAATAAGAGTACATTTCTCCAGTAATGGTATTTGGCTGCTATTTTTATGGAAACCATGTTGAGTTTTATAAGCAAAAAGCAAAACAAATCTGGAAACCTTTATGTAGTTCTGTATTCTAATTTCATTTTGCATGCTCCAGGTATTGAAATTATATGTAAAATATGTCAGTGCTCTATTTATTTTCTGTGGCACCTGATTTTTGACTGCTAGTCTGCATGGGAATTATAGGCTTGAAATATAAGTGGAAAGATCACTGCAGAATTCAATTCTATCAATACCGGCTAATAAAAAAACAGGGCTAAATGAAAGCATGACTAACTATTACAGTTGTATTTTGTAGGACCATAGAAGCTCTGTGCAACAATGAAGAAAAAAGATTTGCAGTGTGGTGAATATTTGAGCTCCACATGCAGCACAATTAATGTGGTTAGATTATAACATTTTGTAAAAAAAACGTAAAGACATCTATTATTCTGCACATTTTAGGAAAGATCTTTTGCAGCAAAATACATTTTTACAAAATTAATAAACATTTTGAGACAGGCTAATGTTAATGTATCAAATAATATGCAATTCAGCAAAATTATCACTGTTAAAACATTAGTATTCTGGTGGTCTTTATAGGCCTAATATGCAAAGAAATACAAAATTAAAGTACATTGGTTCATGTCTGAATTTCAATGATCACCCCTTTATAGTTATCAACTTGCTGAGGTTGAACCTCTTAATCAGCATATCCGGAGATCACTTATCTGTAAGGGAAGCTTTCATTTCATTAAATATATATTACTGGTTATGGTAACATGATATGGTACTGGACTAATGACCCCAGGGTTCATGAGTTCAATTCCCACTCTGGCAAGTTATTAATTTGAGTTCATTAAATATGGTCATTTATGAGATGGCATTAGAAAAAACAACCATGAAAAATGCCAATTCTCATAAAAACCTAAATGGTTTACTAATGTCCTACCCACTCTGGCCTACATGTGACTTCAGTCCCACATTACGTGTTGACTCTTAATGCCTAGCAAGCCACTCAATTGTAATTGCTATTCAAGAAGGTTGAGCACCACCTCAGGGCAACTAGGGATGGGCAGTAAATGTGACCTTGCCAATGTTGCAATGCTCATATATCCAGAGAAGACTTTTTAAAAACATTTTGTATGTAAATATTGGGCTGTGTAGCGCCCATTTTTTTAGGCGCTACGGGGCCTCCTAAGGTCCCAAAATGGCGTCTGGAATGTGCACGTGACATATGCCGGATGCCATCTTGGTGAAGACGTTTGCGCACGCGCAGATAACAAACGCAGGTACCATGTAAAGTAAGGAGAATATGCGTTAGATCAGTGTGCAATGTTGATTTTAAAGGGATAGATATCATTTTGGCACTCAACGCTCCAGCCAACATACTGCCTTAACCATGAACAGCTGAACATGTCATAGATGGCCTGGAGGACCCCCCCCCACCCCCGCTATTTAGAGAGACCATGCAGGATTTACAGGTTAACTGCTGGATTATTGCTTCTGGCTGCTGATGCATTTGTACCTGTTTTTGGAGGTCTCCTATACTTGAATACTAGGACGAGGGGACATACCCTAAAATTTAGAGCCAGGACTTGCAGGAGTGAAGTTAGGAAAAACTTCTACACGCAAAGGGTGATAGACGTTTGGAACGGTCTTCTGCAAATGGCAGTTGATGCTAACTCAATTGTTAATTTTAAATCTGAGATTGTTAGATTTTTGTTAACCAAGGGTATTAAGGGATATAGGACTACGGCGGGTATGTGGAGTTAGGTCACAGATCAACCATGATCTCATTGATTGGCGGAACAGGCTTGAGAGGCTAAATGCTGTTGCCGCTTGTTGCCTCCTATTATGCGCCGCCAACTCCTGCAAGAAAGTGAGACGTGTCAGTGATTGTCCTGCAGGATGTTTGGGTGATGTGCCTGTTATGGTTGAACAGCTGCCAGTGTGTGCGACCTCTGGGTGTGCGGATTACAACAGTGGTAATGTGTGAGGGTGAGAGGACGCAACTGATTGGGAGAGTTGAATACTGATTGAAAGAATCTATTGGTAGGTGGGTGATGGGGAGTGGAGTGCGTGGAGCAGTGGATGCGGCTAGTGGTGTAGTTGGTAGGAGATGACAGTTGACCTCACTCACCTGGACCACTCGTGTCAAAGCATTGAACTTCTTCCCGCACTGCATCTATGGTTGTGATGCTATGCGCCTGGCATTGACCTTGTCCTCTACTGCCTCCCACTGCCTCTTGACCATATGTCTGGAGGGCCTCTTGCCCCCCCCCTTTTTTTAATTCGTTCATGGGATGTGGGCGTCGCTGGCGAGGCCGACATTTATTGCCCATCCCTAATTGCCCTTGAGAAGGTGGTGGTGAGCCGCCTTCTTGAACCGCTGCAGTCCATGTGGTGACTGTTCTCCCACAGTGCTGTTAGGAAGGGAGTTCCAGGATTTTGAGCCAGCGACGATGAAGGAACGGCGATATATTTCCAAGTCGGGATGGTGTGTGGCTTGGAGGGGAACGTGCAGGTGGTGTTGTTCCCATGTGCCTGCTGCTCTTGTCCTTCCAGGTGGTAGAGGTCGCGGGTTTGGGAGGTGCTGTCGAAGAAGGCTTGGCGAGTTGCTGCAGTGCATCCTGTGGATGGTACACACTGCAGCCACAGTGCGCCGGTGGTGAAGGGAGTGAATGTTTAGGGTGGTGGATGGGGTGTCAATCAAGCGGGCTGCTTTATCTTGGATGGTGTCGAGCTTCTTGAGTGTTGTTGGAGCTGCACTCATCCAAGCAAGTGGAGAGTATTCCATCACACTCCTACCTTGAAAGAGGCCCTAGTAAGAACGGGATATGACGCTCGACTCACCGATCGACATATCCTACGGGCCACAGCGAAAAATCGCATAGACCTCCTCAGAAGACTAACACGGGACGCAACCAACAGAGTACCCTTCGTCGTCCAGTACTTCCCCGGAGCGGAGAAACTACGCCATGTTCTCCGCAGCCTTCAACATGTCATCAATGACGACGAACACCTCGCTATGGCCATCCCCACACCTCCACTACTCGCCTTTAAACAGCCACCCAACCTCAAACAGACCATCGTTCGCAGCAAATTACCCAGCTTTCAGGAGAACAGCGTCCACGACACCACACAACCCTGCCACGGTAACCTCTGCAAGACATGCCAGATCATCGACACAGATACCACCATCACACGAGAGGACACCACCCACCAGGTGCATGGTTCATACTCCTGTGACTCAGCCAACGTTGTCTACCTCATACGTTGCAGGAAAGGATGCCCCAGAGCATGGTACATTGGCGAGACCATGCAGACGCTGCGACAACGGATGAACGGACACCGCGCAACAATCGCCAGACAGGAGGGTTCCCTCTCAGTCGGGGAACATGTCAGCAGTCAAGGACATTCAGCCACCGACCTTCGGGTAAGCGTACTCCAAGGCGGCCTTCGAGACACACGACAACGCAAAATCGTCGAGCAGAAATTGATAGCCAAGTTCCGCACCCATGAGGACGGCCTCAACCGGGATCTTGGGTTCATATCACGCTACACGTAACCCCACCAGTGAACATATGTTATCTGTTTTTAATATAACAGGTCATTTGCTGTCTTTTCTATGTTTCTGCCTCTTTTTTTTGGTGGTTTGTATATTCGGTGGCCTTTTAGGTAACACCTCTCTGTCTGTACACTGTGATTGCCGTGGCAACGGGCAGTTGGAAAGACTATCTGTCATCACCAGGCATTGTTCTGTGATTTATAAATGCGAAGGGTTCGAGGATTTCATTTCCACAACATTCACCTGAGGAAGGAGGAAGCCTCCGAAAGCTTGTGAATTTCAAATAAAATTGTTAGACTATAACTTGGTGTTTTAAAATTGTTTACAATTGTCAACCCCAGTCCATCACCGGCATCTCCACATCATGGCAATCATCAGCGAACATCCTCATTTCTGACCTTATGATGGAGGGAAGGTCATTGATGAAGCAGCTGAAGATGGTTGGGCCTAGGACACTGCCCTGAGGAACTCCTGCAGCAATGTCCTGGGGCTGAGATGATTGGCCTCCAACAACCACTACCATCTTCCTTTGCGCTAGGTATGACTCCAGCCACTGGAGAGTTTTCTCCCTGATTCCCATTGATTTCAATTTTACTAGGGCTCCTTGGTGCCACACTCAGTCAAATGCTGCCTTGATGTCAAGGGCAGTCACTCTCACCTCACCTCTGGAATTCAGCTTTTTTTGTCCATGTTTGGACCAAGGCTGTAATGAGGTCTGGAGCCGAGTGGTCCTGGCGGAACCCAAACTGAGCATCAGTGAGCAGGTTATTGGTGAGTAAGTGCCGCTTGATAGCACTGTCGACGACACCTTCCATCACTTTGCCGATGATTGAGAGTAGACTGATGGGGCGGTAATTGGCCGGATTGGATTTGTCCTGCTTTTTGTGGACAGGACATACCTGGGCAATTTTCCACATTGTCGGGTAGATGCCAGTGTTGTAGCTGTACTGGAACAGTTTGGATAGAGGCGCAGCTAGTTCTGGAGCACAAGCCTTCAGCACTACAGCTGGGATGTTGTCGGGGCCCATAGCCTTTGCTGTATCCAGTGCACTCAGCCGTTTCTTGATATCACATGGAGTGAATCGAATTGGCTGAAGACTGGTTTCTGTGATGGTGGGGATATCGGGAGGAGGCCACGATGGATCATCCACTCGGCACTTCTGGCTGAAGATGGTTGCAAATGCTTCAGCCTTGTCTTTTGCACTCACGTGCTGGACTCCGCCATCATTGAGGATGGGGATGTTTGCAGAGCCTCCTCCTCCCGTTAGTTGTTTAATTGTCCACCACCATTCACGACTGGATGTGGCAGGATGGCAGAGCTTTGATCTAATCCGTTGGTTGTGGAATCGCTTAGCTCTGTCTATAGCATGTTGCTTCCGCTGTTTAGCACGCATGTAGTCCTGAGTTGTAGCTTCACCAGGTTGGCACCTAATTTTTAGGTACGCCTGGTGCTGCTCCTGGCATGCTCTTCTACACTCCTCATTGAACCAGGGTTGATCCCCTGGCTTGTTGGTAATGGTAGAGTGAGGAATATGCCGGGCCATGAGGTTACAGATTGTGCTGGAATACAATTCTGCTGCTGCTGCTGCTGATGGCCCATAATTCCTCATGGATGCCCAGTTTTGAGCTGCCAAATCTGTTCTGAATCTATCCCATTTAGCACGGTGGTAGGCCACACAACACGTTGGATGGTGTCCTCAGTGCGAAGACGGGACTTCATCTCCACGAGGACTGTGCGGTGGTCACTCCTACCAATACTGTCATGGACAGATGCATTTGCGACAGGTAGATTGATGAGGACGAGGTCAAGTAAGTTTTTCCCTCGTGTTGGTTCGCTCACCACTTGCCGCAGGCCCAGTCTAGCAGGTATGTCCTTCAGGACTCGGCCAGCTCGGTCAGTAGTGGTGCTACCGAGCCACTCTTGGTGATGGACATTGAAGTCCCCCACCCAGAGTACATTTTGTGCCCTTGCTGCCCTCAGTGCTTCCTCCAAGTGGTGCTCAACATGGAGGAGGACTGATTTATCAGCTGAGGGAGGACGGTAGGTGGTAATCAGCAGGAGGTTTCCTTGCCCATGTTTGACCTGATGCTATGAGATTTCATGGGGTCCAGAGTCCCTGCAGATGCAGGATGCCCCTCCTTCTGTCCACTTCTTGCACCAAGGCCTCGAGTGCATCAGCAGAGAACCTTGGCGCACGCGCACTCGTAGGCCTGGTACCAACCCAGATCAGCAAATTGGTGAGGTCTGGCATGCAGATTGGAGGATGGGGGATTTAGTAGCGCGCAACCTTTATTCAATGTTTTAACATAACTCATCAGGTTGTAAACATAGGGACATGGGCATCTGTGTTTTACATGTGTGATGTCTGATCTCCGTGCGGACCCATATCTTATATTTTGCACATAAGGGGTGCAGATGGCCTTTAAGAGGTAGGAGGCACTCACGCAATATTGGGCCCCCCTGCTGGTGAGAAGCCATTCAACATCGCAGCTATTTCTGGCTGCTCGCACCAGGTAAATGACCAGGCAGCACGAATCTCACATGCTGCCTGCATCGGAACGACCGGACGCAGGTGAATCGGGCACTGTGACCCCCGTGCCTGGGTTCGGGGGTTATTGAATTTAACCCCCATACGCTCTTATGCAGTCCTGATGCAAAGAAAAATCTCCAAGCTTGTCTTTCACAGTACTGGTGTAACCAAGCAACTTGTTAGTGCAAATCCTATCATGACTTAATGACCTAGAAATTGGATCATGTTGAACTGTTTTACAGGTGTAAAATAGATGCACAAGGGTCCAATATGGTGGGCAGTGTACGTGCACTCATTCCGTGCCTGAAGTTCACCAGCCATATTTCTGCCCCCCCCAGGGGAAGCAGGGTCTCCCTCCTCCTGTCCACCGCCTGGACCTGGGCCTCCAATGCTGCATCAGAGAACCTGGGTGCTGCCTCTGTATGCAGCCAGTTCTCCACTTGCAAAGTTTCTCTGCTGTCTGCAGCCAAAGTGCACCTCCCCTTTAAGAGATGCTGCCTTTAAATTGTATCAGAGAAGCCCGTTTTCCTGCCCCTCCCTCCCCACCACCACCATAAGTAGCGTTGGCTGCACGCCTGACTCATTATAATGAGCTACCTGCATGAATTTCACGTTGTCCATGCGCCCACGTGAATAGACACATGCAGTGTGCCCCCCCCTGCCCCATGCTTGCTCGTTTTCAGGCGCAATTGAATTTCTAGGCCAATGTCTCCAAGTTGGGAGTGTCAAGTAGGTACCAGGCGTTTCTTTATAATGGGAATATTCTGCATAATCTACAGAATTCTAAATTTCAATATCTTTGAACCTAAGTCGGTTTGGAACACTGTTTAAAATAAGGTTTTCAGCAATAACTGGCTCAATTTCCATTTAGCTCAATGAAGATCAACCTTAATTGTTTGATGAAAGGCGTGCTTTGTGAACAGTTGAGCAGGTCCCACTGTGAAACTTGTACAAAGCAGACGTGCACAATTGGACTGCCATGGTGCAGGCTGTGGAGGAAACTGACGGTATGCATCTCAGAATACTGATGTGAAGGTCATTGATGAGGCCACATTTGGAATAGTGCCCATGAAAGGAAAGATATCAGAGCCATGGAATGGATACAGTGAAGATTCACTAGAATAATGCAAGCCTAACGTAATGGTCTGAGAGAAACTAGTAGCAAGTGGGAGCAGTAATCAGTAAAGTGAGGGATCAGAAGGCGAAGGAAAACTTGTTGCTTAGTTGAGATTGAGGAGCAAAGAGCCAATGAAATTCAGCCACCCACTTAAAAATCTGTATACTGAGTGCTACTGTTGGATTGTGCACTTTGAATAAAATATGAAAATGCAGCTTTGTGGTGGTGAAATTGGGATCTTTTCCAGTTCAATTCAGGATGAGGGGTGTGTTTTATAGAAAGATTAAGATTTTATGGTGAATGGGTTATTTTTTAATACAGTGTGATTAAGAGAATACGGTAGTATGATCAGGAGTGTTTTGATGTGTGAGGTAACTGATATCCTGTTCAGCAACTTGTTAATATGAGAGCTGGTAGCACTAGGCCGATATTCATTGCAGTCTGAGGAATTGTTTGTCAGGTGGGGATTGTTTCTTAGTAACCATTGCATAGAACTTTTGATGGAGATAATCCCACTTGACTGGGATTATAAACTTGAGACTTCTAAAAGTTAACAAAAATATAACACTATCATTTGCATGTGTACATCCACATGTACTTACTACATACAGAACAAGAAGCTGGAGGTGTTAGAAAACTGTAATATCATTCAGGTAAGAGTTTCCAATGATGTTCTAAACAGCAATACTGAGATTCGAAGGGTTTCATACAGTCCTTAGAACAGCAATATCATGTTAGTCTGTAACAAATTTTTTTTCAGACAGCTGTTTTATACCAATTTTGTGTACAATTCATGGGAGAAAGCTGCATATAATGGAACTCGAATTACACTACCATTATTTCCTGTGTAAGGAGCACAATTGGGGAAGGCTCACAAATTGCATATATTGTATTAGGATCTTTCCAGAATATGTTCACATCAGCATTTTTCACTTTATGTACCTATTATGCCAATCCAGTTTTAATCTTTGCATTTGCTGTTGCTAAATTTTGCCAGAGTTTTGGATCTTTCCCTATTGTTGCCAACATTTGCCATTCGAGGTTTTGTACTATCACAGCTGATTTTTGTTATGATCTTTATCTTCTGTTGTCACCACCAAATGTTGACTACTAGATAAGGAGTGAAAGATTAGACCATAAAATAGAGATCATCAAATCAATTGATATTAGGGTATTACAAGGTTTTTTTTTAATGTTTTACCAAGAATTTCATTTTGTGTGGAGATTAATCTCTTGAAATATTACAAGTTCATGATAAAAACATTTTTTTCTTATTATTGTAGTTCTGAAGTTCTGCTTGTCCAACATTAAGTCTGGGCTGAGACACAACTTTCTCCAGCTCAACTTTGAGAAGGCCAAAGCCATTGCCTTCGGTTCCCACCACATTCCTTTGCCACTGACTCCATTCCCTCCCAGCCATTTTGAAACAGATCAAGCGCAATCTTGCTGTCCTGTTCAACCCCAAGCTGATCTTTAAACCCCAGATCCTATCTATTTGTAAAACTGCATATTTTCATCTCTGCAACATTGCCTACTTCCACGGACCCTCTGCCATTAAACCTTTGCCATGCCTTTGTCACTCCCACACTAGATGATACCAATGCATTCTTTTTCTGGCCTCCCATCCTCCACCCTCCGTTAACTCAGACTTGTTAAAAGCTCTGTCATTCCTATCCTGTTCCTCATTAAGTCCCCTTCATCCATCACCTCAAACCTAGCTGATCTACATTACTTCCAGTAACCCAACACATTTAAGTTTAAAATCCTTGTCCTCATCTACAAATTCCTCCTCCAGCCATCTATCCCCTCCCATACCTCTTGCTCTTGACTGTCCCCTTGTGTCCCTCCCTTCCCTTTGCCCCAACATTGGTGGCATTGTCTTCAGCTGCCTTGGCCCTTCTTTCTAAAATTCTCTCCATAAACCCCTCCTCCTCTAATACCTCCTCAAAACCCATTTTCTCAGTCATACTTTCAATCAAGCTCTTCCTGGGTGACATCCATTTCCCTTACCCCTATTTGTGAAGCGCCTTGGGATTTATTTTCATGTTAAAGATGCAAATATAAATGCATTCAGCATATAAGAGCGTCAGCACTTTACTGAGAAATCAGAACTCTGTGGAAGGGTTGAAACTGCCAAAGACTTCTCTCTTGCTGGCTGCCATGGCCCAAATTGAAAAGACTCTCACCACATCATTTTGAGCAGTTTCAACCCAGTTGCTAATTCCATTTGGACATGACCCTATGAAATAGAAAGAATTTTTATTTACATAGTGCTTTATCATACCCAAAGTCCTTCATATAATTACTTTGGAAGTGTTGTCATGTGGATAAACATGGCAGCCAATTTATGAACCAGTAGATCCCACAAACAAGAAATGAGATGAATGACCAGTTGATCTATTTTTGATGATGTCAGAGAAGAATTTAGGCCAGGACTCTTCGCTTTTGAAATAGTGCCACAGGATTTTTATGTCCACTAGAAGAGGCAGACCAGATCTCATCCAAAAGACGGTACCTCTGGCAATACAGTAGTCCCTCACTACTGCACTGAAATGTCAAGTCTATATTGTGTACGGTCACCACTGTGAAAAGTGTTCAAAAATAACAGTTTATAAATTCGGTTTCATAATTAAAAACACAATGTAAAAGTAAACATGGCTGCTAAGAAAATAACAACTGGTATCGGAAGTGTCCAATAGGAATGATGGAAACTGCAGTCCAAAATAGTCAATTCAGTATTGGGATTGGAATCAAAGGTGATGCACATTATGGACTTAATTGTCTCCCAAATGTAACATTTAAACTCAAACCTTGGTACAGGTACATAAAAAGTGCAAGGGAATGCCAACCTTCCAACATAATTCTAAGAGTTTGGAGGACCAGAGGTGGATTAGCACTGGCATGCAGTGTGTTAAACATAAACATTTTAACTGCTCTTCACAGCTAATTGCTGGTTGCCAATATGCAGACTGCCTGTAGAATTGTGTTTCACTCCTCAATAGAAAGATTTAGAATGGCTGCCTACATCTCGCGCAATCAAGCCATGCTCACCACATCCACAGAAATAAGCACTGAATCATACAGGCCAACTTAGAAAACCAGCAAACGCAGACCAACAGCTTCAAAAAGCTGACAACTTGAACGGCTCCAATATGTGAAAAGAGGTTTTGTAACTTAAGTTATTGGTCTCCCAACATCCCTTCCCTTGTATTGCAGGATAAAAAAAATAAGTATATGAAAACCTGTAATGAAAATCTAAATGGTAAATGCACAACATTTGTGGTGCATTTCTAGGAGGATCTGGGGCAAGCTCCTCTGCACAAATTTAAACTTTTACACTGTTGATGCATTCTGATTAATTTTAAGCACTTTTACACTTAACAATTGGAAGATTTTTTTAATTTTAAAAAGGAGAAGCAGTGAGATTTGGATTTTTCATGGACCAACCAGGCCATCAATTACCCAAAAGTTTTCTCAAGTCACCCTTCCGGTTCCAATCCCCCACCACCCCAATTGACCAAAGTTCACAGAGACACTGCACCTAATCCAGCTTCACACTTTTGATAAAGTTTCAAACAAGAGGCTATTAAATGATCAGATGATCAGTAATTCAATGCAAAGCAGAAGAGGGAAGTAGATTTGGAAAAGACAGCTTTGATTTACAGAATAAATTAGGCAAAATATACAAGTGCACAGAACAATGGCAGATAAAATTTAATGCAGACTAGTGTAAAGTGCTATACTAGGAAGGAAAAATAGATGACATGCATATTCTGTGAATGGCATTGAAACAGCTAAGGATGGAGCTGAAAGAAGCCTAGGAATTTTAATAGACTTGACACTACACATGTCCAGCCAATGAGCAGCAATTAAATAAAGTTGAACTACATAACCAAAACAGTGGAATATAAGTCAGAGGAGGGAATAATCAAACTGTATAGTGCTCTGGTCAGATCACACCTTGAATGTTGCATCCAGTTCTGGCCAGCAAGAAATGAGAGACATTCTAATGCTGGAGGCAGTGCAGAGAAGAGCCATGGGGCTGAAACTCCGTGTCAGTATGTAAAATAATGTAAGCAGGATGTTCATTTTCAAAACCTTGCCAAGAAGGGAGATTATCCAATGGCGTATGTTTTCCCAGAATAGGAGGATTCAACAAAGATGGTGTAGGTGAGGAGTAGTCTGTATCCAGATACTGGAATCCCTGACTGATCCAATGAAGTGGGGGAAAAAATCATTTATCACAAGGTATAGAGGCTGGGCAAAATTTCAGGCCTCTGACTTAACAGAATTGATTTTATACCCAGAGAAGAGACTCTATTGTTTAATGCACTCCAGATGGTAAAGGATACATTTGTATAGAATTTCAACTACATAAAGAGTTACTTTGTGTTCTCTGCCCACCACTCAAATCCCTTGCAGTTCAATGACCAACGAAAAGGACAAGGCAACAGTGGACACCCTTGTAAAGTACCTCTGAATAGCTCAAAAGAGTCCCATTAATGACCACTAAAGATCAAGGGTAAGAGTACAGTAAGAAGATTAACCGAGCCTTTACAAAGACTATTTCACTTCTCAGCATTAAGAGGACCAGGCTGGTAAACTTCCAAGAAGGCATGGATAACATTTAAAAGTCTTTGGACAACATTATCATGAATTTCTCTCCTATATAAAATATGTTGAGCAGTTTGGACCAACTTAGAAACAAATCTATTCAGATGATTAGCTAGAATTTTGGTAAATATCTTTGAATCACAGTTAAGAGAGATGAGAATGTAGCACTGGAATGTTTCAAGCTGAGAGAACGGCACATCTCACCAAGTGTTAGGAATTGAACCAGAATTAATGATACTGTGAAAAATTTAAAAGGAGGTGCCAATTCTATTAAATTTCACTGCTGAATTAAGCTTCTTAATCCAAATGGAGATCTGCGTGGCAGCAAGCTCCCCACTGCCGGTTTTAATCCTCAAGTCACTGTGGACAAACTTAACTGAGGATCACTACCATCAAGGTAGTTTCTTCAACTCTTGAAGCTGTTGGAGGATTGTGCAAAGGTGGCATTTCAGAGGTTAGCACAGACCCAAAACTTGCAGCAGAAATAAATTTTATGGAGGACTGATTACATGTTTCTTTCCCCTCATTTTCAGTGCTAGGCCTTCAAGTAAAGGATGATTTAAGTTATTAAAAGAATAACTTTGGGGGGTATATCGGAGTGAAATGTGGCACAAAAATGTCAGTGCTTGAGAAGGTCTAAAGAGTAGCAGTCTTTTTACTGTGTGACTCACTGGACTGCCTCACAGATATTTTTTTTAAAACTTTACATAATTCTCATGTATTCCTGCTGAAATGAATGTGCATCGTAACATGATTCAAAAGGTCCACAGTGGCAAAGCACCATTCCAGTTTTACAAAGGGAAGCTAATGATAATCATCTTTTTAATATGAAGCATATGACAACCTATCTTCAGATCTGATTGAGTTATGATAAAGAGATGTTTAAGACTTTGAATGGTTTATGCCTCGGAGATTTAGATTAAAGCAAGTGGCAATTTGTTTGACACATGCAATATGGAAGAAACTTACTTTTGCTGTTCAGGTTTTATCCCCAACATTTTTTCTTGTATTCACAACTAGACTATAGCTTACATGTGCAGACTGACTCCCTTATCAACCCGTGTCTTTAATCTCCATACATAGATTACCATGCCCAAGTTTAACAATTACATCACTCATTGGAGAATACATGGAATTTCTGTCGCATTCTCCCATCACCTCCAAGGGCAATTAAGGCATCAGTAGACTAATGTGCACAGGCTAAAACTATTTAGATTTACCTACAGATCAAATAATCTGCAGAACCACAAAGGTACCTAGGATACTTATATACACTTTCAAGTGTTTAAAAACAAGAAAAGATAGAGTTCAAAATCCTTGCAGTTATTTTGAGTAAATGCTCAGTAACAATCTCGGATGGTATCATGGGACAACATTACAACCAGATTTTCTATTTTGACGTCCCTGTGAAGGCAATATAGGAAACTAAAGTTCCAAGAAACAGTTAGTCATAAGGCATATTTACCTCTAAAGACCAAATAAAATTTTCTCAATAGTTAGACAACCAAAATGTTAAACATTTTTAACATTTAGGAGGGGAAGGTATGAACTAAGATTTCCAGGCAGCTTAATAGTCTGTTTTTGATACCTGACAGCAATTGGAAAACACAACACTGTGGTTGAAATGAAATCAGCCTTTGAAATATTCCCTGTACTTCAAAGATCTTATAATTTGATTAACTTGGGAATAAAGGAACACTGGGGCTTATATATATTCTTAGAATCATAGAATGGTTACAGCATGGAAGGAGGCCATTCAGCCCATCAAGTCCGTGCTGGCTCTCTGAAAGAGCCATCCAGCTAGTCCCACTCTCCCACTCTATCCCGTAGCCCTACAAATTTTTTCCCTTCAAGTACTTATCCAATTCCCTTTTGAAAGCCATGATTGAATCTGCCTCCACCACCCCCTCAGGCAGCGCATTCCAAATCATAACCACTCGCTGTGTAAAAATGTTTTACCACGTAGAAACATAGAAAATAGGAGCAGGAGTAGGCCATTCGGCCCTTCGAGCCTGTTCCGCCATTCAATCTGATCATGGTTGATCCTCTATCTCAATATCATAATCCCAGTCTCTCCCCATACCCCTTGAAGCCTTCTGTGTCTAGAAATCTATCTATCTCCTTCTTAGATATATTCAGCGACTTGGCCTCCACAGCCTTCTGTGGTAGAGAATTGCACAGGTTCACCACCCTCTGAGTGAAGAAATTTCTCCTCATCTCATTCCTAAATGTCTTACCCCGTATCCTGAGACTGTGACCCCTCGTTCTGGACCCCCCAGCCAGGGGAAACATCCAGTCTGTCTAACCCTTTCAGAATTTTGTATGTTTCAATGAGATCCCCTCATGTCATCTTTGGTTCTTTTGCCAATCACCTTAAATCTATGTCCTCTGGTTCTTGACGCTTCCGCCAATGGGAACAGTTTGTCTCTATCCACTCTGTTTAGACCCTTCATGATTTTGAATACCTCGATCAAATCTCCTCTCAACCTTCTCTGCTTTAAGGAGAACAACCCCAGCTTCTCCAGTCTATCCACATAACTGAAGTCCCTCATCTCTGGACTCATTCTAGTAAATCTCTTCTGCACCCTCTCTAAGGCCTTCACATCCTTCCTAAAGTGCGGTGCCCAGAACTGGACACAATTTTCCAGTTGTGGCCAAACCAGTATTTTATAAAGGTTCATCATAACCTTCTTGCTTTTGCACTCTACACCTCTGTTTATAAAGCCCAGGATCCCATATGCTTTCTTAATGCTTTCTTAACCGCTTTCTCAACCTGCCCTGCCACCTTCAATGATTTCTACACATATACCCCCAGATCTCTCTGTTCCTGCTCCCTTTTTAGAATTGTACCCTTTAGTTTATATTGCCACTCCTATCAAAATGTATCACTTCACATTTTTCTGCGCTAAATTTCATCTGCCATGTGTCCGCCCATTACACCAGCTTGTCTATGTCCTCTTGAGGTCTATCAATATCCTCCTCACTGTTCACTACCCTTCCAAGTTTTGTGTCATCTGCAAGCTTTGAAATTGTGCCCTGTACACCCAAGTCCAAGTCAATATATATCAAGAAAAGCAATGGTCCTAGTACCGACCCCTGGGGAACACCACTGTATACCTCCCTCCAGTCAGAAAAACAACCATTCACCACTACTCTCTGTTTCCTTTACTTAGCCAATTTCATATCCATGCTGCCACTGCCCCTTTTATTCCGTGAGCTTCAACTTCGATGTCAAGCCTATTATGCAGCACTTTATCAAACGCCTTTTGGAAGATCATATACACCACATCAACCACATTGCCCTCATTGACCCTCTCTGTTACCTCATCAAAAAACTCAATCACGTTCGTTAAACACGATTTGCCTTTAACAAATCTGTGCTGGCTTTCCTTACTTAATCCACACTTGTCCAAGTGACTCTTAAATTTGTCCTGGATTATTGTTTCTAAAAGTTTCCTCACTACCGAGGTTAAACTGACTGGCCTGTAGTTGCTGGATTTATCCTTACACCCTTTTGTGAACAAGGGTGTAACATTTGCAATTCTCCAGTCCTCTGGCACCACCCCCCATATCTAAGGATGATTAGAAGATTATGGCCAGTATCTCCGTAATTTCCATCCTTACTTCCCTCGGCAACCAAGGATGCATCCCATCTGGACCGGGTGACTTATCTACTTTAAGTACAGCCAGCCTTTCTAGTACCTCCTCTTTATCAATCTTTAGCCCATCCAGTATCTCAACTACCTCCTCTTTTGCTGTGACTTTGGCAGCAACTTTTACCTTGGTAAAGACAGATGCAAAGTACTCCTTTAGTACCTCAGCCATGCCTTCTGCCTCCAAGCGTAGATCTCCTTTTTGGTCCTTAATCCGTCCCACCCCTCCTCTTATTACCTATTTACATGCCTATAGAAGACTTTTGGATTCCTTTTTATGTTGGCCCCCAGTCTATTCTCATACTTTCTCTTTGCCCCTCTTATTTCCTTTTTCGCTTCCCCTCTGAACTTTCTATATTCAGCCTGGTTCTCACTTGTATTATCAACCTAACATCTGTCATGCACCCCTTTTTTCTGCTTCATCTTAATCTCTATCTCTTTTGTCATCCAGGGAGCTCTGGCTTTAGTTGCCTTACCTTTCTCCCTCGTGAGAATGTACCTAGACTATACCCGAACCATCTTCTTAAAGGCCGTCCATTGTTCAATTACAGTTTTACCTACCAATCTTTGATTACAATTTACCCGGGCCAGATCTGTTCTCATCCCACTGAAATTGGCCCTCCTCCAATTGAGTATTTTTACTTTAGAGTGGTCCTTGTCCTTTTCCACAACTAATCTAAACATTATGATACTATGACCACTGTTCCCTAAATGTTCCCCCACTGACACTTGCTCCACTGGCCCACCTCATTCCCTAGAACCAGATCCAGCAATGCCTCCTTCCTCGTTGAGCTGGAAATGTACTGGTCAAGAAAGTTCTCCTGAACACACTTCAAAAATTCCTACCCCTCTTTGCCCCTTACACTATTACTATCCCAGTCTATATTAGGATAGTTGAAGTCCCCCATTATCACTACTCTATGGCTCTAGCACATCTCTGTAATTTCCCTGCAAATTTGCTCCTCTACATCCTTCCCTCTAGTTGGTGCCCTAGAATAAACCCAGTAATGTAATAGCACCTCTATTGTTTCTTAACTCTAACCAAATAGATTCTGCCCTTGACCCCCTCAAGGACATCCTCTCTCTACAGCACTGCAATATTCTCCTTAATCAATACTGCCACCACCGCCCCCCCGCCCAACTTTCTTTCCTTCCCTCTCTTTCCTGAACATCTCATATCCAGGAATATTTAGTACCCAATCCAGCCCTTTTTTGAGCCAGGTCTCTTTTATCGCATGACATCGTATTCCCATGTGGCTAATTGCGCCTGCAGCTCACCAACCTTACTACACTTCGTGTGTTTAGACAAATGCACTGTAAACCTATCTTAGACCTTCTTGTATTCTCTCTTAATCTGATCCCACCTAATACCATATTATTTCTTACTCTAGTGCTATCTGTCTCTTCCAATCCTTTGTGCACCTTGTTTCCCAGGAATTAGGGCAATTAGGGATGGGCAATAAATGCCAGCCTCGCCAGCGATGCCCACATCCCATGAACGAATATAAAAAAAAAGAATCTAAAGCCCTCCCTCCTGCAACATCTCTCCAGCCATGCATTCATCTGCTCTATCCTCCTATTTCTATACTCACTAGCCCGTGACACCGGGAGTAATCCGGAGATTATTACCTTTGAAGTCCTGCTTATTAATCTCTTTCCTAACTCCTTAAAATCTTCCCGCAGGACCTCATCCCTCTTTCTACCTATGTCGTTGGTACTGATGTGGACCATGAGCTCTGGCTGTTCACCCTCCCCCTTCAGAATGTTCTGCAGCTGCTCAGTGACATCCTTGACCCTGGCACCAGGGATGCAACATACTATCCTGGAATCACGTCTGCGGCCGCAGAAACACCTGTCTGTTCCCCTAACAATTGAATACCCTATCACTGTTGCTCTCCTGACCTTTCTCCTCCTCCTGCACAGCTGAGCCACCCATGGTGCCATGGACTTGGCTCTGGCTGCACTCCCCAGAGGATCCCTCTCCCTCACCAGTATTCACTGAATACCAGTTAGAGAGTGAGATGCACTCAGGGGTCTCCTGCATTACCTGCCTGGTCCTCCTTGTCTGTCTGACGGTCACCCAGTCCCTCTTTGCCTGCACTCGCTTATGCTGCGGGGTGACCATCTCCAGAAACGTGCTTTCCATGTAGCTCTCATCCTCGCAGATGTACTGCAGTGATGCCAGCCACTGCTCAAGCTCCAAAACCCGGAGCTCGAGCTCCTCCAGCTGACGACACTTCCTGCACCTGTGGTTGTCCATGCTTCTATTTATTAGATTACTACTCAACTTAACAGAAAAAAAAACTAAAGACTTACAATACTGTTATTGTTAATTTACTTACTGTTTACTTACCCTGATTAACCTACCCCTTTATAATTTTCCAGCTTAGCGTAAACCAATGCCCTTAGGACAAAACTTTTACTTTTGACATACCTATCTCTTCCATTGACCTAAGTGGTGAATATTTTGTATATGATTGGACCTTATGTAGAAAAGATAGGCGACATGAGGACACATTTTTTTATGCAGCAAGTTGTTATGATCTGGAATGCAATGCCTAAAAGAGTGGTGGAAGCAGAAAAGCAGATTCAATAACTTTCAAAAGTGAATTGGATAAATACTTGAAGGGGGAACTTTTGCAGGGCTATGGGGAAAGAGCAGGAGAGTGGGACTAATTGGATAGCTCGTTCAAAGAGCTGACACAGGCATGATGGGCCAAATGGTCTCCCTCTGTGCTGTATCATTCTACAATTCAATGATTTAAAGCCTGCATGACCAAATTCATCTTTTCTAAAGTGTGCAAAACAGAATGAGTGGCTAGTTCCGATAACTGTTTTAATTGGAAGTTTGCCATTGGTACAAAATTCCAACAAAATTTCAGCTGTTTCATAGAATTACATAGAATCTCCAGCATAGAAATAGGTAATTTGGCCCAACTGGCTTATGCCAGCGTTTATACTCCACATGAGCCTCCTCCCACTCTAATTACCTGCTCCTTCTATTCCCTTCTCATGAATGCATCAATGCTATCTGCTTCAACCACTGTGGCAGCAAGTTCCACATTCTCACCACTCACTGTGTAAAGAAATTCATCCTAAATTCTTTATTTGATCTGGTAGTAGCTGTCTTATATTTATGGCCCCTTGTTCTGGACTCACCCACAAGTGGAAACAGTTTCTCCACATCCACCCTCTCACACGCCTTCATCATTTTAAAGACCTCTACCAGGTCTTCCCATAGTCTGCTACTACTTTGCATTTCTCTGTAGAGCTTCATCTAATGCTGATCTGCCCACTTTGCTAACCTGTTAATGTCATCCTGCAATCTCTTGCATTCTTCCTCACAGTTTGCCTTTTGGTTTCTTAAGAGTTGCTTGAAAGAAGTGTACACAAAAAATACAAGCTCCCATACACAAAAAGTAAGCATTCTGACACAAAGAAATCAGTGGATCCTATACACAAAGATGCAAGCCCACATATACAAAAAGTGCGAACACTCATACCCAAAAGATCCAGGTGCCTATACACAAAAAATGTGAGCATGCATACAGGAAAGGTATAAATGTTAGAATATTGGTTCCCCAACATACCTTCAACCAGTGCATGCACAAAAGATACAGTAGGACTGATTTTAACTGCAGGTGGTATTTTGAGCGAGCAGTGGCAGGGCAATTGTGCTGTTTGCCCGATGTCATCAGTCTGAGGCCCACACCATTCAGGCCGAAGCTGCTGGAGGTCATAGACCCCTAGTGTCTCAAGGACCCTAATCTGAACATCGGCAGCCTTCCACCGCTGGGGGAGCAACTTGTAGGAGTGTTAGAATAGACGTAATTTAAGAGAAACACCATGGGTGAAATTATAATGTTATAGCTTTTGTATCAGCCATTAAAAAAAATCACAGCTTTTGACTTTGCAACTTAGTCTGCAGTGTGGTTTCATAGTAAATACTGAGCCTGAAGTGTCAGGTGTCATAGCTATGAAAGTTGGTTAGAGGTTAGAAGTTCTTTATTACAGGGTGATAGAGATGGTATAGAATAGTGTTAATGCGGCAGGCGGGGGTAGGATGAGGGGAAGGAATAGATCAGCTGAAGCGTTGGGCAACAGCAACAGCAACTTGCATTTATATAGCGCCGTTAACATAATAAAACATCCCAAGGCACTTCACAGGAGCGTAATCAGCCAAAAATTGATCCCAAGCCAAGAAAGGAGACATTAGGATAGGTAACCAAAAGCTTGGATAAAAGAGGTAAGTTTTAAGATACATTTTAAAGGAGGAGCGAGAGGTAGAAAGGTGGAGAGGTTTAGGGAGGGAATTCCAGAGCTTAGAGCCTAGACGGCTGAAGGCACGGCCACCAATGGTGGGGCAAAGAAAGTGGGAGATGCACAAGAGGCCAGAGTTAGAGTTAGTAGAATTCTCGGAGAGTTGTAGGGCTGGAGGAGGTTACAGAGATAGGGAGGAACAAGGCCAGGAAGAGATTTAAATACAAGGATGAGAATTTTAAAATCGAGGCATTGTTGGACTGGGAGCCAATGTAGGTCAGCGAGCACAGGGGTGATGGGTGAATGGGATTTGGTGCAAGTTAGGATCTGGGCAGCAGAGTTTTAGATGTGCTTAAGTTTATGAAGAATAGAGGAGGGGAGGCCAGCCAGGAGAGCATTGGAATAATTGAGTCTGATGGTAACAAAAGCATGAATGAGTGTTTCAGCGGCAGATGGGCTGAGGCAGGGGTGGAGACGGGCAATGATACGGAAGTGGAAGTACGCGGTCTTTGTGCTGAAGAGGATATGGGGTCGGAAGCTCAGCTCAGGGTCAAATGGGATGCCGAGATTGTGAACAGTCTGGTTCAGCCTCAGACAATGGCCTGGGAGGGGAATGCAATCGATGGCTAGGGAATGGAGTTTCTGGTGGGGACTGAAGACAATGGCTTCAATCTTCCCAGGGTTTAATTAGAGGACACTTTGGCTCACCCAGGATTGAATGTCAGACAAGTGGTTTGACAACATAGAGGCAGTGGAGGGGCCAAGAGAGGTGGCGGTGAGGTAAAGCCAGGTGTCGTCAGTGTACATGTGGAACCTGGCGAGGCAATCAACTGTTGGTGAAGAGCTCTGTCATCCGCCCGCTTCTACTCCGTCTTCACCATCATCTGAGTCTTTGTCATCAGATCGAGAAAGGTTTTCTTGCTATGTAGGCTCCATGTGCAGTCCCTGTTGCATACCAATGTTGTGTAGAATACAGCACACAACTACAATGCAGGTGATTCTCTTTGGGCTGTGTGGCATAGAGTCCTCAGACCTGTCCAAGCAGCTAAAGCATTGCTTGAGCAGTCTGATGGTGTGCTCTTTGACAGCTCTTGTGTTCCCATGGCTTTGGTAATATCTTGGACTCTTGGCTTTGGAAATGATACAGTTGGCAATTCTTACCTTGCCACATTCCTTAAAATGTGCCATCTTCTCCTGCTTCTGTTCCTAGGTGCTGCGGATATTGTGTAGATCTTTGAGCCTGGCTGCCACCTCCTGACAGGCATGGTGCACTGCTGTCCTGTGGGAAGTCTACTCTTGAGTGCCAAACAGGGCAACCCTTCTCAGATGCTGCAACCCATGTCGTGCAACAACATGTCCACCTCGCCAGCCATCAAACATGGATTTGTGTGTTGCGCTTGTCCAGAGACTCTGATTCGTGCTCCCAGATTGGGCTTCCTTTCACTTCTTCCTCTCCCTCGCCAGACTTGGCAAAGGCTGACAAATATTGTAAATTCATTTTGAGCCTTTATCAAAATTGAAACAATATTTGTCTTCATATTCAGCCATTTGCCTTTAAGCAGCTGCAATCCCTCAAGTTTGAGCTGCTGCCTTTTAAGGGCTGCATGCTAGACAGATTTTCACATCTCCATTAGGGGAGCTTTCAACACAAGACCAAAGCTGTGCTGGGAATGCAGGATAATCATGCAAATGAGCGGACTTCAGAAAATTGCAGGCAGTCAGCTCATTGACTAGCTTTGGGATAGAATCCAGACAATCCTGTCTCCACTTAGCCAGGATTGGGAACATTACTATTTAGTGTGCTGACTATCTCACTATGAAAAAGGATACTGGAGGAATATTGAAGCATGGATCAGGATTTTTTTGTCTAAGTGCTATAATTGGATCAGGATGAAACAGGAAATGGTTTGTACATTGGAGTTTTGTGATGGGACAATTTGTGCACGTATCTGAAGTTGGCTATAATAGAAAATATCCTTTGTTATTGTACAACAAGAAAATTCTCCTGTTGTTGGCTTTTTTGAGTCATTCTTTGGTGTCTGTCCTGAATGTACTGCTGCTGCTCTCTCTCTCTAGGTTACTCTTGTTCCTGTCTTCTCTGAATCTGACCCAGAAGAATGCCACCCAGAAACCAGTACAAAAGCTACCTCCATTACAGCTGCCATTGGTTCCATTGTTGTTGCCCAGGCCCCTAGCAGAAACTGACTGCCAGGAAAGTTCAAACCACCACCACGTTCCGCTCTCTGAGGAATGCAAGTCTCCTGCCAGGTTTCAAATTAAAATAAAAACATCTCTTATCTGAAACCATTTTACCTTATGACAATGAATTTAAAGTAGTCTGTTTGCACAGAAAGGAGCTTTAGCAAAATGGTGGTGGTAGTGAACTTCTGCTAAGAGAATGGGAACCTTTGTTTTAAATTATTACTACCATAGTGATATAGCTATATATTGAGAACAATAAGGAGAAAAGCTTTAGAGGCAGAAATGGGTAATGAGGCAGCAGTGAATCCTATTGATCTCAGCAGTTGATGCCCTTGAGAATGACCCCCCACCACCCCAACCAGCTAATGGGACTGGTGAAAAACTATAAGTCCTCCTAGATTTTTGCACAGGCTCCAGGAGAGTGGTGCTCAAGCAGAGACCAGCAAACTCCAAATGCCACTCTTCTTTTTCACTTGCAGCAGCATGCTGCTATTGATTGTAGGCCCTCTTTGTTTGAAGTCTAGTGGGGAAAAAGATTTTTGTTTTCCACAGAGAACACAGAGTTCTGTTCTTTGAGCCAACAAAAAGTTGGGTTGGGTCACTAATTGAGGCGCAGACTCTGCGCCCTCTCAGTGTAGGGAGTATGCTGCCCTCATGTCTGACAACACAATTTCAAAGTTTTCTAAGGCCTGCAGCATGCCTCTGGTAGCCTGTGTCATAATTCCAGGAAAATGGTTTACTATTATGTCATATGTATAATGTGTTCATAATGTATCTCTGTTGAGGGAATAGCAGTATAGTGATCACTATGTTTAGAATATAATCTTGTATCAGATCCAGCCATGTGTAACAAGGGTACTAAGCTGGCAACGATGCGTTATGTTTGGGCAGAGTTTTGCTATTTAATTATATTTTATACCACATGTAATGGATTGGGCGGTTATTTCTCCGTCTATCTTGAGCCAACGTAAACCAATGTGAATGATGAGGTTAAGCCATGTGTAGTCATAGTTAAACGGGTGCGGTTTTGATTTTATCATTATGGGCCGTACTGATGATCAAAATTTTGCTGTAACGGATATATCTGCATGTTGACACGGCTGCCACACTGAGAACATGTGAATCAGCAGGATGCTATACTATCTAGTCGACATTTTGATCTCCTCCATGCCCTCATAGGGCAGTGGAAATTTATTTTCCTTCAGTTTTTCAAAGACATGAGCCTGGATTTTAACTTGGAGCTGGGAATTCAGTGAGTGAGTGGATTTGAGTGTGGGGAACCCGGAATTCAACTGTGCGCGTTTAAATCTGCGATCGCACTCGATTGCGGGCAATTATCTTTGCTTCCAGGTTTTGCATCTCCAGGCTGCGTAGCGGGCGTACTGCGCACCCAAATAATACGATCGGAACGGCAATATTTAAAGGGCCAGTTCAAACATGGATTTTGGAGGAGAAAGGAGAAATGGAGTCCAGGAGAGCAAAGGCAGCATCTAGATTTACTGATGCCTCCCTAGATGTACTACTGGCTGCAGTGAGAGCCAGGAGGGATGTTCTTTATCCAAGGGATGGCAGGAAGAAACCTGGTTCTGTCACCAAAAAGGCTTGGCTGGAAGTAGCACAAGAGGTGATAAGCAGAAGCACAGTGCCCAGGACTTGGCTGCAGTGCAGGAAGTGCTTCAATGACCTGACCAGGTCTGGAAAAGTGAGAATATTTGCTGATTCACCCTCATCCTATTGTGTATGACACCCTCCTTTCATCACTCTGTCCTGACAAGCCTACACTTTCGCAATACTCCTCACACCCACTCAAGTGTCACCAGCAACCATCCTTCATTTTCTATCCATTTGCTCACTTCCCCATTTATGCAACCAATACTGTCACTCGCCCCAATCCTGATGCAATGTGATGCATCTGTGTGAGTATGGAGATTGGCAAGATTGTTATTGTGCCAAGACTAAGTCATTCTGCTTTCTTTTGTCTTCCAGGGCCTTCACGCGTACAAGAACTGCAGATATGGATGATGTTGATTCCTCAGAGGATCTCATTCCTTCTGAGGGTGCACCGTCACAGGATATGCAGCCATGCACCAGCGCAGATACTCGCACTTCGGTGGGTCCTCTCATACAGATAGTTGGATTGTCATGTTGTCAATCACAAGTCACAAGTGAGCACGAGCAGACACTGTGGGGAGACCATGTTGGAAGGCATACACTTCTCCAAGCTCTGCTCAGCTGGACACAGATGCTGAATCTCGGGAGCAAACATTGAGAAGGAGAATGATTGAGATACTGGAAGATGTGCCACACACACTCTGCACAATAACTGAGAGGCTGGAAGTGTCCAACTCCAGCATTAGTAGAGTGATGTCACATGTAAGTAGGAGAATGTCTGCAATGGAGAGAGTGGCCACTTCCATTGAGCTTCAAGCACAGCTCACAAATGAGTCTATACATGGCATTAGCACAGTCGGCATGTTTGGAAGCCAGCATGTCTGCCGCCTTAAACAGGATGTCGGATACCTTATCAGTGACCTTTCAACACGTCACTGATCTTCACCAAGCTGCAGAATGGTGGGAGTGATGTGGCGCTGGCCCAGGAGAATGATGTTGGTGAAAGGGGACATGGAAGTGGGGACTCCATTCAGAGCGCTCCCACTTCTCACCTGTTGCCCCTTCCCCCTCAACCAATACCTGAAATAGCGTCTCCTCTGCCAATGGTTGAGTCTTCCCCTGCACAAGTGCAGGTGGAGCAATCTTTGGCGGGGCCCTCACGGGCTCCAAAACCATCTCAGCAGTCAGGGCAGGGATCTGAGCAGCCTGTCTCTACCTCTGCTGAAGCCACAGAGGATGCACCACGTAGAAAGCATAAGTTTAAGCAGTTATAGTTCACCAAGGGTATGCACAAGGGTGTTGGAACAAATGTTATGCTGTGATTTCTATTTCTTTTTATGTTGGCACATAAAATTTATTCATTATCAACACTTCCAAATCTTGGCCATTATTGCTTCCAGACTTTCAAGTAGACCTTTCATTTGCTTCATGATGAATGCCTATACATAATAACACCCATTGGGTGGCTGTGCAATTGCTGTATGCATCCTTTTGTGAAAAGGGATGGAGGGTTTTGGTGGTCGTGGTGGTGATTGGGCCAGGCGGCATGAGTATCTCAAATATCTTTATTTTTAGACTGTCAATATGAGTACCTGTGAGAGATGAGGGCATCCTGGGCATCAATGTGTGCAGCTGGTCTAGCGATGGGTGCACCATTGTCATAGTCCTCATTCTCGTCCTCCTCCTCCTCCTCTTCTTCCTCAATGTTGCCTCCAACGGAGGATGATTGATGATTGCCTTCATCCTCGACCACCTCTAAACCTCTCTGCAGCAGTGCTTTGTTCGGGATGCAGCACACCACGATTATCCTGGAGATCCTCGCTGGCGAGTACAGGATGGCTCCCCCAGACATATCAAGGCATCTGAAGCGCATCTTTAACATGCCTTTGACTTTCACAATGACACATCTGATGGTCATGTGGCTCTGGTTGTACCATTCTTGTGCCTCGTTGGTGGAGTTCCTCATGGGTGTCCTGATCCATGCTCGCCAGAGGTATTTCTTGTCTCCAAAGAGCCAGCCCTTAAGTCTGTCTCCTGTCTGGAAGAGGTCTAGAATGTTTGACTGGTGCAATATGAAGACAAGACAGCTGCCAGGGAATCTGGCTCATACCTGCAGAAATCTTTAGTTGTGGTCGCACACCAGCTGCACATTGATGAAGTGATAGCCCTTTTGGTTAATAAATACTACTGGTTCATGTAGTGGTCCTCGGATTGCCACATGTGTGCAATCAATTGCGCCTTGCGCCCGTGGGAAGTCAGCCAGAGAGTCAAAACCTAGTGCCTGCTCCTTCTGGCAGTTGTCATCGCGGGGGAAGTTCACGTAAACGGACGCCTTGGCAAACAACCCATCCGTCACCTGCCTTATACATTTATGTGCAGACGATTGACACACCCTGGAGATGTCACTGGTGGTATCCTGGAAGGATCCAGAGGCCAAGAAATTGAGGGCAGTGGTTACTTTTACTGCAACAGGCAATGCGTGGCCACCAGGTTCAGTAGGGAGCAGCTCTTCCTGAAGGAGGCTGCAGATGTCTGCGATTACCTGTCAACTCAACCTGAGCCTGCATAGGCACTGCTCCTCAGAGAGGTCCAGGAAGCTCAGCCTCTGCCTGTTTACCCTCTCATGTGGGTAGTGCCTCCTGCAACCTTGCGCTCACTGTGGGTGTCCTCCCTGCTGTGCTTCAGATCTTTTTTGCACACCTCTGTTTTGTGCACCTGCAAACCCCAGAACTGCACGACATGACGTTGTGCCTGCCATGGATGGTGATTTTACTCCTCCTCAGATGTACCCTGGAATAGATCTATTGCGCCCCCCCCCCCAGCCTGATCTTGCCTGTTTGAGAGGCTCCAAAATGTTGGTGCATTTGTCTGAACACAAGTCTCAACAAAGAACTCTCAGTCTAAACACAAAGAACTGAGTGGCCAGCTGCAATACCTGACCTTTTATTGAGATGTGTCAATCGCAGTTTTAAAAGGCCAAATGAGCTTCGACTGCATCTCGCCTCTGTTTCATTGGCACGTTTCAGAAGCCATGGGAAACCCATGCAGGAGAAGCCACATCCGTTTCTGTTGCAGAATCCACAAAAATTAAGTACTTCAACTGTTTAAATAACCTAAATTGCCCATTTAACAATCCTGCTGCCGGCATTAAGCGGGGATGGGACTTCCGAGTTTCGGTTGACTGAGCGCATCCTAACGTGCCTTGGTTAAACCCAGAAGTGGGTGCGTTGGAGCCAGGATTGCGTCCGGTTTCCAATATCTATTATTTAACCTCCCACTGGACCACAACGCACCCAGTCTTTGGGGTTAAAACTCTCCCCATCAGTTTCTTTTGCAAGTCCAATGAGCAGCAATCACCTATTATCTTCTGGTGGCTCCACCCTTAATCCTTCATCAACTTACTTTCTTAGCTTTATATTTTGTGATCTCAAAAGGAACTCTGACATCGCCTCCATTGTTAAAATAGCCTCCAAGAGGCTTAGCTTCCTCTTGTGAAAAACACTTTTCCCTTCAACAATTCTTAACTTACTGTAAAATACAGTTTCATCCAAGACTTAAACATTGCTCAATGGAGGCCTATCTAGCATTTCTCCCCCACTCCTGGATAGAAGTAAGAAACAGCTTGTCATCCAATTGGCAAGTAATCTTTCACCTCTAGCTCTCTCTTTTTCCATTGCAATCTACTTATGTTTTGGTATTTTGTCAACACTACTGTGGCTGGTTTCCCTCTGCATTTCCATCTCTTGCTGTTCCGAAACTGAAATACACTGTCCTACAGATGGTCAACCTCCACATTTGCTTATCTGAATGTGACTGCAAGCAGATTTTTTAAAACCTTGCCAGTCCCAAGATTATGAAAGGGTTCAATAGGGTAGACGGAGAGAAGATGTTTTACTTGTGGAAGAGACCAAAACTAAGGGCCATGAATTTAAGATAGTCACCAATAAATCCAATAGGGAATTCAGGAGAAACTTCTTTACCCAGAGAGTGGTTAGAATGTGGAACTTGCTACCACACGGAGTGGTCGAGGCGAATAGCATAGATGCATTTAAGGGGAAGCTAAATAAACATGAGGGAGAAAGGAATAGCAGATCATGCTGATAAGGTTAGATGAAGAGGGGTGGGAGGAGGCTCGTGTGGAGCATAAACACCAGCATGGACCAGTTGGACTGAATGGCCTGTTCTGTGCTGGACATTCTAGGTAATTCTATGAATGGGGAAACACAATGATCTAGCCCTAATCAAGCAGTAGATATTTGTGTTCCATCTGCTTGGTGTCGTGCATTTTCATACAATTTCAGTGTTATTTTCAATACATCTTTGTAGTACTTTCATTGACTGAGATAGTTGCAGGCACCATCATGCTGCTTACTATATAAAATGTGTTTTGTCAAACTTGTAACATCTGTCTGCATGATGTGTCCTGGCCATTAAAGCTACACCCTCATCACCAGTGCTCTTTTGGCTGATAACATTGGTTTAGACATAATGGGGCCTATTATTGGGCAGGGGTAGCGCGGTCCGCTATTACCCGGCACCCAATAGCCCCTGCGTAGGCAGGATGAGACTTTCGTGAGGCCTGAGGACTTACCTTCATGCAGCGTTCCGAATCAGCATTGACACGAGGATTCAATGCAATTCGCACTTTCCACCAACAGGGGGAGCCCCAATCTCATAAAGGCAGACTGTCTCTTAAAAATCTCTTAAAGGTAGCTGGTACCTGTTATTTGCTGAAAATAACAATCTGCTGTCTGCACGGAGACTGAACGGAGATCAGACATCATACATGCAAAACACAGATGCAGCTCCCGTCCCTATGTTTACAAACTGATGAGTTATGTTAAAACATGGAATAAAGGTTGCACACTCTAAATCCCAAATCCTCCGATTTGCATCCAGACCTCACCAACCTGATGATCTGAGTTTGTACCAGGCCTGAGAGAGTGCATGCACCAAGGTTCTCTGTTGATGCACTAGAAGAATTGGCGCAAGAGGTGGACAGAAGGAGGGACATCCTATATCCACGGTGGGGGGTTGGGGGGGGTGCAAGAGGCCATCCAGACATACACCCAAAAGGCAGTGGGAGGCAGCGGGGAACGAAGTCAATGCCATACGCACAGCACATGAACATGGATGCAATGCAGGAAGAAGTTCAATGCTTTGACACAAGTGATCAAGGTGAGAGAGGTCAACTGTCAAGTGGCGTCTCCTACCAACTACACCACTAGCCGCATCCACTGCTCCACACACTACATCCCCATCACCCACATACCAACAAACTCTTTCCATCTGTACTCAACTCTTCCAATCAGATGCTTCCTCTCACCCTCACACATTACCATTGTTTCAAGCCGCCCACCCACAACTCACAGGCCACACAGACTGGCAGCTATTCAACCATGACAGGTACATCACCCAGACACACATCCCGCTTTCTTGCAGGAGAAGGTGGCGCATACCAGGAGGCAGCAAGTGGTAGTGGCATTTAGCTCCTCGAGCCTGTTCCGCCATTCAATGAGATCGTGGTGGACCTGTGACCTAACTCCATATACCTGCCATAGCCCCATATCCCTTAATACCCTTGGTTCACAGAAATCTATCAATCTCAGATTTAGAATTCACAATTGAGCCAGCATCAACTGCCATTTGCAGAAGAGCATTGTAGAAGCATTTCCTAACTTCACTCCTGCACGTCCTGGCTCTAAATGTTAGGCTATGTCCCCTAGTTCTAGTATTCAAGTATAGGAGACCTCCAAATACAGTTACAAATGTCTCGGCAGCCAGAAGCAATAATCCAGCCACTAACCTGTAAATCCTGCATGGTCCATTTAAATATCGCCTGGTGGGGGGTCCTCCAGGCACTCTAAGACACATTTAGATGGTCGAGGTTAAGACTGTGCGTTGAGTTGAGTGTTAAGTCCCAAAATGGTGTTATCACTTTAAATCAGCATTGCACACTGATAGTATCCATTTCCTCCTTACTTTACATGCTTCTGGTGTTCGGTACTTGCGCATGCACTAACTCCTATACCAAAGTGGCACTACAGTGGGCCGTGTAGCACCCGCTGAAACAATGGGCGCTACACAGCCCAATTTAGCACCTATTATGCTGTTGAAGTAGGTGTCCTGGCCAACATTTATCCCTCAAACAACATCAAAAAGCAGATTATCTGTTCATGTATCTCACTGCTATTTGTGGGACCTTGCTGTGCGGAAATTGGCTGCCATGTTTCCCTGTTTTGAAGTGACTACACTTCAAAAGTACATCATTGGCTGAAAAGCACTTTGGGATTTCCTGAGATCAAGAAAGACGCCGTATAAATGCAAGTTCTTTCTTTTCTTTAACTGGGGGCTGTTTTCAGCTGCTGGTGCTATGCTGATTGCCAGAAGCAGGATGAAGCACTGCTGCTGTTTTTGTCTTCTGGTAAGCTTGAAGCACATAGCTGCAGATGCAAAATAGTCCATGATGCATAGAAAGTTATGGAATCAGCAAACAGAAGTTCACAAATGATCTTTTCCGAGATCTTCATCCTTGCCTGCAGCTGATTAGCATTGCATTTTGAACCTGCCTTAGAAGTCAGTATTCTCAAAGAAGATATAATACAACTTAATAGTTAAGAACAGTATAAAAATGACAGGCACGTGGTACCAATACAATATATTTCCCTTTGGCCTTGCTTCAGCCCTGGGGTCTACACTTGGTTCCTAACATTGACAGAAGCATACATTGCCTGAAAAGACTTCGGGGCAGAGTTTCCGCTTTGGGAGCAATTGGGAAATTGTGCTCAAAAGGCACGTGAAATTGCGCTGGTTAGTTTACAATTCAAGTTTCCGCTAAAAAGCATTTGCATAATCACAAATGTAAAATCTTCCATGAATCAATGCAATCTGGCAGCGTAATAGAACGTAATTGTTTATTTTTGTTCCTTTGCATTAAAAAATATTCATTAACGTATTTAAGAGTGGTAACCTGGTGCAGTTTTAATAATACAGCTGAAAATGGGTTTATCACAAAAAATAAGCATTTTTAATAAATGTCTAGTGCTTCCTGTGAGTAACCTGATTTTAAATAATTGAAAATGACTTAAAGCAACAATAGTGAATCATTTCTTAGTTTCATTGTTGTACACTAGTCAGTTTTTTAGTAAATTAAATGTTTTTTGATATGTAAAAACTTTTAAAACGTGCCTACTAGTGCCTGTGCGCCTAAGAAAATGAGTGCAATTTGAAGAGCCTTCCCGAACCAGTACAATCGACGGAAACTCGCAATGTTAACCTGGGGGTATGGCCAGTTTTGTTGGCGGGGCCTGATCCGGGTGAACTGAACCTTAAACCAGCGTAAAAGATCGCGGAAAACCCTAAGGTAAGTGGTTTGGGGTATAACTCACGTTTCAAATTCCCCAATCTTTTGCACTGGTTCGGCCAATTCTGCCCGGATTGTGCTGGTATTACTGGCACAAAGGAACGGAAACTCTGCCCCTTTATGTCAAGCCACATCTAGGTGACTGGTTCGTGCGAGCAAATTTTCAGGGAAGGAACAAGGAGCTCTGTTTATCAGGTAGCCATGAGTGTGCAGCAAATTTGATTGCCATTCAGGAGAGACAGAATGAAAAATGGGAAAAGCACATGCTTTGTAGGAACAAAAGTTTTCATTGCTGATGGTACTCAGATGGAGTCTGTCTGGGTTGAGTTAAAATTAATAAGGGATCTGTTACCATATTTGGAGTATGTTATAGAGCACTAATAATGAGAAAGAAATTGAGATTTGTAGGCAATGTGGAGATGTTTGTAGTAACAGAATAATAGAAATGGAGGACTTTAACTATCTTAAGGCTAATTGGGATAAGACAAATGTTTGTGATCAAAATAGGGAACTGTTTCTTTAATTGGTATGTTGCATGTCTTCCAAGGAAAAATGCAATGATAAATTTGGTTCTGGGTAATGAAGCAGATCAAGTAATGGCATGCAGGTAGGAAAGCACTGGTGGAATAAAGACCATGGCCTAGAAATTGGTTTATGTTGTGCCCATTTTACAGGTGCAAAACAGGTGCGTAAGTGTCCAGTATGATGAGCGGCGTACATTCCACACCAGAAGTGCGCCACCTGCCGTATTGGTAAAGGCTGAAGTATAACATTCTGAACCTACGCCTGAAACAGATGTTGGATCCTTTGCATATTGAATAGGGGGCCTAAAGCCTGTTTAAGGCCTAATCGGCAGTCCTTAAAGGGACCACCAAAAAAGTAGTTTTTAAAAAAATATACTTACCTGAATGTGGAACAGGAAGGAGCAAACCCGAAGACCATTGCCGGCCCCAGCTCAGACCCCTCCCGATCGTCTTCCCCCTCTCCGGATCACCTGCCCCTTTCCCAAGACTTGCATTAGGGCCAATGCTGGCGACGCAGTGACCCAAAATTTAAATCCACTTCACCTGCAAACTGCCTGGGGACATGCTGCAGGCATCCACAGCTCGCCGGTCAAATTTAAATGAGGTTTGAGGCCCAATATCGCGTGTGCCTTGGGTATACTGATTCCTGCACCCAGTTCGCACCGGCAGGCCTGCACTATCAAATTTCATCCCCCATAACCTTATTAGGTTCAAGTTGAAATAGGTAAAGAAAAAGGATGAATCAAGTGTAAAGTATTGGACCAGAAATTAGATCATTTTAGTGGGATGAAAGCGCATTTAGCTCAGATTAGTCGGTTTAAGAAAAAAATAGCAGATCAAAGAGTGAACCAGTAGTAGAAGGTATTCACATACAAGGTGAATAACATATAGGTTAATTACAGGCCAACTAGGAATAAAGTGGGTGAGAAAAGACTGGGGGTCCTTGGATAAACGGGGAGGTTAGATTTATAATTAGGTTTGAAAAAAGGCATATAATAAATATAGGCAGAAGAAAACTATGAAGAAAATAAAAAGTATGTACTATTGAAGCAAAAAGAGAGATTAGGAAGCCTAAGTGAAAGCACAAAAGAAGACTGGCAGTCAATATGAAGAGAAAATAGCAAGCTTTTTTATAAGAATATAAAAAGTAAAAAGATAGTCAAGGAATGGGTGAGATCAATTTGAGATGAAAAGGGCCAACTTATACTTGGAAAGAAGTGAATGGCAGAGATGCCTCAGTTTTTACAGAGGAAGGAGAAAATGGGACTGCAGGAGTACCTGAGGAGGATGTGAAAGAGCCACTTTCACATCCTCCTCAAAAGGAAATATATTGAAAAATTAATATGACTAAAATTAGAAAAGTCACCAGATCCAGATGACATACCACCCAGAATGTTGAAGAAAGTTGGGATGGAGACACTAGTCATAACACAAATTGTGCCAAAGGACTGAAGGGTGGAAAATATATACCTGTTCAAAAAGAAGAAATGATAGGCCAGTCAGCCTTACCATAGTTGTGGGCAAACTTCTAAGGGATGATTTTCTGAATGCATGCTACAGGACAGGTAGCATGCATTCATAAAATCATTTTAATGGACAGAAAATCCTGAGCAGCTTGTCCACAATTTCCTGATATGCATGGCTGATAGGTGAGACTAATGCACATTCATAAATCTGCCATTAGAGTCCATAGTATGGGATGAAATTAGTGAAAAATTAGAAAGGCATAGGCTGATTAGGGACAGTCAATACAAATTTCTAAAGGGCAATTTGTGCTTGATGAATAAAATATAATTTAATTTTTGAGAGCATATAGATAAAAGGAATATAGTAGCTATTGAGTCAGTGATTATAACATAAGTTACAAAAGAATTGGATATGGGGAAATGGAATTAGAGTAGATAGCTCCAGTTGAAGACCTGGCAAAGGCAGATGTGTGGTGTGCTGAATGGCCTCCTACTGTGCTTTAACTTCCATGATTCTTGAAGTCTCATATAGAATGCTCCCAGACAATTAGCTTCCTTGGTGCCAGATTCCACATTATGTTTGGGTTAATCTCACTGTCGAAAGAATGCTATCTGAATATCCATAAACATTTTGCAAATTTCTCAACAGACCATATGCCAAGCCAAATGTTCTCCTACATCTCAACTAGTATGGATAGATATTGCATCCACAAAGGCTTCTCGGTGGTTATAGAAAAGGGGCACAGTTATGGCAGGTGTCAGCCTATGACATTCATTGCCTTGTTTGATATTTGCCAGATTCCTCCCTGACTGGCTAGGGAACACATCTGGGGAACAGATGGGCAAAGGGAACATGTTCATTTTCAAGAGGCAAATAGATAGATTGCATTTAACAGTAGTGTGGCTGGCTCTCTATTTTTCCATCTTCAAATACAAGGTCAATCGGTTGGTTGACAGACAACACAAAGTGATCAAATAAGAATTGGATGGCAAAATACTCTGAAGATTGAGTGTTGATGCAATAGCCAAAATTATATCTTTATTGGTCCAACATTTGGCAAGAACAGAGAATCTGAAAAGAGAAACAGCACAGCCTTGCTATTGCGCTCACCAGGAAGTGGCAAAGCAGATATTCCAGAAATGGCATTGCACACAGATTCATCACAAAAGAAAAAAGGAAACTGAGGAAGTCCAGCTCCAGGAGAAAATTCAAATGAGTCTTATCCCTCAAAGGTCTATGCATAAATTATCAAGGAAAAACAATGCCTGTCTTCATTCCTATCCATTGATCCCATAGCCAGATAAAGATCTGTATTTATTTAATGCCTTATCATATCTCCCAAAAACATCCCAAAATACTTCATGTGCAACGAATTACTTTGAAATGGAGTGACTGTTGTTCAGCAGGCAAATTTGGCAGGTAATTTGCATGCAGCAAGATCCCACAAACAGCAATTAGACGTATGACCAGTTAATCTATTTTGGTGGTTGTAGTTAAGGGACGTCCTGTTCTTCAATGAATAACACCCATGGATCCTTAATGTATGATAAGAGTTGCACATTGCCCATTGAACTCATGGCTTTCAAACTACCTCTTACAACTGGAAATGTGTTCTCCGTCCTTATTGTATAGGACACTTCCCAAATGGGAGGAGAGTTTTGACTCTGCAGCATCCTATTTACAAATGACAATTGGTTATTGAAAGACACACATGTTTTCTAAATGGCAAGCTCATCATTATTGTTGTGAGCAAAGTCTTCCATGACAGCTAGAACGCTAACCAGTCAGAAAGACTATAACAGTAAATGCAGATGTTTAGGGAGAAGACTTCAAACTCAATTCCATCAGATTACGTGCATCAGTTATATGTGGAGCATAAACACCGGCATGGACCTGTTGGATCAAATGGCCTAATTCTGTGCTATACATTCTATTTAATTCTATGTAAAACCTACCACCAAGCAATGAATTGCTGCGTTGCCAGTGGAATGTATTCCCCACATCTCCCAGTTAGCACTGTGAAACCCCTGATAAAGTAGAATGCCACTCTACTACGAATCCATTAGTCTTCAAAGCTTAATTTAAAATAAATAACACTAGAGAGCGTTTCTGGGGTTGTACCTGGCCTGATCTCATACTTCATTTGAACATTATTTTAACTTTTTTTCTGTCTGTGGATTTTTGAATTAAAATGGAAGGTTTCGTGGTTTCGTTCTATCTCTGATTTGAATGTGTTTGGAGCATTTTGAATTGCACAAAGGAAAATATTAGAATGAGAAGCTGTGTATTATAATATTTTATGGATATCTGCCTTTTTGCAGTCGCTGATTCTATATAATCCCAATGTAGTGTTCCTTGCACTTCCTATTGTGTAGAAATTGATTTATAAACACTAAGGGCTATTCAAGATACCATTGTTTTTCCACAGCGTCTGCAAAGGTCTCAAGCTTTTTTTTTGGTTAATGCAGGTACTGTATTACTGGATTGCGCTATGTGTTTCGCCTACCTTATAATTTTGTCACAATCTTCTGATGGAAAACTCCGGTAACCTTGTCCCAAGCAGGCTATTATTAATAATTTATATCCCAACAATAAGTATAAGTGGCGATTCAGGTAACAATTTTATCCTATTTACAATTTTTGAATCCAGTTTCTAATTTGAGTAATAAATGCTCCTCTATAACAAGGTTACACTATATCACAAACAGCGTAATATTCGTGTTACTATCCATAGTAACGCAAGACGTCCTCGATTAAAAACATTTACACTGCACAGCTCTTAGTCGACGATTTTATTCAATTCCTCAGTTACACAAATGCAGAAGACAAATACAACTGGTTGTTTTGCGAGCCAAATAATAACTTAAAAGAACAGTTTTAGTTACATATTACATATAATGCTTGTGATTAGGTAAATTGTCTAGCAGCAACTGAAGGATTTAGTATTTACTATTTGTTTCCCTTGAGAAATAATTTTTGAAGTAGACTGGTTATGTGGATTTCAATCCCACGAGGTTAAGCAACGAGAAAAGCCTTGATCACCCCCCAGTACTGTATCCGCGCCTTGGTGCCAACACGGCGACATTTCTGCTATTGTGAACGTTTCGTTTCGAACATTATACGTATTTTATATGAATTCTACCATAAATTCAAGGTGTATGCAGATTTTGGCTGGTTTCAGTAGATCCTAAAGATAAGTCAAACATAATGAAAGCTAGAATTAACAAATAATTACAAGGGGGTATATCCTGTTTAGAAACAGGACTATAAACTGAACAGACTGTGTTCCCTTTTGTCTTCCTAAACTGAAATGCCTTCTAACAACCATTAAAACCGTTAGTTTGACTGAAAATCTTTATTTAATGGAAAATGTCACCCTTGTAATATTTTGTTGCTGTAAACCCGAAAATGTTAGCTGTAGGGGACAAGATACAGCAGCGGTCTTTCTCTCTCTCCCACTCTTTCCGGACGTAAGACCGTCAGTAATTACAGCACTGGAGTTGCACTAGGAACTGATTGACACTGAGCGAGACCACAGTATGATTATATGGACTTTTCTAATGAAAGATGATGAGATCCAACGATTCTATGGCTTTAATACTGAAGTGGGTTATATGAATTCAATCTAGGGGTTGTGTGTCGACTTTTTCTTGTTGCGGTTACATAAGCAGGCGACACTTCTCTGAAAGTAGCGGAGGCCCGATTTCGATTTTTTTTCTATTAACTTCATTTGCTTCTTATTAAACTTCCTGGATGTTGGAAAAATCAGTGATCAGAGTCGCTAGCTGTAGGGTAGCAGCTTTCGATTGTTCTCTCATGCAGCGTTAACCGTGAAATTGGGCTATTTTTATTCTCTAAAAGAAGATGCCTATAATAAACGCTGGGGTTTCATTTTGTTGCCTCACTTTTTATTTCCAAGTAAAATCGAACAAACTATGGGGGCGGCGGAGAGACAGCAATTTTTAGCAACTGGCAAATACTTTAACATGCTAATCAGATGTAAAACTTGATCTAGGTTATGATCTATGACATCTAAAGCAAGGATGTCCAGCATGCGGCTCTTGCCCTCCAATCTCAAGCAACTCAGTGTTTAGATGTCTCGTTTTTTTGTTCGAATTTTGTGCACATGGAGATTTGGAAACGGATCTTTGTTAACGCAGTTGCCTTATTGGTGGATAAATCCGAATCAGTTCACCAGTATCTCTTACTATCCGCAACTTTATACACATGCAAAATAACGGATGTAAACTTTATATATATCCCCAAGCTCCATGTTACACACCTATGCAGCAAGACAAAAACTTGCACACCTCTAATCTAAAGTGCATTTTCATATTCTCCCATTGCTTCTACGTGCATTGCCTATGGATTTCCATTGTAATGGGTTTTCTTTCTACTGTATTTTACCAGAAATATAAACCGATGGTTGCATGATTTTTTTTTAAATCAGCAATTACACACATTCCTCCTCATGCCAATTCGTAATAAACACTCTAATTATATTTTCATAGTTTACACCTTATTGTAATTGAGTGAAAATTTAAGCTCCATTCAGCATCGTTGCGATTTTCATTGTTCACTTTTAAGTAGCTTATAATTTTATTTGAAATGCAAAATAATTGATAATCGCTGGCTGCTCTTCGGTAAACATCCGTTGCAAAATTTTTTGATGCTTTTTTTGCGGGGGGGAGACATCCAGCTTTAAATGTAGGTCTGCCCAAAGTTGGGTCAGAGAGTGATTAGCGCATGCGCGAGTTGCAGATTCGGTTGCCCGCGGGAGGAGTCAAAGCTTCGAGTTTAGGAGAAGAGCCAGAGTAAGAATCACAGCGGACAGGTGAGACCGAGGGACCGAAGCGACTAGAAGTGAGAAGGAAGGCTGTTGTGGATAATGACCCTCTCCGAATCGCACTGCCTCGCTTGAGCTGTGTTTCTAGGCTGTTCTTGCTGCAGACGCGAGTGGATTGTATGTGAAGGGCTTGGGGTTCCTGGTGCAAATCTGAAGGGTGAGCCGCAGAGTGGAGCTCAGGAAATACTTAGCGGCTGCAATCAGGGGGGAAATCTCCAAACTCTTAAGCATAGGCTTCTGACCACAGCCTCAGAATGTCAGAAAGGACTTTTGAACCATGTTTGCAAGACACTTTGCTACCAGCGAATTCGGTTTTCTAAAAGCTCAGAAGACTGTGGAAATTAGGGCTGCAAAATCCCAATCAAAGTTCGAGCAAAAACTTTATTTGGACTTGAAAAAGGAAACTTTCCCGAAGCTTGCCTATTGAAACCTGTGCCAACGGAGATCAGAAGCGTGGGGGGGTGGGGGGGGGGACTAGAAGTTTATTGCTGACGATCTGGCCAAAGGCATTTTGTTCCTGAATATTTTATTTCTTCCAAAGTGTTTCCGCACATCACGCCCACAGTTTGTTAGGAGCACTAATTATTTCTATTGCAGATGGACATTGTTGTAAATAGCCTTCATTCCTTGGAAGAGAAATAGTGGCGTTATTCTCCGCTTGGATCAGTTTAAAGGGCAATACGGTTGAGACGATTAATTCATTGATCTGGCTTTAAATAATTCGATCTGAAAGCCAATTTTCATCGTGCTGATCCTAGGAGCCCTTACTCCAAGGACATCTCGTGCTTAACCCGTTTCATGCTTTGATGGTGGGGATCAAGACGTTAAGCACAAGATCACCGCAGAGGAATTACCTGCTTGATACTGTAATCTTGGATTACTTGGTGACCGCTTTGCCAAAGAAATATGGGGGTAGGTCTGCAATGAGACTGCAGCATCGTTTGTGGCTCCTTTTAAGCGGAGATGTACATTTTGTTATTGTTCCTTTATAAAGGGACTCTGCAAGTATACTCTGCGCAATCTTTTGTATAAGCGTGTGGTAGCTGTGTGAATAGTGACCATTTCTAAAATCGGATATGGTCGTAAACTAACGTTAGGCTCTACAAGCGTGTGTGTGCCTGTCTGGGTGTGTGTTGACTATAAGTTCAGTCGGGAACCTTGCTTCTTGCTTCAGGATTGTATAAAAATTGAAGAGCTTACTACTGACACAAAGTGGCTTTTATAACTGGCACACTGGCAGATTACGACTGATACGCCGTCTGAGAAAGCTTGCTATAACTTTGTAGCGTTCACTAACACCATCTCAAGGGATGCAAGGATTCTTCATTTTCCTTTTAACTATATAAGCGTACTTTTATACGATAGGATACAATAGCAATTAAATGACTGGAGTCCAGTACATATTAGAACTAGTTTCGACTTGGATAAACATGCATAGTGTGTCAAATGGTAGCTCAGGTATTGCTTTCTTCGCAGCGTGTAAATGTTGCATTCTTCTCTTTTTGAATGTACAGTACTTGTTTAATGACGTGAAACCCAGAGTATGTGCTTAATTACATTTCAAATATTTTAAATGTTACAAATATAATTTTAAATCCGTGTGGTAGTAACCTAACTATGCGTTTCAAAGTGGTGTGTAGCCCCATCTAGTGGAGATGCCTTCACTCCAAAAATCTCGAATGTTAATCTTTTTAAGCATGCATAATTCAAGCTGAAAAGCCAAAAAGCAGCTCAATGACTATTTTAAAATCTTACAATTAACATTTTAACGACAATGTATTGTACGCGATCAACGCGAACCTAATGCAATCAAAAGTTTTAATTTCCCATTAGATACCACGTTGAAATCAAAGTGATGCATTTTAAACCACATTTAAGCTACCGTGTCAGTTTGGTGGAATGACGCTTCGAGAATGTAGAAAAATGCAACTACAGGAAATATGTTGCGCTGCTAGCTTGTAATGATTCCTAGTTCTTGAACGTGTACACTTCTGCCGTAATCCGTGACTAGAACGAATATGATTTGATTTACAACCTGTTAAATTCTCGATTTTAATTAAGTGCCAAAGAAAATAGAGCCGTCTACTAGTCTCAGATGACCAGTGAGCTGAAGGCTTGTTAACCCCAACTGACCCGGGCAGGGAGGACTTCTGAAAGATTGTGATTCTGGGTTCGCCAAGGGATGGCAAATAAAATGTATCTGTTCAAAAGCTACGGTATAAAAAAAGTTCGGTGAGGTTGGTAAACGCAAGGCCCGGATTTTCGAGCGCCATCAAACTTCGAGAGTGAAAATAAAAGTTAAATTGGTGTATTTGAAGGTAATAGATTCTCACTGCCGCGCAAACTATATTCGAAAGACTAAGCGAAAGCATAGCAATTTAGAGAAGAATGCAAATGTAAAATGCAATATTTTCTTAGTTTGCATGCATCGCGTGGCTCGAATTCCATCTTCATCGGAAAACTACCACCATTATGTCTAAATACTGACTGCGGAATCAAAAGATTGAACGAAGCAGAATGAAGGGTTTGACCGAATTGAAAATTCGCACTATGAAAAGGGCAACAATAATTCCAGAACAATTCAGACTTTCTGGTTTTAGAACATTGAGGATGTTTGTCTCTCGCCCTCCCCCTTGCTTTATTTACAGAGGCGGGGACGAGTTTTAAAGTAAAAAGCCTTGCATTATTTCAGACTATATCCTTGAATTGTTAAATTGGCCGATTCACTTTTAACGGGGTTGTACGTGTACAAACCTCTACATCTCTAAAATCAAAGGGGTGCAGGCATTAACGGGGGGAGGGAGGGGGGTTGGTAGAGCTGGTAAGTATCAAAAGAAGCAGCGAGTTGCTTGCCCTTGGGGAAGAAAGAAGGCGACTTGTTAACAGGAGCAGTGTATAACCGAATGGTGATTCCGAGTCCCTGAAATGGTAAGTTGCTGTTACTGTTGAAGGAGGGGTATGGATGTCAGTGGAAGCAATAGGCTATCTGTTGTGGGCAGAAGTATAATGTTAGTAGGAATAACGTGCTATAATTGGCTGGTGATTCGGAATCCCTCAAAGAGAAAGGGGCACCAGGATCGGGGGGGGGGGGGAGGGGAGAGAGGTAAGAGCAGGGAGAACTAGATGCTTGCCGTCGGAAGAGGGTGAATGTCAGTAGGGGCAATAAGTTGTGTGTTATGGCGTATAATACTAGAGATGGTAGGCTGTTGGAAGAGGGAGGGAGAGTAAATGTTAGTGGAGACGATAAGCTCCCTGTCTTTGGGATTTGGGTTAGTAGCTGTGGCTATCTTGTCTTTTTCCCCCCTCCAACTTGATAAAATGGAAACCAAAGCGCAAGTGAAGCGCCAAAAAGGGGTAAGATTTGTTTTTTTTGGTAGAAATTTAATAGTTGAAACTAATTTCTCCCAAAAAGATGTTTTAAAGCGCAAATTTAGGATTGATCAGTTCTGTGTATCCTGTTAGCCAATGGCTGCTTCCAAAGTTCAATAGCTTTGCATAATAATCTTAATAAAGATTATTGTCCCGTCCTGTAACAATACTTGGGACTTGTTTATTTTTTGGGTAGAGTTATACTCTGATCAATGAGAAGGCATCACGCCCCACTAACTACTCCGGGCTCTTTAACTGTTTTTATTTAAGTTTTGACTGATCAAAGTGACTATGCCATTGACATTGCGATAAATGTTTTGGCTCAAAATGCATTTAAAACTTTGCAAGGGAAGGTCTTTCTAAAATACAGATTAAAAGGATTAGAGTTCGTTATGTTCAAACGGAAAACTACATTGTACTAATGAAAGAATGCAATGTAACAAGTAAACTGTAGCAGTTACTGATAGGTTTAAAAACCCGTATCTCAGTTTTAGCCGTGTGATATTACAATTTGAACCAATGCAATCTACTCCCCAACATTAAAAATGAAGCTGAATTTGAAAATAGTTATTTTATGAAAGTGCAGCAATTGCGTTTAATTCACCGTTTTGGCGAAGACTGTTGAACAGGTTCAATTAATGTTGGTGAAATAAAAGTGGAAACTATTCCGGAGTCACACAACCGGGAAGTGAGCAGTGTCCTTCGGCTTTGGGATGCTTTGTTTTCGGGGGAGCGCTGGCTCCTTCACACTATGTCTTTCAAGGGGAAATGGAGCCCCCAAGTGTTGAACATGGGACCTTTGGAAACCCAGCCCCGAGCTGGGTTTGAAAATGCGGCCTTTGCCACATTGACGAGAAGTTTTGGGGGGAGGAGGAACTCAAATTCCAAACTAAGTTTCAATTTTTACACCACCCATTTCTAATTAATTGGGGGTTAAGTCCCCTGCATTCGTTTAACATATTAAATAGATCGAGTGTTTAGGTCGAATACAAATCCTGTACGACTATTGAGTGTTATGATTTCAAATCTTCGCTCCTTTCTCCAATGTAACCCTTATTTTGCCAATTTCCTTTTGCCGTTGTGATTTTAAAATAATCATCGATTTCAAAACTGCGAAATAATGAAAGAAAACAGCTGTAAAAAATGTAAATACTCTGCAGTATTTATGCAGTTGAAAACCTTCTGTATAAAAACCCTAAATAAATTCACGTCTCTTATTTTGATCGTTACCGTATAAACGTATTGCGGAAATAAAGTTTGAATTGTAAACAAACCTCATCCACTTTCTGCGAGATGCAGTGCAGCTCTCTGACCGTACTGTACAAAGTGGTCATTGGGTGCAGACCGCATTAAACTTACAGCTGAGCGTCTCTAGTTTGCCCGTAACGGTACCTTGTGTACATAGACAATGGTTTTGATGTTGCTTTTCAATTTGGCTTTGGACATTGGAATTTTCAAATAAGTAAGTGTATCTGGAGACAAGTTTAGTGATAAATGAACAGGCCGCGACATTTTGGTGATTGATGTCGGGATACGGATATAAGGTGAAGCTGCTCTGTGCTCTATCATGTTTGGGCACTGGACAGGGGCAAGCTTGGTAAAGATGTCTGGCACGCTGTCTGTCATCTCCTCCCCCCTCTCCATTTCTCCGCCTCTAAAAGGGCATCTTTAGCTTGGTGCAGTGAAGAACTGATATTTATTATTTGCATTCTAAGAATATAAAAGGATGGTAGAAAGGTCAGTGGGATGACTCCAATTGAACAGTAGCAGCGGCACAACAAGGTGGCTCGAATGGCCTCCTCTGTGCAGTAAACTCAATGATAGTCCGTTCGCTTGTAGAAATAAGTGGTTCTTATTCCCTAATGAAACTGGTGACAGTAAGGCAATAATGATCAACACATGTAGGTGTAAATAATTATTAGTTCGATGTCTTACAGTCGATCATTAATCTCACTTCCCTCTGTCAATGGTACTAATTTGGAAATCCGGGTTTTGGAAGTATATTGAAATGTGTTCTGCAACCTCCACCCAGCCCATGTGATTGAAACTGTTTCCTGTTTAAATATTTCTGCTTAGGAAGATATTTACATAACTTGTTGATGCTACCCTAACATGTACTAAGTGCACTTAGTACTTTTTATATAAACAAATATTGTGACTACTAGCGGTAGTGCACTTATCTAGCATTGATTATCATCAAACAACCATAGAAGGACGCTTGACTCCACACAATCCTATCATCTGTTAGTGTATCAGATTGCAGTCTGAATATTTCAGTGATAAAACATGAAAAAGCAGTACAGAGCCTAAAGGACATTTTATTTTATCTATCGGTCTAAAGACTGGAATTTGACGTGAACCATATCGCTCACTACAAAATTAAGGACGAAATTGGATTTCCTTCTCCACATCTTTTATATTACTATTTACAACCTCCGTTACCGTAAACTGTCTACGGCCAGGTGTGGGAAATGTTTAATTTCATGCTTCATTCTTGTTTCTATTTTTGTTTATTTTTTTTAACCATAAGGCCTATTTGCCCACTAAACAAGTTTCTTAATTCTCTTAAGGGCGAGTTAGTTTTTTGAAAGCAGCTCTCAAAGTATTCTGCTATTCGCAGATATCTTCTCAAGACAATTGTACGTACAGAAGCCGCAAAGTAAAAACCTTCCCTCAACAGCATTGGACCAATTTTAATCTTAACGTTTCAAATGATTAAATTGGTCTTCGTCATTGTGATCGGAGGCGGATACTGTTTGCTTTAAAAATGGACTTTAAACATTACTGTATATAGTTTGTAATGTATCATATAATAACTTTAACAGTATATCGGTGTTATCACGCCGTTTGCTTTATTTTCACTACTGTGCCCAAACTGACTTGCTTAAAAGGAGTTTTCATGTGGCAACCAAAACTGGATTTACATTGACTTGGATATATCCATTGGTTTGGTGCAATCATAAGCTTTTGGTTTAAGGTTCACACTTGGTTTCGAAATTTATTTCGAGAACTTTTAATTATCTTTATAATAATAGAAGCCAGAGCTAGCGTTTGAAGCTTTATTGTAATCAACTTGTAACTACAGATCGATGGTAGTTTATGGCATGTGGACATATTGAAACATGTAATTCGTTCATTAAAACAATGATCCGCTCAAGATTAGCAAAGTTTAACTTTCTGTTTTCATCTTGTTTAGTACTAGCTGATTAAATGTTTTACATCTTGTTATCTAATCCCTTCTAAATATCCTATAACATGCCTTTTGGTTCAAACTCGTTTACAGTATATTAGTTTCTATGAAAATTGCTATCTCCTAGAATTGACTTTGAATAAACTTTTTAATTATTGATCCAATACTTTATTTTAACACCTATATAAAATGCATTACTTCAGTTTAAAATTTAAAATAAATTTGTTGGACTATAACTTGGTGTTGTAAAATTGTTTACAGTTGTCAACCCCAGTCCATCACCAGCATCTCCACATCATACTTCAGTTTCAGCAGTTTGAAGTAATGATAATTAATTATATTCTCATTAGTGAATATGGCCGATAAGTGAAGGTTACGTAAGAAAAAACGATGACAGTTTTTTAACCTTTCGATGTGCATTTTATTTTTGCACAGAGGAGGACACGAACACTTGCCTCTTACAAGCAAGCAACCAGGTCTTGCGTTGTAGCAGACGTTTCAATGGCCTTCAAATGGTATCTGAAAAGTGGGTGGGGAAGTTCCAAGGAATTTTGGGCGCAAACGATCGTCTTCAGATTTACCTTGGAGGGGAATATGATGTGAGCTGATACACTCAAAACGGTTAGAGATATTTACACAAGTGTGGTTCGTAGAGTAGGTTAATCTTTTTCGACACACTAGATTGCTTTTTGATCCGAACGAGTTGCCCGAAAATGGGATTGTAACAAACACTTCATGTAAGTGGAGGTAATAAAATACGTACTCTTCATATTTAAATAACTATTTCTGTATTTAGTAAGTTTACCTGTTGAGAACATCTGACCTATTTGCTGCAACGCTTCCCAACACATTTATTTTCAGACTGACTCAAACCAGATCATATTTTAAAGGGATATGAGGCATAACGTTACCTTTTTAATCCGTGGACTGTTCCCTTTTACAGATGGTAACATTATCTCTTCCATACAGCATTCTTCTTGGGTTGACCAAAGACTGATTGCAGGGTGGGTGTTTCATGTTTGTAGGAGATGCCTGCAACTGGGAGTCCATGTCATGAGGAGAGGCACTAGTACAATACTTCAATATTCAATATTGTACCACGTGAGGGTAGATTTAAAAAATGGGAGGTTAATTATTAACCGTTGGAAGAATGAAAACGAATCTATTGGCAAAATACTGTTGCGTGTTAAGTTTATGAAAATTTACAAGCTATATTTCCCGTTTATATGCTAAGAGAATCATGTATGTTAATAAATGGCCGAGATGAATGCAACCAAATCCATTACTCAAAATCCTATAATAACGTGCAGGTATCTATTACATGTCATGAGAAAAATGGATATTAGAAACTTTTAATCTGAAAACGACGACTTTGTGTTCATGTTGTAGCTTAATAGAAACGTAACATTAGTTTTCTTCCCAGTTGACCGGCTCCTTTTTGATGCAGTTGCGCAATATCGCACTGTCACATTTTTATTGAATGTTCAGCATTATTCCTATATTGGTCGGTTGGCAGTAAGTTCTCATATATTTTCACGCCAGAAGTACAACATGTTGAACAATGCAATCATATCCACAAGCACAATTCTGGCAATCAATCTAAATGTTTTACATTGCAAGTGGATCGCACTTCACTGTTCTTTTTGTGCTTTTGATTGTTTAGTAAGATTATTTTAGTTGAAACCAAAACATTTAAAATGTCATCCTGATATTCAAGAAAGCCTGTTTCTTTAGATTTTAATGAGCTTGCAAAACTTATTTGATTGTGTACAGTCCTAAGATGGGAAGAATTACAAAACGTTGTTCTCCTATCGCCTGCCAAAAATGGAATGGGATGGTCAATATCAAAGGACTGAACGGAAACATTTAGAATATGTAAATTGTTGATGAAAACTTATTTCTGATAATTTGATATCATGCTTTACAAATAGAAACCAGCAAGAGGAGTAGTGCAACTTATATAGAACTTCGAGTCTGAAATTGGAAACAGGAACCCAGCTAGGCTGGAAATTGAAATGGTCTTTAATTTATGGGCGCGGTCCTGTTCTATTTAGGATTTTAAAAAAAAAGTTATATACACTGCAGCTTGGTAACATAAAGAACAGATGTTTCTATGGTCGGATTTGATTAAAAATTGGTGACGGAAGTATTTATATGGCTTTGTAGAAAATAAAATACTTTGGAAATTTCATACTTTGACAGTTAACTCGGGGTCGACAAAGTGCAGGGAATAAACTAATTATAAAACAAACCAAACCCCTTCAAGTTTTGGCTTAAGTTCGTACTAACTAAATATATTTTGGGTGAGTACTTTGTCAATAAAATTAATTTGTTCTAACGTTGCCAAATATAAAAGGTCTTTTAGAGAATTGCGCTCAAAGTAACGTTTGTGTTTTGGATCGATACGGTGCTTGCCTTGGATTGTAATCGCCTGGTCTAGCTGTAGTGGATATTGAATTGATTTATATTATATTCAACTGGTAAATTTTGGGTTTGTTAAAATAAGTTATTTTTGTGTGTGAGGCTCAGCAGATTGTATTTCAGAAAGTGTATACGTTATTCCAATACAGAACCCTAATATTTGTACACAAGTCTAAAAGCTAGTTGTGAGTCTGTAGGTAAAGGAGTTGAATTTGAGACTTCATTTTATGCCTTCGTTTTATGCCACGAATCAGAACATTGCCACGGATCATTTCATTACAAAGGCAGCAATATGATCTCTAGGATGTCTTTTAGTTCGACGTGTTCTCAATTACCTGCATTCTCCGCGTCCATCGCAGGGATTTCTTTAGGACGTGACGTGTGTGCACCTTAGAAAGTTAATAAAATTACTTGCTATCTTACTTTGTATAACCTGCTTTCAGTATCTCCATTGCTGCAGTTTAACGCGACGTCGCATCACCATAGACGAATTCGGTTTTTTTATACATAAATCTTATCTAGACAGAAAGTGATGCTGGCCGGCCTTTCCTATATTTTATTTATTTTAAATCGTTCGGGAAAATGTTTTAAGGTTTTCTAAGTAGTTGGCACCTGTTAGTGAAGTGTTTCTTCCCGAGGGAAATATCCTGCAGCCAGTTGAGCCATGAATTCAAGACTTCGATCCTACTTAGTTAGATAAAGCTGTGTGCATAAATGGACTTAAAGCTCTACAGTATTTCGTGTGTAATTCGTCAACCTTTGCCCTTCCAAAATAATCTTAAGAGATTCTTAAATTGACTATCTGAACTCGTTTTGAAATTTTAAATAGAGGCGGCATTCTTAACCAGGAGGGGGTGGAAATATTAATGAATTAGTCCATATAGATTTAAAGAACGACACAACTACTATACTAAATAGCTAAAAACAAAATCGTTTTTACAAATAGCTGACCTGTTAAGATACAGCTATGTAATCTCCTGTTATAAAATCAAGCAGCTGTTTTCTTCTAGTAGCCCTGTTTCGTGTACAAAAACGGGCTAATGGTTTCGGCCTTTGTGAATATAAACTTGTTTTTAAAAAGGAATCACTTGTATATTTTGTCTGGAGACTCGGGTTCTCACCTAATTTTGGACCAGTTCTCATAGCGATCAATGTCACGACTAAGATGTAAAACGAACGATTGGAGCACACTACACGCGAAATTAATTGCACGATCATTCTTCGCGAAGATTAGAATGATTCAGGGTGTTTTGAAGAATCCCGCCTCAATATATGGACACATTCCTTCCGATAATCATCTCTTGAGTTTTTATACTCCAAACCCAAATCTGGAGTTACCACCTCTTGGCAAATATTTACACTTAAATTATCACCTCCTTTGAGAATAATTATGGAGACTGCTCCCTTTTCGTTTGGTTACTTTGGCTATATTTCAAAACTATCAAAAACAAACCCGTATATAATCTCTTCGATATATTCAGTCTTCACAAACACGGCAGAGGATGTTTAAAGGCGTGAAATGTTCATTTATGTAGACTTTTAAAAATGACATTGACTCTCAGGAGTTACTGAACGTGGCTTGCCTAACTATTATTTATTAAGAATCAAGCTATACTGATGTTACTGCCGGTACTTATCCCAAGTAGATGAACTGTAAATCACGTCATATATTAATCTTTGTTTCTGTACATAATATTGTGCCCATGTTTGCCTCACTGAGGCGTAACAGCAACTTTATGACCAAATGGTCTTTTTTTTAATACTATCTTGCCTGGACTGTAATTGTCCGCCAATTACAGTGATTCACACACATCTGGTAAATTATACCAGATGTGTGTGAATCAGTGTAATTGTTGGTCAGCCAATAGGAGATTAGAGATGGTCCTTGAGCTCAAGGAGCCACCTTTTCACCTAATGGTTCTTGTTAGCATTATTGTATTACTAGGCACAATTCTTGTGAACTTTTGTCTATCCTCTCTGGCTTCCTTGATGTGCATGAGTTATGATTTGTGTTGTGCAGAGTGGAGGCGAGACAGTGCAAGGAGCGGTTTACTCAGCTTTGAAAAGTGCCATGGCCTGGAGGTACCTGCTGGTTACTGCCACTCTCTTATCGGGCTGCAAACAGGTCCTAGTAGAGGCAAGCTCGTGGTGGTGAGTCTACTTTTTAAAATCTAATATGCGTTCATTATAAACGTCATCGGTGACTGAGTTTAATCAATAAGGGGCAAAACAGTTCAAACACTATGATCTTATAGATGTATACGCATGTCGACATCATCCCAGTACAAAGTCGGTTCGAGTATACTTGTCTGCGTATAGTTTTCCTTTCAGTGGATTTTAACTAGCAACCAATATTCGTTTCCTGAGTATATACCTAAAATTGCCGAATTCCATGGTCCATTTCCCCCAAAGTACTCCATCCAGAGATGGGAGAATTTGGAAATCGGATCGACCGCTGTAAAACGGATGTTGCGGCAACAATGCTTTATGCAAGTTGGCGGACCCGTTCCATTATTGGGATGTCCTAATATCGAGAATGATGGTTTAGGTGACTTCAAAGCAATTGGCAGAATGTAGGACTTCCCTTGTATAGATGAATCTTCCTATTGGTGTCTTTTTTTAAGGAATGCTGCCACATTAGGGAACTGAATTCCTCTTGAACAAAAGAAGCATTATACCCCTCAGCTGTACGTGTAAGGTAGGGTTTTGGGAAACCCGTGCTGGGATAGTCATTCTATTTCTATTGAGTTTCACCACCTCCTTCCTTACGCCTATGCTTGTCAAGATAAGTACAGCATTGACCAGTTACCGATTGGTACTGCACATATCTTTAATACTTAATACAGTTCGTACCCGACTTGTAGCATTTTCATTAAGAGCTGATACATCTGAATCGCGTGAAGTATTACGATAGGGTTATTTATGTTGCACATAACTTGACAATGTTAAATGACAGTGTTAGATCGAAATACTGGTACAAGAATGACTGGCTGCATAAACGGCAGTTTTCCAGCCCAACACCAGTTACAAACACTAGAGAGCGATGGGGTTTCTACAGCCACGTTTCAATAAATTTGTCGTGTTTTTACACACATTCACACAGTATTCTCAAAAGTAATCGCACCCTTATTGTAAACGCAACTTAAAATACAATCATAAATATACCCGATTTTAGTCGATTTAATGGAGCTCTAAGTACTGTAATTCAACCTGAACCGTAAAAATAAGTGCTCCGACCTTTTCGGTATTAATTAATGCTTTCCACTTCTGCACTATATCTAGTTTTTGAATATTATAACTGTTGTTTTCATACTGGAATGGATATAAGCAAGGATATTTGCAGAATTAAAATGATTAATCAACATGTTTTAATTATTTAAAAAATAACTTTTTCAAATGGTAAAATGTTTAATTAAACTTTTCTGAACATTTGAGAGTTGATGTGTACTTTAACTGACTCAATTTTGACACAGACTTTCTTGCTGTAGGTAACACTACAAGTTCATGTGCTGAATGATTTTAGTGCTTTGTCTTCGCCATTTACTACCTCTCCCTTGTAGACAGTGCCTCATAGATTCAGTATATTTTTGGCCTATTCTTTTTCTCCCTGGCCAAATTCATAAAATGCTTAGAGGATTTCCTATAGATTACAGCCTATTGAAATGACTATGAATGGAGATGCCATCTTTGCTGAACTTTTGTTTTTTCCTACTTCAGGTCTTTAGCCATGAATCCCATTCAAATACCAGAGGTGTACATTATAGGAGCCCAGCCTTTGTGTAGCCAGCTGGCTGGGCTTTCTCAAGGACAGAAGAAGCTTTGCCAGTTGTACCGGGATCACATGCAGTATATTGGAGAGGGTGCTAAAACTGGCATCAAGGAATGTCAACATCAGTTCAGACACCGGCGGTGGAATTGCAGTACTGTTGATAACACGTCTGTCTTCGGCAGGGTCATGCAGATAGGTACATTTCCCCCAAAAGTATGCAATGTCTCCTTAGGAATTGTAATTTTTGTGTGTATGTGTGTGTTTATGCAGGTATGTATGTGTTTCTCTCATTGCACTACAGAAATATACAAATTGACACAACTTGTGTGTGCGTTTGTTCGCACAGTTCCTGTTGTACAGACTGCTTTACTGTTTTTGTGCTTTAATTTCCTGAAGCCTCTCCATTCTTGTTATTATTCTTGCTTCTATTTTTTCTCTTTAAATTATAGTATCTGATGCATTTTTATATTCCTATCTCATCTATAATTTTTCTTCATTTATCCTTGAAGTCCCGTTTGAGAAAAAAATCTTAATGACAGCAAGTCTTTACTAAAACAAAACTACATCAGTTCAGGTAAAGGCATACATTGACTACAAGTAATGGGTCATTGCATTTAAAGTAAAACAAATTAAGTAGATATAGTCAACCAATTTAAAATGTTCTATTCAGTGACAAAGCTCACTGCAGTTACACTGTGCTGTCACTCTAAGACCAGAACTTGCAAAGTACAGTTTGTAGCCAGCAAGACCCCTGTTGCATTGGTGGTTTGCAAATCACATCTTCACCACCAGGAGAGATCTTTGGACATGCATGTGTCGAGCTCTACTCCCTGTTGGTAAGTTATTAATGTTTGGAGAATCTGGATAGAATTGCCTGTTTTAACTGGCAGTTGATTTCTGGTTAAAGGCGTGTACTAGCTAAAACAAATAGGGATTTGTACTTTGGGATTTAATTTAGTTTTTTAAACCCAATCCCTTCAACATTATTAACTTCATCAAACATGTGGATTCTGCATGTCTTTTTCATCTTGATGGGAGCATTTTTATTTTTATAGGAACAGCACAGAAGATAAATAATTATGGTTTAATGATGGCTAGGTCTTCAGCAGGTTTGGGAGAAGAGCCACGCTCAAACAGCTAGAGATTTGTACTACTTATGTTTGAAATGGGGTTTTTTGAATCTTTCATGCAAACTTTTACATTTATTCACTCTTCAAGTTTGCCAGCTCAATTCTATAATTTGATTCAATATTTATCCCTCAACCAACATCACTAAAAAATAGATTATCTGGTCATTATCATATTGCTGTTTGAGGGACCTTGCTGTGTGCAAATTGGCTGCCGCATTTCCTACATTACAACAGTGACTATACTTCCAAAAAAATACTTAATTGGCTATAAAGTGCTTTGGGATGTCCTGAGATCATGAAAGGTGCTATATAAATGCAAGTCTTCCTTTCTTTTATAAGATATGAGTAGCATGACTTCTCTACTTCTTGTCATTGAAGTACTGTCCTGGAACCAAGTTCTACGTTCAAGGCAACTTTTATCCTAATTAACCTCATCACATTGAAAATCTATTAAACATTACTGTTTAGCAGCAGTTTTAGTCATGGGCAGGGACTGTGTTCTTCACACCTTCAGTTGCATTTCACATATCCAGTTTTTGGCCAGTGTCCAATGACACCATAGATTTAGTTTCTTAAAGTATTGGAAATTCCAATAACTTTCATTTCTGTTTGTGATTTACTACAAATTGCAGACCAGTTGAAACCATGACCTGGTGAAAAATCTGAACAAATATTGCCCATCCCTCATGTCCTGTGCAAGAGCTGGTATAATGACTCAGACTCATTTTATTTCTGTTTCTGTATGCTTTATGATGTTACTTTTTTATTGCTTTCCCTTTCCACTTTAGCCTTAGCTGTTGTGTAGTACCACTGGCAAGCTGCCCTGGGGCTAATTACTTTCCAGCTTTGGCCAGCTGAAAAGCATAGGAATCAGCTTGCTTTCAAGTTGCATTCCTCCATCTGGAATCCTTCATAGTCTCTTTGCTTTTCTTCTGCATCTGATCCTTATGTGGCCTCTTGTAGCACTCCTCTAACTAACAGTCAAGCTCCTTGCCTATACAAAAGCCATATTTTATTCAATTTTATTTCCTCTGGTTAAAATGACAAGTGAAAAGTTAATCTAGACTTTTATTACTCCCGAGTGGCAAGTAACCTTTTCAAACCTCTTTTCAGTAATAACTGCACTATATTCATTTACCATTCTTAAGTGGAGTTACCTTTATGTATTTTTCTCTTATTGAAGTTCTATTGAATTTCAAATTATGGCACAGTATTGAATAAGATGACCAACAATGATGCAGACCTATCCTACATAGGTTATGCTTGATACTTTTTCAAAGGGTTTTTCAGAATAAGATTGCAAATTGCTCCTTGCTTTTTCATTTTTTCTAGCTTTAATTCCTCAAGATCTTGAAACTCTAGAAATAATTTACATATTCTTAAATGTACTGCAGAGTTGTGCTACAGTGTATTTGAGAGAGTCAGCCGTGTAGTGCTACTCTGGCATGAGTAGGTTTTTCTCCCTTCTTTGGATAGCATGTAGGATGTATGACTATTTCATCTTCCCAACTATTGAAAGCCTTCTGGTTCTTCCCTCAAATAGTCATATTACGTAGGAACTAGGTTATCAACTGATTTTGAATGTTTTTTTAACACAGTGTGATTGATTTACCCTTCTGCATTGAAGCCATTTATATTTTTCAATAGGAAGCCGAGAGACTGCCTTCACCTACGGGATCTCTGCTGCTGGAGTGGTGCATGCTATCAGCCGTGCTTGTCGTGAGGGGGAGCTGGCCACATGTGGCTGCAGTCGTGCTGCACGGCCCAAGGATTTACCACGTGACTGGCTATGGGGTGGCTGCGGCGATAATGTAGAGTATGGCTACAGGTTTGCAAAGGAGTTTGTGGATGCCAGGGAGAGGGAGAAGATCTATCAGAAAGGAACTTATGATAGTGCCAGGACATTCATGAATCTGCATAACAACGAGGCTGGAAGAAGGGTAAATTGATCTTTTATACTTTGAGTTTATTTCTGATAAAGAGACTTAATGTGCTTCCACAGGAATAGATTGAAGAGGTATTTGGTAATACAATTTTTCCTTTTTTATTGCATTTTTTTTTAAAGGCTAAAATCTGGTCCTATATTGTATATTGAAAACATGCAGTTGGGAAGCTGTGGGATAGGCAATATATTCCCCAAGTAAAGGGAGCACTTCAAAGATCTTCCAAATGAGTGGATAAACCACATATTCCATTGTTTCCACATTATGAATTCTAATTGAATGAATATGGCATTAATATAATAGTCTATATGACCAGGAACAAAAATATTGCATGATATCAGGCCTAATAATTCCAAAACCACAGACATGAGTAAGTTATAGGCCTGATTCATTTGGTTGTTTTATCTCTCATAAAACACTGCTGCCAAATTATGTATCCTATTTCATACATAAAATTCTTCTCCTGCATTTAAAATCAATTTGATTTTGTTATACATTCTTGAAAAACATGTTAGCCCTTGGTGCTTAAGTAGTACAGGGATGTAGTCTATTGCTCGTGAATGTAATATCGAAACATGAGTCTGTATTTGCATAGTTCATTGTTCACACTACTGACTATTGAGCTCTGGAAAAGCTGGAGGATTAGGAGCAGAAGTGTTACAAAGGTCAAGGGAGACTAGAACAGTTAAGAAATATTTAAGAGAATTTTAGGTGGGCAAGTTCAATTACTTGAACAGAAAGGAGCAGGGTTCTGTGTGATTGGCTCTGGTGCATATGTGTCTCTCATCTCAGTGGAAATAGCATGGGTAAAGGTTTAACCATTAGTAGTCTAATACTACCATCATGGAGGCATGGAAGTCCAGCGAGCTGCTGGTTTGAACTGGGCCACTGGATGGTGGGGATGTGACGGCAATTAATTATATATGGTTTTTCACAAGTACTTGTGACCAATTTTAGAATGCCATGAAGTATCACTTTTACTCAGTAGGTAGCCTCTAAGTCAAAAAATTTAGGGGTTCAAGCCCCACTCCGGAGTTGACATTTCATTGTGGTATTAAAGGAATACTACATTGTCAGAAGTGCTGTCCTTCAGGTGAGATGTTAAACATGGCCAGTTTGCCAATTCTAGAGATTCAGGTGGATGTAAGAGATCTCAAGGCATTAATCGGAGAAGAGCGGGGATTTCTCCTGTTCTTTTGATTAAAATTTCTCCCTGAACCAACACCACTAGAATCAGATTAACTGGCCATTCATCTCATTTTCAGTTTGTGGCATCTTGCGGTGTGCAAATTTGTTGCCACTTTTACCCACAAAGCAGTTGCTGTATTTTAACATCAAAGAGAATATAGTCTTGCTTTTCAATTGAGGAATATATAAAAAGTGGGAGAAAAATTACACTAAAAATTTTAATTAAAAAATTTGAATATATGTTTTAATATGTCCCATAACATGTGAAACATTCTTCAAATAAAGCATCCATCATTGGCCTCCTATTGTAGTGCTATCTATATTAATTTATGAAGCAGCAGAATTTGTGTGTATATGTGCATATATAAATCTGGAAACGTTCTCTCAATTCACTATATAATTATATGCAAACTGGGAGAATTTTTCAATTTTTTTTTGTTCGACACAATTGATTTTTTTAAATCAACAGGCAAGTGATGCTGGTGCTGGGGAATAGTATACTTTTTGGTACTCTGTTAGCATAAACTTGTCCTAGGTCAGGTGTAGCACAGCCAGGTGTAGAATAAAGCTCCCTCTTCTCTGCCCCAATTCTACCCTCCATTCAAGAAATTTTCTTTTATATGTTGGAACTGGAGTCTTTTTTTAGAATAAAAGGATTTGCGGTGCTTTTCAGGTTTTTCGACACCCTACGTTGAGGGCTCCTGCTTTGTTTTATTGAATGTTCTTGCATATTTGAGAATGCAACATGAAGGGGTTAAGTAATGTGCTCAGCTAGAAGTATTTAATTTCCCTGCCCCAATTGTTGACAGTGTGAGATTAACTAATACCAATCTCAATGTTCGGTCAGAGATTTTTATAATTTCATGAAGTACATATAACTATTCTAATGACTTTATCTACAGTCTTGTATTCAGATTTCTAATTCAGCTATTCATATTGATGGTCCCTGTACCACCTGGGGTTTGAGCATGAGGAGAAACTGTTCAACGGCATAAGTTAAAAACAAACTTGTGCATCACTCCATAAAAACTGCAGTAATGTTCTGTGTATTCCAAGACCATAGAAATTGATATAGTTCTGTACTTTGGTGATTTCCAATTACCAAAAGAATACTAAACAGTAACAGATTGTTTTAATGCAACATAGCTCCTTCACTGGCTTGAGCTACCTGTTCTGATTTTGCTTGAATGCTGACAAACTTTAATTGATTTTGGCAGCAGTAGAACTTGCTCAAATTTCAACATATGGAACATTACAATTGTTTTTACATTTCCCTGTCATCCATTCCAAATAGTTTATAGTTTGTCTCCATGTGCACTAATGTATATAGCCAGCTGTCTAAAGACCTAACCTGAAACTGACAATGATGGGCATAATCCTTGGTAGTGAAATATGGTCTAATGCTAATAAATACCCAAGGCTTACTTGAGTGAGTTGTTATAATAATAGTTTTTTGAACTATACCCATAGACACATTTTTTTTCTATACTTGTACCAGTCCACACTTTAATGGTATTGGTAGGGTCAGTGATTGGAAACTTGTCATTGTGACAAGAGATTAGAGCTTCTTATCTTTGTGCCCATTTGTACCAGTGTAGCATATAGAAACTTCTCAGGCCTCAGATTTTTCTTACATTGGGTGGTGTGATGCTGAACAAATTATTATATTTAAAATTTAAAAAGGCATAAAGGGCCAATTTTACAAAATTGCGCTCACCAATAGGGAGCTTTGCCTGTCAGGAGCATATATTGGGAAATTATGGACACAAGCTCCACAATTTTCTGTCCATTATGGATGGAAAATCTTGGAGAGTATACACGAGGTTTCCTAATATGCGCTCCTGCAGGAATTACTGGACTAGTAATCCAGAAGCCTGGACTAATGATCCAGAGAACGTGTGTTCTAATCCCACCATAGCAGTTGGAGAATTGAAATTCAGTTTGGAAAAATCTGGAAATAAAATGCTGATATCAGTAAAAGGGACAATGAAGATGTTGGATTGTTGTAACAACCCAATTGATTCAATAAAGTCCTTTAGGGAAGGAAAGCTGTTGTCCTTACCTGGTCTAGCTTATATGTGACCTCCAGTCCCACAGCAACGTGTTTGACTTGTAAATACCCTTTGAAGTGGTCTAGCAAGCCACTCAGTTGTATCAAACCCTACAAAGATTACCTTCACCACAAGGACTACAGTGGTTCAAGAAGGCCGCCCATCACCACCTTCTCAGGACAACTAAGGATGGGTAATAAATGCCTTGCCAGCGATGCCCACATCCCAAGAATGTATAAAAAAAGGCGAAGCTCACAGCTGGAAGTGAGCATATGTAAAATATGTAAAACTGTTTAGAAATAAGTGATAAAGTGCTCCTCTATTAAATAATACAATGACACAAATGTGTAATACTGTCTTGAAACATTGGATATTTAAAAGATTTAGTCTTCCTCTGAAACTTTCAGACAAAGTGATTTCTAGTACCTCCTTAAAAGCAGCCAATGCTTATTATATATTCATGATGTGGAGATGCCGGTGATGGACTGGGGTTGACAATTGTAAACAATTTTACAACACCAAGTTATAGTCCAGCAATTTTATTTTAAATTCACAAGCTTTCGGAGGCTTCCTCCTTCGTCACACATCGTTCACCTGACGAAGGAGGAAGCCTCCGAAAGCTTGTGAATTTAAAATAAAATTGCTGGACTATAACTTGGTGTTGTAAAATTGTTTACTATTATATATTCAGTTATATTGTGGGTTGTTATAGGTAAAGTTGATACTGTTTACGGGCTTTAAACATTTTTGGGGTGAGATTGTACTGTATGATATTAGCATATTAACATTAATGCTTTGTATGAAATTCCTTTGTCCAATACTTTAATGGAGATGTTAAGCCATTTGAAAGCTGTTTTTGCAGCGAATGAATAGCTTAGATTATATTCTAATCTATAGATTAATTTTGTAGATACAATCAGATCAATCTTGATATGAAAATTTCATCAAAAACCAAGAGGTGTTTGCTACTTACGAGTAAACTTGTTGGCAGCCCTGCTCATTTGATAGCATGCGGTGGTGTTGTAAGAGTTAAGATTTAATATTGCTTCAGAGGACTAAAATGCTTGAGTTTTGCTTTTGTGGTTTAGGTTATCTGAACCTCTTCAGTGGATTATGGTCTTAACTTCTCTGAGATCCATTTATTCTCTATTCAGTGCTGGCTTTGTGTGCAGCAAAGTTGAATCGATGCTGTAACTTTATATCAGGTATAGAAGAAATCTCATCCATACTGGATGGAGCAGGTTATAATAGTAGCTTTTATACAATGCATGTGAGTGAAACTGCATATGATACATGCTGGTAATCTCAACTATGTGAAATGTAGAGTGATTTCAATGTACATGAAGTAACCTGACTAGAATTAATAGTCACTTAGACAAGTGTGGATTTATAAAGGAAAGCCAGCACAAATTTTTTAAAGGCAAATTGTGTTTAGCTAACTTGATTGAGTTTTTTGATAAGGTAATTGATGCGTATATGGACTTTCAAAAGGCGTTTGATAAAGTGCCACATAAGAGGCTTGTCAGCAAAATTGAAGCCCATGGAATAAAAGGGGCAGTGGAAGCATGGATACGAAATTGACTAAGTGACAGGAAATGTAGAGTAGTGGTGAACACTTGTTTTTTGAACTGGAAGAAGGTATTCGGTGGTGTTCCCCAGGGGTCGATACTAGGACCACTGCTTTTTTTAATATATATTAATGACTTGGATTTGGGTATACAGGGCACAATTTCAAAATTTGCAGATGACACAAAACTTGGAAGTGTAGTAAACAGTGAGGAGGATAGTAACAGACTTCAAGAGGACATACACAGGCTGGTGGAATGGGCGGACACATGGCAGATGAAATTTAACGCAGAGAAGTGCGAAGTGATACATTTTGGTAGGAAGAACGAGGAGAGGCAGTATAAACTAAATGGTACAATTCTAAAAGGGGTGCTGGAACAGGGAGACCTGGGGTATATGTGCACAAATCTTTGAAGGTGGCAGGACAGGTTGAGAAAGCGGTTAAAAAAGCATACGGGAACCTGGGCTTTATAAATAGAGGCATAAGAGTGCAAAAGCAAGAAAGTTATGTTGAATCTTTAAAAAAAATGGTTCAGCCACAACTGGAGTATTGTGTCCAATTCTGGGCACTGCACTTTAGGAAGGATGTGAAGGCCTTAGAGAGGGTGTAGATAAGATTTACTAGAATAGTTCCAGTGATGAGGGACTTCAGTTACGTGAATAGACTGGAGAAGCTGGGGAAGCCTTAGAGCAGAAAAGGTTGAGAGGAGATTTGATAGAAGTGTTCAAAATCATGAAACGCGTAAATAAAGAGAAACTGTTCCCATTGGTGGAAGGGTCAAGAACAGATTTAAGCTGATTGGCAAAAGAACCAAAGGCGACATGAGGAAAAACTTTTTTACGCAGCGAGTAGTTACGATCTGGAATGCGCTGCCTGAAAGGGTGGTGGAAACAGATTCAATCGTGGCTTTCAAAAGGAATTGGATAAATACTTGAAGGGAAAAAATTTGTAAGGCTACAGGAAAGAACGGGGGAATGGGACTAACTGGATTGCTCTTACAAAGAACCGGCACGGGCTCGATGGGCCGAATGGCCTCCTTCTGTGCTGTAACCATTCTATGATTCAATGATTCTAAAGCTGCTTTTCCATGAGCCATTGGTATATAGCAATCAGCTGTTTGCTTGCCCTTCTGATCAATGAATATACAACAGTAACTATGACAATTCCTTTATTGTGCTGTTTCTGAGCATTCTGGTGTGTTTGCAGGGGGAAAAAGTCCCTGATTATTGCACCACACCCAACTCATTAAAATAAAATCTCAAAGTTATATGGCTATCACTTAAATAAAATGGAACCCCAAAAATCTCCTCACAGATATAGTCCCAAACACCTTGCCGTAATGAAGGAATCCTGAATATCTCACTTTTTATCTGATCCATCACTTCAGGAATAAATGCTAAATTCAAATTAATGTCCAGTATCCTCTCTCCTTCATGAATGCAGAATGTGTATAATAACGAGAGCTGCTATAGAAACAGAAACATTTACTGCTTTTAAAATATTTCCAAGCTAGCTAATGTACATAACATATATAAAATACAGACTAATACTATTTCCCTACCCCTTCCCCAGTTGTCTCCTTTCCATGACTTATGTTCGATTAGAGTCCAATGGGTGCTGGCATACCTCCAGTACTTTATCCAATTGATCATTCTTCATGTGTGGGTTTAGACAATGAGTCTCAGCCAACAATTCAACTGCGGGGAGGTATTGCAGCTATATCCAATTTTCTCCTCACCAGCACCCTCACAAGCACTTTTCAGCAGGGCTCGTTGGATTCCAATGGGGAACAGTAGCCTAATTATTTTTCTTCCATCCCTTCCCACCAAAGCCTGGAGACACCAAGGCTGATTGTGAATCGATTGTGACTCAATACCATACCACACTGTGCATTTACCCACTTAGACATCGGGGACCTATCACTATACTTTTAAATCTAACCGAATACACAAGTATTAATACCAAATTCTTGCCTTCTCTAACGTAAGTACAAGTACTTACAATTTGTGACAATTTATGAAAGAAAATGTAATTGCATAAATCTGTTAATGTGGATATTTTGCAGGGCTCATTTTCTAATGATTAATGCAATACCATGGACATTACATTTTTTACATATTAACTGTAGTACACTGCAATTTGGTCAGAGAAATGTGCTTTACATCGGTACAAAACTCATTTTAATAAAACTTTTCATGATAAATGTATGCCATGCTTGCATGGTAAATGTGAACTCTACCAGCATGGAAACAATTTGCTCCTTTTTAATTCTCCATAGTGCTCCCAGGGCTGTTCTGCAGTGTTCATAAATCAAGCAGTTGGAATCCGTTCTCATCAACTAACCAAGCACAAGGACACAAATGCTATGTGTGCAGTTCTTTTTTATGAGATGCAATAATTTGTACTCATTGGAAATGATTAAACTTGTAAGCTTAGTAACTGCAACAGTTGCGTTGGACTTGCAAAGCAAAGGTACTAAGTTCAAATACTAGGCTAAATCACCATTCACAGTTATCTATCCCCCGTCTCACAAATATGCAGCAATTCTAGTCCGGGCTTTTAAAGTTGGAAAAATTATCAAGTTCTGTTACATCTTTACAGAAGCACAGCTTTTCATGGTGGATTGTGGATCAGTATTGATGGTGTCCCCAGGGAGATCGACAGACTTTTTTGAAGGTGTGGAAGGTAGCACTGGGCACTTAGAAATGTACAGAAGAAAAAAAAAGTGCAGCTTGATTAGATGTTTTAAGTCATAGCTGCACTGTTATTAATTGCTCCATGTTCAGTATAGAAACTGGGCAAGATTTTTTTTAAAGTGTTAACCTTTAAACTATCTGCAGATCCAAGGACATTCCAGCCTTCAGAGGCTAGCCATCTTTAAAAAAAGTTTTAAGGTCACCCACTGACACTTGAATAATTGAATCCAAAGAGTAGTTTTATTGAAATTTGGACTTTGGACAAATGAAATAAATATTTAAACATTTTAATAACGTCTGCTCAGTGTCTTGCCTTTCCCCGCATTCTCTTATTTTTTTGTCTAACCATCAACGGTTTTTAACCTAAATACTCCCCCTTTCTATTTTTTTCTTCCTCCTGGATCTCTGTCAGTTTTGGAATTGAGGCCTATATTTGGAAAAGTGGACACTGATTGGCTGACAAAAAGCCTATTGCGTGGCATAAGTTAAGACCCATAGATACAACCAGGTCGAGCTTTGCATTTTTATGTTAGAAGAACTAGATATGATCTTACCCATAATATTAGCAGGCTTGTCATGCCTTGATGAGAACCTGTTTGAATATCAGGAAGGGTTAATTTAGTCTTTGTTCTCCAATCTTTTATTACACTGCTAAAATAGGTAATAATAGGTAATAGCAAATTTGCGTTATGTCCATTCCTTATCCAACATCCTATCCTATTGAATTCCTTTATCATTTTAAAATCTTGATTAGATCACCTTTCAACCTTCTAAACTCAAGGGAAAACAAACCAAGTTTATGCAACCTGACCTCATAATTTAAACCTTTAAGCCCTGCTTTCATTCTAGTAAATCTGCATTGTACCCCCTCCACAGCCTATATATCATTTCTGAGGTTTGGTGACCAAAACTGAACGGTACTCCAGATGGGGTCTGACCAAGGCTCTGTACAACTGAAGCATCACTTCATTACTTTTGTATTCCAACCCCCTTGAGATAAAGACCAACATTTCATTGTATCTGTGCACTAGCTTTTAGTGATTTGTGTATATGGACACTGAATTCCCTTTGCTCCTCCGCAGATCCTATTCTCTGATCATTAAGAAAATATTCCGATTTGTCTTTCTCGAATCCAAAACGGATGACCTCACACTTCCCTACGTGGAATCCCATCTGCCATAGTTTGCCCACTCACTTAAGTCTATGTCCCTTTGAAACTTTATCCTCTCATTTTGAGAATATTATATAATTTTGAAATGAACCACACTTAGTGCAGAATGAAATGGCAATTGATATTCTAAAGCGTTGGATAAAGGGAAGAATTAACTGATTACATTTAGCATAAAATAAAACTGCTAATTTTATGTGTTTTGTTTATTTATACTCTATAAATTTGATAATAAGAGGATATCAAAATACAGTTTCTGTTTGTTTGGGGGTTGTCGAAAGAAAGAAACTCTTCAAAATATGCAGCTGTGCAGGTTTGACTGATTTTGTACAGTACGCTCAGTGTGTAATATGGACATTTTCTCAGAAGGTGTAACCCTTTGAACATTCCAAATGTCAGTCAAAACTGATACCAACAGAGATAAAGGGGTAATTTTTAACCGGGAGCCTGGAAGAGGGCGGGGGGGGGGGGTGGTTGGAATTTCTGACTGGAAACCCGGAAGCACGGGTTTCCCAGATGTCCTTACGATTTTGACGTAAGGACGTCTTCCATTTTTTTTTGTAGGTTTCCCGCCCGACAGGCCAGCCAGATTGACAGGCTGGCTGTCAGTCGGACGGGAGAACGGCCAGGGAGCAGATGGCAGCAGGTAAGTCGTAAAGTCGTAGATGGGGGGGGGGGTTATTGGGGGTCATCGGAGGGGTTCGGTCATGGGGGGGGCCATAGGGGGAGTCGGGGTTCATCGGGGGATCAGGGGTCATTAGGAGTCAGTGTTGGGGGTCATCGGGGGGTCAGGGGTGATCGAAGGGGTGATCTTGCGGTGGGGGGGTCAGAGATCGTGGGGGAGTCGGAGATCATGGGGGCTGTTGGATATCGTGGGGGGGGTTGGAGACCGTGGGGGGGGGGGTCGGAGATCATGGGGTGGGGGAAGTTGATTGCGTATGTAGGGTCACAGCAGATAGGCTTGTTGGGCCTGGAGGAAACACTCCTGCTCCTCTGGGCCCACAAGTGGTGCAATAAAGGCACTTACCTGTCGATCCGGGCCTTCTTGCCTCCTCTTACGTGACGTGAACCAGAAGGCTCGGGAATCCTGGCCCCAGGAGTTAAAAATAAAAAAGCTGTCAAAATGGAGGCCTGCAGCCTCCTTAAAAGCTTTCACTGACCGACCCGCCCCTCGACCCGCCTCCTTGAAAACCGGAAGTGGGTGATTTGGAGGCGAGTTGTGATCGGGTTTTAGTTTTTTACAATTTTACCTTCCCACCTGTCCCCAACCCACCAGTTCATGAGGTTAAAATTTACCCGAAGTGCTGGCTTATCAAGCCCAGTGTCATGAGGATTGAGTCTGGAGTGCCGGCTGCCACTATAACTGGTTAACATTTATAAGCTGAATGAAGAGGGAGTTAAATTCTGCACATTGTTCTTTCCATTGTAACTTAAAACAATTGAAGCTTAAATATGTTGAGTCTATGACAAAATTTTTGTGGTTCAGTCGAAAATAATTAACGTAACTAAAATAATTAAACATAAGAGGTTTCTCCCGCTCATCTACCGTAACTTGTGCAGAAGAACTGCGGAAACCCCGGAAAAATTGTGTTATTCCAGTGTTTCCACGGATCTTCTGCCAAAGTTACAGTGAACAAGTGAGATAACTCCTGTGGAAATTCAACCCCCAGAGGTTTTAAACATCATTGCTGGTTGGGTGTCATAAGACTGAAAGACATGGTATTTGATGTATCCAGTAAGCACCTTAAATATTGTCTATTTCCAAAGGAATACTGGATAAAGGGGACTTCCTATTTTAATACTGATTAAGAGCACTTTCCACTGTTTTCTCTTTCCCTATAGATGCTATATTTTAGCATGATCACATAACTTGGGTACAATATATTCAAATAAAAATATGCACTCTTTGTTTCTGGACATATCAGTGTCTTTCTTAGCCTAGTTTCTGGTGTACACTGGTGCATGTACTGAAGCCATGCTGCACTTTTTCTTCTGAAGTACAGGTGGTTCGAGAATGAAGTTTAACTATTCCCTTAATTGGTACAAGTTCGGTTCTGAACTCCTCCTGCACCAGATGATTTGGCTAAAATCATTGGATTGCTACTCAATCTATGTTTTCTTCATAAATTGCAAGAGGTGAGGTGAGAGCGACTGCCCTTGACATCAAGGCAGCATTTGACTGAGTGTGGCACCAAGGAGCCCTAGTAAAATTGAAGTCAATGGGAATCAGGGGGAAATCTCTCCAGTGGCTGGAGTCATATCTAGCACAAAGGAAGATGGTAGTGGTTGTTGGAGGCCAATCATCTCAGCCCCAGCACGTTACTGCAGGAGTTCCTCAGGGCAGTGTCCTAGGCCCAACTATCTTCAGCTGCTTCATCAATGACCTTCCTTCCATCATAAGGTCAGAAATGGGGATGATCGCTGATGATTGCACAGTGTTCAGTTACATTTGCAACCCCTCAGATAATGAAGCAGTCCGTGCCCACATGCAGCAAGATCTGGACAACATCCAGGCTTGGGCTGATAAGTGGCAAGTAATTCGCACCAGACAAGTGCCAGGCAATCACCATCTCCAACAAGAGAGAGTCTAACCACCTCCCCTTGACATTCAACGGCATTACTATTACCAAATCCCCCACTATCAACATCCTGGGGGGTCACCATTGACCAGAAACTTAACTGGATCAGCCACATAAATACTGTGACTACAAGAACAGGTCAGAGGCTGAGTATTCTGCAGCGAGTGACTCACCTCCTGACTCCCCAAAGCTTTTCCACCATCTACAGGGCACAAGTCAGGCGTGTGATGGAATACTCTCCACTTGCCTGGATGAGTGCAGCTCCAACAACACTCAAGAAGCTTGACACCATCCAGGACAAAGCAGCTCGCTTGATTGGCACCCTATCCACCACCCTAAACATTCACTCCCTTCACCAATGGTGCACCGTGGCTGCAGTGTGTACCATCTACAGGATGCACTGTAGCAACTCGCCAAGGCTTCTTCGACAGCACCTCCCAAACCCGCGACCTTTACCACCTAGAAGGACAAGGGCAGCAGGCACATGGGAACAACACCACTTGCACGTTCCCCTCCAAGTCACACACCAATCCCGACTTGGAAATATATCATCGTTCCTTCATCGTTGCTGGGTCAAAATTGTGGAACTCCCTACCTAACAGCACTGTGGGAGAACCTTCACCACACGGACTGCAGCGGTTCAAGAAGGCGGCTCATCACCACCTTCTCAAGGTCAACTAGGGATGGGCAATAAATGCCGGCCTTGCCAGCGACGCCCACATCCCATGAACGAATAAAAAAAATGCAATTATCAAGGTACTACTAACCATATTTTCATGGACTGTTTAAATCCAGTAGATTCTAAAACTTTATGGTCCATTTCTATTAGAGAACTGCTCGCTGAAGTGGTTCTCCAGTGCTGACTCATAGTGTCCATGCCGTTGAAAGAAAGAACTTGCATTTATATAGCACCTTATCATGTCGTTCAGGATCTTGCAAAGCATTTCACGACAGATAAATTACTTCTGAAGCATAGTCATAGTAAACATGACAGCCATTTTGTGCATAGCCGGATCTCATAAACAATAAATGAGAGGATCTGTTTTTTGATGGCGTTGGTTGTGGGAGGTATGTTGGCGAGAACACCAGCAGAATTCTCTGCTCTCCAAATAGTTCCATGGGAACTTAGTTATGTAAGTTGATCCTACAAGTTACCTTATTTAATTGCAGGGTGGTTTTTATAACAAGCTTACATAATTGTGTTTGTGCAACTGTTTTAAAGTTGCTTCTTGAACAACAACAACGCTTTTATTGCAAGTACCTTCCACGTTGGCTAGGAAAGGTTGAGAAAGGTCCATATGGGTTAGTGGGAGCAAACCTGCTTCACTCACTATATAGAGGCAGGCAGGAGTGCTTTAGTTATTCAGCCCTCTGGCAGCCATTTATTTTTCTGCTGCTTCTCCCTCCAGCAGTGTTTGCTCTGGTGTTCGAGGCAATAATGTTGTAAACCTAAAAAAAACCCTATATGGTGCACTCTGCAACCTCTCGATGGAATGCCAATGCATTTCCCTTAGGAGTTTGCTACTAACTGGTCGGTTGATCAAGCCTCTGGGGAAACAACAATTAAATGACATCCCTGCATTGCTCCCTCAGATACATATGTTGCTCGTACTTTGTCACTGCTCTCCCAATAGGCCTGTTGGAGGTGAATTTGACAGATTAATGTTATGATAATGCAAGGTGGTCATGGGATTAACACAGAGCCAGTTCCATGCATCTGTCAGCTTGTTTGATGATGCTATTTCACATAGTTTGACAAGCACACAGATACATGGAACACCTTGCCTGTTTTATTGACACAAAATGGATGTACAATATTAAGACAGATTGCAAGACCCATGAAAATGTGGGTCTCGATCCTATCCAGACTCCAAACTGCCTACATTTGCAAGTGCTGTTCACTGTAGTGCCTTTAGGTAATCCTCAAACTTGGTCCTTCTTGGATTACTGTTCATGTGCAGATATGATTGAACCAGTCTTAATACACTTTGAGGATCTAGAGGGAGAGCCAATAGCTGCATTGATCAACTAACTTTTGATTTGAAAAGCTTAGTAGTATTCATAAATGTTCTTCCCTTTAGATTTTAAGATTGTACATTATAATCTGGGAGAAAATATTTGAAGATTGTGGATGAACTATTTTACATCTACAGCAGTAATTATGCTACAATTAATGAATAGGTTCAGTCAAATATGTAGAATACTAATCAAAGTTTTTATAAAAGCACAGTACATGCACCAATGCACACCAGAAGCTAAGCTAAAGAAGACACTGATAAGTCCAGTGGGATTTTGAATTGTTTTGAAAGGACAGGTGGGAAGTGGGTTTTTTCATGGATTCTACTCTGAACACACAGTGCTGAACAGATTTTGTTGGATCTTACATGGCAAACAGACTCTGGACACTTCTGTTTCTACAGGTTCCACTAGGACCAACATTTTTATAGAGGCACTTGGGATACTGGTCAGGAGAAGATCTTGGATATTGGACTGTTTTAGTACTGTGCCTTGACCTATAGTAGTTAGAAAATAAAATGTCTGTTTTCTCGAAACATTTTTTTAAAGCTGCTTATAAAATGCCAAGGAAGTCCAATAGACCCACAGGGCATTTTAAATCGGCTTTACAGGTGCTGCATGGGGTGCGAGAGAATCTGTAGGGCTAGAGGTGGGAGTCTGTAGGGCTCATTTTTAAAATCAAGCAAGAATTTAATGTACAGTATATATCTTTTTAAAACAGGGATTTGAGGTGTCTTAAATTCAAACACATTATTATTTGGTTCCTGTAGGGCTGGGGGTGTGAGAGGGTCTGTAGGGATTTTGGTGTCAGAGTCTGTAGGGCTGGGGGTGGGGAAGGTGAGAGAGTCTGTTGTTGCGGGGGGGTGGGGGGTGGTGGTGATGAGAGTCTGTAGGGCTTGGAATGTGAGAGGGTCTGTGGGTGTCAGAGAGTCTGTAAGGCTTACGGTGTCAGAGAGTCTGTAGGGTTGGGGGTGTGAGAGAGACTATGGGGCTGGGGTTTGGACAGTCAGGTTACTTTCACCCGGCTGCGAAGCTGTTGAATTTAACTGTTTCCTGAGCTAGCCTTTTAACACGATACTTTCTGACGTGTCTTACAGACGGTGTACAACCTGGCGGATGTGGCCTGTAAATGTCACGGGGTCTCGGGCTCTTGCAGCCTGAAGACGTGCTGGTTGCAACTGGCCGATTTCCGGAAGGTCGGGGACGCACTCAAGGAGAAATACGACAGCGCGGCTTCCATGAAACTCAACGGCCGCGGCAAACTGGTGCAGGTCAACAGCCGCTTCAACCCGCCCACCACCCTCGACCTGGTCTACATCGACCAGAGCCCCGACTACTGCGTCCGCAACGAAAGCACCGGCTCCCTGGGCACCCAAGGCCGCCTCTGCAACAAGACCTCGGAGGGGATGGACGGCTGCGAGCTCATGTGCTGCGGCCGGGGCTACGACCAATTCAAGACAGTCCGCACCGAGCGCTGTCACTGCAAGTTCCACTGGTGTTGCTACGTCAAGTGCAAAAAGTGCACCGAGGTGGTCGATCAGTTTGTCTGCAAATAACAGCCTTCCCCACCCCCCCCCCCACCCCAAACCAAAAAAAAAACAAACTGTAGCTACAGAGACCTCTTAGAGCTTAAAGACATCGAGGAGGACTCGACCGTAGCTGCAATTACTCGAATTGCCTCTTAATACTTGAGCTAATCGAAAGTAAACTGATCAAACCAAGAGTAAACTTTAATACCACGTCGACTCTAACCCATCCGAAGATCCATCAAAATAGATTTAACGCTAAACACAGACTAATATGTAAGTAAAAAGCAGTAATATACGTCCGTTCAGTGATCTGATACCTACGAACATCTACAGACTACGATCAACATTTAATATTGTGACCGGATAAAAATCCAGAACAGCAGGGCACTGTTTAACACAATCTGCAATGACCACACTCGGAAGAGCGGTCTCGCTTCTTAACTCCTTTATGGGGAGACCAATGGGAAAAGTGCGAGGGCCATTCAGTCACCTGATCCCATCTGTACTAAGTCCAGACTGGCCAAATGATTGGCATTGCCTAGTTTGAAGGATAAATGACTGAATTCTGAGCATCCTTCTTTGGGGAGGGGAATGGGTATAGAAGAGACCCGACTGAACGCTCTTAACTAACTTGCTCTCAAGGAAAACGACGTCAAGCCAGCAATCTGGAAAGTGAATGATTTTTTTTATATAAATGTAACAATTTATTAGATATATTTCAGAAAATTCACTAAAGCACGCAAAAAGCCAACTTGTTGACAATCGCCCGTTCGCCGCTCTGAGACAGAAAATTCCCCGGGTTCATGTCATCTGACGGAGAAATCCATTTCTATGTCGCTTTCTAATATTTAAAAGCATGGTTTAATTCATCGCTTGTCATGTATTTATTTTGCGGAAAATATTCGCTGTGGTGGCAATCTGGTTTCTATGTATTTAAACCAATAAATCTCCACGATTAATGAAGAGATTGCGAGAGCTGCAGCACAGATGGACAGTAATTTAGAGGTCATCCTTAATTGCAATATTTTAGTTTCCAAAATAATAGATATATAACTGCAGGTCGAAAACGGGAGGACTTGCTGGGATGGTAAACTATATTTTACGGGCAAACTAAGGTTTATTTGGTGTCTAATATTCCAACTTTGTATATACGTCTACAATCAGCGATTTAAATTGTATTTATTTACAAGTTATATCTAGAGTAGGTTTGTCTACCTTTCTGCATTTTAACGGATTGCTGTATTAGTAGTCATCTAACACTTTCAATTGGTTCTTTTTTAAATCCGTGGAAATGTTGCGCTAAGTGGGCATTGCTAATGTTTGTAATGTGTTTTTTTTTCAACCCCAAAACAGTTTGGGGGCCTCCAGTTCCACCGGAATGTTGCACTGACATAAGTTGTAAAATTGTTACAAACAGCACTTGTGCACCACACCATTCCCATTTATTAAATCGTTTGGGGCACATTTTGGGTTTGAATTGGTTTATAATTTGTGTTGCGTTTGTTCCAAAGAAACACGAGACGTCTCATGTCGGGTTAGCACAGAAATTTGCATACACGGGAAATATGGCCTCAGATCCTTTTAACTCGCATCTACACTTGGTGACTTTTTAATAGGGCAATATTTGTCTCTGTGGTACTGCACCAACTCAAGTTTCTGGCAACATTTCATTATGGCAACGTATTCGACATGTCTTAAGTGTTGTACATTTTAAAGTGGATTTTTAAAAATTATAACGGTACAATGTTGCAAAAATAGATATAACCCTGGCCAGTAAAAAATGTCATTGCAATTAATTTAACCGTGGATAACTTTAATCTAGTGTATTGTGTTGTATACATTTGGTGGTCTGACTATGGAACCGTACTTGACCAGGGTTCATTGAGTAACCTTAATCCTTATACCACCCCTTAATGTTTAATGGCTATTTATAAGGAGAGTTATTTTCAGTGTTGAAAATAAAACTGCTATAGTTCGAAATGTGTTATTGTTTGTATATCAACATATGCAAGATTGTGTTTGTTCCAGAAAGTGCTTTCCTTAATTCAACGTTTTTCTTAGCTGTTTCATCCGTTTCAGCCACCAAATTTTCCTTAAATCGAGGGATACGGTTTTTAATCGTATTTTTTTTAGTCGGGATCTCTAGTGAAATTATTAGCTTAACACTCAAGACATAAGAGGGAAATAATTTGCTTCTTTTATTGGTTGGAAATGTCATCAATCGGAGGCCTCGGTGCTAACAGGCACCATCGTTTTAACAAGATAGATTGGGGTGGGGAGGAAGGGATGGGGAATGGGGTACACGTTTTCTGCCGTTCTTGGAGAGCTGAAGTGCAGATAAGAACCTAGCATTGGTGTGTTCTGACAGGACCGTCTGAGGAGTCGCACTGGCTTTTTTTACTGACCTCTCCCACTTTTATGGAAGAAACGGAACGTGTTACCAGTCCTTTGTAGTTAAATTTGAGAGTTGCTTCCTCTTCATTGATTTGGCGACAGGAAGACATTAACCGAAGGAAGGTTAACCCTGTTAAATTAAAGTCCTCTTCATGTTCTGATGCTCCAAAATAGAGCGGTTCAAGGGGTACAGGGTCTGGATTCGCACGTCATTTACTCCATCTGTTTCCAAACCTTTCTAAATGAGGAAATATTGTTTTTTTCTTGTCTTACTGGAACTTGGTATCAACCGAATGTAAGTCGGTCGAAAGCAAACCCATATGTTCGAAAACACCCTGAGGTATAAATCGGAACTAGCTGCGTCTTCCTTTATTGGCCGTCGCAAACCATCTTTTAGTTCAAACGTTTCCAGCTTACTTTGTTAGCTTTATTTGTTATATTATATTAGTAGTTTGATCTGCCCGCACTTTGAAGGAAAATGTTGTATCTGGTCTGGAAATATCTATCAGCATCAATTTAAATGCAAACCAGATATTCTAAAATCAGTTTGCAATTCCTGTTTATAGAAATTTCAAAGCCCCCAGAATCCGCCTGTCAGAATGGGATTTCCATGGGGATGTTACAAAGACTCTAGGGGTGACATAATGACAGGCAGGACCAAATTAGAACACCTGAGCATTCGGTTTGCTGAACGCTTAACAGTTTTTATTTCTCTCTAAATCGACTATGTTCCCTTCTATAAAAAAACCACTATTAAAATATTACCCATCTCCCAACAGCACCCCCCCCCCGCAACATGAGCTCACACACTGACTTAACCGTATAAAAATGCCAGAGATTCTAGTTTAGTTTAGTACAGTGCGAGCTTATAAAACTCGTAAGTAACAACGGGTGAAGTAACCGTCCCTTTTCGACAATTTTTTTGAAATTTATCAAACGTCCACTTGGTGATAACAGACACTCGCATTGTGAAAACTTGCTATGCTTGAGAATGGACCACAAAGGCATCATTACAAACATAACTTCGCCATTAGAAACGGCTTCTCTGCAAGAAAATAATTCGTGGTATTTCGACAGTGAACATCTGTTTCAGTTCCTTTCCCCCCCTTCATCGTATTATTGATAAATGCGCTTTGTTTGGGAAATTGTGCAAACAATTAAAAAATATGTCGGCGCTTTTCTGCAGCATCTGTTCAGATGGTCGGTTTATATAATAAAAGTCTACTTCGTTGCCAAACATCAGAGCCTTCGTCTTCCAAATAGCGCTCTTACGTACATTCCTTCAAATCAAAGGCAATCTTTTACACGAAGAATTGCTTTGCTCGCTATAATTATTCCAATTGTTTCCATTTCCAAGTATATTGTCCAGTACATAAATGGTAAAACTCTTAAAGCAGGCTTTATGTAACAATGACGAATTGTATCATGTATTTACTGTCAGTCCACAAGTTCCTTCCACCATTGGGTTTGCAGGTCAAAATACAGTCCACCAGACAGAGAAGTTTTCTGGGAAATAAATGGACTTCGTCCGTGTAACTGGCAGAGCGACATATCTCAAGTCTCTAAAAGGTTCCGTTCTCTTGAATTCCGTGGGTCAAGTCCATTTATTTCCCAGAAAACTTTAGTTCTCATGATTTTCATTTTAAAACAACCCCCTTACTTGTATTACTTTGCGACATATATTGCTTTCAAACGGAATCGTTATTCCTTCAGTAAAAGTACAGCCGAATTCAAATATTCAACGTTTGATAGCTTTTGTGGGTTTTCATGAACAGTCAAGGGATTTTGTTTCGTTTTTTTCACTCCATCTTCAGTTTGAGGAAGCAGAAGTTGGTAGATGGGCAGTAATCACAGGTTTTGATTATTCTAAACTGACAATTTTTGGAATTAATATGTCATCGGGACACGCCTAGGGAATCCATGGGACCTTGCTGTGTTTCCCAACGTTACAGCATTGACTGCACTTCAAAAGTACTTCATTGGCTGTAAAGCGTTTTGGGACGCCATGAGGTCGTGAAAGGCGCTATATAAATGTATGTTCTTCCTTTCTGGAAATGATGTATCTGTGTCGGAAGCTTGGTTACTGATAGTCATTTCATGGCAGTAATGAGGAGACAATTTAACAAACTGGGTTCCTGTTTACCACTAAAAATTGCCGTAGCCCAAAATCGTTAACTATTTTTACAAAGACGCTGTGTACAGGTAATTAATGAAAAATTGCTTCACTATCTGTGTAGTGGAAGTAGGAGAGCTTCAGCCACTCTTGGTGGAATTCATATTTTCATTGCCAATTCTTAGCAAGTGGGACAGCTTTAAGGGTAGGAAGGTAAAATGTATTTCTTTTATATAAATACTGTCATATTAAGATGGGATAATGGTTGTTGAATATGTTTTATAAACATAAAACCATAATAGTTCAAGTAAGTGTTTATCTCTAAAAGTAGTATTCAAAAAATTGATGGAAAAGGCACTGGATTCTGATGGCCTGCATCCTAAAATGTTAAGGGAATTCAGAGAGGAAATAGCAGAGGCTTTGACCACAATTTTTCAAATACTCTTGAATATAACAGTTGTGGCTGAGTACTGGAGGGTTGCCAATGTAACACTTCTATTCAAAAAGGGAGAAAGGGATAAACCTTTTAACTACGGACCAACTATAAATACTGGTAGTGGGTAAGCATCTACAGGCCATAATGTGGGATAAAGTTAATACTCACTTAGAAAGCTATGGGTTAATTACAGACTGCCAGCACACATTTGTAAAAGGCAATTTGGGTCTGTCAAATTTAATAGAATCCTTTTTGGAAGTAACAGTGTATTAAAAAGGAAATGCAGTAGAAGTTGTGTATATGGAAATACAAAGGTGTTTGATAAGAAGTTGCAAATTGTGTTTGGAAAATGAAGATTCATGGTATTGATGGAAATAGGGCAGCATGGATGGTCAAAGGACAGAGAACACAGAGTAGTGGTAAACATGTTTTTTTTGGATTGGAGGGATATAAGTAGTGGTGTCTGGGCCAGTGCTTTTCTTAATACAACTAAATAAGATGGAGTTGAATTTAGTCCAATTTTGTCCAAAATTGCAGATGACAGAAAAATAAGGAAGTGATTAATTGTGGAGAGAACTGTATGCGACTTCAGGTAGATGCAGATTAGATTGCGTAGATAGATGTTGGATGAAATTTAATGAAGAGAAATGTGAGATGATACATTTTGGGAGGAAGAATGAAGAGAGGAAATATACACTAAATTATAAAACTTTAAAAGGAGCAAAGGAGCAGAGCAATTTAGGAGTTCAGATACACAAATCTTTAAAAATTGGAAGATTGGTTGATAAAGCTGTAACAAAGCCATTTAGAATCCTAGGTTTTATAAATAGGGGCATCAAGTTAACAGAAAAGCGGTAATGCTAAACCAATACAAATCACTGTATCTAGCTGTAGTTAGAATATTGTGTCCAGTTTCGTGTGCCCTGCTTTAGAAAGGATGTCATGGACACGGTACAGAAGTGATTCACTAAGATGATGCCAGAGATAAGAGGTTAGTTATGAATAAAGAATAGAGGAACTGGGGTCTCTCATTAGAACAGAGAACGCCAAGGAAATCTGGTACAGGTGTTCAAAATTCTGAGGGTTTCAATATGGAAAATTACTTCCACTGGTCAGTGAGTCAATTAATACAGGGCATAAATTTTAAGGTCATCACTAAAAGAATGAAAGGAGAAAATTATGAGAATTTGTTGAATGCAGCGGGTCATTAGGACATGGAATGCTCCATCCACAACAATATGGAATCAGAATCCAAAATAGCTTTTAGGAATAGGAAGTGGATACAATTTTTTAAAAAAGAGGGAAGAGGAAAGAGTAGGAGAATGGAACGAAGTGGATAGCTTTTTTAGATAGGCAGCATAGGCACAATGGGCCAAATGGCCTCCTATGCTGAAACGTTTGATGATTCTGGGACAGTTTCTATGGGTTTAAGTGATGTTTTGTGTTGGGGGATGGAATGTTACCAAAACATTGTCACATGGGTGTAATGAAAAAGGGTGGACATTGTACCTGTGGTGTAATTATCTTTTTTTTCTGTCTGATGCAGTGTTTAAAGGTTGTTTGCCAAAGTATGTACAAAAGTACTCTATTTGTTCAGTTATATAGACACAGTGGATTGATGGTTTGACCTTTTTAAAAATCAGTTGTATGTCTTGGTTGGAGGATGGATTTCAATATGGCCTGCATTTACACATTCGTCAGCTTGATATGCATCTTTTGCTTTGTTTTCTCAGTGTAACTGAACTCCATGTTTACATAGCTTATTTCATGCATGCAATGGCTTTTGGGTTTTTTGTCTCAAATGGGTTATGGATGGCATTTATCAGGAAGCACTCCTTCACACGAAGGATGGTGGAAATCTGGAACTCTCTCCCCCAAAATGCTGTTGAGGCTAGGTCAATTGAAAGTTTAAAAACTGAGATTCATAGATTTTTGTTAGGCAAGGATATAAAGGGTTACAGAACCAAGAGGGGTAGATGGAGTTAAGATACAGATTAGCCATGATCTAATTGAATGGTGGAACAGGCTCGAGGGGCTGAATGGCCTACTCCTGTTCCTATGCCCACAACTTTGGGAAGGGAATGTTTTCTAGGTTAGATTTTTGCTGCACAAGTGTGATGGGCTCATTCAGTGAAGCCATACTGCCAGATACTTTGCCCTAATAGAGATAAATGAGATACAATTAATAAAACTGAAACTACTAATTCCACTGAACCATTTAACATTTTCTGTTACCATTTCAGGGAAAGGAAGATACCCATCTACAACTTCTCTAAATTTGATTGTTGGTTTGACATTAACCACATTGTAAAAATGGTCTAAATTATCGCAGTGAGCAAACATGTGCCATTAATGGATCTTAATCAGCTTTTTTGGAAGTGGGTGACTTGTTTTCCTGATTACAAACATTAATGCTTTAATTCTACTGCAGCTAATTATGGATACACCCTGAAGTACTTGGGTTAACCTTATATATGAAACAACTAGCATAAGACTATATAAACTGTAACTGCAGCTCTTATCCTACACTTTAATAAAAAATAACAAAATTAAACATAAATATTTAAAATCTGCTGTAAAACTGAAAGCACCAACAACATCCACAAAAACACATCTGTAAAATGCCTATGGCGAAACACTTTCCAAGCTCTGTTCCAACACAATCTGTCACTGTGAAACATAATCACCATTGTCAAGGACATTTATCTTGTTCTGGAAAAAAAACGTAGTTCCAGGGTATGGCGATTACAGCAATGAGTATTCTAAATGTCTGCCAAATTTCAGTTTCCACAGGCTGCTGATAGTGTTCCAGATTTCTCACAAAAATCCCAATTTCTATTTTAATAAACTAAAGTGGAGAGGATAGAAAAATAAACTATCAACATCAACCAGTTTCAAATGTCATCCGAATATGCTTTGTATTTACTGGAAGTAGCCAGTTTCAGCCAAGTCTGTATTACAGTGTGCTTCTGGATAAATGCATACTAAATCCAACCATTTATTCCCATTACATAGAACTCCTGAACAAAATAATGCACTGAAATAACTGTCCCTGGATTATCTCGGGTGTAATGTCCAGCATATTAAGTAATCAGTCCAATGATAAGTTTCACTAAAAGGCAGAAGCATATTTTAGTAACCTGATCACTTTTCTCTTATATAAATTTATAAGTGACTCTTATTGAGGGCTACAGTGGTACACTTTGAAGCTGACAATTTCAGAAGGTACCAGTGTTATGTTCTAAAATCTGATGGCCTTATTGCACACTTGGGGCTCAATTTTAAACTTAAATTGCGGGTGCGTTGAGGGCTGGGGGTGCTGCAAAAATTGCAAAAATGCAGAGTGGGTTCGGAGGCCGGCTCCAACCCACCGATTTCCGAGTTTCCCACAGACGCACCTGTGTGCTTGCGGGCTTCCCGAATCTGGAAGTCTCACCGGCAATTAAAGCTGACGGGATGATAGTTAAAGAACCAAATGTAGCTCATTGAGGTAATTAAGGCACTTTACTTGTGACATATTAGGTAGTTAGAACGATTTTTAACTTACCTGGGCGGCTTTCCCACGGCTTCCGATTCACACCTGAAGGGCCGGATCAGGCAAAAATAAACAAAATAAATTAAATAAAAAACCATTGCACAAATTTAAAACACAAAATCAACCTACCTTTCCACCGATGTCTCCCTCTCCAATCTCCCCTCATCCCCCCACCCGATGTCCCCCCGATCTCCTCCACTACTCCCGATCTCCCCCTCTTCCCCCTCTCGATGTCTCCCAGATCTCCCCTTCTCCCCCCATATCCCCTGATCTTCCCCTCTCCCCCCCCGATCTTCCCCTCTCCCCCCCGATCTTCCCCTCCCCCCCCGATCTTCCCCTCCCCCCCCCCCCGATCTTCCCCTCTCCCCCCCGATCTTGCCCTCTCCCCACCCGATCTTGCCCTCTCCCCACCCGATCTTGCCCTCTCCCCACCCGATCTTGCCCTCTCCCCCCCCGATCTTGCCCTCTCCCCCCCCGATCTTGCCCTCTCCCCCCCCCGATCTTGCCCTCTCCCCCCCCCCGATCTTGCCCTCTCCCCCCCCCCGATGCCCTCTCCCCCCCCGATCTTGCCCTCTCCCCCCCCCGATCTTGCCCTCTCCCCCCCCCGATCTTGCCCTCTCCCCCCCCGATCTTGCCCTCTCCCCCCCCGATCTTGCCCTCTCCCCCCCCCGATCTTGCCCTCTCCCCCCCCGATCTTGCCCTCTCCCCCCCCGATCTTGCCCTCTCCCCCCCCCGATCTTGCCCTCTCTCCCCCGATCTTGCCCTCTCTCCCCCGATCTTCTGCTTCTCCCCACCCCCCGATCTTCCATTCCAGCGCCAGATGACATCTTGCTCTCTCTCTTTCTCTCTCTCCCTCCTCGGCGTTGCAGCTCCTGTCGGCAGCCAGCCTATCAGCCGAGCGTGAAACCTTTAAAGAACTTTAATCACCATCAATTACATTGCGATCGCGTCAGAAACGGTAAGTTTTTTTTATTTGGGTTTGCCACCCCCCCCCACTGCCAACCCGCCATCATTTCAAAATTGAGCCTTTGATGTCACCTCTAACCTAATAGATGATAATTTATCACAAGCCTTAAACTCTAGTCAATATTTACTTAGTTATATCTTTCAAATTGATTTTTAATTTCTTTTGGTGCCAAGTTATCTGTTCCCATTGTATTTTCTTGGTGTTTTACCTCTTCATCATACACCATTCTCTGGAGATGATCATGGTCTCTAACCTAGTATCTTTGAAGTGCCAATGTATTGTACCATCATGCTGCTGAAATTGAGTTTATTTTTAAAAATGTAACATTGAACCAACTTGATGGGGGTGGAGAGTGAGAAACATATTCTGCACAACCTGACTCAGCAGCATTTCTTCCAAAATGTGTTGTAGCATGGCAACTTAATTCCAGGCTACAATGAATGATTTCTAGATCCCCAAATAAGAAGCCAGTAGAACTGAAGGTAGGATCAATTAGTGCAAAATTAAACAATTTTTTCAGATTTAATAAGTAGGCTGATAAAAGATGGTGATCTCTACGGAAAGGGCTAATGATTTTTTAAAACATAATTAAAAGTTGTTAAAAATGAATTTGAGCCACAGGAGTCTAATCAATATAAAAACAATTGAAAGTTGTGAAAAATGGCTGGTTATGAGCAGCATATTTAATAATATAATAATGGATTTGGAATTCTAGGGAGGTTGTACTGAGTTGGTGGTTAGATTTAATATAAAAATTGTATCTATACCAGTGTGTTGTAGAAAAATCTGGGCAGATTCCAGCCATGATATATTCCTGTCAGTGAATACTCTTCAATGTCAGCTAATGTTATCATATGGAAGCACTCTGGAGCTTCCATTGACCATATAACAGTTTCTGGACAGTTAGCAGAGGTGGGAGGGCTAAGTTCCACGTATCATGCTGTTCTCCTAAGAAACAGATGATAAGTACTGGAAGATACCCATCGGCAGTTGTATAGTAATAAAAGGTACTTTTGTAATAAGCTTTGATAAAGTAGTAGCACTGTTCATAGAATTCTGTCAAAATGTATCACTATTAATGAAAACAAATTGGAAATTAAATCTAGTGGCGGTAGGCAACTTATCTTAATTTAATGGTCTTGGGAGCAAGAATTTGTGAGTACCAGGCCTGAGGAACTTGTAAGGAAAATTAATCAGAACGAGGTATAGGGTTGGGATTTGACAAATTACTTTCACTTCTAATACTAATAGTATTATGGTAAAATGGGTATTACTATGATTTTAATCCATCATGTTAAACTCAATCTACTCAAATCTATATTTTTTTATTCAAACTAATGTTAAGATGGCTTATTCAATCATCATGGAATTATTGGGATTTTAAGGGGTTACATGGGTTAAAACATTTTATTGAATTTTTAAACCTCAGTTTTTTTGTTATTAAATGTTTATTTGTGTCTGCATTACCATGGCTTCATAAGGTTTGTAAGTATGATTATAAAACGTGATTGGATAGTTTTGAAATTGTTTTAGCAAATTAATTTAATGATGAATCCCAAAGTTGGGGTTGGCATTATCTATTAACTATATTAAGTATTAACTGTACATCCCTCATTTTCCTACTATGCCATGTCTTTTTTTTTATTCGTTCATGGGATGTGGGCGTCGCTGGTGAGGCCAGCATTTATTGCCCATCCCTAATTGCCCTTGAGAAGGTGGTGGTGAGCTGCCTTCTTGAATCGCTGCAGTCCATGTGGTGAAGGTTCTCCCACAGTGCTGTTAGGAAGGGAGTTCCAGGATTTTGACCCAGCGACGATGAAGGAACGGTGATATATTTCCAAGTCGGGATGGTGTGTGACTTGGAGCGGAACATGCAGGTGGTGTTGTTCCCATATGCCTGCTGCCCTTGTCCTTCTAGGTGATAGTGGTCATGGGTTTGGGAGGTACTGCCAAAGAAGCCTTGGCGAGTTGCTGCAGTGCATCCTGTGGATGGTCCACACTGCAGCCACTGTGTGCCAGTGATGAAGGGAATGAATGTTTAGGGTGGTGGATGGGGTGCCAATCAAGCGGGCTGGTTTGTCCTGGATGGTGTCGAGCTTCTTGAGTGTTGTTGGAGCTGCAGTCATCCAGGCAAGTGGAGAGTATTCCATCATACTACTGACTTGTGCCTTGTAGATGGTGGAAAGGCTTGGGGAGTCAGGAGGTGAGTCACTCGCTGCAGAATACCCAGCCTCTGACCTGCTCTTGAAGCCACATTATTTATATGGCTGGTCCAGTTAAGTTTCTGGTCAATGGTGACCCCCAGGATGTTGATGGTGGGGGATTTGGCAATGGTAATGCCGTTGAATGTCAAGGGGAGGTGGTTAGACTCTCTCTTGTTGGAGATGATCATTGCCTGGCACTTGCCTGGCACGAATGTTATTTGCCACTTATGAGCCCAAGCCTGGATGTTGTCCAGGTCTTGCTGCATGTGGGCTCGGACTGCTTCATTATTTGAGGGGTTGCGAAAGGAGCTGAACACTGTGCAATCATCAGCGAACATCCCCATTTCTGACCTTATGATGGAGGGAAGGTCATTGATGAAGCAGCTGAAGATGGTTGGGCCTAGGACACTGCCCTGATAAACTCCTGCAGCAATGTCCTGGGGCTGAGATGATTGGCCTCCAACAACCGCTACCATCTTCCTTTGTGCTAGGTATGACTCCAGCCACTGGAGAGTTTTCCCCCTGATTCCCATTGACTTCAATTTTACTAGGGCTCCTTGGTGCCACACTCGGTCAAATGCTGCCTTGATGTCAAGGGCAGTCACTCTCACCTCACCTCTGGAATTCAGCTCTTTTGTCCATGGACGAAGGCTGTAATGAGGTCTGGAGCCGAGTGGTGCTGGCGGAACCTAAACTGAGCATCGGTGAGCAGGTTATTGGTGAGTAAGTGCCGCTTGATAGCACTGTCGATGACACCTTCCATCACTTTGCTGATGATTGAGAGTAGACTGATGGGGCGGTAATTGGCTGGATTGGATTTGTCCTGCTTTTTGTGGACAGGACATATCTGGACAATTTTCCACATTGTCGGGTAGATGCCAGTGTTGTAGCTGTACTGGAACAGCTTGGCTAGAGGCGCAGCTAGTTCTGGAGCTTTTGATATAGTTAGTAGCATAACTCAAACTAATGGAGTAACAATGTATTGTTCATTGAATTCAAGTGTTGAAAGGATTTGGGCGAGAAATTGATCAAGGATGTGGATTTTCACAGAGATTTTCAACATTTTATGTATGTACTAATTATTTCAAGATAAAAAATTATTTTTTTATTTTGAATTTTATGTTGCTGAAGGTAAGGGATATTGGTGCAAAAAGACTTCCAGCATAATAATCTCAGGATTATTATATCCCTATGTCAGATGCTGGATCCATTAGAGACATTCTAGTAGGTCAATTGATGGCTCAACATATGGTGTGGAAGGGAGGGTTTGAAATCTTGGCCCACTGAAAACAATTTCAGAGGTAAGGAAGTCTTTATCATCAGGATGACCTTCAGGTATATTAATCTCAACTGATAGGATGAATAGAACATTTGGAAACAATGTAAACCATGGAAGCAAGGGGAAAGGTAACAATGTGAAGCACTTATTAGGAAGGAGTCACGTGAATAGAGCAAGTAAGTGATAGAATCATGGAACAGATTACCAGTGTGGTTGGTGGAACAGAAAACCATGGAGGCTATTTTTCTTTAAAAGGACTGGATGAACTTCTATTAGGAAAGGGGATACAGGGCTATTAGTTCCAGAATCACAGTATGGAATCTGAAGGCTTGAAAGCGTAGGCTAGATAGACCAATGATCTTTTCCTGCCCAAAACATTACTAAGTTACAACCAAAATAGTAGGTGAACTCATCACGGTAAAAATGCAAGTCTGTTTTTGTTGGCTTTAACAAGTGGGAGATCAGTTGAGCCTTAGAGTAGAGACAAAGGTCTTGATTTCTTGATGCCCCATGACATTGTGAAGTACCAAAGTTCATATACGGTCCATCAATACCCTTGTGTGGTCACCAGTACTTTGCATGCCTCCCACTGAAACTATCACTGCTAGCCCTCTGTGTATCACAGTTATGAGTCAGTTAGCAAACAGTCGCTGGGTCCCCTTCTGAGTTCCTAAATGAGCAGAATGAGGCTGATATCATAAGCAGGAGGAAGCACTTAGCATCATAGGACGTATGGTGGCAGAAAGAGTTGGAGACGGAGGGATTGGTGGGCTGTTGGCACAAAGAGGTTTGTTCATAAATGAAACGTTGCTGACTTCTCAGGTTTCAGCATGTGCCCTCAGCTAGCCAACTGTGAATGTATTGCACTCTGGAAGATTCATTGCAGCTCACTGTTGAATAGTTTTATATTAATTTGTGTTATTTTCTCCTGCATCCAGACAAAATGTAGCCTACAGAGCATGATAACATGGAGGAAGAGGACTTCTTCCACCCTGGCTACTGCTTTTCCTGCACACCATCACCCACATTGTCATTCATTCCATCACTTCCAGGCACTAGGCCAGAGATAAGCACCCAGGAGCTTCAGACTAGTAATGAGGAAGGACCCGCACTGGGTAATACACAATGCCCAATGGCCAGAGGAAGGGGGGATGAAGGAAGAGGATGATGACATCTTTGATCACAGGCTCCAAAGGTGTCAGACCTTGGCTGAGGAGCTTCAGGATACAGAGCTCATGGGCCCTGCTTTCAAATGTTGCTATTGGATTGACCATCATCAGAACTGCGGGTGAACCTGCCTCGGAGCTGTCACGACTAATGAACGTGCCTGAAGCAGTGTCGACGGCGGAAGGATATTCTGAAACCAGGAACAACTTTGCTCTGCAGAATAAGACAGTCCAAACCAACAAAGGGAAAAGAGAGGATTTAAATTTGTATTATACGGGAGTGGATGGGTTAGCATCCGCGGGAAAGACTTTGGGTATACCGGAGGGAGCGGGAGTACAGTTTTTATGCAATAAAGTTCTAGAGATGACATTGTCGGTAATCCCAGAGGGAAAAGTCATTAGTCAATTTGTGGGTCCATTTATTGAGCGACCATCGGGGAGCGACGGTCGAGGTAAAATTATGGTCCACTGGGACCACACCTATGTGAATATTGACTGGGGTAGCGATGCATACCAGAGATATATTGATTGGGGTGGATATAGCAGGTGTTTTAGAAAGATTGGCTGGATCATCATCAATTGTACAAAGGAAGACACAACACAGGGAAAGGATAGAGCAATGAGATAATTCATCAATGGACTAAACACACTAAAATAATTAGAACTATGCTGATAAAGCAGATGAACTGCTACAGGACCCCGGGTTCTGGAATAAGTTTTGGAATTGGGGATCTAATGTTCAAATACATCCATGGGTCAGGATTTTATCACATGCTGCTGTAGTTGTGATTTTATGTGCATTGCGCTTGTCATAGTCAATGTATATCAGCTTAGAAGGTGGAAAAAGGAAATTTTGCAACGATTGAATGTTAGTGCTATAATGAAACAGAAGAAGCGATTATCAATATAAGGACACTGTGTGAAGTATACTTTATATACGTTTCTCTTTTATGTTTTTCTATAACCATGTATACGCTTCTCTTTTATATTTTTCTATAACCATAAGATATCGTGGATGTAACCTGCCCATTGGGGGACAATGACAACCTCAGGAGTGGTACACAGAAAGGGAGAATAATGATCCTAAGATAAGCATCTTTGGATCAAAAGGGGGGAGATGTTGGCTAGAGGCTGCAGTAACCTGAGACGTCAGCTGCTGATACACACAGGCAGGAATGACTTTTGAACTAAAGTAACCTGAGTTCAGTCACTGACCTACCTGTCTGGAACCGGTTTGAATTAACCAAGTTTTGTGAAAGACAAAGGAAATGTGATAAGACACAAGTCCTTATTTAGAAAAGGAGTAATGAGGAAATGCTACCTAAGTCCTTGGGACAGAGCCAATGAGGAGAAGACCCAGGCAAAAGCGAGCAGGCCTAAACCAAAGGGAGAGAGACAGCACAGCTTGAAAAGATAAGATTTGGAATAAGAATGAAGGATCTGGGGCGTGGAGCCAGAGCGAAGACTCCGGAGACCAACCATCGCAGAAGTGGAAGACCCTACGTCAGGGACGTAGAGACGACGTCGAGAGAGAGAGAGAGAGAGAACGGAACGCCTGGCCAGGGTCAGCTCTCCTTTTCGGGTATTATCCTTTATATTCTGTGACCACTCAGAGTGTCAGAGAAACCTAGTGGGTGTGCGTTTAGATCTGAGTTTGGGTATAAGACTGTATAACCTGGTGTAAACTGCATGCCTATATCTAACCAGACATATAAGCTATATGTATATGATCTAACAGCATGAATAAAGTGAATTGAGAGTTAAGAGAGAATTGACTCTTCTCCTCTTTGTACTAAGCCAGTAACCGTAACCAGTGACCTCCGGTCAACACAAACGAAGGATGCTAATGGAGCAGTGAACCTATGTGCAGACTGTCTGTCAAAATATGTTGCGTCTGTCTGGTCTGCTTCAGGACATGCAGCACCACAGGGGAGGGGTTCTTCTTGCTGCAACACTCCATGAAGAACTCAAAAAAGACTTGCAGAGAATGCCCACATGAATGAGGCCCCTGAAGTTTTGTTTGTTTTCCAAACGTTAGCTTACACTGCTGCCAGGGAGACCTTGAGCATCTGCATTGAGAGGATCATAGACAAAGAATTCTCAGCTCTGATTGGGACCATTCGATTTGCCTTCCAGCCAATCACTGTCCCATCGGAGATAGTGACCTACCAGGCAGTACTGTGCTGGATCTATCTTTCTGTCAGAAATTCAGGTCCAGAAGGTTTCTGTCGGGTCCCCCAGACATCTGAACATGCTACTTCGCAGCCCCAGCATCTGATTTGGAGATACAACCTATAGCTGATCCTTCTCTGTCAGAGACAACAACCATTTCTGTCCCATGATACTCATATAGGCAAAGAGCAGCCAGCCATTCTTTCCACCTTGGTCATTTAGGTGGCATCTAGAAAATGTTCACAGTTAGCGAAAAGGAATAAGGCATGTAGAGACATGATGGTGAAGACTGAGGAACTTATGTAGCTAATGAAACATGTTGATGTAATAAAATTGGGTGACGCAACTTGACCTCTGTGGTTGCTGGATGGGCAGAAAGGTGCCAGTGGACAAGTCAGAGATTTCCTATCGACTAATGCTTTGACAATCTTGGCTCAGCAAGTGACTAATTTTGCAATTGAACTTGTACAGAAATGGTATTATCTGGAAGAAATTTCCACAGGTATAATAATCACTGTGTGATGCCTTACTGCTGGTATTATAATATACAGAGAGTTGAGATATAACTACATGACTTTTGTGTTACTGACATAAGGCTGGCTTAAATGCTAATGCTTCTTTGGGCTGGATTCTTTTCTATAACCCCACCCTAAACTGATGGAATATTTGGGTGGTAAGGCCCACCATTACCTCACCATCTGACTTTAAGTTCCCTCCCCCGCCCCACTAGGACTGCTGCTGGTCACTTCTTCCATGCCCACTACATGCAAATGACAGTGGTGGGGATGGGGTCCGGATCCATATTGGATTTCCCTTGCTTCATGGGGCCATGATGAGAAAGTGGCAGTAGGCCCTGAAGTTCTCCCCAGCTACCTCTTGGTAGAGGGAATCATGCTGGGGGCTCACTGAGCATACCAGATGAACCACAACCCAGAAAACTGGGTCAGAGTTTCAGTGGTGACAGAGGGGCAGGTGGAAATCCCATTCCATTGTATCACTACCACTGGGAGGACATAAGAAATAGGAGCAGGAGTAGGCCATACGGCCCCTCGAGCCTGCTGTGTCATTCAATAAGATCATGGCTGACCTTCAACCTCAACTGCACTTTCCCACCCTATCCCCATATCCCTTCATTCCCCTAGAGTTCAAAAATCTATCTATCTCAGCCTTTAATATACTCAACAACTCAGCATCCACAGCTCTTTGGGATAGAGAATTCCAAAGATTCACAACCCTCTGAGTGAAAAAATTCCTCATCTCAGTCTTAAATGGCTGATCCCTTATCCTGAGACTATTCCCCATAGTTCTAGACTCTCCAGCCAGGAGAAACAACCTCTCAGCATCTATCCTGTCAAGCCCCGTCAGAATCTTATATGTTGCAATGAGATCACCTCTCTTCTAAACTCCAGAGAATGTAGGCCCATTCTACTCAATCTTTCATCATAGGACAACCCTCTGATCCTAGGAATCAATCCAGTGAACCTTCATTGCACCGCCTCTCAGGCAAGTATATCCTTCCCTAGATAAGGAGACCAAAACTGTACATAGTACTTCAGGTGTGGTCTCACCAAAGCCCTGTACAATTGTAGCAAGACTTCCTTATTCTTGTACTCCAACCCCCTTTCAATAAAGGCCATCATACCATTTGCCTTCTTAATTGTTTGCTGTACCTGCACGTTAACTTTCTGTGTTTCTTGTACGAGAATACCCAAATCTCTCCGAACACCAACATTTAATAGTTTCTCGCCATTTAAAAAATATTGTTTTTCTATTCGTCCTCCCAAAGTGAATAACCTCACATTTCCCCACATTATACTCCATCTGCCACCTTCTTGCCCACTCAGTTAACCTGTCTATATCCCTTTGTAGACTCTTTGTGTCCTCCTCACAGCTTACTTTCCCACCTAGCTTTGTATCATCAGCAAACTTGGATGCATTACACTCAGTCCCTTCATCTAAGTCATTAATATAGATTGTAAATAACTGAGGCCCAAACACTGATCCTTGCGGCACCCCACTAGTCACAGCCTGCTAACCTGAGAATGACCTGTTTATCCCTACTCTGTTTTCTGTCTGTTAACCAATCCTCTATTCATGCTAATATATATTACCCTAACCCCATGAGCCTTTATCTTGCATAACAACCTTTTATGTGGCACCTTATCGAATGCCTTTTGAAAATCCAAATATACTCCATCCACTGGTTCCCCTTTAGATACATCCTCAAAAAACTCTAATAAATTTGTTAAACACAATTACCCTTCATAAAACCATGTTGACTCTGCCTAATCATATTATGATTTTCTAAGTGCCCTGTTACTACTTCCTTAATAATGGATTCCAGCCAATTTCCCGATGACTGATGTTAATATTCCCCTCAAACTGTGTGATGTCATCAGCATCTGATATTTGTTCTATTCCAAGCCCATTCTAGTGATGACAAATTAAGTTCCTTATCTGGAGAATGATTCATCTAGACTGAATACAGTCAGTGAAAAAGGATGTGGAGATGCCGGTGATGGACTGGGGTTGACAATTGTAAACAATTTTACAACACCAAGTTATAGTCCAGCAATTTTATTTTAAATTCACAAGCTTTCGGAGGCTTCCTCCTTCCTCAGGTGAACGTTGTTGGAAATGAAAAAGGAATCATGAGTAGATGTTAGACAGTAATCAGTTTTCCAAACGATTTAACTCTTAGAAGTACTTCTGCTCAAAGTAGCTTAAGATACGTGCTTCCAAATATTTCCCGTGGGAGGTTCCACCTCATGCTTGAAATATGGGGCAAGTCTGCCATAATTTGTTTTGTTCCCACTGTCGGTGATAGGAGACTGATGTGGATAAATAGCTGGTATGTCGGGATTGTCAGACGCTGAGACACCAACAAGTGATTGACCGTACGCTGGCAATATTTATATAACATTAACCTATGGAGGGGAGGAAGCTTACCTTGCTTTTGGTCAATTTCTAAGACTGTATCTTTCCAATTGAGGAACATTCTCGATTTATAACCCTACCTTTCTTCTTCCATCACTGAAACTCTAATACATGCCTTCATCATATTAAAGATTGACTTTGTGAATATCCTCCTCACTGGTCTTCTTAGTTCTACTCCCACAGTTTTATTTAAATTAATATTCTGGGTTAACTTTTTCTATACCCTTAACAATCTTACCTATAGCTCTATAAGATCACTTCTCAAATGTTTCCAACCCGGGCTGAAAAGCCCAAGTTTCCCCATTCTTTGCTCATAACTCCTATCCCCGACACTGGGAACTAGTCTTGTGGCTCTTGTCTGCACTGCCTCCTGCACTTGAATGTCTCTCTTGTTTCTTGGTGACCAGAATTGGATGCAGTATTCATGGTGCGGTCTGACTAGAGCAGTATGAAGTTTGATCATTATCTCTTCTGACTTATATTCTACTGTTCTGTAATTTCTGACTTACCTCTTCCAATTCCACTGCCCTCCTGGTTTGGTAACAATTGCAAATTTAACCATTGAGTTTTTGCATCCAGATCAGTTCTAAGCCGTGAGGCACACCTGTACTCTAATGTAACTGCTCTACTGAGTACTCGTTTGCTACCTTTCTTATCCATTTCCTAGGTTTACACTGAATCCCTACAGCTTTGAGTTTAATTAATAGCCTTTCATGTGGAACTTTGTCAAAGGCCTTTTGAAGTCAAGGTACACAATATCATAGGGCTTACCTATGCTCACTTGGGTTGTCACTTCCTCAAAAAAGTCAAAGAGCTTGGTCAGACGGGACCTTGCCCTTCTGATTCCATGTTGCTTACTGTTTACTAGATTGGTATTGTACAGATGGTGCTCAAGTTTACTCCTGATAATCAATTCTGCTATTTTACATGGAATAGAATTCTCATCCATCTATGGTTGATCTTTCATGTACTGTGCACCTTCCATTTACCCTCCCTCACCACTTCTTTCACTCCCTTCAAAATCCTTTGATCTTGCTTTTGATTTCTCCTAATGTCTCTTGTCCCTGCTCTTTCTCTACATTGTTAAGTACCTGAGATGTTCTCCTATGTCAGAGGTGCTACACTGTGTTATGCCAAATCTGTTGTAGTAGTTGTAATTACCTTTTTCTTAAAATATCTGTTACAGGTTGTGACTGACTAACAATTTTCACTGCCTATTAACAGCGAAACTGGTTTGCAGTGACTAGAAAAAGCCAAATTCCATTTTTAATACACAAGATTCCAGGATGTTTATTGGTATTTTTTGTGATTGCATTCCACTATTTCATCCATTTATAATTAAGGCCACAGTTTATGGTGACTGAATAATTCTGTATTTATTTCAAGGGATTCTGGGATTTTTTCCAATGTTTTGGGAACCCCTGGATTCGTCTATTTTTCCTTGAAAACTGTAAACTATGGCCTTGTTTATCATCTGACAGTCTCTATATAAGTTTCCGAAGTTTCTGTATTTTGATTAGCGTTTTCTGTATTGAGGCTGATAAACTGCTACAATGAGTCTTTCTTGCATTGGAGGAGATCTTCTGTAGGGAGGCTATCCCTAGCTATTCACAGTGCAATTTCTGGATAAATAGTATCTAATTAGGAATATTTCAATTGATTATTTATAGCTATCCCAAATGCATCTTTACGTTGAATGAAAATTGTATTTTGGCTTTGTTTAAAATGTAGGACAGAGTTACAATTCTTCTGTCATTTTAGAATTACAGATTATAGTCAAAGGCAGAACCAGTTATGTCAGGATTTCACCATTGTGAGGCTTGGGTAAAAAAGTCTCCGAGGTGTTTTAAAGTGGAGACTAACCCCTTCCCGGGCTATTAAGATCAGGGATGTTATTGGATGAGATTTTATTGCAGGAAGAAGTTTAAGATCAGTAAATGGCAGATATTGTATGGATAGGGTTGCAAACGGCAGCTTCCGCTCCCAACTGTGACCCTGTGTGCTTTTTAATTGAAATGCCAGACTTTATTATGGTGGATGAAATAGTGGTTCATTTCTGTTTTCACAAGGGAATGGCTTATTGTTTATTCAGAAGCAGCTGCTGGAAGCCAGCAATTTTAAAAAAGAGTATTGTACATTTTTTATTTCTTTCAATATGGTATTTTAGTTAACAAGACATGCAATGGATTTTTGATACACATTTTTGATTAATAATGGAGAAGTTCATGTAACCTGTGAAAATAAATCACTGGTAAATGCTAAGCAGAAAACCTTGCAGCAGAAAATTTCCATGGATCATTGAAGTTAAATATTAGAGATGTAATAATGTTCAATCTTACATAGGATTTTACATTCACACAACCATGCAAAACTTAGATGTACAGTTTAATTCTACATCAGTATATGGGAACAGAAGTAGGCCATTCAGCTCCTCGAACCTGTTTTGCCCATAGTACAGTTGTTTCTACTTCAGTAATAATTGTAAATATTAGGGAAAACATTTTACTCCATTAGTATTTTATTCTTTATTCCCATATTTATGGTATGCTGTGTACATAACAGTTGTCTTGTTTTTATAGAATAATGCACTAATATATATACCATTACACATTGTACCATTCTTGAGTATAAACAATTATAACAATAATTTTTTGTGGTAAATTTTCTATAATTAGATTTATTCTGGGCAATAATTATGGATCTGAGCAAATAAAACTTTGTTACTACTTGCTTTCTAGGCAGAAGTTCAAAACACTTAGGAGTGGAAATTCCAGTGGAGCGTAATAGGGAAGTTACATCGGAAATTATGCCCATTTTGTCGATGTCTATTTACACCCAAATTTCCTGCCAGTCTCATTAACATTAAATGTTAAAATGGGTGTAAACATGTGGAAATCTTTGTAAACAATCAGGATCCGAGGAAAGCGCCAAATTCATAACATATATTCCATTTATATGCACATTAGACACAACTTGTTTAAGAACATGCAATTGTGGAAGCTTTTCAATATTTAATTTGACTTATACTGATGCCATAAAAATACATTCAATGGAACAGACAATACAGTGCAGGTCTCAGTGAAGATAAAAATAAAGTAGCAATAAAACACCAGAAAAATGATGTTATTTCCTACTGCGCCCAAAATTCTGGGCTTAATTTTATTCCCATTTTGAACCAGCGTGCAGGAAATTCGAGTATACGACTCTTTAACTTAAGGCTGGAGCCATTCTAATGAGCCGAGATGCGGTCAGAGTCAGGGATTGATAGACGGGCGTGAAAGAGCGAGGATATTCAGAGCTACCACCGAGCCACAGCTGACACTATAATTGAGGAGGTAATTGAGTTGAGCAATGATGAATGAAAAGAAACCATGATTATTTCACATGACTTAAATTGAAGTTTTCTTTTAACAGATTAAAACAGGAAATTGTGCATAGTGTGTGTATCCTATATTCAAGCTTGAAGTTAAACTTTTCAGAGCACTAGACAGCAGGACAGTAGGTGATAAATTACACTAGTCCACAACAACATTCATTAAACCACCTACAATTTGAACATTTATAAAGTGTTCTTGGTTTAATCCTTCGAAATGATAATGACATTGGATTTTATTTTGAGGAAAAAATATAAACTAGTACAGAGGTTTTCCCAGCCAAAAGTAAATCTTTGCACACCAAAATCTTCAGATGTTCCATCATATCACATTAAAAAAGAAGCCACTTTGTTAGTCATCCACCTTCAAAAACAAAATAAAAATATAACTTTCACATTTTAAATCTGACAACTGGTATTTAACCCTCAAATCAATTTTCCCTTAGCTGCACATGTTTAACATATAACATTTTAGTTGTCCTACCAGATGGACTCAAAGCTTAGCTGTTGTCTCACTGAAGAAAAACATTCCAATTCTTTGTCCGAAAACCACAGCACTAAACGTTCTCCTGGTGAGAATGTAATTTCTAATTTCAACAGGGGACAGTTCTGAGAGATTAGTGACTGGTGAGTGTGTGTGAGATTTCAGCTACCACTTAAGAAGCATACATGAGATTCAGCAGCTACTGCAAACTGTGAGCACATGGGAGTCTCAGTAACTGACAGGAAGCCCTGTCATGTACTGGGAAGTCTTTGGACGTCAGCTATTGTGCATATGGTCCATTTGTACTTGATGTACAGATCAAATGGATCCTTTTTGCAGTGTGGTGGTCTAGGTTAATATAGTAAAGTTAGAGCCCTGAATACATCTTGCTTAAGTATGTATAGAAGATACAATGTTAGGACATGATGCTGCACAAAGTTACAAGCTGAAAAAACTGAGATTTTGGATACTTCTGGTAAGCTAGTAATAACTGATTAAAGACTGAGAGACTCCCAAAAAATAAAATTACAGTAAGACTTTGGATAAAGATAAGAGCCAAAGCATGGAGAGGGATGAGAACAGCACCCCATTAAAGTACTAAAACTGCTTTTATACTTTGTTGGGTTTATCTGAGTTATCAGTGAGACGAGTGCTTAAAAATAAATACTCTTAATTACAAACAACTCCTCTTACCAGATCTGGGATGTGAAAATCTTCAGCATACAGAATCATTTTACTTATCTTTGTGGATAATAGCTATATGTTTAAAATACCAGGCTGTATCAAAATGTAAAATGCTACAATTTCTGGGCATCTGTAATGGGTGCCATCTTTTTCCTGACGCATTTTCCTTTAGTTATTTCTTCAATTACTTTCTTGTTAATGTTTCTTACTGTAACACATGGTTTCATTTAATTATAGTAAAACCATTACATAAAAATGCTGGCCAAAGGGGAACTAAGTATAATGGGGCTGCTGGAGGATAATTACATTCTTCCTGCCATTTACTATCTGCCTTTTTTGTTGGGAAGGGAAGGCAATCATCACTACTTCTTTATGTAGGATTCGTGTTTTCGTGGCAGATGATAGGGCTTCAGCAGGCTGGAGCGAAAAAAGGGGCTTGCAATGCTGAGTGGCTGGCACCATAAATGTGGAGGCAGGAAGTGGAGTCTGAGGGTTAGTGCTGAAGCCCTTTCTTGTCCCTTTTCTCACTCATTCTCACAAAGACATATGCTCAACCACACAAAGAGCCGACCCAGTTTGTATCCTGTAATGCCAGCCCCGTTGGAAGGTTTCTATTGTAGTTGGTGTTGTAACAACAGCCACTTTTCTATCACTATAGGCCGGGAACAGCAACTGGTCAGCACTGCCAGTGAGCAGGACAAGACAGCATCTTACAGCTTTCTGGAGTGTGTGGCAATTGTGATGGTAGAGATGAAGAGAGAGATGTGGGGATGTGAGGACATTAGATGGATGAAGGTGTCTAGGGGTTATGCAAGAGTGTTTATGTGTGTTAGGGGAGTTGTAGATGCCCTTGCCCAGAGAGTAGTAGTCCCTCCGTATCTCTGCACACTATATAATGTTATATTAATATTTTGGACTTTTGCTCAACTAACTCAACTTAGCAACAACACTGAATTATCAATCTGAGATTCAAGCAGACAACAAATGCAAATGATAACTGGAACTCAAGGAGGTGAGCACTGAAGCATTGCATTTTTGTATTTTAGGTTAGACTCCAAATACTGTTGACAAATAGGGGAAAATCTGGCGATTTTATAAATATTACAATCCATTGCATAATTCTGATCATTTTCAGCATCACAGTTACACAGAATTTATTTTTTGCCATCTAAGTGACTGTTTTGAAGGTTACAAAGCATTTCTTACTCAGAGGGTTAAGGAGTGAAGTTGGCAGCATTAGTCACTCCAATTAGCAGTCAGCACGATAAGCTAAATGTTTTTCAGCTTTCTGCTAACTGGAACAGCTCCAGCTCCTGAAGATTTAACTTGTTAACTGGTTCTAAATGTCTCCTATTGGCTCACATTTCTGTTGTGCTACACCACTGGTCTGAGACTGGTCGCTGCCGGGTGTGAAGCGCAGCCGACAAGACTGGAGTTACATGGGCTAATTCTGTGAGGAACTGGCGTTTGAAGGAACTGTGAGTCAGACGGAGAAAGGGCTACAACCTTGTAACTACGATTCTCTGGCCTGCATTCGCTGTCAATGTGGCTCCTCGCTGGGGCCCCAGAATTAGCCCTATACTGTGGGCTCTGATTATCACTCTTCCTTCAAAAGGCGTTTGATAAAGTGCCACATATTAGGCTTGTCAGCAAAATTGAAGCCCATGGAATAAAAGCGGCAGTGGCAGCATGGTTATGAAATTGGCTAAGTGACAGGAAGTAGAGAGTAGTGGTGAACGGTTGTTTTTCAGACTGGAAGTAGGTATACACTGGTGTTCCCCAGGGGTCGGTACTAGGACCACTGCTTTTTTTGATATATATTAATGACTTGGATTTGGGTGTACTGGGCACAATTTCAAAATTTGCAGATGACACAAAACTTGGAAGTGTAGTAAACAATGAGGAGGATCATAATAGACTTCAAGAGAACACAGACAGGCTGGTGGAATGAACGGACACATGGCAAATGAAACTTAACACAGAGAAGTGCGAAATGATACATTTTGACAGGAAGAACGAGGAGAGATAATATAAATTAAATGGTACAATTCTAAAGGGGGTGCAGGAACAGAGAGACCTGGGGGTATGTGTGCACAAATCTTTGAAGGTGGCAGGGCAGGTTGAGAAAGTGGTTAAAAAAGCCTATGGGATCCTGGGCTTTATAAATAGAGGCATAGAGTACAAACGCAAGAAGGTAATGTTGAACCCTTATAAAACACTGGTTCGACTACAACTGGAGTATTGTGTCCAATTCTGGGCACCGCACTTTAGGAAGGATGTGAAGACCTTAGAGAGGGTGCAGAAAATACTTACTAGAATGGTTCCAGGGATGAGGGACTTCAGTTACATAAATAGACTGGAGAAGCTGGGGTTGTTCTCCTTAGAGCAGAGAAGGTTGAGAGGAGATTTGATAGAGGTATTCAAAATCATGAAGGGTTTAGATAAAGTAAATAAAGAGAAACTGTTCCCATTGGCGGGAGGGTCAAGAACCAGAGGACACAGATTTAAGGTGATTGGCAAAAGAACCAAAGGTGACATGAGGAAAAACTTTTTTATGCAGTAAGTAGTTATGATCGGCAATGCGCTGGTGGTGGAAGCAGATTCAATCATAGCTTTCAAAAAGGAATTGGATAAATACTTGAAGGGAAAAAAAATTGCAGGGCTACGGGGAAAGAGTGGGGGAATGGGACTAACTGGATTGCTCTTACAAAGAGTTGGCATGGGCTTGATGGGCCGAATGGCCTCCTTTTGTGCTGTAACCACTCTCATTCTATGATTCCTGCATGCTCAAAGCTCTGCTTCCCCTGCGGCTATTTCTTAATGTCTGCAGAGCGTCAACAGCAACATCTGCTTTCTCACATCATTAAAGAGCAGTGTGAGGTTGAGGTTGACTCACACTGCTTGGCTTTAATACGCTTGGGGAGTCAGATTGAGACTGACTCCCAAGTTTTACTGCCACTTTTGCATTGACATGTACCCAAAACCACTTTGTATTTAGCATTCTCCCAGAAGCCAACTCACATCCTGTCCTGCTCTTGAAAACTTATGGGACCCTTGATTCCCTCAAGATACGTTACTTTTTTTGCTGAATAAAAAGGAGGGTATTATCTGTAGCTGCACAAAAGGTGATGAGAGTGCAGTCAATGGGAAGTGTATTCAGGGAAAGGTCATACAACTAGTAAATTGGGTCTGCCACAGCAGCTGGTGCACATGCCATTGTTGAATTGGACATAGACGCACGGCACAAGCGTACAGGGCTGATTTTCATCTCTTCTCTATGCCTGTATTTTTGGGTTCAGGTGATTACCATAGGCCTGAGGTGGCTGAGTGTAGAAATGCCTCTTGACAGGGGCTCATGCCTGGTTTCAGGAGAGAAGAGGCCTTCAGCAATGGTAATCAGCAGTCAAAAGGCTTGCACCTCCTGTGTCCACCCTGCTGGTGATGTGGAAGGAAAATGTTTACCCTAATGGCTGGCTCTGAAAGTTTGCACCTAAGCCCTACTCAGATCCTCTGATCTAAGAGGGCTGGGTACAAGTAGTAAGATGCACCATCAGAGACCCAGGAAAATAAGATGGGAGGCACTGTGGTATTGCTACTGACTCATTAGCACGGGATTACCATTCTTGTGCCTGCTCACTGAGCAAGTGCTTCTCCATCCCTTTTCCCCTGTTTTGTGCCTGGAGGATAAGCCTTTCCTTGGTGCAAAGCAGACAAAATCTGTTACCTTAGTGATGGTTTGCTGAACTGCATACTGGCTGATGTCCTGTCGGTATCTGGAAGCACCCAGTAGCATGGAAGTTGAGTTGCCACGGTTACATTCATTTTCATCGAGAGTGCTGTTGGATTGTTGCTGTTTAGCTGTGACTGGTTCCAGGAGTTAACGCACTGTTACTCATTGAGGACCATGTAGGTGGCACATCGGTGGTATTCATACTGCATCAGTGGTAGGAGGTCCTGTAAGTCCTTCTCTTATGGCCTGGATCCTCTCGGGCCATTGTATCCTCTTGTTGCTGCTCCCCCTCCTCCAAATGATAGAAGCAGACTATTTCCAGTGATTGAAAGGTCTAGAACAAGGGGACATAGATATAAGATTAAATATAAGAGATTTAGGACAGCGAGCAGGAGAAGCTTTTTAACACAGAGAACTGTGAGGCTGTGGAATACACTACCAGAATTAGTGATTGAAGCAGAGACCATGTCAAAATTTAAGAAAATGTTGGATGGGTGATTCCAAGAAAAGGGAACAAATGGAATATGGAAACAGAACAGGCACTTGGGATTAGGACTACTATTTGCATGGAAGATAAATACCAACACTAACTGGTTGGGCTGAATGGCCTGTTTCCATGTTGTAATTTCTATGCAATTCTATGTAAAATGTTTAGCTTCAACAAAGTTGATATGACACCTATGCTGTATAGATCACTGAAGACTTCTGCTTTGAGCAGCAACTCCGGCTATGCTCACCTCTGTCAATTCCCTTCAGTGCTTTTGTGCCAGTTTTAAATGGGAGAAATAAATGCAATGTATGAACATCACTGGGTCTGTGCATTAACGTGCTTTAGAAATACTTATAACCAGAGCAGATTTAGGAATGTGGGCAGTAGTTAATGCCAAATCATAAAATTATTATCCCATAATGCCCAATTAGCAAATATGCTAGTTCTAATGCACAGAGCAAATTAAATTCCTTAGAGAGCAGGCCATATTCCTGCTAACAACAGGAATAGTTTAAAGATAATTGCTTAGGACTGGCAGTTTTTGAACTGGTTTGTACCAAAAAGGTTCAGCACCCCAGTAACAAAGACAGTGGCAAAGACACAGCAAAATCTACTTGGTTCCTAAAACACAATTCACAGTACAGTACCCGTTTGTAATTCTCTCTTTGTTCAGTAATGTAAGAATTAAGTGACTATTATTCTCAAGTCATTATAAGTTACCAATCAGGAGTGAATTTTGTTGAAGCAAGACAGGTTTCAATTCACTGAGATCCTGCAACAGTCTAAAAACAGAAATGGTAGCGCACTTTGTCACCTGGCAACCAGGGACCTTGTTTTAACATTGTTACATTTGGCTGCTAAACCTGGGGTACAGCAATGGTTAATGTAAGTTTGGCAAATAGTTGCAGATCTATGTCAGAGTGAGAAGGGAAAAGTTAACTGAAGTATTTCTACTAAACTTATAACCTTTAATAGAGGCAATTCTTTGAGTGGAGAATGTAGATTTTAAAACTTTTTCATGCACTCAGAACTGCTTAACTAATGACTTGCAGTTCTATTGAGCACAAGGGAGCCTTACAGTAAAAGAAATCTAAAAGCAAAGCCATTCCATATGTGGAGCCACTGTGGTGGTTCCTGATTACTAATTGCTTTTTGTCCAGTTCATATAATTATCATGTATAAAGTTAAAATGCTGCCTAGTAATATTCTGTAACATTTCCTACAGAGCTCTCTGATTTTCTACAATCGTGTAAGCTCTATTTAGGATAATGGCATAAATTTTTATAAAACTTCCAAGTACAGCTTTATCAAAATTTATGCTATGGAACAGGCATGTTTAGGTCTCAATGTGCAGTCATGAATATAGGTTATGATAGGTTAATAAACATTTGTGGTAATTTACTTATTTGCTTAACAGGAACCTATATCTAGAATCATAGAATGATACAGCACAGGAGGAGGCCATTTGGCCCATCGTGCCTGTGCCAGTTCTTTGAAAGGGTTGACCAATTGGTCCTATTCCCCTTCTCTTTCCCCATAGCCCTGCAAATTTTTCCACTTCAGGTATTTATCCAATTTCCTTTTGAAAGTTATTATTGAATCTGTTTCCACCACCCTTTCAGGCAGTGCATTCCAGATCATAACAACTCGCTGTGTAAAAAATGTTTTCCTCATGTCGTCTCTGGGTTCTTTTCCCAATTACCTTAAATCTGTGTCCTCTGGCTATGGACCCTTCTGCCACTGGAAACAATTTCTCCTTATTTACGCTATCAAAACCATTCATGACTTTGAACACCTCTATCAAATCTCCCTTTAACCTTCTCTCCTTGAAGGAGAACAACCCCAGATTCTCTGGTCTCTCCATGTAACTTAAGTCTTTCATCCCTGGTACCATTCTAATAAATCTCCTCAGCACCCCCTCTAAGGCCTTGACATCCTTCCTAAAGTGTGGTACCCAGAATTGGACACAATACTCCAGCTGAGACCTAACCAGTGGTTTAGCTTAACTTCTTTCCTTTTTTACTCTATGTGTCTATTTATAAAGCCAAGGATCCTTTATTCATTTTTAACAGCCTTCTCAACTTGTCCAGACCCCCAGGAATCTCTGTTCCTGCTTTCCCTTTAAAATTGAACCATTTAGTTTATATTGCCTCTCCTCATTCTTCCTACCCAAATGTATCATTTCACACTTCTCTGCATTAAATTTCATCTGCCATGTGTCTGCCCCTTTCACCAGCCAGTCTGTCTATGTCCTCCTGAAATCTATTACTATCCTCCTCACTTTTACTACATTTCCGAGTTTCGTGTCTTCTGCGAACTTTGAAATTATGCCTTGCATACCCAAGTCCAGGTCATTAATGTATATCAAAAAGAGCAGTAATCCCAACACCAACCCCTGGGGGTATATCTCTGCAGTCTTCCCTCCAGTCTGAAAAACAACTATTCACCGCTACTCTCTGCTTTCTGTCCCTTAGTCAATTTCGAATCCATGCAACAACTGCCCCATTAATCCCATGGGCTTCAATTTTTCTAACATGTTTATTATTTGGTACTTTATCAAACGCCTTTTGAAAGTCCATATACACAACATCAACTGCACTGCCCTCATCAACCATCTCCACTATTTCATCAAAGAACTCAATCAAGTTAGTCAAACATGATTTGCCTTTAACAAATCTGTGCTGGCTTGCATTTATTGTATTAATTGATCTTCCAATTCCTGGGCTGATGAACGAGGCAGACTTGATTCACTTTCAACAAGAGATAAAATACCTTGGGGAACAATGGTCTTTTACAGACGTTCAGTCTTGAACATAAAAGGTACTTGAATTACAGGGATATTTGAAAGTACAGTGTCCAGTCCATGATGAATATTGTAAGCTTAGTATTACAAGATGGAGACTATTAAGTGTACTGACAGTAAAATAATCTGTGTTAGAACTGCCAGGATGAACATGGGGGAATAATTTTCACAGTCAGTAGTTGTAAATTTATGAAATATGTCCTGCTGTGAGTAGTTTGAAGTGGAACGTTGACTTGGTATTCTGTGGCAACTCTACAATTCTACAATTCTTACTCTACAATGCCAAAGACAAGACTATTAAAAGTACTTGCGGAAACAATTGCTTAAGAAAGGGTTAAGAATCTATATATTTTTCTTGTGTGGTACAATTTGAGAAAATAACAGCCTTTTTCTAAATCCTTATTAGTGTAAAAGCCAGACTTTCTCTAGATAATACTGTAGCAAATGTTTAAAACCTCAGGGTGGTCCAGGAAATCAACCAAAAAGTTAAAGAAGAATTATGCTTGCCAGAAAAATGTACAAATAGTGTTATTGTACGAATGGCAACTCTGCCATTGTAAATGCATCTTGAGACCCTATTTGCTGCTATTGCGGACAGCCCTCTATAACTGAATATTAATTATTTTTTCAGAGATACCTTCAAGATGAACTGCTTTAAGTTAATATTATGATGATACTTTTTCAAAGTGACTATTACAATTTTATGAAAATTTGAACATGCACCTCTTTCAGAAGAAAATGCGGCTATTACTTGAAACTGACTGAAAGGGAGTGACTGAGCAGGAGAGAAACACGGTGAATGTAAAACAGTTTCCCTGGCTGTGTCCCGTAGTAATGTGCCAAAACTCATTGATTGCTTCTGTTGTAAAGTGCAGCCTCCTTAAAGGCCACGGAAAACTTTAGGCCACCGTAGAGCCTGAAAAAGTAGTTGAAGCTTCGGCAGAGCAAGCTCTGACTACTTTTAACCAGTTTCGTGAAAGGGTCCGGAAATGGGCGCAGAAGCTTATTTCAATATTAAAATGAAGTCTGTGCTCATTTCAGGCGGCAGCGATTGCTGCCTAAAAAATGTCCTGTCCAATTTAGCAGTGGCCTGGATACATGTGCAAATCAGATGCAGTCCTTCTCAATGCCAACTTTGTTATTGTTGTACCTATTTTATGCTGTAAAGTGGGTGCAACGATGTTGAATTTCTACCCCATTGTTCTAGAAAACTGACCCATGTGCATTATATAAATTTATTGTCTTTGCTACTTGAGCTGTTCTACTTCTCTCAGTCTGTGAAAATTGAAATCTCCCATTATAACCACATTGTATCTGCTACATAGGAACATAGGAACAGGATTAGGCCATTCAGCCCCTTGAGCCTGTTCCGCCATTAAGTGAGATCACGGCTAATCTGTATCCTAACTTCATTTACCCGCCATGGCTCCATATCTCTTAATACCCTTGGCTAGCAAAAATCTATTGATCTCAGATTTAAAATTATTAACTGAGCTAGCATCTACTGCTTTTTTTTGGGAGAGAATTCCACACTTTTACCACCCTTTGCGTGAAGAAGTGTTTCCTAACTTCTCTCCTGAATGGCCTGGCTCAGATTTTAAGGTTGTGTCCCCTTGTCCTAGACTTTCCTCACCAGTGGAAAAAGTTTCTCTCTATCTTCCCTATCAATTTCTTTTAAAATCCTAAAAACCTCTATCAAATCACACCTTAAACTTCTATATTCCAAAGAATACAAGCCTAGTTTATGTAATCTCTCCTCATAATTTAACCTTTGGAGCTCTGGTAACTTCTGGTGAATCTGCGCTGCACTCGTTCTAAGGCCAATATATCCTTTCTAAGATGCGGTGCCCAGAACTGTATACAGTACAGATGTGGTCTAACCAAGGCTTTGTGTAACTGTAACAAAACTCCCCCTCTTTTTATTCTAGCCCTCTAGGTATAAAGACTAACATTCCATTATCCTTTTTGATTATTTTTTGTACCTGACCACTACATTTTATTGATCTGTGTACATGGACCCCTAAACCTCTTTAGACTTCCACTGTTCCTAGCTTTTCACCATTTAAAAAATACTCAGATCGATCCTTTTTTGGTCCGAAATTGATGACCTCACACTCACCTGTGTTGAAATTCATCTGCCAAATTTTTGCCCACTCACTTAATCTATCAACGTCTCTTTGTAATTTTATGCTCCCGTCGACACTACTTACTACGCCACCAATCCTTATGTCATCGGCAAACTTGGATAAGTGGCTCTCTATTGTGTTATCTAAGTCATTAATAAATCAACTAAATAGTTGATGCCTCAACACAGATCCTTTTGGGACACCATGAGTTATTTCCTTCCAATTTGAGTACATACCCGTTATCCCTACTTTCTATCTTCTACCGCAGAGCCAATCTCCTAAAAAGGTCAATAATTTGCCTTCAATTCCATGAGCTTTAATTTTAGCTAACAGTTTCTTATGTGGAATCTTATTGAATGCCTTCTGGAAGTCCATATAAACTACATCCATAGACATTCCCCTGTCTACTGCTTTAATTATGTCCTCAAAAAATTTAATTAAGTTCGTTAGACATGACCTACCCATTACAAATCCATGTCAGCTCCAATCAGCTCAAATTTCTCTAAGTGCTCAGTCACTCTATCCTTAATTATAGATTCCAATAACTTCCCCACAACTAACAGGTCTATAATTTTGTGGTTTTTCTCTCTCTCCTTTGTTAAATAATGGAGTTACATTTGCAATTTTCCTACCTAAAGGGACAATTCCTGAATCGAGAGAGCTTTGTAAGCAACTGCAATTTCCTTATCTACTTACTTTGAAACTCTGGGGTGGAAACCATCAGGTCCTGGGGATTTGTCAGTCTTTACTGCCATTATTTTTTCTAATACTGTTTTCTTGCTTACTTTAGTGAGTTCCAGTCCTTGATTCATTATTAGTTTCCCTGGAATGTCAGGTATCCTCTTCCTCTACTGTGAAGACTGACACAAAGTAATTATTCAACAAATCTGCCATTTCCTTATTTTCATTTGCAATATTACCCACATTTATTTTTAAAGGGCACACATTACCTGTGACTACCATTTTTTTTCTAATATAATTGTAAAAACTTTTTGTGTTAATCTTGATATCCCCCACAAGTTTCTTTTTGTGTTGCCTTTTTGCAGGTCTTACTATTTTTTTGTCTTCCTTTGCTGTCCTTTATATCTCTCCCAGTTCCCGGGATCTACACCAGTCTTTGCACTTTTGTATGCTCTTTCCTTTAGTTTTATTTTGTTGACCTCTTTTGTCGACCATGGCTGTTTATTTGGTAAGTAGAGCTCTTGCCCCTTAGGGTTATATACTGGTCCTGTATTATGCTAACTTCTTTTTTGAACACCTCCAACTGTTCATCTGTAGTTTTACCTGATAACAATTTTGACCAGTTTGCTGTCATCAATCTCTGTCTCATATTGTTAAAGTTAGCCTTACCAAAATCTAGAATCTTAGAAACTGTGTTACGTTTCTCCTGTTCAAACCTGACATTGAATTTGATCATATTATGATTGCTGTTAGATAAATGTTCCCTTATTGTTAGACTATTAACTAAATCTGGCTCATTACTCATTACTAAATCTAGTATGGCCTGCCCCCTTGTTGGTTCTAGAACATATTGCTCCAGAAAACTATCTTGAATGCACTCAAGATATTAATTACCTTTCTGATTTGAGCTACTCTGCTCTTCCCAATCTATATGAAAATTAACGTCTCCACATGCTTCCGTGATCTCTGTATTTATAAATCCCCCCACTACATCACTACCATCAGGAAGTCTGTATTCTGTAGACTCCTACCAGAGTCTTGCATCCTTTGCTGCTCCTTAATTCTACCTAAAGTGTTTCTACTACCTGATCACCCTGACTGAAATTCCTTCTTTCTACTGCTGTAATACTGTCATTTATCAGTGTTGCTACTCCTTCTCCTTTTCCAATTTTCCTGTCCTTTCTGAAGATCATATGGTCTGGAACATTTAGCTCTTAATCATGCCCAGCTCTCTGTAATGGCTGCTACATCGTACCCTTTAAGCTGAATTTGTGCTTCTTACTCACTTGTTTTATTTCTTACGCTACATGTATTTGTGTACAGAACTCTTATTTGGCTAACTGTCCCCGCCCTGTCCATATGTCCTGCTAGTCTTTATCTCACATTGTGGATGTCTCCCAAACCTTTGCAACATTTTATGGTTATCCCTATAAGTAGCACTCCTCCCGACCTGTAATGCCCATGATTTGTCAGTGGGTTGAGGAAGTAGCTGTGGCAGCATTGATCGACATTCTAGTGGGAGGTCCAGACGTCTAAATCAAGGACAGCCCGAAAATCTGAAAGGGTCCCCAACCAAAGTTTTTTTCTTTATTGTCATCTGGAATCATCTGATTTCTAAAACTAAGTGATGGAAAAGGTTGTATTTTGTTGCATATTCCTGGTTATCTGTCATAACAATGTTCATCAAATCATGTACCAATTGATAATTGTAGACATTTGGATAGATTTCCATTCTAGTTTCATCTAGAAAGTGATAAATAGTCAAGGAGCTTTGTTAGTTACCTGTATCAAACATAACCAGGTAATTGAATGAACTACACATCCCAAAATTACATTTAAAGGACAACAAATTGTAACTTGAAGCATAAATTCTTTCTGTACAGTAGAACATGAAGATTTTTTTCTCATTCTTAATTCACTATAAATTGGGAAGGAGAGATGATAGTGATTCAGATTTTGAAGATGGTCATAATTTGGTACTTCCTTCATGGACTATTGCATCAAAATAGGCTTGCCCAGAAGTTGAATTAACATGAAATAATTACCATCTTGGGTTGTTGCCACTTTAACTGTCTAAAGTTAGACGATGGCAAGACAGGGAGACAAACATTTATAAAACAGAATAAAAGCTAGCTAACTAGACGCTTTCCTTACTTGCAAAGGCTATCTTAATCAGCTTTATTTCCAAATTTTTGTCTTCAAAATTGCCAGATATAGTGGGGGTAATTTTGAGCAGTAAACTGATATTGAAATCAATAGAAATGAAATATGGCAGGGTTCTATATACAGGTGAGCGATCTGTTCCGCAAGGTTACCACCCTGGAAAAGTGCCCCTATTCTGTTGCTGAGGTGGATCAGATCTTGTTTTCTCAATAGATTTGTCTTTAATAATATTAGAATGATGGCGTATGCTTTGATTCACTATAGTATTGTGGTGTATTATGATTTCTGTTGAAATCAGGCCCAACTTTCCAATTATGGACGCTTGTCAGGAAAGACTTCCTGCCAGGAGCATGAAGTTGGAAAATGATCTTTTATATGTTCAGACAACAAGTATCATTATTTGTATACAAAGCAACAATATAGCAAATGCTTACACTATGGGTGGGATTTTAACTGCCATAGGATTTATGACAGGAAACTGCTAGTTTCAGATGGATTCCTCCCTACTCGCGGCAGAATGAGATCACGGTGATTTTAGCCACCAGGATTCATTAACATGCCGCCAGCTGACATCCTGCCTGGAACAAGCGGGAAGTGGCTGCCGACCAGCGGAAATTTGGGCAGACCTTGGCCACCCGCTGGCACTCAGGTAAGTGTGGGGACCGTGGTTCCGGAGGGGGGTGGGGCTCATGGTATGGAAGGGGTGGCTATCTGGGGCTGGGGAGGCCCAAACTTTCCTTGCGGGGCCTGAAGGAGCGCTCCGCTCCTCCTGCCCCACAAAGGAAAGTAATGCATTTATCTTCTACTTCTCACTTGACTTTACCTGACAGGAAAGCTGCAGTGGTTTCCCCACTCAGGTCAGAGTTAAAATTGTAGTCAGGGCCCGATAACATCATCACACTCCAATCTGCATATTTAAAGAAGGACCCTGCCGGCTTCAGGTGCATGCCTTTGCCGCCTGCTCAGGTAGCAGTTAAAAATTGAAGACGGCGGGATCGAGGTGAGACATTGGTAGGTAAGTCACCTGCTTGACTTTAGCTGCCTAATCTGGTTTCCGCCAGGCGGGTAGGGTTAAAATTGATGCTATGTTTTGATATTTGTTGAATTTTGATAGAAACACAACCGGTTTGGCAAGAAATGTTATGCAGGCTAGGACTGTTATACACCCAGGTCAGGATTAATTTAGACTGCTCATAAGAAGATGTAATGTTTGTTCCTCAGTCCGTTCCACTGTTCATCTTGCAAATGATTCTCAATGGGCCAGAATTCACAGTGAGCGGCCAATGAACGGCGCCTGCCATTTGTTAGATTTGCCCTTGTCCAAATACTCTCCATGAGCTTTTGCGCTGGAAGTTACTGTAAGTTAGAGTTCCAAATGGCGTGGCGCCCTCTACAGGGCATCTGGGACCTGTGTGAACAGGGCAATCAACTGTGTATCTCCTTAACCAGTCAGATTGAAGAATCGTTAATGAGCAGCGCAGAGTCTGAACCAGGAAGTGTAGGTTAGAATAATGAGTTCAATGTCAAATCAGGTACTGAAAGCAAAATAGAGAGAAAAGGAAAGATTGGATTAGGAGAGAGAGAAAAAAGGGACAGAAAGAAAAAGTAAAAAAAAAGTATTTAAATTAAAAAATAATCTCCAACAACAATTAAAAGCTGAAGGAATGAGTGCCAGAGAGGTTATTTGGCGGTAACTAAGACTTAACGAAGACTTGTCCTCATCCTATACTGCCCACCCAAGTATCACGACAAGTTTCTCACCGAGATATCTGCTTTCCTCCCTCAGCCTCTGCACCGAGCGACTTCTCATCCTCGGTGATTTCAACCTCCATCTCAACTCATCATGCTCTCTCTCCACTGAATTCACTGCCCTCCCTCCATATAAACTTCCCCACTTCACAGCCAACCCCCCCGACCTTGCCATCTCACGTGGAATCTCTATTCCCATCGTGTCAATCACGGATAAGGGCATCTCTGATCACTTCCTTGTATTCCTCTCCACCCACATCCCCCTTCCCCCTCCCAACCTCACTTCTTTCTGTGTCCACCGCTGGAAAAAACTCTTCCCAAAGTTACTTACAAATGCACTTTCAAATTCCCAACTGTCTAGCCTTTGGCCCTCCATTCACCATGATATCTTTGTAGCTACCAATCTGCTCAATCATACCCTCACCTCCACCTTTGATGCCCTTGTCCCCATTAAAACCATTACTCCCACTCACCCTGGTCATTCCCCCTGGTACGGCCCTCAACTCTGCTCCCTTAAGTCCAAGGGACACAGACTTGAAAGTTTATGGTGGACAGCTGGTTTAGCCAATCACCGCCAGATCTGGCTGGACCACATAAAGCACTATCAGGTCCTGCTCTCCTCAGCGAAAACTGCTCACTGTTCCAGGATGATCCTGGAATAGTGAGCGGTTTTGGCAGAGGAGAGGCGTTGGAGGAAGATAGTGTAGTCAACCGTGTCAAAGGCTGCAGCCAGGTTGAGAAGGATGAAGAAGGATAGTTTACCCCTGCCTCAGCTTATCTGCTGCTGAAACCCTCATCCGTGCCTTTGTTACCTCTAGACTCGACTATTCCAATATTCCCCTGGCCGGCCTCCCATCTTCCACCCTCCATAAGCTTGAGCTCATCCAAAGCTCTGCTGCCTGTATCCTAACTCGCACCAAGTCCCATTCATCCATCATCCCTGTGCTCGCTGACCTACATTGGTTCCCGGTCCAGCAACACCTCGATTTTAAAATTCTAATCCACGTTTTCAAATCCCTCCATTGCCTCGCCCCCTCCCTATCTCTGTAACCTCCTCCAGCCCTTCAACCCTCCAAGATCTCTACGCTCCACCAATTCTCGCTTCTTGCGCATCCCCGATTTTAATCGCTCCACCATTGGCGGCCGTGCCTTCAGCTACCTAGGCCCTAAACTCTGGAATTCCCTCCCTAAACCTCTCCACTTCTCTACCTCTCTCTCCTCCTTGAAGACATTCCTTAAAACCTACCTCTTTGACCAAGCTTTTGGTCACCTGTCCTAATATCTCCTTATATGGCTCGGTGTCAAATGCGATAACGCTCCTGTGAAGCGCCTTGGGAGTTATTACTACGTTAAAGGTGCTATATAAATGCAAGTTGTTGTTGTTGCTGCTATCACCTCATTAAAAGGGTGCTTAGATTGGAATGGATAAGCCCAAACTTTTTGTGGTGAGTTTAGTCCGTATCTCCCACATAAGTACAGGAACTTCAAGTTTTTCAATGTATTTGAATCATTTTTCGTGAAGTTGATGGAGGCGCAGTGCATCTCGGATAGCAACTTTCAGATTTTCATGTTTAACTGCGCATGTGTGCTTGCCGGAAGTTGCTGTCCAATTTGTGCATAAATAACGGTGAGCACTGTTAGCCTCACCTTTATTTCCACAGTGAATTCTGGGCCATTATTTTGCTGTATAATTTTTTTTAAAAGAAACTATTACTATGTAAAAGAAGGTTGATATGCTTTGGTCTGATGAAAGTTATCACACTGCAATGTAAAGAAGAAAATCAATGAACATTTTTTGTTTACTTTAATAATGGTCCAGAACTTACTTACCTTGGATGCCGCTCCATAATGGCGTCCATCCCAACTGCCATCGAATCCATCGCAACAAGTTTGCGAGTGCGTACATGCACATTAAAACCCGGATATCGCGAACTTGCTCTGATTGTTTCAACGGCGTTTTGGCAGTCCTGAATTAAAGGGCTGTTGACTGGAAGTCACCGGTTAACGGTTTTAGCTTAGTACGCAGAGGAAGAGTCAATTCTCTCTTAATTCTCAATTCGCTTTATTAACGTTATTAGATCATGTACATACCGCTTATACGTCTAGTTAGATATAGGCATGTAGTTTACAGCAGGTTATACTGGTTTATACTCAAACTAGGATTTAAACGCACACCCACTAGGTTTTCCTGATAACACTCCCTGAGTATTAGGCTTTAAACGCACACCCACTAGGTTTCTCTGACAACACTCCCAGAGTGGTCACAGAATAGAAAGGATATTATATTACCCGGAAAGGAGAGACACTGCTGGCCAGGCAATTCTCCCTCTTACTCCCGACGTCGTCTCCACGTCCCTGACGTAGTCTTTACGTCCCTGACGTAAGGTTCCCACTTCCACGAGGGTTAGTCTCCGGAGTCTCCCTCACAAACAAAGACACAAACACACACCAACAAAAACACACACACACACACACACACACACACACACACACTCTCTCTCTCTTGCTCACAAACAAACAAAGACACACACTGGGACCAAACCAGCAATTCTTCAGTTTTATTCCCCAAGTCTGTCTTTTCGAATGATGCTGTCTTCTCTGGTTGGCTCAAAGTTGCTGGAGTGATCGATGTCATCCCCTGATTGGCTCTGTTCCAAGGGCCTAGGTAGCATCACCGTTCCTTTGTCTCTCTAAGAAGCGAAACAAATTCAAACCGGTTCTGGCCAGTTCAGACCAGTGACTGAACTCCAGGTCACCTCAGTTCAAAAGGTCAGTGTCTTTGTTAGCACTTCGAATTAAACTCAATAGGTTTTTGCAGCCTCTGGCCAACAGGGCCAACCACGCCACAATCAATACAATCAAAGACAATCACCAAACAATCGGAAACTTACCCATCTGCCCAGCTGGGTCGAAGATACTTATGTCACGAGAGGGAACACTTGAAAATACCAGCCCTACACTACTTTCTAAAAGCATGGAGACTTATAATGACTGCAAAACAACAAAAAATTAAATTAAAAAAATGTGGAATGTGTAATTATTCCTATTTTAATATTTTTTGATCATTAAAAAAAGTATCAAAAAATAATTTTTAAAAAAACTTTTAATTTCTGTATGTTTCAGTACATTATAAATCATTTCCTTGCCATTTTATAAGGTATGTTATTATGTTAAATTTTTATTTAGACTAACATAGGGAATGTCACTCTCTTCCGCAAACGGCAATTGATACTAGCTCAATTGCTAAATTTAAATCTGAGATAGATAGCTTTTTGGCAACCAAAGGTATTAAGGGATATGGGTCAAAGGCAGGTATATGGAGTTAGATCACAGATCAGCCATGATCTTATCAAATGGCGGAGCAGGCACGAGGGGCTGAATGGCCTACTCCTGTTCCTATGTTCCTATAAATGAATATTACTTGCCCGCTTGTGGGCGGGGCTTCCATTCTCACAGTCTTTGCATGCGCACATGGCCTGCGCTGATCTCGGAGTGCACCAATGGAGAAGATTTCAAAATTAAGCAAATGGACGTCATGGCCGACGCAGTATGTTCATATTTTTTATCCACAGGATGTGCTGAGAGCCTTGCCATGCCAACTGGAGCAAGTTCCGGCCCAATATATATCGTACGTCTAATTAAAGAATTTTTTACAATGGTAATCACAATTAGACTACCGTGCTTCTCATCAATGGAATCAGTGTGCCACATATTGTCAGTAATAAAAAGCACATGGAAGCATTAAAAATAATTGGCTTAATTTACCTATGAAGCAACAGTTTCATGAGCCATCACACCTGCGAGCATTTATTCATTCAGTATAGCAATTAGACATCCTTGTTAAATTTCAGCAGCAGCAATGGTTTGACATTTTCTTATGTTTAAATTTATCTAATTTAGAGTGTCTGTAACAAAGTTGAGATGCTTTCCTCACCTCACAGAAGTGGGGTGGTTTGGGTAGGAGGGAAGACAGGAAGGCAAGTCAATACAACTTGCTTTTGGGCATCTTCTATTGCTTGGCTCAAAAGTAAAATTGGCAGAGGCAAGAAAGGCAGGAAGAAATAAGAGAAAAACAAAGAGAAACAGAAAGTTTTATGGGAGAGAAGCAAAAGGAGTTAATGGGAATGAAACGAAAAGAGATGAGAAAAGGCATGAACCAATCACCAAGTGGTCAGGCTGTAGGGCTGGAAATTTCTGCTTCACTGCTCTTGACACACTTGGAGAGCAGATGTTGAGGAATTCTATTTAAAGGATAAAAAATCATAGGTTGGGGATGTGCAATTTCATAATATGTATTCTTGGTGTTGGCTAGGAATCCTCACTTTGTTATGCACATGATGCAACTGTATTTCTGGTCAAGCAATCATTATTCCGCCTGTTGATGCCATTTAACAAATGGAGGCTAGGGCTCTATCCCTGAGAGGGAGCATTTTAACAATCAATTCCAACCAGCTAGAAATCCATAATCTCTTCCTTTCAGCTCTCCCATAATCTTCTCCAGGATCTCCTCTGCACATTGCATGCCAGATATAGAGGCCAAAACTGGACATAATACTCCAAGTCAGATCAGCCATGATCTCATTGAATGGCGGAACAGGCTTGAGGGGCTGAATGGCCTACTCCTGTTCCTATGTAAGTACAGTTATACCAAAGCCTTGTACAGCCTAAGTGTAGTTCTGTTAGTTTTATATTGTATTATTCTGTTCCAACAACAACAACTTGCATTTATATAGTGCCTTTAACAAAGTAAAATGTCCCAGGGCGCTTCACAGGAGTGTTATCAAACAACATTTAACACTGAGCCACATAAGGAGATAGTAGGACAGGTGAAGAGGTAGGTTTTAAGGAGCGTCTTAAAAGAGGAGAGAGAGGTAGAGAGGCGGAGAGGTTTAGGGAGGAAATTCCAGAGCTTAGGGCCTAGGCAGCTGTAGGCACGGCCGCCAATGGTGGAGCGATTAAAATCGGGAATGCACAAGAGGCCAGAATTAGAGGAGCGCAGAGATCTTGGAGGATTGTAGGGCTGGAGGAGGTTACAGAGGTAGGGAGGGGCGAGACCATGGAGGGATTTGAAAACATGGATGAGAATTTTAAAATCGAGGCGTTCCCGGACCGGGAGCCAATGTAGGCCAGCGAGCACAGCAGTCATTGGTGAACGGGACTTGGTACGAGTTAGGATACAGGCAGCAGAGTTTTGAATGAGCTCAAGTTTATGGAGGGTGGAAGATGGGAGGCCAGCCAGGAGAGCAATGGAATAGTTGAGTCTTGAGGTATGGATAAGGGTTTCAGCAGCAGATGAGCTGAGGCAGGGGCGGAGAACGGTGATGATACGCAGGTGGAAGTAGGCAGTCTTGATGATGGAGCAGATATGTGGTTGGAAGTTCATCTCAGGGTGAAATAGGATGCTGAGGTTGCTTATGGTCTTGTTCAGCTTCAGACAGTGGCCGGGGAAAGGGATGGAGTCGATGGCTAGAGAACGGAGTTTGTGGTGGGGACCAAAGACAGTGGCTTCGCTCTTCCCAATATTTAGTTGGAGAAAATTTTTGCTCACCCAATACTGGATGTCGGACAAGCAGTGTGACAAATGAGAGACTGTGGAGGAGTCAAAAGAGGTGGTGGTGAGTTAAAGCTGGGTGCCATCGGCATACATGTGGAACCTGACGTTGTGTTTTCGGATGATGTTGCCAAGGGGTCGCAGGTAGATGAGAAATAGGACAATACAACCTAAAACCTTATTTGCCTTCCCAATGGTCTTGTCACATTGCTTGTGGATCTTTAATGATTTATCAACTATGATTTATGGCACTTAAAAAACATTATTGGGTATATCAGCCTAGTGATTATGGTACCGGGCTAGAAACCCATAACTCATGAGTTCAAATCCCACCAGTTGTGAAATTGAATTTAATAAATCTAGTAATCTGTGGGCTAGTGACAGAAAAATAATCATGAAAGCTGTTGATTGTTGTAAAAACCCAACTGGTTCACCAATGCCCTTCAGGGAAGAGAACCTGCCACCCATGCCAGTCTGGTCACAATATGTGATTGACTCTTAATGCCCTCTTAAGTGGTCTCACAAGCTAGTCAGTTGTAAAACAACTGCTACAGAATAGAATCATAAGAGAAATGTCAGACAGATCTATCAGCAACAATCCAAGCATTGGATTAGGATAAGACTCAGGCAATCCCAGCTAAGGTCCTTCTCACCAACATCTGGGGGCTAGTGCTCAAGTTGGGAGAGCTATTCCACAGACTAGTCAAGCAACAGACTGACACATATATTGTACTCACAATCATATGTAACAGGCAACACCCCAGACTCCTCCATCACCATCCCTAGGTATGTTCTGTCCCAACAGAAGGATAGATACACCAAAAGTGGGGGGCACAGTAGTATATGGTCAGGTGTGTATGGCCCTGGGACTCCTTAACATTAATTCCAGTCCCCATGAAGTATCTTGACTTCAGGACAAACATGGGCAAGGAAACCTCCAGCTGATTAACACTTCCTGGACTCTATGCTTCAACTGATGTACTCCTCCATGTTGAACTTAAAAAGAGCGGGAAAGCAGAGCAGTTTAAAAAGAGCGCGGTGGCAGCAAAACCTGGCACAACAAACTTGGCTGCAAATAGTGACACCACTATTCCCAGCCAGAATGGAGATGGTCAGGTATTTTCCGTGTCAATCACATCTGGAGATTGTACTGCTGTAAGTTACTGGGATTGATTTTACGCACATAATTTGTATTATGTAACTATTCTCCACTCACTGCATTTTACTGGAGAAATAATCAATTTCTATTATGTAGCTATTCTCTACTCACTGGATTTTTCAGGTGAAAAATCCCTGCTTTTATCGGGAGACAGTGATGTAGTTTCGGTCATGAGTTCTGTTTGCTGTAGTTTGTAGAGACTCTTTTCAAATAGACTCGGTTTGCTGAATAAGTAGACTGTTTGCTGTAGTGCGCTGTTTAAATGGACTCTGAATGCTGGTTGCTGAGTAAATAGACTTTGTTTGCTGTAAAATAGACTTTTTGCTGTAAGTCCTGCCATAAGTCTCACCCCGCCTCCAACTCACTGACTGACTCAGTGGTTTCAATAGACACTTTGAACAAATTCAAGGAAAAATCTAAAAAAGTGATGTCATAGACAGAACAGAAGGAGGATGGTGGAGCTGGAGGAAATCAAGCTAAGTGTTTGATTTAAACTTCATCAAATTTGATCAACTTTAAATAAATAATCAGAGTAACTAGTTACTAATTAATTTGAAATCAAGCTAAATCCATCTACTGAATATAATCTGGACTTCAAGTGATTCTATTAGTTCTAGAAATAAACTACTGATAACAAATCGACAAATAAAGATTAGATGTTACAATGGAAGGAGGGCGAGGGGTGGTGGATGGATGAATGAAATGGGCCGAATGGTCTTCCTCATCCATAATAAGCTTGTGATCTTGTGATCTAGATATTTAATAATTTCATCTTTAATTGAAGATCCCCAAATTTTCCATACCACAGATATTAAAGTAATTGGCCTGCAATTACATAAATTAGCTTTGTCTCCCTTTTTGAAAATGTATATTACATTGTGTAGCTAGTCCTCAAGTACACATACACTCTCAATAGAACCCTGAAATATAAGTTCCAGCACCTCTGCTATTTTGTCTCTGACTTCCCTCAGAACGCCATCAGGTCCCAGCACTTTGTTCTCTTTTGGCTTAACTAAACTTCTCTAAGTTCAATGATCTCACCAGAATTGTCAAGGTATGAATGTTACTGCTCACCTCAACTACTCTCTCCTCACACCTGCACCACCTGCAGCCTCATTACTCACAATACACCATACACCCTTCCCCCGCTTCCACACTTCACTGAATCGCCCTCTCCTCCGGCTCACACACTCTGCATTTCCTACTCTTACCACACTTGCAACCCTCACTTCTCCAGACCTCAAATTTACCACACAAGATACAAACTATTAACCATGACAGACACATTCTCTGAACACCTCACAAGGATGTCACTGTCACACTTCTTCCTTGCAGGAGAAGGTCAAGTACAACTTGCAATAAGAGGCTGCGACTGGAGGAGGCTGAGCCTGACTGCATATCCTCTCCCCTGTGGAAGCAAACGTACTGGCCGTTACGGGCAGGGGGAGAGTCATGGCTGTCGCAAGTGGAAGCACCAGAGGAGATATTGTGCAGGGTTTCTTCACACCTTTTTCCCTTCTTACACACTCTGCATGACAAACTGCAGATGCTTTCACCAGCCAATTCTCTCTCCGCTCTCCCTTCACACTAAAAGCTAACCCTTGTCCCCCTCTTTCATTTCAGGTGATGAAAATGTGGATGCTCTTGTGCCACTTCAGGAAGAGGAGGCCAGCCTTCCTGACGATGCAGTGTTACTTGATCTGACCCTAGCAAACACCAGCTCCGAGATTGGTGCCATGCGTAGTTTAGAGGGTAGGTTAGAGGACGGTCTTCATGTGGAGAATCACTGGTCATAAGTCTGCAGGAGCCAGGGCAGGGGGATAGGACGCCACAGGTGCCAGCATGAGATCACACACTAGCTCTGTTTCAGACTTCAGATGCTGATTTCAATGGCCCAGACTATCAAAGAAGGCCACTCAGTCAGCTGGACCAGACTGGCCTGGCCTACGCTGAGATGCTGTTTGCAGCTTGGGCCTCAAGGCCCAGAGCTGCTCGAGGTTGCCCACCAAGGCTGTCTGAAGTGTCCTCTTTGATAGACCAGCTGCCTCCCACTTCCCAAGCTGTAGCCTCTGGGGATATGTTTTGTAGGATAGGTAAACAAGCACAGAAGACAGGCACTAAGGGGATACAAAAGGTTGATTTTTAGTTATCCCTGTTAAATAAATACAGATGGAATTGAGTTGTTGACTATTTTTTTTGTTCTGGATTTGGTGTTGGTGTTAATATTGATAGTGAAGTGAGGGCAAAAACCCATAAGGCTGGACTGAAGGAAGACATTTGGATGATGTTAGTAATGATGGTGGTGATGAGGATTGTGAGACAGTTGGTGTATTGGGGATGGGAGCGCTGGTTCACGCAATTAGGGGCGCTGGTGGTGGATGCTGTTCCTTTTTTAAAATTTGTTCATGGGATGTGGGCGTCACTGGCAAGGCCAGCATTTATTGCTCTTCTTCCTCTTCGTGCTGCCTTTCCACCTCTCCCTGCATTTCTTGCTGACCAGGTGGTGGTAAAGGCTGGTCCCTCAATTATGGCAAAGTTATGCAGCATGCAGCAGATGACCACAAATCTGAATAACCGCTCAATGCTGTACTGTAAAGCTCCTCCCGAATGGTCCAGGCAACGGAAGCATTGCTTGAGCATGCTGACTGTTTGCTCAGTGACCTTTCTGGTGGCAGCATGGCTCTTGTTGTAGGCTAGCTCTGTAGCTGTGCCTGGATTCTTGACAAGAGTAATGAGCCAAGTCTGAAGGGTATAGCCTTTGTCGTCCAGCCAGCCTGTGGCCTGCCGGCCTGGTTGGAAGAAAGGCGGCACAGAGAACTGGCGCAGGTAGAAAGAATCATGAGTGCTGCCGGGAAATTGGCCACAGATCTGCATGATAGAATCATAGATAGTTATGGCACAGAAGAAGGCCATTCAGCCCATTGTGTTGAAAAAGAGCTATCCAGCTTAATCCCACTTTTCAGCACTTGGTCCATAGCCCTGTAGGTTACAGCACTTCAAGTGCACATCCATGTACTTCTTAAATGAGTTGAGGGTTTCTGCCTCTACCACCCTTTCAGGCAGTGAGTTCCAGACTCCCACCACCCTCTGGGTGAAAAGATTTCTCCTCAGTTCCCCTCTAATCCTTCTACCAATTACTTTAAATCTATGCTCCCTGGTCACTGACCTCTCTGCTAAGGGAAATAGGTCCTGCCTATCCACTCTATCGAGGCCCCTCATAATTTTATACACCTCAATTAAATCACCCCTCAGCCGCCTCTGTTCCAATGAAAACAACCCCAGCCTATCCAATCTTTTCTCATAGCTAAAATTCTCCAGTCCTGGCAACATCCTTGAAAATCTCCTCTGTACCCTCTCTAGTGCAATCATATCCTTCCTGATGCTCTGCCTATGGTCGCAAACAAGCTGGATGTTGAGGGAGTGGAATTCATTTCTATTCAACAAGATGCCAGGCAGGTGATGGGGAGCATTCAAGGCAATGTGGATGAAGTCTATGGCACCTTGCACCCTGGAGAAGTCTACATCCCGGGCTAAGCCGAGTGCTCCCTCGTCCTTCTTTGCTCTGCCCATTGTGAGAGAGATGTCGCTTTTCCTCCTGGCATAGATAGTCTTGGTGACCTCCCTGATACAATGGTGATCAACAAATTGATGTCATCTGTTGCAGCCTGGAAGGAGCCAGTTGCATAAAAATTAAGGACTACCGTGACCTTGACAGCTGCAGGCTGTGCAGCACATGCCCTGGTTTGGGGCTCTAGCTGTGGCTGCAGCAGGTGACATAGCTCAGTGATAGCCTCCTTGGTAAAGCACAGGTGCCTCGGTGAAATTGAGGTATGAGAAGTGCTCCTTGAAGACCTGCTGTGAGTATGGCCTCCTGTGCAGTGTCCTCCTCCTCACTCTTCTCCCAGTTGCCTGTGTTCTCTCCTGTCTTCTTGGCTGCTACCTCTCCTCCTCCAGCCCCAAAGGCCGACCAGCAAGGACTGCAGTAAAATGGTTTTGAAGGCTGCCAAAAGTCCACTGCCAGCAAAAACTTTTTAACGGAAGACAGAAATCAGTTGTAGAAGTAAGAAAATAGGCCAAAAAAATGCCTGGAAGTTAACCAGCAGCCTAAAAAAACGAACCAGCAACTAACCTATATGGAGTGGATGAGCTCTTTAAAAAATCATGCTGCAGAAGAGTTCTTGTTGCCTGTTAGCATTACGAGTTGCTGAACGAATTTATCATGTGATGAGTCAGGCACTGGGGCAGAACAAATTCACAAAAGCGAATTTATTTACTTAAATATTTTAATAAGCATCCCTGGATACCTATGGATCAGCCCAATCCAATATGGCGCAGAAAGAGTGTGCGCCGCTGCATGCCTCACGCCACACGCCATATTGGATGCTAAGGCGCCCATTTTACGCCTGTAAAACGGGTGAGGTGCCAATGAATATCTGGGCCATAGGCTCTTGATGATAGCAGGGTTTCAACACAATTTCATACGTTGATTAGCTTAGTCAGAGGATTTTAACCTGTTGTTTAGAAATCATGTGCACTTGTCCCAATAAAAGAGCATTCAACTTCCGTACTTAGTATTCATTGATTGCTGTTGACATCAAACATCTTAAAAGTTGCATTAAGAATGTTGATTACTGGCCACGAACATTCCACAGGGTGGCGCTGTGAAAGAATTACAATCATGGAAATTAATAGCCCTCATACTAACAATCATTTCTTGGGGTTTGTCTAAAACTTATTAGAATTCTATTGAGTTAAACTTCTAATAATACTAACAAAGACCAAAAAAGATAATGACAAGTTATATGGGGAGGAAGAAAGTTATATATTTCAGTCCCATTATAAACAAACTGCATAGTTGCAGTATTATTGTTTTGGCACTCAGAAAACGTTGGAGAATTACATTTCCTGGCTCATCCACAGCAATCCAAATGTGAAATAAAACAGTAAATTTTATCCCACATTGCACAGATAAGTTCACTATGCCCCTCACTGTCTGGTAGTCTTTCCCCAAACCACTTTGCCTTGCTATCTGTCTTCCTGCCCTCAATAGCCTCTTAAAACCCATCTCTTTGAATGTGCCTTTGCTCACTTACCCTCTCCCTCCATTCTTTTTTCTGCTTGGTGTCCATCCCTCCCATTTTAAAGCACTTTGAAACATACAGGGTTATTTTAACTTAACCTGCCTGATCAAAAACTGACAGTCAATGCAAAATAAAATTGGGCGGGGTGTAAAACGGGCAGCCGATCCGATCCTGTCAGTTTCCCACCAGGTGGGTTGGGTTAAAATTACCCCCATTATTGGAGCGAACCTTTCGCTTAGTAGGAGCATTCCCGCCTCTGAGTCAGAAGGTGCAGGGTTTGAACCCCACTCCAGACTGTCCCGGCGAGTAGAGACCAGAGCTCTGGTTCTGAATTCTGGGTTGACATCCAGCGGGATACTCGTGTCTAGTGGCCGTGGGTGGCATCCCCTCTTTCATTGTATGGGTTGTGCAAGCCCATAAAACCCTCCCATCATATAGGTCTAATCACCCTATCAGCTGGTATTGAGATGGTTACGGCCAAGGAAGGAGTGTTCATGTCATGACCTGATAGACTTAATCAGCCTGTGAATCCTTCCATTACGTCACGCTGTTCTCCAAGAGAAGAGTGTGAAGATACAAAATCCTCCCACTATTTTACACAATGAGTGCTATATAAATGCCAGTTGTTGTTGATATTTTCTTACCTTTTTAAGTTGGCTTTGGTCTGTCTAGTTAACAATAGTTCTGACGAAAGGTCATCAGCCTGAAATGTTAACTCTGTTTCATTCTCCACAGATGCTGCCTGACCTGCTGAGTATTTCCAGCATTTTCTGTTTTTAATTAACAAGTTAATTTTTAATATTCAATACCTAAAAATCTGTCCAACAAACCTGAGAATTTTCTCTTTTTGAAATTGAGTTTAGTCTGATTTTTTAAAAACGTAACCTTCATAAATCTAGCTTGTTAATAACTTCATATGATTCAACCTGTTTTAACCTTTTAGATCTTACAGTTCCCATTAACAAACATCTTGTAAAATACTACTGGTGTTTTGTCAAATACTAATTTGTACTAATATAATCTTATCACTCTTTTAATGTCAGTGTAATCCAGAAGGGAAATGGAATATTGGCCTTTATTTCAGGGGGATGGAGTATAAAAGCAGGAAAGTCATGCTACAACTGTACAGGGTGCTGGTGAGACCACACCTGGAGTACTGCGTACAGTTTTGGTGCCCTTATTTAAGGAAGGACATACTTGTATTGGAGGCAGTTCAGAGAAGGTTCACTAGGTTGATTCCGGGTATGGAAGGGTTGTCTTATGAGAAAAGATTGAACAGGTTGGGTCTATACTCATTGGAGTTTAGAAGAATGAGAGGAGGTCTTATTGAAACATACAAGATTCTGAGGGGACTCGATAGGGAAGATGCTGAGAGGATGTTACCCCTCATGGGGGAATCTAAAACTCGGGGGCATAGTCTCAGAATAAGGGGTCGCCCGTTTAAGACGGAAATGAGGAGGAATTTCTTCTCCCAGAGGGTCGTGAATCTTGGAATTCTTTACCCCAAAAAGCTGTGGAGGCTGAGTCATTGAATACATTCAAGGCTGAGTTAGACAAATTTTTGATCAGTAAGGGAATCAAAGGATATGGGGAAAGGGTGGGAAAGTGGAGTTGAGGCAAAAATCAGATCAGCCATGATCTCATTAAATGGCGGAGCAGGCTGGAGGAGCTGAATGGCCTACTCCTGCTCTTATCTCTTAGGGTCTTATGGTATTATATGAATTTCAAAATGGGAATACTGACCAGCATTGTTTGAGCCCTAGAACTAATTTATAGTATTTTAGTCTCATCCCTTTTTTTTTCAGATATTAGTATTTTAATTATAGTCTTGTGAGAAATTTGGTTCTAACTTTTGTCTTTCTTGATGGGAATACAATAATTTACATCAATGGTTATTTTTGCCCTCATTTCCACTGACAAAAACAACACTGAGGTGTACAGCTAAAAATTGGCTTGGTGAAATGTAGTTATTATGTGGTTGTCTGATTAAAAGTCAAGATGCCATTTAAAATAGCACCATACACATTTTAACAGAGTGCAGAAATGGTCATACAATTGAAGAACAACATTTTATTTTTTGGTTGCTTTGTAACTGAGAACTAGCCAGGGAATAATGATAGATGGGCGGGGGCTGTCATAATTATGGGGTACCAAAAGAAACTCATGGAGTTGATGATGGCCTTACTTTCCATGTTTCCAGGATTTTATAAACAGAAAGTTTTTGAAAAAATTATATCTCCACCCTTTGATTTTTTTTGTCTTGATCTGTGCTATTCATCACCACAGAAGGGCGTATTGCTCTGCACTACAGTCTTTTTGCAAATCCCAGACTGGCCAGTAGGAAACATCAAAAGCCCAATGAGCGAAGGCTTGTCATCATTTTCTCAAACTCTCCCAATTGAAATTTGCTACCACTTACCATCATTCTGTCACTGAATCCTCGACAAAACCTTATTAGGGAACATCATACAGGTGGAGGGTCTGAAACAACAGAGTTGGGTCCATATCAGACACACAAAATAGATGCTGTTTCTCCCCACCCCCCCCAGCTTGCTGGAGGAGGATATAGGTTTGTTTCATCAGGCTATCAACAATGTCTGTGCCAGTGTACAGTCTGGTAACTGGCAGATGTACACTAAGTTGGCCATATTGCATGATATTGTGCAATAAGGTCAGGCACAGTTGGTGCTGTAGGATAGCAAGAGAGCCAAACTGCTCACCACATTAGTATCAAACCAAAAGCCCTGCTCTACTCTTATTATTCAAAGTGTTCTGCAGTTCTCTAGAGGTCTTTCTGTAAGGGCTCTGGGGTCAGCATTCAATTCTCCTTGGTTGAGGTTGTCCTGAGTCAGAGAAGCACTCTGGAGGATGAAGGATCCTGCCAGTGCTTGATTCTCTGGAAGCTCTGTATGCAGTACTTTGTAACTCAAAGCACAGGAAAAACTGCTAATATTTCATAAGAACATAAGAACATAAGAAATAGGAGCAGGAGTAAGCCATAGGGCCCCTCGAGCTTGCTCCATCATTCAATAAGCTCATGACTGATCGTCTACCTCAACTCCACTTTCCCACCCTATTCCCATATCCCTTGATTCGCTTAGTGTCCAAAAATCCATCGATCTCAGTTTTGAATATACTCAACAATTGAGTAACCACAGCCCTCCAGGGTAGAGAATTCCAAAGATTCATAACCCTCTGAGTGAAGTAATGTTTCCTCATCTCAGTCCTAAATGGCCGACCCCTTTTCCTGAGACTATGACCTCTAGTTGTAGACTCTTCAGCCAGGGGAAACAGCCCCTCAGCATCTAGCCTGCCAAGTCCACTAAGAATTTTATGTTTTAATGAGATCACTCCTCATCCTTCTAAACTCCAGAGGATATAAACCCATTCTACTCAATTTCTCCTCACAGGACAACTCTCTTATCCCAGCAAAGGCTAGGGGCCCCGACAACATCCCAGCTGTAGTGCTGAAGTCTTGTGCTCCAGAACTAGCCACGCCTCTAGCCAAACTGTACCAGTACAGCTACAACACTGGCATCTACCCGACAATGTGGAAAATTGCCCAGGTATGTCCTGTCCACAAAAAACAGGACAAATCCAATCCAGCCAATTACCGCCCCATCAGTCTACTCTCAATCATCAGCAAAGTGATGGAAGGTGTCGTCAACAGTGCTATCAAGCGGCACTTACTCACCAATAACCTGCTCACCGATGCTCAGTTTAGGTTCCGCCAGCACCACTCGGCTCCAGACCTCATTACAGCCTTCGTCCAAACATGGACAAAAGAGCTGAATTCCAGAGGTGAGGTGAAAGTGACTACCCTTGACATCAAGGCAGCATTTGACCAAGTGTGGCACCAAGGAGCCCTAGTAAAATTGAAGTCAATGGGAATCAGGGGGAAAACTCTCCAGTGGCTGGAGTCATACCTAGCACAAAGGAAGATGGTAGTGGTTGTTGGAGGCCAATCATCTCAGCCCCAGGACATTGCTGCAGGAGTTCCTCAGGGCAGTGTCCTAGGCCCTACCATCTACAGCTGCTTCATCAATTACCTTCCCTCCATCATAAGGTCAGAAATGGGGATGTTCGCTGATGATTGCACAGTGTTCAGTTCCATTCGCAACCCCTCAAATAATGAAGCAGTCCGAGCCCGCATGCAGCAAGACCTGGACAATATCCAGGCTTGGGCTCATAATTGGCAAGTAACATTCGTGCCAGACAAGTGTGAGGCAATGACCATCTCCAACAAGAGAGAGTCTAACCACCTCCACTTGGCATTCAATGGCACTACCATCGCTGAATCCCCCACCATCAACATCCTGGGGGCCACCATTGACCAGAAACTTAACTGGACCAGCCATATAAATACTGTGGCTACAAGAGCAGGTCAGAGGCTGGGTATTCTGCAGCGAGTGACTTACCTCCTGACTCCCCAAAGCCTGTCAACCATCTACAAGGCACAAGTCAGGAGTGTGATGGAATACTCTCCACTTGTTTGGATGAGTGCAGCGCCAACAACACTCAAGAAGCTCGACACCATCCAAGACAAAGCAGCCCGCTTGATTGGCACCCCATCCAGCACCCTAAACATTCACTCCCTTCACCACCGGCGCACAGTGGCTGCAGTGTGGACCATCCACTGGATGCATTGCAGCAACTCGCCAAGGCTTCTTCGACAGCACCTCCCAAACCCGTGACCCCTACCACCTATAAGGACAAGAGCAGCAGGCACATGGGAACAACACCACCTGCACGTTCCCCTCCAAGTCACACACCATCCCGACTTGGAAATATATCGCCGTTCCTTCATCATCGCTGGGTCAAAATCCTGGATCTCCCTTCCTAACAGCACTGTGGGAGAACCTTCATCACACAGACTGCAGCGGTTCAAGAAGGCGGCTCACCACCACCTTCTCAAGGGCAATTAGGGATGGGCAATAAATGCCAGCCTCGCCAGCGACGCCCACATCCCATGAACGAATGAAAAAAAATCAATCTAGTGAACCTTTGTTGCACTGTTTCTAAGGCAAATATATCCTTAGGTAAGGAGACCAATACTGTACACAGTACTTCAGGTGTGGTCTCACCAAAGCCCTATATAATTGCAGCAAGACCTCCTTTCTCTTATACTCCAACCCCTTGTGATAAAGGCTAACATGCCATTTGCTTTCCTAATTGCTTGCTACACCTACATGTTAACTTTCTGTGATTCGTGTACAAGGACACCCAAATCCTTCTGAATACCAACATTTACTAATCTCTCACCAACTAAAAAATATTCGGATTTTCTATTCTTCCTACCAAAGTGGATAATTTCACATTTCTCCACATTATACTCCATCTGCCACATCAGTGAATATCATGATAAAATGTTCTACTTTGATGCAGTTGTTATTAGGCCAGATTTTTCTGTGAAAATAACGGCGACGCTAACAGGACTCACCGTTATTTCTGTGCAAATGGTAGAGCAACTTCTGCCTACCACACATGCGCAGATAAACGCGGAAATCCGGAAGTTGCTGTACCAGATGCGATCCTCCTCCGTAAGCTTCGCGGGAAGGAGATCTCGCCGACTGGCTCCTCATTAAAATGAATGGAACAGCATGAAGTTCCTGCACTGACTTGATGTATACAAACTAATCTCACCCAAAAAAAGGTGCATCCAGTCACTTCAAGTCTAAGCACCCTTTTAACAGCACGGTAAGTCTTAAAGATTGCCAAACAACCTCTCTGGCACTGAAAATTAACTTTTACAAGTGTGGAGTTTCATTCCTTCACACTATAATTGTTGTTGGACATTTAAAAAAAATTACATTTTAAAACATTTTTTTACTTTTTCTTTCTGTCTCTTTTATCTCTGTCTCTGAATTCAATATTTCTTATCCTCTCTTTATTTCGCTTACTGTCCCTGATTTGACATTGAATTCACTTTTCTAACTTACACTTCCTGGTTCTGACTGCGCTGTTATTAACGATGCTTCAAACTGATTGGTTAAGGAGAGACACAGCTACTTGCCCTGTTCACACAGGTCCCAGAAGCCCGGGAGAGGGGGCCGCGCTGAATGGATCTGTAGTTTACAGGAACTTGCTGTGCAAAAGCTCAAAAATCTATGGGCAATTGCAAGTCTAAAGAACAGCTAGTGCTGTTTGTTCGCCATCACAGCAACGTCTGGCCCATTATGTACGAGTAAAGTTTAAATACTTTTTTATATTACAAATTCTGCCATGCATTTTAAAAATTGAAATTGAAGATAATGACTTTAGTCTGTCAAAGATAATAAAACCTGGTTCAAGTTTAACTTATAATGCTGGTGGCATGAGGGTTTTAAAGAACTGGAAAAATAGCAGACATGTTAATTGGATTCTATCACCTAATAACTGGCTAAATTGGTGTTTTTAGTTTGGAGTGCTAACATTTACTTTATTAAACCCATATTGCAAAATGGCACTGGGCCATTGTCCACCCAATGGTAATTGGGCAGTAGAATTACTGACAGCCTGAACCAAGGCACTTTATATTGTGCTTTTTTTCTTTTCTATTTTTCTCCCCTCCTCTCCTGAAGTGGTGATTTGCTGGGATATGGTGCTGGCAGTATTTCTAATACTTTACCAGAACAGTTTTCATGTGAAAGCCAACTCAGTGAGTTTTGCAGGATAATTGCCCATAGGGGCATGAGAACCAAAGCCTGATCCCGTCCTCACCTTCTGTCCATATACATGTGCCTTGCAACAGGGGTCACCGGTTAGTGATCTGGAGAAAGAACTCTGGTTGTTTTTTTTTGTTTTCCCCTCCCGGTGTGACCCCAAGAAAAGATGATTTTAATGCTACTGTTCTATTTTCCCTCTCCAATACTCCAAAAATTGACATCAAGTAGTTGAAATTTCTCTGTGCATTATTTTTTTGCATATTGGTTAATCTGTTTGTGTCAAATTTCTGTATGCACTATTTTTGATGGTGGTGTTACTTGTTTTAACATAAATGGGTTAACGACTTAGAAATATAGAAATGGGAGTAGGCCGTTCAGCTCCTTGAGCCTGTTTCGCCATTCAATTACATCAAGGCTGATCTGTATCTTCACTACATCTCCCCGCCTTGCTCCCGTAACCCTTAATACCCTTGCCCATCAAATATCTATCAATCCCAGTTTTGAAATGTTTTATTGACCCAGCTTCAACAGCTTTTTGGAGAAGAGAGTACACATTTCCACAACCCTTTGTGTGACTAAGTGCTTCCAGACATCACTGTTGAACTGCCTAGCTCTAATTTTAAGGTTATGCCCCCTTGTTCTAGGCTACCCCACCAGAAGAATAGTTTCTCTCTATCTACCCTATCAAATCCTTTAACCATCTTAAACACCTCAATTAGATCACCCTTTAATCTTCTATACTTAAAGGAATACAAGCCTAGTCTTTGCAACCTGTCCTCATAATTTAACCCTTTTAGTCCCAGTATCATTCTGATGAATCTGTGCTGCACCCCTTCAAGACCAATATATCCTTATTGAGATGCGGTGCCCAGAACTGAGAACAGTTCAGACTGCATTAAATTGGAACATATAGTGTGATTTAAAAGTATCCCACAGAGGAAATTCAACCTTCCAATATTTCTCTTTCTATGTGTATGCCATTTGTTTTAAAAATATAAGATTTAAGGGAAAAATATTTCAGCCAAAAATTCACATCTGGGACATAAATTAGGGAAACCAGCTCTGCATTTCTGCAGGTCATTTGTTTTGTAAAGATCAGCAATTTAGATACACTGATGCAGTTATATTGCTCAAACTGGTACCTGTACAGTGTGGATGCTTGGCCAGAAGACTTGAGTTGTACCGCTGACTGCATCTCACATTGACTTCAATGACAGTGGATCGCTAGGACACTTTTAAATCTTGACTTCCTACCAGGCTGGAGTTATACTATATTCTATGTGAAATGCAAGCAGTGTGATGGTACTTACCAGAAGTACTTACATGGTTTAAGTGTGCTCAGGAGTCAGATCGCTGACCAGAAGCCCAAGTTATACTGTCACTTTTGTGTTGAGTAGACCCACTTCAGATCAACACAAAATTGACAGTATAACTTACAGACTATGAGATCATTTAATGTTAAGAGGAAGTTTTGATCAATAGCTTCTAATGAGTTAAAGATGCATAAGAGGGTCAATCTAGGGATTATCTAAGTTCTGCTGGAAAGATAGACTAACTGGTATTTCCAAATCTGCCAGATAGCTAGGACTTCAAGGGTTAAGTTATGAGGAGAGATTACACAAATTGGGGTTGTATTCTCTAGAGTTTTGAAGGTTAAGGGGTGATCTGATCGAAGTTTATAAGATATTAAGGGGAACAGATAGGGTGGATAGAGAGAAACTATTTCCGCTGGTTGGGGATTTTAGGAGTAGGGGGCACAGTCTAAAAATTAGAGCCAGACCTTTCAGGAGCGAGATTAGAAAACATTTCTACACACAAAGGGTTGTAGAAGTTTGGAACTCTCTTCCACAAATGGCAATTGATACTAGCTCAATTGCTAAATTTAAATCTGAGATAGATAGCTTTTTGGTAACCAAAGGTATTAAGGGATATGGGCCAAAGGCAGGTATATGGGGCTCGATTTTAGCGTCGGGTTTCCTGCGGGTTTCCAGCGGGGGGGGGCCCCGAAAATCTCGATATCCGGTCACGTGACCGGATCGCGCCGTGATCCCGACCACTTCCGGGTTCCCCGATGACGTGCGGGGCTGCGTGCGTGGCCCCCGCTGGTGCAAATCCCGCAGGCAATTAAAGCCAGCGGGGTTCCACTTGAGTGTACTTACCTTGCTTGTTGAGGTCATTTAATGAGCTGAATCAGCTGTCAAAAGAGGAAGTGTGGGATTTCACCTTCATCGCAGAGTGTTTCACACACTGGGGGAAACAGTCTCTCTCCAACCAGGCGTGTTGCAGCCAGCAGCCTGTGGCAGGTGCCAAGGTGCACTCCACGGGGGAGAGCCCTCACCCACGCAGGAGGCCACCGCATCACATAAGGCAACCCCTGCCCCCCACCACCCCCCGCCAAGCCAGAGGACAGACCGACACGAAACCGCAGCCCCAGTCCGAGGAACCACCCACAACCCCTCAGACCAACACCTGCCAGATGGGTGGTGCGTGGACACCCTCGGAGGACGAACAGCATGACCAGCCCCAGCAGCCTCGCAGTCCACGCCGTCCGCCACAGAGACGTGGAGCCCCCCAACACGGTGTTGTTGCACGCCCACCTGCACAGCAGGAGGGAGGGCTACCGCAGAGAGAGACGCATCGCAGAGGGCACTACCCTCGCCACAGGGTCCACAGACCGAGGCGCAGCTCCCCGGACCTCTCCGAGCAGCAGTGCACACGGAGGCGCAGATTCGCTCGACATGTAGTCGTGGAGATCTGCAGGCTCTTTCATGCCGAGCTGCTCCTGGCTGACCCCAGCACCATCTGCTTACCTGTCGCTGTCAAAGTCACCACTGCCCTCCACAACTTCTCCTCCGCATCCTTCCAGGGTGCAGCCGGGTACACCGCCGATGTCTCTCAGTCGTCTGCGCGGAAGAGCCCTGCAAATACACCTGCACCTACTCTGCAGTAACACGATGGGTGGCATCAGTGGTGGGTCCTCATAGTGATACCCAGGAGCGGGCATTATTGGACACAACAGACAGGATTCGCGGAGACATGGCAGTGGTGGTGCCAATATAATGTGTGATGTTTGTTGCTCTGAAATTCAATATAGGTAACACCCATGGCAAACCCTCAAACACCCTTGTGCACCTCCTTCATGCTCACGACACGTTTGCCTTACGCTGCCTACTGCACATATGTGATGCATGCCCTGTGGCTGCAGCACAGGTGGTGGCAGGTTGAGTGAGGCTGGCCGTGAGGGAGATGCACGAGAGGGTGAGTATGGGATAGAGCCATGAGATTGTATGAGGATTGGGTTGCGTGTTAGTGGCAGGATGAGTACTGGCGAGGTGAGTAGGTGGAGGTAAGATGAGGATGGGGTTTGAGTGGGTATGAAGGGTGATGTGACAGAGTAGTGTTGGCGGTGCCGAAGGAGATGTGGGGTGGGGGCAGTGTTGTGGCAGACGGAGTGTAGGGGAAAGACTTCGTGTTCTCACTGTGGCTGACCTACTGCGGTCATTGCAGCACCTCCTGCACTGTATGCAGGTGGGCGATATGTTGGTGGCGCAGGTGACCCCCTCTGCCACCTCGAGCCAGGCCTTCTTGGTGGCAGAGGCAGGCCGCTTCCTCCCACCCGCCGGGTGGAAGATCTCTGTCCTCCCCCTCCTCCGCACCCCATCTGATGATACCTGTGATGAGGCATCATTAAACTGGGAGCAGCCTTCCCCCTGGGCTGCTCCATGCTGTAATTTGTTCCATTGGTTGCAGCATCTGTCAGTGGAGGACTGCCCCTTTAACTAGAGAGCCTCCAGCTGACAGATCGTACTGCGCATGCGCAGCCCGCCCGACGCGCAGACCAGCAGCGCGGAGCCCGGAGGAGCAGGTAATTGATTCCTATTAGTGTGTTGCCTGCTACGATCGCGCCGGCAACCCACTAATTTCAATGGGCGCGGAGGCCACGCACCTGAAACCCAACCCGCAGGAAACCCGCAGGCCTGCTAAAATCAGGCCCATGGAGTTAGATCACAGATCAGCCATGATCTTATCAAATGGCGGAGCAGGCATGAGGGGCTGAATGGCCTACTCCTGTTCCTATGTTCCTATGTTCCTAAGATGGTTAGAGGTTATCACAGTTAAACTAGACAAGTGTCTTTTTTAATCAGCAGCAGATAATATTTTGATGCAGAAATTAGAGAATTTAGTTTGTGATTTAACAACTATTTAAAGAAAAAAAAAGAACCGTTGCATTTATATAGTGCCTTTCATGACCTCAGGACATCCCAAAGTGCTTTACAGCCAATGAAGTATTTTTGAAGTGTAGTCACTGCTGTAACGTAGGAAACACGGCAGCCAATTTGCGCTCAGCAAGATTCCACAAACAGCAACGTGATAATGACCAGATAATCTGTTTTAGTGATGTTCGTGTAGTGATAAATGTTGGCCAGGATACCGGGGAAAACTCCCCAGCTCTTCTTCGAAATAGTGCCATCAGATTTTTTTACATTCACCTGAGAGGGCAGACGGGGCCTCGGTTTAATGTCTCATCCAAAAGATGGCATCTTTGACAATGCAGCACTCCCTCAGTACTGCACTGGACAGTCAGCCTAGATTTTGAGATCAAAATGAAGTTACATGGTTTTTTTTTTGTTAATTGATTCCATTAAGTTTCGAAATGGAACATGAACAGAACAACAAAGTCAATAAATATTTCTGAAAATGAACTCAAGAATACTTAATATATATATTCAGATTTTTGTTCTGAAGACACTTACCTTCATTGTGCATGTTGAACTGTCGCATTATTTTATCTTTGTGTGAATGCTATGTGGGAGCTTAGCAACATTCATTTCATTTTGATGACTTGAGTTCTGTATACATTGCTGCCAATCATCAACGGCTGTGCTATTTATACTTTATATTACTGCCCAGTGCAATTATACTATATGCAGCATAAGTGCAGTAAATAATGGCCGAGGAATTACTGGAGCGGTGCATCTCATGGTGAGCTCCGTGAATTGGATTTTTTAGCTCACCTTTCAGATCGTATTGTTTTGCGCCGCAAACTGCTGGAAATGCGAGTTGATAATGGTGCAGCGACGTCAATGGGGCATCCAGGTCCTCGGGTCCAATGGTCTATCGCCTTAGACAATGAAATTTAAGAAGAGAAAAAAACAGAGCGAACAACAGAGCAGGAAATAGGGTGAACTAGAATCAAATTAAAAACAGAAAGAGAAATAAAGAGAGAGATTGAAAGATTGGATGAAGAGAGAGAGAGCAAAAAAGAGACAGAAAAGAAAAGTAAGAAAAAAATTTAAAAATGAAGAATTTAAGAAACCTCTAGGAACAATTTACTACCTGTGGGAGTGAGACTTCAGTTTCATTGTTCCCTTTCTGGGCCTTCAAGGTTGAGTGGCATGTCAGGACCATTAATCACGTCATTAGCAGGGTCATTGCAACATGAATTATCAGCCCTAAATGGCTGCGGCGAGATTAATTCATATTTACGGTGCAAATCCAGCAATTTCTTGACACTCACTGAATGTCAATGGGGAGGCTGATGGCAAGCTTCTGTTCTTGCAAGGCTAACAGCGGAGCGGCGCAAGTCGACCAGCAATTTGTGGCGATTTGGAAATCATGGCATATCTCTTCCTCACCATAAATTGCTGTTTTTTTTAAACACTAATAATGGTAGGCACTGTGAACACGCCAATATTCTTTCAGAATTTCTGGTCCTTTCTTTTCCAGCATCTTTACTCAATGCTAAGAACATTACACATTATGAATGGCTCAATAACCTATTTTAGATCTTCATTATGAGACTATTTTCTGGCCACACACTTTCATAGTTAAGGGCTTGAGTCCTTGCAGACACTTATATTCCAACTTTCTTATCTGAACATGCTGTGGGTTTCATTGGATAGGATTTACTCGTTTATGAAATCTTTGACCAGTAAATGCATGGATCTGTTTTGCTAATTAACCAGTATTGGTTCTAGAACTCATATAGGAGTTAAGACATGCTGCTATCTCAACTACCTGGAAAACAAAGGCACAGGACAAAGTGACTCAATTGAGGTGAAATAAATAAATGGGTAAAATAGGAACAATAAAAAGAGAGCTCACAATTTTCTATATATATTATAAATGTATTGTACAGTGTTTACTTAATGAAAGTATAAATCATGCATTTATTCAATTACATTACATGAAGAATCTTTTGGACATAAGTTTAAATGTCATAATGAGAAGAGAATGTGATTGAAAATTTAATCAGAACAAACCCTGGTGTAGTTAGAGGAACTAATGCTGGGGTAACTCATATCCAAATTGTTATGAGGACACTGTCTGCTAAATTAGTTTCAGAACTCGTGACCTTTGGAGTATATTATTTCTGAGCTGACAGGTCACCCTCACATACCAGCTGGCTAACCCCGTAAGCTTCAAAGTGCCTGCTTGGCTACTTGCCTAAGACCATGACAGACTGGCTGCCAGCCCAAAACTTGACAACCTGGCTCTCTGCCTACAACTTTGGCTGACAAGCTTACTGCAAGGCCCTGATGGATGTTTTCTGGCACCTTGCAGAAGGCCCTGACTGGCTGACTATTTAAATAATATCCTGTCAGAGAAGTTTGAGTACAACTTTGAACCCTCACTGGTTGGCTTGCTGCCTAGTCTCCAGATGAGGTAGATGTTCACACCCAGTTTTCCCTTTTTGTCTGGCGTTCTTTTATGCTTTGGGTACTTCCATAGCTCTTCAGGAGTTAGAAATAATCATATGCCTATCTTATAAATATTTTATAATTATCATTAATATCCTTAATGTGCTAGTTTTATAATATTTCACCATTTACTGTCACGTATAATTTAATCTATACCTTATCTGTACTTTATGAAAGCTGTCGAAAATAAATGGCTTAATGCCTCTACTAAAATAGTGGAGAGGGGAATTTCAGATGAATGCATTAAGTGCACATTTCTAGTATCCCACAGTGTAATTTCTAGTGAGTTAGAGCTCCTCGTTTATGTATTATCTACGTTAAATGCCATATTCCAGGCCTTCACTCCATCAATGTTCTTTCTGCTGTTGTCTTTTAGTTACTGTTTCTATTCCTTATAAACATACTTGGGACATTGCAGTTCATGTGGTGCTAATAAAGTTAAAATCATTACTTAGGTACAAGCAGTATTGAGTTTTAGTTGATAACAGGAGAAGAAAAAGTCAGTCTCAGAAATAAATTCTTGCGCCCAGTCCATGTTTCGAGGTTTGGCATAATGTCAAACTGCATCAGAGATTTGCCTTGGTGCCCTAAGCCAAGTAAAGTTTGAAAATATGCATTTGACTAGGCCCCTGATAGTCCCAAAAAGTTATATTTCTTATGTTAATCTGACTGACTCGACATTTCTTCCTCCCTGCCCTCAGGGATTTTTTTTATAAAACAGGCCTTTCTCAGACCATCTTCTGATCTATTTCACTCTGCTGAACACTTCCTCACTTGGCACAGACATTTTTCATCCTGCAGCAAAAACCAAGGTGCTAATCATAAAAAAAACTATTTTACTGCCAGGATCTAAGTGATTATAATGTTCTTCTATTATGTATTCATTTTAACCACTTATATTTAGGCTTTATCTTCAAACTACTATTAATGCAGTAATTTAGCTTAATGGTCAGAGTTTAATTTACTTATTAGTTAAGTGAAATAGATTGTTGAAGCACCTGGTAAACGTTTATTATATGACTTCTAAGTAAAATGCAGGACAGGCATAATATCTATCAGCAGTGGTTCAACATAGACCACAAAATTGCATTTAGATAGTACCTTTTAATGTAGGAAAACATCCCAAGATGCTTCATAGAGGAGCAAAAATGGAAACTGAGCACAACTTGTATAATTGCAGTCCTAGAAGTAAAGGGAATTAGGGGTTACGGGGAGCGGGCAGGAAATTGGACATGAATTTAAATTTGAGGTTAGGATCAGATCAGCCATGATCTTATTGAATGGCGGAGCAGGCTCGAGGGGCCGATTGGCCTACTCCTGCTCCTATTTCTTATGTTCTTATGGTAGAGGTAACCAAAGACATGGTCAAGGCAGGTTTTGAAATGATGTTTCAAAGTATGGAGAGAGGAGGCAAGATGGGGGACTTTAGGATGGGAGTTCCAGAGAGTAGACAGCTAAAAGTTCTGCTAGAGACGATGGAATGGAAAGTGGGTAGGATGGTCAGGAGGCCAGAGTTAGAGCAACAAAGGTGCCAGATGGAATATAAAAGTGGGAAGGTCACAGTCTGGGGTGAAGCCATGGAGGGATTTGTAGATAAAGGTGACTATCTGATGTTAAATTAGTTTGGAAATTCTCAGTGCAGTTGCTGATAGCTGGTAGGTCCAAAGCTCAAAACTGGAGTAACTTAGTACTAACTTGATAGTGCATACAAATGGACCATGAGGATTATGGGAAGGAGTAATATTTACCTCAGTACAGGAGATGGTGTTCTTTTGTGGTTGGAGTTAAAGTTAAAGCTTGTTGTTCTGGATGAATCAATGGATTTTTGCTCTGCATCTGGCCACGCTTTACATGGGTGTATCCACTGCTGCTACTGGTGCCAAAAGTGAGAAAATGTTTTATCCTGCATGCTATCTCATGGGCTTGATGCCCAGAAAAAGAATACAGACCAAGTATGTGAGAGATGGAACAGGATATAAAGAACATCTTCAATGATGGGAATGGGAGGCAAAATGATTTATTACAGTGCAATAGGGCAAAATACATATTTCATACTGTATTGGTGTTTTTATGCACAAGGCTTTTTTAAATTAATAGGTGTAAGCAAGTCTAATGGATGCTGTTTTAAGCATGGAATGAGACAAATTAATTTATATCTTTCTACGCTGTAGAAATAGACATCCCAAAATACTTATAGTATATATATTGCGACTCCCCTCCCCTATGTCAAGGGTGAATGATTACGTCTTTTAATTAAAGACAATGTTAGCTGTTGGCCGTAAGTGTGTTTCTTTATGGCTAAAGACTAACATGGGCTGCCATTGGGACACAGGAACACATCAGTAATCTGTAGGCTAATGACAAGGACTACAATAATGTAAATATAGATATCTTAGTTAAGATGCGTATCAGAGGAGAGCAGGAAACAAGTTAGTTAAATTGTATGTCCTCTATTGCTCTTCTTTAAAATTTTCTTCTTTTTTTGTTAGCCAATATAATTTTTACTGGGAAGATGGAGCAGGATATAATTCTGAGATCATTTATTCATCAATATTAGATATATTTGTACGCTTAAATAACATCCTCTGTGACTGTGACCATGGTGCATTAACACCTCTTGTGCTTCTTGATCTCTCTGCAGCCTTTGACTCAGTCGACCACACCATCCTCCTCCAAAGCCTCTCTTCCATTACATAGCTTAGTGGAATTGCCCTCAATTGGTCCCCCTCACCTACCTAATTGTAGCCAAAGTATCTCCAGCAAAGGCTTTTCTTCTCAGCCCGCACCAATACCTCTGGAGTCCTCCAAGGATCTATCCTTGGCACCTTCCTTTTCCTCATCTACATGCTACTTGGTGACTTCATGCACAGACATGGGCCTCCATTTTAGCACCAGCTATCGGGTGCGTTCCTGGCGGGGGGGCTCCGAAAATCGGGGAATCCCGGAGCGGGTCGGGAGCCCGGCTCCAACCCGCCCACTTCCGGGTTCCCCACAGACGCGCCGACGTGCGCACGCAGCCTCCGCATGTGGGACTCCCGCAGGCAATTAAAGCCGGCGGGTGGGATTTTAGAAACAACTGGGACTGTTTCCCATACTGGGGGAAACACTCCCAGTTGAAATGGACGTGTTGCAGCTATCAGCCTGTGGCAGCTGCAAAGGTCCATTTGACAGGTTGGGGGGGGGGGGGGGTGGGGAGACCCGCACTCATTGCAGGAGGCCACTCTGTCACTTGGGACAAAGTTTGGCCTCCACCACCCTCCTCCTGACAATCAAATTCACAAACTTGCACACTTACCCCGGGGTCCAGAGACATGTACCTACCTTGCGGACCCCCTCAGATGTACATCTTCCGGATGGGGGCCACCGCAGCTGCAGTCATGACCTCCTCGGAGGGCGAACAGCATCACCAGCCTCGCCGGCCAAGCCGTCCACCTCTGACACGTGGAGCTCCACAACACAGTGCTGTGACATATCCACCTGCACAGCAGGAGGGAGGGCAACCGCAGGGAGAAATGTGTCGCAGGGAGCACTACCCTCGCCACAGGGTCCACAGACCGAGGCTCAGCTTCCTGGACCTCTCTGAGCAGCAGTGCACATGGAGGCTCAGAGTCACTCGACATGTAGTTGTGGACATCTGCAGCCTCCTTGATGCCGAGCTGCTCCCGGCTGTCCCGAGCACCATCTTCTTGCCTGTCGCTGTCAACGTCACCACTGCCCTCAACAACTTCTCCTCCGCATCCTTCCAGGGTGCCACCGGGGACATCGCCGACGTCTCTCAGTCGTCTGCACAAAAGAGCCCTGCAAATACACCTACACCCACTTTGCAGTGACATAATGGGTGGCATCAGGTGTGGGTCTTCATTGTGATCCTCAGGAAAGGGTATTATTGCACAAAACATCAAGATTCGCAAAGACGTGGCAGTAGTGGTGCCAATATAATATGTAATGTGAGTTGGTCAGAAATTAAATAGCAGTAAAACGATGACAAACCCTCAAACACCCTTGTGCATCCCCTTCATGCTTACGACACGTTTGCCTTACGCTTCCTACTGCACATATGTGATGCATGCCCTGAGGCTGCAGCACAGGTAGTGGCAGGTTGAGTGAGGCTGACTGTGAAAGAGATGCATGAGAGGGTGAGTATGAGATAGAGCCATGAGATTGTCTGAGGATTGGGTTGAGTGGTCGTGGCGGGATGAGTACTGGCGAGGTGAGTAAGTGCAGGTAAGATGATGATGAGCTTTGAGTGGGTGTGAGGGGTGATGTGACAGAGTAGTGTTGGCAGTGCAGAAGGAGGTGTGGGGTGGGGGCGGTGATGTGGCAGACGGAGTGTAGGGGAATGAGTAAGTGTACTCACTTTGGCTGACCTACTTAGGTCATTGCAGCGCCTCCTGCACTGTATGCAGGTGGGCGATATGTTGGTGGTGCAGGTGATCTCCTCTGTCACCTCAAGCCAGGCCTTCTTGGTGGCAGAGACAGGCCGCTTCCTCCCACCCGCCGGGGGGAAGATCTCTGTCTTCCCCCTCCTCCTCACCCCATCTAATGATACCTGGAGTGAGGCATCATTAAACCTGGGAGCAGCCTTCCCCCTGGGCTGCTCCATGCTGTAATTTTTCCGATTTGTTGCAGCATCTGTCAGTGGAGGACTGCCCCTTTAAATAGAGCTCCTCCAGCTGACAGAGCTTACTGCGCATGCGCAGTCCGCCCGACGCGCAGATCAGCAGCGGGGAACCCAGAAGACCAGGTAAGTGGATCCAATTAGGCTGCGATCGCGCAGGGGGCAGACTGATTTCACCGGCCCCCCCGCCACGAACCCACAGCCCAGGTAACATCGAGCCCATGGTTTCAGCTTCCATATATTTGCTGATCCAGCTCTACCTCTCCACTACTTCTCTCAACCCCTCCACTGCTTTTGTGTTGTCAGACTATTTGTCTGGTATTCAGCCTTGGATGAGCCACAATTTCCTCCAGTTGAACATTGAATAAGACTGAAGCCATTGTCTTCGGCCCTGTCACAAACTCCACACCATTGCCACTGATTCCAACCCTCTCCCGGCCACTGTCTCAGGTTTGACTAGACTCTTCACAGTCTTAGCATCCTATTCCACCCTGAGCTTAGCTTCTGAACCAATATCCTCTCCACCACTAAGATCACCTACTTCCACCTCCACCCCTGCTTGAGCCCATCTGCTGCTGAAATCCTAATCACGTCTTTGTCACTTCCAGACTTGACTATTCTAATGCTCTCCTGGCAGATGTTCCATCTTCCGTGCTTTGTAAACTTCAGCTCTGTTGCCCATTTCTTATCCTGCACCAAGTCACCCATCATCTCTGTTTTTGCTGACCTGCATTGGTTCCTGGTTTCCAATGCCTCCAATTTAAAAATCTTATCCTCGTGTTTAAACTCCTTCATGGTCTTGCCCGTCCCTGTCTCTGTAGCCATCTATAGCCCTACAACCCACCCCACCTCAAAACTCTCCGGGGGTAATTTTGACTTTGGACGATAGTGTGAAACGGGCGATATCGGATCAGCTGCCCGTTATACATCGCTCCCGATTTTCATTTCCATTGACAAAAATGGGCAGCTGATCCGATATCGGCCATTTTACTATATTGTCCAAAATCGAAATCAAAATGACCCCTTCCGTTCCTCCAACTCTGGCCTCTTGTGTAACTCCTCCTCTCTTCATCTCATGATTGGCCTTCAGCCATCTAGGTGCCATGCTTTGGAATTTGCTACATAAATGCAAGTCATTTTTGTTAACAAAACTGGATAGGGTAGATTTGCCTGTGCCAAATGGCACCTAAAAAAACGGGTACAATGCAAAAGAAAATTGGGCACTAATCTTTGCCCCTGTTCTGCACCTGAATCATGCTATTTCCTCTTTGGCTTTTCTGGTAGCTGCACCATACTGTGCCTGAAGAGGGCACAGCAATGCATATTACATGCAAATTAATGTCAGATGGCTTTGCATACAAATTTCCTAAAAAATTCACTGGGTTTGATTTTAACCCGCTGAAATTGGTGTCAATGAGGTGGTAACAGCCTGTAATGGGGTCGGTAGACTTACCTCCCCGTTAATGCCAATGATCGGCCTGTTGGGGCTTTCACAGAGGTCGACCGTTGGGCAACCGAAGAGCCGGCCTGTTTCAGGTGGTAGGCCCCCTTTAATATGCAAATCAAGGTCCAATGACATAGATAGGACCCTAATTGCCATTTTAGGAGAGAACTAGTCGTAGCGAGCATGGCACATGCTCCTACTAGTTTCACCAGCTGAAAAGGCCCTGTAAAAGTAAGCTTCACATTATCCTTGTGGTGGCAGCAAGGGCAGGATTGTTCCTCCGGGCACCACCTGCCAGCCTGGACTTCCCACCCCACCCCCCCAACCAGGACCTACTTGCAGCTGCTGCCAGCGACCCAGTCGGCCAACATTCCTGATGGCAAAAAAACGGCGAGCTGACTCAGGATGCCCATTTGGTGTCTGCAGCTTACCCAGGCGGATTTAAAGGAGGCCCGGTTCTCGAAATCATGGGGGCCTCTTTGCTGCCATGGATTACACAGCAGCTTCTAGGAAAGTGTAATGTGGGAAAAGTAACTGAATATTTATGTTTTGTTCACAAATTTATTTTTTCCAAACTCATTGTCAGTAACCTTGAAGAGAAATATCTATGCATGTTTACTTTTCTTCACAATATTTGAAAATCATTACCTTAACAGGATCTAGTGCTTGGCTTCTCCTGCACCATCCCCTTTAATGTTGCCTATACCACTAGTGCCCTAGAAGAATCCATATTTCCTCTATGCTGTGATCCGCACCCAATAGTGCGCCCAGTTTGTGCCTATGCTATTTAAATTAGGCCTGACAGGGAGTTTGGATGCTGAGGTCATTGTCCCGGTGGAGTGCACTTCTGGTGCACTCTGCTCAAATTGCCCCAGGACAGGCCCTGCGCAGGAAAATCCATCCTGCTATGTTTTGTATCTTTTATGTAAATTATGTGCACCAAGTAAATATTACCAGATTCTCTACTGGATTGTTATTTTAAAAAAGAGAAGATATAAGAGAATGGAACTGATTTCAAATTAGTCAACTGGATGAAAAACAAGCTCAGCAATAGAGAACCAGAAGGTGATAAATGGACAAAGATGTATTTGTGAAGCAGTGGACTAAAGATTTGGATACTCTACTATTTCTACTGTTACTAACAGATGCAGAGCAGTGCAGTTCGAGTAATAACAAAATAACTAATAACACCAATCTATGTGTTCAGGTGACCAGTGCAATAGAGATTGATTAACATTTAGAAAGATGAATTAGATAGAGAGAAATTGAATAAATTGGTTAACTAATCAAAGAGAGGATTTTATGTGTGAAAAAAGTAAGGTACTGACACTGGCAAAGGAAATATGAAACACATGTAGAAGATAAATATATGTTACTGATAAAAGTAGAAAGGAAGATTTGGGTCTGATTATCTGCCATTCACTGACTGTTTAGGAAATGGCAGGCTGTTGCCAACTAAATGAATCAAGTCCAAAAAAAACCCCTCTAATCTTTTGACTGCAAGATAGAAGTGGTTTATTCTTTATTATATGTTGGTAAGACCACAATAGAAATATGATTTTCAGTTTTGATTATATTAGCTTCAAAAGTATATTAGTGCATGAGAAAAGTTTCTGAGGAGAATGACTGCCAAACTCAAAACACTAGGGGGAAAAGATTGGGTATGACCTGTTTTCGAGCGCCTTACCAGTGGCGGTCTGTCAGCACGCACCCGAAGTGGGGGGCCTGAGGCAGCCCAAAATTATTTAGAAGGTTAAGGGGTGATCTGATCGAAGTTTATAAGATATTAAGGGGAACGGATAGGGTGGATAGAGAGAAACTATTTCCGCTGGCTGGGGATTCTAGGAGTAGGGGGCACAGTCTAAAAATTAGAGCCAGACTTTTCAGCAGCGAGATTAGAAAACATTTCTACACACAAAGGGTGGTAGAAGTTTGGAACTCTCTTCCGCAAACAGCAATTGACACTAGCTCAATTGCTAAATTTAAATGTGAGATAGATAGCTTTTTGGCAACCAAAGGTATTAAGGGATATGGGCCAAAGGCAGGTATATGGAGTTAGATCACAGATCAGCCATGATCTTATCAAATGGCAGAGCAGGCATGAAGGGCTGAATGGCCTACTCCTGTTCCTATGTTCCTATTCGGCTTCTGGCCTCATTTGCATTAATTGGATGAGCTGTCAGTGTCTGTTGTGCCTTCGCAGGCAGCTCGCCCATTTTAAATAGATGAATGTCGGGCTGCTTGCCTTGCTGTTGGCGGCCCTAAGGTAACTCCTGGTCTGGTGGAGCAACAAGTTTGCAAGTACTGTGAAGCACTCCTGCTCCAGCTGGCACCACAGCAACGTATTTGAAAATTTTCTATTTTTAAAAAAAATGACCTTTTGTTGGCGGCCACTGAAGAATCCTAGTGTATAAATGCTTAAAGTAGTTGTCTGAAATTCAATTCTCTGCTATTTCAGCAGAGGTGTTAACTATTTATTTTAATCAGCTGAAAACTGAAAACTGAATTTTTTCAAAAACTGAATTTCAGACAAATGCGATAATTGCCCTTAATGTAAATTCAGGATCTAAGTTCTACCAATTTACCCTAATGTGCTGACTTTCTTTGCAAAAATTGGATTGAGAGGAGACATGATCTAGTCTTTATGAGTAAGGGTAAAGTTGACGGAAACAAGGGGCCCGATTTTACCAGGGGTGCGGGTTGGCAGCGGGTGGTCGGGCGGGCTCGAGGAAAACGCGCCGGCCAAATTGAGGGCGTTGCGCACGCGATCGCGGGATGATTGATGTGATTAGCCGGCAGTTACCGGTTCCGCGCTTCTCAGCTGCGTGCCGGCGGCCTGCGCATGCGCATTGACGTCTGAGCGATGGTTGCGCTCTATTTAAAGGGGCAGTCCACCAAAGCCCCTCCAGCCACAAACTACACTCCATCAAGGATGGAGGAGCACAGGGGTAAGGCTGCTCCCCGTTTCACGGACCACGCCCTCCAGGTGCTGCTGGACGGGGTCCGCATGAGGAGGGAGACGCTGTTCCCCACGGATGGAAGGAGGTGCCCTGCCAGCGCCACCAAGAGGGCATGGGAGGAGGTGGCCGCGGAGGTCACAAGCAGGGGAAACACCACCCGCACTTGGATTCAGTGCCGCAAGAGATTCAATGACCTCACCAGGTCCGGAAAAGTGAGTACACTAACGCATTCTGCATCACTCCGTCTTCCACATCACCTCAAACACCTCACAACCCCATCTCCACTGACAGTACTGCGCTCCCGCACCAATCCTCACAGCCACCCAACTATCATCCTCACAGTGCCTGCATGTACCCACCGTCCCTGTCCCCACTCGACCACTACCACACACCCCAATGCCCATACAATGGGATGGCCATGTGGCACACGCATCCTCCCATCCATCTGGCACACGTTCAACCCAATCACACCAATGCTTGAAGCGTCTCACATTGTAATCATCACTCAATAACGTTTTTGTGTTTTGCCCTCACAGGAGAAGAGGGCCAGGAACGCACGCGATAGGGCATGCACCGGAGGGGGCCCGCCACACGAGATGGCCCTGACAGACGCCGAGGTCGAGGCACTGGAGATCAGCCGCACGCTGCATTGCCTGTCGATGGCGGATGGCGAGTCTGGTTCTGGCGAAACGGCCGGTAAGGGAAAGCTGGCACTCATCACTCATGATCGTGAATGATCGTAGCATCACATGGCATATGCCGCACCGCCACATTTGGTCACATGCCTGATATTTCCCTCTGTTCTCTTCCAGGACCGTCTGCGATCGACGTCTCGGTTGAGGGCGATTCCTCAGAGGACATGCCCGTCTCTGAGGGTGCATCGTCACACATGAGCCTTGCATCCACCAGCGCAGATACACACACCTCGGTGGGTCCCCCCCCTCAGCTAGTTGGGATTGCACATGGTGAGTCACCGCGCACACATGAGCATGAGCAGACCCTGGTGGCAGGGTCAGCCGCGGAGGGTCCGCGTCGGTGGGAGCACTCTTCTCCAGGCTTTGCTCAGCCGGACCCAGATGCTGAACCCAGGGGGCCACCTGTCAAAAGGAGAGTCGTCGAGGGGCACCAGAACATTGCTGAGGTACTGGGAGAGGTGCCACGCGCACTCTCCACAATCGCACGGAGGATGGAGGAGTCCAACTCCTGCATGAGGGGAATGGTGGCACAGGTGCAGGAGGGTATCGCCGAGATAGTGTCGCAGGGACGTGAAGGCATCTCTGAGATAGTGTCGCGGGTAGGTGTGGGAACGTCTGCGGTGGAGGACAGGCTAGCCTCCCTCGAGCGTCACGCACAGCTCACCAATGAGTCCATCCAGGCCCTCACAACGGCTGTTCGGATTCAGGGTGAACAACATTCTGCCGCCATCAACAGGTTGACAGATACATTGGAGGTGGCCTTGCAAGGTCTCACCCACGTCATCCAAACTGCCGTCCAGCAGGGTGGAAGGGGTGATGTGGGCCTTGGCCATGAGAGGGAAGATGGTGAACGGGGAAATGGAAGTGTGGACGCTACTCAAGGCGCCCCCAAGTCTCACCCGTTGCCCCCCTCTCAACCAGTGCCCGCAATAGTCCATCCTCTCCAGGTGGCCGAGTCTGCCCCTGCACAGGTGCAGGAGGAGCAGTCTGTGGAGGTGCCCTCACGGGCACCGAAACCCAGGGGGCGTCGGCCCAAAGCATCTACCCGGTCAGGGCACGAACAGGAGCAACCTGCCACCACCTCTGCTGGAGCCACAGGGGTAGCACCACGTAGGGGGTCCCGAAAACGAACGCCTAAAGTTCCGTGAGCACACAGGGATTGCAACAGGGTGTTTGTCGTTTTTTTTTAATTTTCTACTCTTTGAATGTCACCACAAAATAAACTCACTTTTTCTCACCAATGCTGCCACCTCTTGTCCATAATTCTGCGGCTTGTGCAATATGTCCCTTCCCTGCGCCTCATCATGACGACGACCACCCCGTCCCACCCATTGAGCATAATCCAGTGGGTGCAGGTGTACAGGCACCACTCTTCTGTGGAGGGAGCCTGTATGGACCCTCGTCTGTGCACGTTATGACATGTGAACGCCTCACACAGTGTGATGTTAGGAGAACCGTTGGCATATGAGTGCCTCCCTGGCCTGACGAGCACGCAGGTGAGCCGGTGTTCGGCGCATGGGTCGTTCCTCCTCCTCTCCCTCTTCCTCCTCCTCCTCTTCCTCCTCCACCTCCTCCTCATTGTCGTCCTCAATGTGGGTGGCGGGTGTGCATGGGGCCTCCTCCAGCGGCACCCCTCTCTGTAGTGCCATGTTATGCAGGGCACAGCAGACAACTATAATTCGTCCCACTCTGAATGGCGTCTATTGGAGCGCTCCCCCGGAACGATCAAGGCACCTGAAGCGCATCTTGAGCAGCCCTATAGCCTGCTCAATTGTAGACCTGGTAGCAATGTGGCTGTCATTATACCGACGCTGTGGCTCGGTAATGGGGTTCCTCAGAGGTGTCATAAGCCACGTGTGCAGGGGATATCCCTTGTCGCCGAGGAGCCAGCCGTTGCCGGCGTTGGGTGCGTGGAAGAGGGGCGGGACGGTGGACTCCCTGAGGACGAAGGCATCGTGGCAGCTGCCAGGGTATCTGGCGCACACGTGTAGGAATCTCTGGCGGTGGTCACAAATGAGCTGGGCGTTCATGGAGTGATACCCTTTCCTGTTGATAAACAGCCCTGGCTCATGTGGAGGTGCCCGTATTGCTATGTGGGTGCAATCGATTACACCCTGCACCCGTGGGAAGCCAGCCACAGCATGGAATCCAACCGCCCTCTCCGTCTGGCTGCGCTCATCCATGGCGAAGTTGATGTAGGTCGAGGCCCTGCGGAACAACCCATCGGTGACCTGCCTTATGCACTTGTGTGCAGACGACTGACAGACCCCGGTGATGTCCCCCGTGGCACCCTGGAAGGATCCGGAGGCGAAGAAGTTGAGGGCAGTGGTGACTTTGACGGCGACGGGTAAGAAGATGCTGCTTGGTCCATCCGGGAGCAGCTCGTCATTGAGGAGGCTGCAGATGTCGGCGACTACCTGGCGAGTGACTCTGAGCCTCCGTATGCACTGCTGCTCAGAGAGGTCCATGAAGCTGAGCCTCGGTCTGTAGACCCTGTGCGGAGGGTAGTGCCTCCTGCGACGCATCTCTCTCTGCGGATGCCCTCCATCCTGCTGTGCAGGTGGATGTGCCGCAGCACCGTGTTGTGGGGATGCATGTCTCTGAGGCGGACGGCGTGGACTGCGAGGCTGCTGAGGCTGGTCATCCTGTTCGTCCTCCGAGGATGTCAACGCAGCACCCATCTGGCAGGTGTAGGTTTGCGGGGTTGTGCACGCTAGAAAAGTGTGTCCTCGCACAGGGGTTGGACTTCCACGCCGGTGAATCTTCTTGCTTGGAGGAGGGTGGTGGAGGGCAGGCGTTGCCCAATGTTACGGAGTGTCCTCCTGCGTTGGTGAAGGCTCTCCCCCCCCCCACCTGTGGAATGCACCTTGGCAGCTGCCACAGGCTGCTGGCTGCAACACGTCCGTTGAGAGTGTGAGTGTTTCCCCCAGTATGGGAAACAGTCTCATTTCACTGTAAAATCCGACACCTGTTAAATAAACAGCTCAATCAGGTCATTTAATGACCTGAAATACCAAGATAAATACACTCCAGTGGAACCCCGCTGGCTTTAATTGCCTGCGGGATTCCCACCAGCGGGGCCAACGCACGCACCCCCGCACGTCATCGCGCAACCAGGAAGTGGGCGGGATCGAGGCGCGATCCGGTCCCGCTCCTCGAAACCGGGATTTTAGAGGCCCCCCCGCCGAGAACGCACCCGGAACCGGGTGCTAAAATCGGGCCCAAGGTGTCTAACAAACTCTCGTCAAAGTCTGGAGGAAATAAATGTAAAATTAACAAATCTCAATTGAGACTAGAGATTAGCAGAATTTTTCTCCCCCACAGAGTAGTAAATATACCAGATAGATATCTGGTTATGGAAAAGCTTGAAAGTTAGTGATAAGTACAAACAGAGATGATCGAATCCTCTATGGAGCATTCAGGCTCTTGTTCTGTAGCAAATTTCTGAATGTAATCTGTAGAATGCACTGGGTTAGTAATATACTTTTGTAACATTCAATTGCTATTGTGGAATTTTCATTCAATTCCCATTGTTGGCTCAAGAAGAAAATGTAGTTTCTCTTCAAGGTCTTACCTATAGTAATTTACCTCCCACAGGAGATTAAATAAATTAGAGACCCCATAGGATTGCAAATTGTATATGCCCAATTGGAAGAGCAGACACATGTTCCAAATGTGCTTTTTTTGTCATTAAATTCTTTCTTACATTCTTAATCAACAGCCTGAATCAAAATTCATTCCAGAGGGAGTAGTTACAGACCAAAAATCAGCTGAATTGTTTCTGAGTCTCCTGATTTGCTTGGCAAGCCTACAGTATTGTGCATACAGTGTTTGCTTTTTATAGTGATTAGAATTGTAAGTGGTATTTTGGTATGAATGAACAGAATATTCCAAATACTTATAATAATGGAAAATTACATTTTATTAAATGATGCAGATTTGGACAACATACTGAAGGGAGATACTGCTTTGGTCATTTTCATAGTCACATACAAGAACACACTGCATCATGTCTTGAGTGATTGAATGAGCGAGTGAATGAATAAGGAGATAAGAAAAGAATGATACTAGCCATGAGTTTGGAGAGGCCTTTGACATCCCTTTCCCTGCTCCCTCTATCGCTTCTGCTCCCATAATCTCCAAAGCCTTTCATAAGCTGGTTATATGCAGCCTTCTTCTCCAAGCGGATAGAACAGGAATATATATTGGAAAGCGGAAGATCGGTGCTCCAGAAATGTCCAGGACATGAGCCACCTCGTATGAATGTATCAACATGCAGGATTAAGGAACCTTGTGATATGATTGCAGTTGGTGCTTCATACTTGACCCTAATAATAGGTGACGCAGTCAATATTATACAGTGTCATGGAAGCACATGAGCATGTCTGTACATTTAGAATGCCTGTACATTTAGAAAGATGACCAGTGGGAAAGTGTGCTACATTTGATGGTTTACTGTGATGAGCAATAAAGATGTTTTGTAAGATAACTTATTAAGATGGAAGCACATGCTTGACCATGTACTTGGACCAACTTGTGCAGCAAGAAGATTTCTTCCTCTTCTGCTCAGGCTTAGTTTTTGTCACAAATTCTTTGACAGATACTCTGGAAACCTTGAGCTGCAAACTGCAGCAGTGTACCTTATCTGTATTTACCAAGCTGGGGAACAACTATAGCACAGATCCCTAGCCTGTTGAGGAAGTATTCAGCAGTAAGAATAGCAGGAGAAGATGGAGATGTCTCCCAGAGTGAAGTGATATCCATAACACCAGACATTCCACTCAAGTAACTATAGACATGTTCGAGAGTGGTTAGGCTCAGGCATCCACCACCTTAAAACCCTTGGCATCTGCAGTTTCATGGCTATCTACTGACCTAGTACAATGCTGTGTGTCAGGCCTGTAATATGTGTGAGTTTGTAGTCAGCGAGACTGTCCAGGATTGCCACATCGGCAATAAATGTCTCTGGCTTGAGACACTCTGGCTAAGAGTCTTTGAGCTGGAGTGTGAGTTAGAGACACTCCGGCAGATAAGGGAGGGGAAAGAATATCTAGATAGTCTTCTCCAGGGTACAGTCACATCTCAGAGGAAAGCACAGGTGCAGGAAGGGGAGAGTGTGACTGTTAGTTAGCAGGGGAGTGGGAACGTGGGAGAGATAGAGAAGGAGGTCCCGCAGAGTCTGGGCCTATCCAACAGGAATGAGGTACTTGATACCTGTGAAGATAAGGATGAAGGCTACAGGGAGGATAGCCAGCATGCTAACCAAGGCACCGTGGAGCATGAGGCAGTCCAAGGGGGGAGGATTAGGATAGAAAGATTGTAGTCATAGGGGATTCTATAATCAGGGAGCTAGATAGTGTCCTCTGCAGTTGTGACCGAGAGTCCAGGAGGGTGTGTTGCCACCTGGTGCAAGGATAAAGGTCATCTCGGAGCAACTGAAGAGAAACTTGGAAAGGGACGGGGAGGATCCAGTTGTCGTGGTCCATGTCGGCACCAATGACATAAGGAAGAACAAGGAAGAGGTCCTGCTAAGGGAATATCAGAAGCTAGGCAATAAGTTAAAAAGCAGGACCTCACGGGTGGTAACCTCAGGATTCCTACCCTAGCCACGTGCTAATTGGCATAGGGATAAACAGATCAGGGAGGTGAATGCATGGTTGAAAGACTGGTGTGGGAAGGAAGGGTTCCATTTCATGGGACACTGGCACTAGTACTGAGACAGGAAGGAGCTGTACTGCTGGGATGGGCTCCACCTGAACCGGATCCTAGCAAAAAGGATAAATAGGGTGGTGGGTAAGGCTTTAAACTAGCAAGATGGGGGGAGGGATCTGGTAGCAATAGCAAAAGCCTAAAGATAAAAGAAACAGGAAATAAGTGTAAAGGTCAGATCAGGGTAAGGAATAAAGAAAACATAAACGGTCAAGGAACAAATGCAGTTATAAAACAGAAGTATAAAAAGACTATTAAAAATAAAGTAAAAGGAACGACTATTAAAGATGAATTAAACAACTGCCTGTACAGCAATGTACACACCGTCCAAAATTAAACAGGGGGAGGGGGAGAACTGGAGGCAATAAGCTGTAGTGAGGAACCAGATGTAGTAGGAATAACTGAAACATGGCTACATAAAAAACAGGACTGGCAACTAAACATTGCAGGTAGTAACATAATCAGAAAGGATAGGGAAGGAAGAAATGGGGGGGGAGGGGGGGGGAACGGCGTGTGGACTAGTTATACCAATTAGGGATAGCATAAAGGCAGTAGAAAAGAGGGACATAACTAACAGAAGGATAGAAACAGAATCCATATGGATTGAAATAAAAGATAAGGGATCGATCACGCTAATAGAGGTATACTACAGAACACCTAATAGTAGAAAGGAAGTGGAGGAAGAACTATGTAAGCAAATCTATGAAATGAGTAAAGGACATAGAATAAAATTCATGGGTGATTTTAACTACCCCCAAATAAACTAGCAATAAGATGTAAGTAAAGGGGTACAGGAAATGGAGTTTTTACAATGTGTGCGGGACTCCTTTCTTACCCAGTGTATAAAAAGACCAAAAAGAGATCCAGTAATAGGAAATGAACCAGAACAGATAAGGGAAGTAAGCATAGGGGAACATCAAGGCAATAGTGATCACAACATAATAAGGTTTAAGATAATGAACGAATTTCAATATAGATAAGTGTGAGGTGGTACATTTTGGTAGGACTAATAAGGAGGCCACATACTCCTCGGAAAATAAGAGCCTAAATGGGGTAGAAGGGCAGTGTCTATGGCTGTAGATACACAAATCATTAAAAGCAGTGACACAGATTAATTAGGCCATAAAAAAGCAAACGAAGCACTGGGGTTCATTTCTAGAGGGATAAAATTGAAAAGCAGGGAAGTTATGTTAAACTTGTATAGAACCTTGGTTAGACCAGACTTGAAGTAGTATGAACAGTTCTGGTCTCCATATTATATAAAAGATATAGAGGCACTGGAGAAGGTACAAAAAAAAATTACTAGGATGATACCTGAACTGAGAGGTTATACCTATCAGGAAAGATTGAGGAGGCTGGGGCTCTTTTCTCTAGAAAATAGAAGACTGAGGGATGACCTGATTGAGGTCTTTAAGATTATGAAAGGGTTTGATAGGGTAAACCTAGAGAAGATGTTTCCATTTGCGGGGGAGACCAGAACTAGGGGCCATAAATATAAGATAGTCACTAATAAATCAATAGGGAAGTCAGGAGAAACAACATCACCCAGAGAGTGGTTAGAATGTGGAACTCACTACCACAGGAGTAGTTGAGGCGAGTGGCATAGATGCATTTAAGGGGATGCTACATAAACACATGAAGGGGAAAGGAATAGAAGGATATGTTGATGGGGTTAAATGAAATACAGTGGGAGGAGGTTTGTGTAGAGCATAAACACCACCATGGACCTATTGGGTGGTCTGTTTCTGTGCTGTACATTCTATGTAATATGTAATTCTAAGTAATGCACATAAATTCAAAAGGATCTTGACGAGCTCAATCAGCAGGTGGAGAAATGGCAGATCCCAAATTAATGCAGGGAAATGTAATGTTATGAGATTGGCAGAGGAAAAGTTGAGATGGATTATGTGCTAAATGGGAACGTGCTTGATGTATCAAAGTAGGAGAGATACGGCTGATGACTGAACTTAAGGGAATGATGTATGAGGAAAGATTGACTACCCTGGGTCTTTTCTCTCTTGAAAAGAGAAGACTGAGAGTGGATATGATAGAAGTATTTAAAATTATGAAAGCTTTGGACAAATTAGATTGAAGTAAGTTTTTCTACTGTGTAAGGAAAACGAAAGAAAATAGAAAATGTCGGAGGAACTTTTTTTTTACTAAAAAGGTGATAACAATGTGGAACAGATTATAAGCACAGGTGGTGGCACAAGAAACCTTAACTAGACAGGTTCTTGTCAACAAATGGGATTCAGGATTATTAGAAATGCACCAAGGGAATACTGTGGATAGGTGGACCAGATGGACCAAAGTTTTTCTGCCTGAAACCGTTACTATGTTACACTGTTACTTGGAAGGGCCACGTGTCAAAAATATTCAAGGCAGCCATCAGCTTGACAGTAACTGATAGTCGCATTCCCCCTGTCTTGGAAGTAGGTTCTGGGTCTGACGAAAGGAGACAGCACAGTTCTATAATGGCCTTTCTTGAGAAAAGTAGGGGCAATTTTCAAATGTCGCCTGCCTGTTTCTCGTCTGTATCATCTAGTATTTCTCGATATATACCCATCAGCCTTTTGTGGTAGTCTGGACCTTCAAAGTCAAAATCTGAGTCCTCTGCAGCAGAACTAGCAAGTGATCTCGCCCTCCGGTGAGCTGGCAGCTGTGCCATCCTATTGCCCTACCCGGGCTCCTGCACGCTTGTGGCCGGTGATTCACCATGTGAAGACCCCCCCCTTTAGCCTACCCTCTAAAGTATGTGTGGTGTATCATTGGAATTCTCTGGATCTGAGAATAGTGATAAGAATTGAGAATAGTGTTTATAATATGACATTATGATTTGACATATGGTAACATTTTAGAACAACAGTACAGTGAAGCAGCCAGAAAATGTGTTCCCATCCGTTCTATGATAATAGGTGTATTTAATCTATAATTTTAATACTTGTGGCCATTTAACTTGCATCATGTGTAATACTGTGACCTTAGCGGTTAACTTTCTATACCGTACTATAGACTTCCTATAAAAACAGAACTGACAAACCCGTCACATTTTGAATGATAATTTAATCCTAGCTTCAGTCTGGAATTCCAACCCGCGAAACATTTAACCCTTTCATCAGGGCTTTGCATTCACTGAAAAGATGTAATTACTCTAGAAAATACCTTCCTATCATTTTCTTGAACATATCACTGTTACACAGCTCTGTGCCCAATTCTCCTGTTTTGTCTGCAAGATGTGAGGTGTGGGGAAGTGAAGGTTGTAATAGTGCTGTGAGTAGGAGCTGAAGGAGGTGGATATAAGTCAGGCGTAGTTATTGAAGGAGTGAAGGGATACAGGTCAGGGAAGTGTGAGTAGTGGGACTGCAGTTGTGAGGAGAGAGTAATTGAAGTGAGAGGTAAGATTCTTACCTTGACAACACTGGTGAGGTCATTAAACTTCTTTGGCATTACAGCCACGTCCTGGGAGCTAAGCTCCTTGCATTGACCTCCTCAGCCACCTCTTTCCATTGGCGACGGAGGTGTTGCCTGGAGGACTTCTTGCTCCTTGGGGGGATCAGTATCTCCCTCCTCCTGTTCACTGCCTGAACCAGGGTCTCCAAAACGGCATCGGAAAAACCCAGAAGCCTGATATCTTTCAGCCATTTCTATGCTCACAAGCTTTCCCTCCTGTCTGCAGCCAGAGTGCATCTCCTCTTTAAGAGGTGCTGGCTGCCTGTAAGTGGTGTCAGAGATGCCTGATTTTATGCCCCTCCCCCCTCAATACAGGCATGCAGCCAATAATAGCGCTGAAAGCCTGAACCATTATAATCAGCTGCCAGCACCAATTTCACGTGGTCCTTGCTCCCACATGAACAGATGCATGCGGCACGCGCTCCGCCCCCTACGCGCCCGTTTTTGGACACGATCGAATTCCTAGGCCTTTTTCATTTATTTTGTGGGCCCTGGAGAAGCAGGAGTGCACAGCAGACCGCAGGCTCAGGCCTCAGGTCTCAGCATCCAATAATGTGGATGACCTACAGACAAGTGGATTCTCAGTCCCTATAATTTTTTACAACATAAAATGGAAAAGGTTAAAAAAAGATGAAACTCAAGGAAATTAAATATAAAAATGAAAATGAATAGAAACAAACTGAAAAATAGAAAAAATTGAAAAGAAAGGAGAGTAACTGAACAACATTCACTCCTTGCCTTCTACAAATCTCTACACTTATGACAAAAAAAATACATTTATACATATGTGATATTTCCATTCTTTTTTTCATTTTTCATGGACATATCAATGCATCGCATTCTAATTACTGGAACTTTGAAATTTTGTTTGAAGAGAATGTTCAAAGCGTAAACATCCTGAAACCACATCACAACAATAGAATAATTAGCACTCATACGGGCTCCAGCTGCACTGGAACCAATCCATAAAAGAACTGCACCATTAAAACCATCTTTTTAAAAAAAAACTCTTTACTCAGTTCTTTTACCAGATTAACTTCTAATACATTATGTGAACCAAATACATATGAATACCCTTGGGATATGATTTATGTCCCACTTCTAGTGCTGACCATAACCTATTTGTGACTGAATCATTCGTTATACACTGTGGTATGTGCCTTAAGGTAAGACAAGCTGGAAGATTCTTTATGCATGATGATTCTATATGTATAGGATGACTATTGATGTCAGCAAAAAAAATGGACAGAAATAATCCATGATGGAGTTCTAGTTCATTATGTCAAAACATTGTAAGTTAAATTGTTCCAATTCCGAAAAGGTAAGTTGAATAAGTGCTCTAATACATTTTTTCTAATGCTCTTCATTTTATAATCAGGTGTTTCAAAACACCTTTCTGATTTTGCATGTGTTATCATTTTATCGTCATTCTCAATATGGCATGACTGAACTGAGCAGTCTGTCCTCCCACCAGACTTACTGCTTATTTGTCAGCGCATCATCAGCCTGTAATCATGCGCAGAGGTCAAATAACCTCTGCTACTAACTTTTTAACTTGTTTATGAAAAAGTTAAATTAAATTGATGCATTCTTTTTTAAGTAAAGTGTACTAGTAATTGAAAATACAAGTTACAGTTTTACATCTGAAGGGCTTAAGTAACAGTTCTGCACCACTTCAAAAATACCACGTTAGAGATTTCCATTTTTTTCAGACTTTACTATAAACAGAGATGAGGCCTATGTCTGTACTTTGTTCTCATTTTGGTTTTACAATATTCATCACTATGTTTTGTTCAAAATACCATTTTAGAAAAAAAATGTAATAGGAAACATGTTTGTTTTACAGACAATAAAAAAGCCCCTTAGATCGCAAAGGTTCACCTTGGAAGAAGAGGGACATCTGCCTAGGGTTCGTGCCTTAAACTCTTTGTGTTTCAAGAGGCTACAAGTTAATGAAAATAGTGTGTCTGAAGTACTGGAAGATATAAGCAGTTGTAATTAGTACCGGGTGAATCGTGCATTGTAACTTATTTTGCCTATGGCCTGCGTTCCTATTTATCATTTGAATGTTTTTTTTTCATAGCAGTGTGCTTCCAAGTACCCTGATACAACTAAATGTAACTTTTTAAAAATAAGTTTGGCAAAGATAAGTTTTTTTAGATAATTTTGATAGTTTAATGATTTTAATGTTATTTGAATACCATCAAGAATTTTATGAAGTAAAAGTTTCAGAGCCAAAAAGGGGCCAACAAATCTATTCACTAACATCTTCTGATCAAAGGTTCCAAAACTTTTAGCTTGAAAGACAGGTCTGATAAATCTGTAAAATGTTTACTTTCACTGGAAAATGTTTATTCTAATGGTTTAAATAACAAATAGGCATTTTAAAAAATGTCTTTCCAATCTTTTTGCCACTACATTCATTGATCAAAGGTATTGGATATCTTCCCATCTAAACTGATATTATCTTATTGATTTTTGATTTGTACAATTTTTATTTTTAGTGAAAATCCAAAATGTCCAAAATGAGATGAAAGTCAGCATTATCAATACATTTTAAAAGGTTTATTTTATTTTTCAAAAATATTGTACAAGATGACAATTCAATGTGGACAAAGCAGGGGGGAGCAAGATAAATCTACCGTTATTTTCAAGGATGTGATCAAATGATGGTGCATGGAATTACTGCCGTATTTCATACTCCCAATTTAGCCCAATGGAGTTTTTATTTTACAAGGCAACATGGTCTTTTTAAATGTACCATTGGAATTCTCTGTATCAGAGAATGGTGATAAGAATTGTGAATAGTATTTATAATATGACATTATGATTTGACATGTGGTAACATTTTAAAACAACAGTACAGTGAAACAGCCAAAAAATATGTTCCCATCCTTACTATAATAGGTGTATTTAATCTATAATTTTTAATACTTGTGGCCATATGACTTGCATCATGTGTAATACTGTGACCTGTCATTCCATAGCTGTTGACTTTCTATACTGTATTATAGGCTCCCTGTGCAAACAGCAAGTTGAGAACTGTCAAACCTGTCACATTTCAAATGAGCATCTAATCCTAGTTTTACTCTGGAATTCCAACCCGTGAAACATTTAACTCTTTCATCAGGGCTTTGCATTCGCTGAAAAGCTGAAATCTCGTAGAAAATACCTTCCTGTCCTTTTCTTAAACACAGCATTGTTACACAGCTCTGTGCCCACTTCTCCCACTACTTCTTTTCTGATTCTGTTCAGCCTAGTTCCACTTGCCAACAGCATAGAGACTCTCCTGGTCAAAGTCACTAAAGGCATCCTCTATGACTGTGTCTGTACTACCCTCCCACTTCCCTTTATCCTAAGCATGATGTTTGTATGGTAGAGAACTCTGTCTTTCTTCCATAGTCCATTTTCATGAGACTGCCCTCTCATGATTTCACTCTTACCTTTCCCAATATAGCCAGCACATCTCTAACAATGGCTACTCCTCCTATGCCTGCACAGTCACCTTGGGCGTACTCCAAGATTCTATCCATGACCTTCTAATTTTTCTTGTGGATATGTTACCCCTTTGTGGCATTATCCATATGAATAGCTTCAGCTTCCACATTTATGCTGAAGATACCCAGCTTTACCTCTCTGCCATCAGCCTTGACTCCATCACCATTGTGCTATCACATTGCTCGTCCAAGGCCAAGTCATTGATGGTGGCCATAAAAGATCCCATGAAACTTTTTCAAAGAGCAGCGAGTTCTCCTAGTGACCTGGCCAACACTTATCTCTCCACCCAACATGACAAAAACACATCAACTTGTCATTCATTTCATTGCTGCTTGAGGGAACTTGCTGTGCACAAATTGGCTGCCAAGTTGCCTAAATAACAACAGTGACTATACTTCAAAAGTCATTAATTGGCTGTAAAGTGCTTTAGGACGTTCTGAGGTCATGAAAGGTGCTCCATAAATGATGGTTCTTTGCTTCTTTTCTTTCACTTTAACATTAATTTTTTTAAGTTAAAGTAGAATTCTGTTGTGTTAAAGAAACAAAATAAAAATGGCATATAATGAGCTTACTAGGGAAAAGGCAATGGTAAGGTTTAATAACAAACTGCGTATTGGCAATATTTTGCTTGTATCCAGATTTCATGCAGATTTAATGGTATTTTTTATTGGGCTGGATTTTGCTGTAAAATTAACAATGAGGCTAACAGCGCTCACCATTATTCATGTGCAAATCGGACAGTAACTTCCGGCGATCGCACATGCTCAGTTAAACGGCATCTCGCTGACTGGCTCCCTGTTGAACGGCATGAAGTTCCTGTACTTACCTCATAAATATGAACTAAACGCGCCAAAAAAGTTCGGGGTTCTCTATTCCAGTGTAAGTACCATTGTAACGGCTTGGTAAGTCTTAATTACTGTCAAACAACCTCACTGGCACTGAAAATTAACTTTTACAAGCATGGAGTCTCATTCCTTCAGGTATTAATTATTGTTGGATATTTAAAAAAAATTTAAATAAAATGTTTTTTTCTTATTTTTTGTTTCTGTCTCCTTTAACTCTGAATCTTAATTCAATACTTCTTTCCCTCTCTTTATTTCACTTACTGTCCCTGATTTGACATTGAATTCACTATTCTAACTTACACTTCCTGCTTAAGTTTCTGTGCTGCTCATTAACGATGCTTCAATCTGGTTGGTTAAGGAGATACACAGCTGTTTGCCCTGTTCACACAGGTCCCAGATGCCCTGCAGAGGGCGCCGTGCTTTTTGGCTCTCTAATTTACAGGAACTTGCTCTGCAAAAGCTCATAGAAAGTCTATGGGCAAGTGCAGGTCTAACGAATGGCGCCACTCACAGCAAAATCCGGCCCAATGTCTTTATTTGAGTGCATCTGCTTTGTGTGTACTTAATTCATACTTTTCTACACAGCTGTGGTAACACACTGAATGGAAATGGCAAAATTCTGAATGGATTTATGCTAGTAATGTTCTATTAGTATTTTGTTCAAATCTGCATATTTAGGTTCATTCCTATAGGAGAGTTAAAGATCAAAGGAGTGGATTTCTTGCCTTCATAGAAAAAAATATTTTCCTTCTGAGTATGTCTGTCTGAAGTCTGCAATACTCATAATCTATCTATTTATCTGAAATACTTGTGCTTGTAGAATTTATGATCAAGTGATAGGTTCTTTAACTTTATGGAAAAAAGCATTTCCTCATAGGTAAGCCCAATTATAAACAATTTTACAACACCAAGTTATAGTCCAACGATTTTATTTGAAATTTACAAGCTTTCGGAAGCTTCCTCCTTCCTCAGGTAAATGTCAGGAACTCCTCGAAGCCTACGCATTTATAAATCACAGAACAATACATGGTGATTACAGATAGTCTTTGCAACTGCCCGTTGCCAAGGCAATCACAGTGTTCAGACAGAGAGGTGTTACCTACAGAGCCCCCGAATATACAGTCAACAAAAAAAAACAAACAGAAAAAAAAACAGAGAGAGGCAGAAACATCCGGAAGGCAGAGAAAGCCAGCAAATGACCCGTTATATTGAAAGCAGATAGCTTTTGTTCGCTGGTGGGGTTATGTGTAGCGTGACATGAACCCAAGATCCCGGTTGAGGCCGTCCTCATGGGTGCGGAACTTGGCTATCAATTTCTGCTCGACGATTTTGCGTTGTCGTGTGTCTCGAAGGCCGCCTTGGAGTACGCTTACCCGAAGGTCGGTGGCTGAATGTCCCTGACTGCTGAAGTGTTCCCCGACTGGGAGGGAACCCTCCTCTCTGGCAATTGTTGCGCGGTGTCCGTTCATCCGTTGTCGCAGCGTCTGCATGGTCTCGCCAATGTACCATGCTCTGGGGCATCCTTTCCTGCAACGTATGAGGTAGACAACGTTGGCCGAGTCACAGGAGTACGAACCATGCACCTGGTGGGTGGTGTCCTCTCGTGTGATGGTGGTATCTGTGTCGATGATCTGGCATGTCTTGCAGAGGTTACCGTGGCAGGGTTGTGTGGTGTCGTGGACACTGTTCTCCTGAAAGCAGGGTAATTTGTTGCGAACGATGGTCTGTTTGAGGTTGGGTGGCAGTTTAAAGGCGAGTAGTGGAGGTGTGGGGATGGCCATAGCGAGGTGTTTGTCCTCATTGATGACATGTTGAAGGCTGCGGAGAACATGGCGTAATTTCTCCGCTCCGGGGAAGTACTGGACGACGAAGGGTACTCTGTTGGTTGCGTCCCGTGTTAGTCTTCTGAGGAGGACTATGCGATTTTTCGCTGTGGCCCGTTGGAACTGTCGATCGATGAGTCGAGCATCATATCCCGTTCTTACTAGGGCGTCTTTCAGCGTCTGTAGGTGTCCATCGCATTCCTCCTCGTCTGAGCAGACCCTGTGTATTCGCAGGGCCTGTCCATAGGGGATGGCCTCTTTGACGTGGTTAGGGTGGAAGCTGGAAAAGTGGAGCATCGTGAGGTTGTCCGTGGGCTTGCGGTAGAGTGAGGTGCTGAGGTGCCCGTCTTTGATGGAGATTCGTGTGTCCAAGAAAGAAACTGATTCTGAGGAGTAGGCCATGGTGAGCTTGATGGTGGGATGGAACTTGTTGATGTTATTGTGTAGTCTCTTTAGTGATTCTTCGCCGTGGGTCCATAGAAAGAAAATGTCGGCGATGTATCTGGTGTATAGCGTTGGTTGGAGGTCCTGTGCAGTGAAGAAGTCCTGCTCGAACTTGTGCATGAAAATGTTGGTGTATTGGGGTGCAAATTTGGTCCCCATGGCTGTTCCGTGTGTTTGGGTAAAGAACTGGTTATCGAAGGTGAAGACATTGTGATCCAGGATGAAGCGGATGAGTTGTAGGATGGCGTCTGGAGATTGGCTGTTGTTGGTGTTGAGTATTGATGCTGTCGCAGCGATGCCGACATTGTGGGGGATACTGGTGTATAATGCCGAGACGTCCATCGTGGTGAGAAGTGTTCCTGGTTCAACTGGTCCGTGGGTACTGAGTTTTTGTAGGAAGTCTGTAGTGTCGCGACAGAAGCTGGGGGTTCCCTGTACGATGGGTTTCAGGATGCCCTCGATGTATCCAGAGAGGTTCTCACACAGGGTTCCGTTACCTGATACGATAGGACGTCCGGGTGTGTTGGCTTTGTGTATCTTTGGGAGGCAGTAGAAGTCTCCCACGCAGGGAGTACGTGGGATGAGAGTGCGTAGGATGCTATGAAGGTCTGGATCGAAGGTCTTGATCAGTTTGTTGAGCTGGTGGGTGTGTTCTTTGGTCGGATCTGTGGGTAACCATCTGTAGTGTTCCTGGTTGTCCAGTTGTCGGTATGCTTCTTTGCAATAGTCCGTTCTGTTCTGTATGACGATGGCTCCTCCTTTGTCTGCTGGTTTGATGACGATGTTGCGGTTGGTCTTGAGAGCGTTGATGGCGTTGTAGCTTCCATTGTAGCTTCCATTGTAGCTTCCATTGCTATTAATGGAAGCCCAGTTGTAGCTTCCATTACTATTAATGACAAGTAATGCATGCTAAAATTGTTTTCAGCAAAATATTAGTGTGTGTGTGTGTGTGTGTGCGTGTGTGTGCTTGTGCATAATGTTGTTTCTGCAGAGTTGCAGTGTTATCATTGATGACCGTATATGATGACTACATATTACCTGAACTGCCTAGTTAATCCTTAAAGTTCCAGTAATATACAAAATGGCCAAGTCTCTTCAACCCACTGTTAGATGGGGGGCATCTCCAGGTGGGAGGGGTGGCAGGACTCCCATCTGGACTGGAAATGCCCCCCCATGAGATCCAACCTTCTGGCCTTGGGGTCATTAGTATCTTATAGGTGGCCTTCCTGGTCTCTGGCTGGGAGTCAGACCTTAATTCAGCAATCATCAAAGGCAGCTCCCTTTAAAAGATGTACGCTATCTTTAAATTGTGGAAGCCCCATCAGATTTCTCATCACCCAGTGGGCAAGTTGCCAATTACAAGTGCGAGTAATGCTCACAGCTCACCCTTACTATGGAAATGAGGCACACACCTCAAAGAGCTGTGTGCCTCGTGTCATCAGGTTTGGGCAGATGTAGCGGATGCCCCGCCCACTCGGTACCTGTTTTGGACGCTAGTTGAAAATCTACCCCAGTATCTCTCAATCCCCACCTGTTTGCAGTCGGTCAGGAAGAGAAATGAATATCAGGATCAGATATCAGATCTTATAAAATGTGTCAAAGTGACAATTTAAGGAAGATATTATTCTGTTGTTTCTAATACACTGATAATCTTTTCTATTAATGATGGAGGAGCCTTTTGAGCAGTACTTTCTATCTGAGGATATTGGCGGGAGAGAACAGATTTGTTTGAAGTAAATATATTTGGTGTATCAACTGTTCTTCATTGCAAGCACTGGGCTATAAGTTGTGTCCTCCTTACTATGGCCGCTGGCTGTCCTGGTCATGGCATCTCCTTCCTGTGCACCTTCCCCATGTTGTGGGGGATTGAGGCCGTTTCTCTCTCATCTTCATAACTATTCCCTTCAGCTTCCGGAAGCAACAATCCTTTCTTCATTCTGATGTTTTGTAATACACGACAAGCTACGATGATTCGGGCGGTTCTCACTGGGCTGTATCTTTAGGGCTCCATTGGATTATCGCGGCACCTAAAAGATGTCAGATGCCTATATTCTGCTCTATGACACTTCTTGTACTAACATGGGTCTCATTATATCTGTTGTCTCTCTCTGTCTGCAGAAGCCTTATTGATGTCAAAAGCCATAACTGCGTGGAATTGTCGTAATCACCAGGCAACCATTCTGATACATGGATTTGAGTCAGCAGGGCTGGTATGGTAGATTATCGTATGACCAAAGCATCATGACAGCTTCCTGGGTATCGGAAATTTATGTCTAGGATAAGGCACACACTAACTATAGATTAATAGAATGAAAGCCTTTCCTGTTCATGAAATTGAATGATTGCCATATGGGGCTCTGAACGTCTCATGCGTTCTGTCAATTGCTCCTTGCACATATGGGTACCCTGCCAGTCTGTAGAACTGGATAGCTCTATCTCTTTGTTTCTCTGGTTCTATTGGCAAGGATATTAACTGTGTGGCTCACCTGAATCAAACATCAGTCACTTTCTTTATGCAATGTTGAGCTGCTATCTGCCTAATGTAGCAAAGTCACCTGATGCTGCCTGGAAGGTCCCAGTTGGAAAGAAATTCAAGACAAAAGGTGACCTTGAGTGGTGCATAAAATGTTGTCCTCCTGGTGGAAGTGGGCTGCAGATTAGGGGATGTACACTTCTAAGGTAATGATGTGCAGAAACTTCTAAGTAAAACCTCATTGTCTGTAATCACTGGTGAATGGATATTTAGGTGTAGGGAACATACGTGTTTGGTGATGCCTCACCGTAAGAGCCTCCAATCTAGCCTGTTACATCTCCTCATCCTCCTTCTTGTCCTCAGAAGACATGAATCGAGAGATTCCCATTGAGAAATTGATGTCCTCAGTCTGCAACTGTACTTTCTGCAGAACTGACTTGATAGGGCAGTAAAAGTCTTGATAGAACTTCCAGAGCAACTGAAATCAATATGAGCGCAAAGTAGAACCAATCTTTAGCTGTAGCAAAGAAAATGGCTGCTTCCGTGTGATCTCTTTCTAAGGGAAGATAATTCTAGTGGAGGTTTTTACCACTATAGTTGAGGTGGTAGCCAATACCATCCCATTTTACTTAGTTTCGTGCCTCAGAACCACCAAAAAGCAAGTGGTAACTTTCAGCCTCCTGGTGGGAAACTGGTGATAACGGATAGACTGCCCATTATACGCCTCGCTTGATTTTCCTTTCCATTGACTTTAAATCTGGTGGGGTGTATAATGAAAGTCCGATTTGCTTCCACCAGTTTTCTGCCTCGCAATGAAAGTTAATATCTACCCTTATGTTTCTGAAATGTGGCTAATTATAATGAGCACACTCAGGATACCAGACTAAACTTGGTTTTGTTTTCATAATGAATTGATCAATAATTAAATGTTACCAATGAGTTGTGAAAAGTAGGGTGTATGTCTTTATTTTATTTTAAGTAATGTCAGATAGAGTAAACACAATTTAAAATAGGTTTAGACAGCTGTGAGGACCTCATTGTTTTGATGACAAATGTTTGTAACTGCTTGCATGCAATCTCTTTTGTGTATTCAATAGCAAACATCTGCCCTAAATGGGCTTCCTTTATTTATTTCAATACCTTTGGGCAGAAACAATTAAGTTGCTTGTGGCTGGAACACCTTATTTGAAATATTAACATATGCAGATTAACAGACAGTGGACTAGACAATTCCAATCTCTTCGAAGCTGTACCATTAAGGGAAATATATGGAGGAAGCGAGAAGGATCAAGACTTGAATGCCTCAGCCCACAAGAGATCTTCGAAATCTGTTAAACTCCCAGTCTGTTTGTTTGCATTAAGGACATTGTTGTAAAATGAAAGATGTCTCCTGGCATAAATCACAGTTCATATGTGGAACATTTATATTGCATCTAAACATGTTCCTCTTAAAGGGAAATTTAGCCATCTAAGAATTTGTATAACATAAAAAGAAAAGAAAAAAAAAGACTTGCATTTATATAGTGCCTTTCACAACTCAGGCTATCCCAAAGCATTTTACAGCCAATGTTGTAACATACTAACATAGGAACAGGAATAGGCCATTCAGCCTCTCGAGCTTGTTATTCAATTAAATCATGGCTGATCTGTACCTCAACTCCATTGACGATCCAGCTGTACCTCAACTCCAGTGTACGAGATAGTTTTTTTAGAGCGTACGAGATGGTTTTTTTTAAGAGTGTACAAGAAGGTTTTTTAGACCAGTACGTTAAGGAGCCAACCAGGGAACAGGCTATCTTAGATTGGGTATTGTGCAATGAGAAGAGGTTAATTAATAATCTTGTTATGCGGGGTCCTTTAGGGAAGAGTGACCATAACATGATAGAATTCTTCATTAAGATGGAAAGTGAAGGAGTCCAATTCGAAACTCGGGTCCTAAATCTAAACAAAGGAAACTACGAAGGTATGAGGAGTGAGTTGGCTATGATAGATTGGGAAGCTTCATTAAAAGGCATGATGGTGGATAGGCAATGGCTAACATTTAAGGAACGAATGCATGAATTGCAACAATTATACATTCCTTTCTGGTGCAATGAACACAAAAGGAAAAATGGTCCAGCCATGGCTAACAAAAGAAATTAAGGATAGTATTAGATTCAAAGAGGAGTCATCTCAAGTTGCCAGAAAAAGTAGCAAGCCTGAGGATTGGGAGCAGTTTAGAATTCAGCAAAAAAGGACCAAGAGATTGATTAAGAGGGGAAAAATAGAGTATGAGAATAAACTTGCAAGAACATAAAAGTGCACTGTAAAAGCTTCTACAAGTATGTCAAAAGAAAAAGATTAGTGAAGACAAATGTAGGTCCCTTACAGTCAGAAATGGGAGAATTTATAATGGGGAACAAGGAAATGGCAGAACAATTAAACAAATACTTTGGCTCTGCCTTCATCGAAGAGGACACAAATAACTTCCCAGAAATGCTAGGGAACCAAGGGACTAGTGAGAAGGAGGAATTAAAGGAAATTAGTATTAGTAAAAAAATAGTGCTGGAAAAATTGATGGGATTGAAAGCCGATAAATCCCCAGGGCCTGATAATCTGCATCCCAAAGTACTAAAAGAGAAAATAGTGGATGCATCAGTTGCCATCTTCCAAAATTCTATAGATTATGGAACAGTTCCTGCAGATTGGAGGGTGGCAAATGTAACCCCACTATTTAAAAAAGGAGGGAGAGAGAAAACAGGGAACGACAGATCAGTTAGCCTAACATCAGTAGTAAGGAAAATGCTAGAGTCTATTTTAAAGGATGTGATAACAGGACACTTAGAAAATATCAACGGGATTAGACAAAGTCAACATGGATTTATGAAAGGGAAATCATGTTTGACAAACCTACTGGAGCTTTTGAGGATGTAACTGGTAGAATAGATAAGGGAGAACCAGTGGATGTGGTTTATTTGGATTTTCAGAAGGCCTTTGATAAAGTCCCATATTAGAGGTTAGTGTGCAAAATTAAAGCACATGGGATTGGCGGTTACATATTCGCATGGATTGAAAATTGGTTAACAGACAGGAAACAGAGAGTAGGAATAAATGGGTCTTTTTTGGGGTGGCAGGCGGTGACTAGTGGGGTACCGCAGGGATTAGTGCTTGGGCCCCAGCTATTCACAATATATATCAATGATTTGGATGAGGGAACCAAATGTAATATTTCCAAGTTTGCTGACGACACAAAACTAGGTGGGATTGTGAGTTGTGAGGAGGATGCAAAGAGGCTTCAAGGCGATTTCGACAAATTGAGTGAGTGGGCAAATACATGGCAGATGCAGTATAATGTGGATAAATGTGCAGTTATCCACTTCAGAAGGAAAAACCAAAAGGCAGCGAATTATTTAAATGGTGAGAGATTGGGAAATGTTGATGTACAAAGGGACCTGGGTGTCCTTGTACACCAGTCACTGAAAGCAAACATGCAGGTGCAGCAAGCAGTTAGGAAGGCAAATGGTATGTCGTCCTTCATTGCAAGAGGATTTGAGTACAGGAGCAAGGATGTCTTACTGTGGTTATACAGGGCCTTGGTGAGACCACACCTGGAGTATTGTGTGCAGTTTTTGTCTCCTTACCTAAGAAAGGATATACTTGCCATAGAGGGAGTGCAACGAAGGTTCACCAGACTGATTCCTGGGATGGCAGGACTGTCGTATGAGGAGAGATTGGGTCGACTCGGCCTGTATTCACTCGAGTTTAGAAGAATGAGAGGTGATCTCATTGAAACATATAAAATTCTGACAGGGCTAGACAGACTGGATGCAGGGAGGATGTTTCCCCTGGCTGGGGGATCCAGAACGAGGGGTCACAGTGTCAGGGTACGGGGTAGGACATTTAGGACCGAAATGAGGAGAAATTTCTTCACTCAGAGGGTGGTGTGGAATTCTCTACCATAGAAGGCTGTGGAGGCCAAGCCACAGAATATATTTAAGAAGAAACTAGATAGATTTCTGGACACAAAAGGCATCAAGGGTATGGGGAGAGAGCGGGAATATGGTATTGAGATAGAGGATCAGCCATGATCATATTGAATGGCAGAGCAGGCTCGAAGGGCCGAATGGCCTACTCCTGCTCCTATTTTCTATGTTTCTATGTTTCATCCGCCTTAGCCCCATATCCCTTGATACCCTTGCCTAACAAAAATCTATCAATCTCAGTCTTGAAAGCTCTAATTGTCCCAGCATCAACAGCCTTTAGGGGGAGTGAATTCCAGATAAGTGGAGGCAAATAACATCAATAATATTTTTCATCCTTACGTTATAACTTTTAAGCCAAATACCTATTGTTTGGAAGTATTCCTGTGGCATGCATGATGAAGATTGTTCAGGTGTTCATTGACTAAAACATCAATTTATTAATAGTACAGCTATTCTTTTACAAATGAATGGGCCCCAGAGGCTCATCCATCGTTGTTAACTTGCTGGTTCTTTTAGCAGTAAAGCCTAATATTTAAGTGTCCTCATTCATCATCTATTACCTCATGGCTCTTGGCACAGTTTGGAAAGATTATTAAAAAATCAATTCTGTTTTACAATAATAAATATTGAGAGCTATATTTGCAAGAAGCAAATGATAAGAAATGGAAATCTTCCTTAGTTTGGTAGGTAATTGACATTAAAAGATACAAACTTTCTAATACTCATGACATTCAGAAAATGATTTTTAAGACGTAAGCTGGCAACAGTAAAAAAGACTTCTTAAAAACCCAAGCTTACTGGTTTGTGGTGAAACTGAAAGATTGCACATGCAATGGAGCTTAGATTACATTCACAGGATGTGGTGTTTTTCCAACTGACAATAAATGATTGCCAATCCAAGCAAGAAGGCTTCTGGTTTTAACTACATAATCCCATACTCCCAGTTATGACAACAATTAATTTTAAGCAATCCCACATTCCCCATGTTTTTTCCAGGTACAGAAATCATTGATGTAAACTACTGCGCATAGGATCCACACAATTTAATCTATTTGGCAGTACTTCATATGTGTAATAGCTGTAGCAAAACTCAGCATAGTTAAAGGAGCAGGGCTTAAATCGCTTAGTGCCCCAAACTGGGCACGATTCTGGTGGTGCGCAGGGACAGCACCTCATCAGAATAAATCAGGCGAGCTGCGTGCACCAATGAGGCACCCCGACACAGCTTGCCTGCCAGAACAATATTGAAATGAGACCTGCGGTCGTTTCAGGCGGCCGCCGGGGTCATATAAAAAAAAGCCTCGACCAATTTAACAATGGCCCCAATCCCTGTGCAATATGGGCGTGGGCCTCGGTCCTGCTAAATTGATTATTGTTGCGCCTGTTTTGGGCCCATAAAATGGGCACAATTATGTTAATTTTAGACCCCAGTAAGTCTAAAGTTTAAGAGGTTAAGAGTGCCTGCAGCTCACCTGATTAATTCTAATGTGGCTGAGGACGAATTTACTTCGGATCTCGGGCCTCTCCATTTTGGAGCGCTGCTGGAGTTCCGCCTAATTTGGGCGCTTAAGAATTTATGACCCATTTACTGTTAAACATTCTCCAGACTTAATTTGTGCCTAAACCCTAGATTTTCCAATTGGCATTATTTTAACACCTGCTCAAAATAAATAGGTTAACACCAATGTTAAAATAAAGTTGATTGGAAAATCTAGGCTTAATGTCAGCTTCTGGCTGTGTCTGTCACATTGTCTTTATTCACCTGAGCACTGCAGGCATACTTGAAAGAAAACAAAGTATCATTTTATAGAGAAACTTGACCACTGTTTACTAATATGTTTTCAATGCAGAAATGTAAAGCAAGATTGTGATCAATGTGTCCGCTAATTTATAGAATTAACTGTGGTTCATTTTTTTTACAGGTAATATAATTAAATGTATGATGAAAACCATCTGCAATGTAAAGGCTAAAAGTAAACCTACACTATTTAGTAACAAGGGAAAGACTGAAATAAAGTAATATGATTTATCAATTACAATAATATAATCAGCAGGAACTCAATCCCTTTCTTACTGACTTTGAAGAATTACGATCTATTAACAAAGTAACCAACATTGATGTCAATCAGATATGATTACATTTGTAGTTACTGAATGATAGAAATTAAAAAGGAAAAATGTAACTTCCACTGCATCTGAAGTAATGTGTAACGGAAGTTCTATACTTCACAAAGATTTTAAATTTTGGTGTACAATGGGGGCTCAGTGGGTGGAATGAGCCCACCACCTGTCCCTTGTAATTGCTGTGAGGCCTGAGCCATTTTGAGGATTGGGCTTCATTTGCATGCGGGCGGTGAGCTGCACGTGCCAAACTGGTGCACCGAGGTAGCTTGCTGATTGGGGGTGGGGGTTGGAAATAAGCCGGCTCTTACGTGAAGCCAGCCAACAGTCAGAGCCTGGGGGGGGGAGTTGATCTGGTGGGAGCGGTGGCTACGCCAGAGTATTTTTGTGGAGCCAGGAGGCGAATTCCTGCTCCTCCTTGCCCCAGTAAAATAAAATTAAAAATTTCTAAAAATGGCTTCCAGTGGCCCCTTTAAAGCCTTCTGGTTAGGCCACTCAGTGCCAGTACAAATGGGCAAAGCATGCATGGCACATGCTCTGCCGATTTGTACCTCAAAATTGCAATTGAGATCCTATATAAGTTGTAGGACACTGACTGGCATATTAAAAGTGGCCTCCCAGCTGAAACAGGCGAGTGCCCTACCCAAGATGACAGTGGCTGGATTGTCAGCGTAAATGGGGTGGTATGTGACCTGACAGCAGTTTAAGACTGCTACTACCCCATTTACAGAGGCAGTTAAAATCTGCCCCTATGTGTCTGCCTTTTAAACATCTCTCTCCTCTCCGTTTCACTGAGGAGCAAAGCAGTAGTTATGCAGTTATGCATTCCAGTTTGAGGACAAATTACTCTGCTGCTTTCTGGTACACTTCCTATTGGCTAGCTGAACAACACCACTGGCAGAAGCCTAAGGTGAAGAACAACAACTTGCATTTATATAGCATCTTTAATGTAGCAAAATATCCCAAGGCACTTCACAGATGCATGAGGAATATGGATGCTGAGTCAAAGGAGGAAAGATTAAGAGGGATGATCAAAAGACTTGGCCATAGAAGTAGATTTTAAGGAGGGTCTTAAAGGAGGAGATAATGGTGGAGAAGTCGAGGGAGAGAATTCCAGAGGGTGGGTTTTGGCAGCAGAAGGTGTGGTTGCCAATGGTGTGGTGAAGGGTGGGGGGATGTATAAGTTGCCAGAAAAACAGGAACAGAGACTTTGAGTGGGGGGTATAATGTTAGAGAAGATTATAGAGATGGGAAAGAACGAGGCCATGGAAGGATGTAAACACAGGATGAGAATTTTAAATTTACTTATCCACCCTTTTCAGTCAGGACATGGTCCAAAGCATAGGATGACCAAAAAGGTGGGAAATGTAAATAAAATGTGATGTGGGAAGAATACTCATATTCCCAGAGTCTTTATTAAGATATGGCATGCTGATCTCACTGAAGATTTAATACATTGACAATTAGTTATCAGAATTTTTAATATAAGGTTCTTTTTTAAAGTAATATGGTTTTTGAATTTGTTCTCTTTTCTATTCATAAATTATTTTTGGGGGAATGGGGAGTGGGGAGGGAGATGGATGGATGGGGCTTCTGGATGTTCCAATAGCTATTGATTATATCTAGCAAGTTGGGTAAGTTCAAAGTAAAAGTGAGTGAACGTTCATCGATGGAGTACTGCAACTGGATAACTCATAACAGAACAAGAAATATCCTACGATTTATTTAAAGGAACTTTTTACTTTTACACATTCTAAATGAATTATTAAAAATCAAAGTTCCTTTACATAAGTGCAAATGGTCAATCTTCATTGAGTGCACGTTTTATTAAGGTGGTTTATTGTAATCTGATTTAATATTAGTTTTATTTTGCCTCCTATGAGAATTTGTCAAACCATTACAGTAACAATTGCCTATACTGTGTCATTTTAATTTACTCACCAGGAATGAGGTAACAGTTAATTTGACTGACCTCATCATGGGCCAAGCACATTGTTGGTTTCCTTGAAGCCTAACACAAAATGCTAAACCGGACGTAATGTGGTTTATGAAGAAACAAAAAAAATGAGTGAAAATACCACATAATTGCTTGTTTTCCAAAATAGCACTGCTTTTGGTTTTGAGAAGCTACATCAAAATATCAAAGAAACCACATAATATCTATCTGATTGCTCATTCTTTATTAGTCACCCAAGCTGATGTCAAATGTCCAAGTAAATTTCCAGCTGTGTTCCCAGGAGCATCAATCACACATTTTCAAAAACAACTGCTGCACCATTGACCAGACACTTAACTGGACCAGCCATATAAATACTGTGGCTACAAGAGCAGGTCAGAGGCTGGGTATTCTGCAGCGAGTGACTCACCTCTGACTCCCCAAAGCCTTTCCACCATCTCCAAGGCACAAGTCAGGAGTGTGATGGAATACTCTCCACTAGCCTGGAGGAGTGCAGCTCCAAAAACACTCAAGAAGCTCGACACCATCCAGGACAAAGCAGCCTGCTTGATTGGCATCCCATCCACCACCCTAAATATTCACTCCCTTCACCACCGGCGCACTGTGGCTGCAGTGTGTACCATCCACAAGATGCATTGCAGCAACTCGCCAAGCTTCTTCGTCAGCACCTCCCAAACCCGCGACCTCTACCACCTAGAAGGACAAGAGCAGCAGACACATGGGAACAACACCACCTACACATTCCCCTCCAAGTCACACACCATCACGACTTGGAAATATATTGCCGTTCCTTCATCGTCGCTGGGTCAAAATGCTTCAAAGATATTATTTAAAATTCAGTCAGAATGTTCAGTGAAAGATTTTCTTAAAATTAACAGTTTGTCAATTTTATTAGGTGACACATGCCCTGCTTTCATTACCATAAGCCCTAGTGCAAAGTTGGGCAAATTTTTTAAGCAATTCTTATGCCCTTTCATATAGTGGCAGGTTTTAAGCATAGCACAAAGCAACACTGGCATTCTTAAATTAGGCTGAAATGATGGGCAGGGGCACTGAAAAGGAATGGCCACTGCTGAAGTCTGATAAGTTCCTTTCAGTCTTCCAGTTTTTAAAATTTCCTTCTTTTTTAAGTATGTTGCTTTGATGTCAGATCCGTGTTACTTTGCCGATAGGATTTTACCATCAAGTACGTTTTATTTCCTTCTTTAAACTCTTAAATGCACCCAAGACACATATGTCCAGCTAGCAACACAGGTGGAGTCAGCCTGCCCTGAACTGAGCTGTAAAAATCCTTCACACATGGTATGAGGAAAAGCCTGTGAAACACGAACACTTTACCACTAAAATCTGAATGTAAATCAAGGTCAGACCGAACGTGGGTAAACTTTTTCTGCTGATTTCTGTTGATGGTCACCCAATTAATTATTTGCGAATTTCAGAATTAATTTACTGGTATACTAAAATGAGCTAAACTGAATTGGCATAAGCTGCTGACTCTTTGATGCCTCATTTATTCTTGCATTTGAAGGACAAACACACTCACCATCTGCTTAAACGCAGCTTCTATTTGCCAGTCTAAATTTACCAACTTCTCTGTTCCAATTCAGTGCCTGCATAAAGTAAACTAACTGTTCTAGGCAGGTTTTATGCCAGGAACAATTTGGAAGCAGTAAAGTCCAAGCAGTTGTAGAATTCATGCCCACATCCACTCCCTTCTGCCTTCTGCTTTCACTCTATTCTGCCCATTTCATCTGTTTGACCTCTCAATAATAATAAATGGAAGAAGCCAAAAAAATGTTTCTCTAGAGTTCTGCTGGTTCCCCCATCAAAGTTATGGCAGGAGATTGATAGAACCCCAGTGGAATTTCCAAGCCAGGGTGTGCACCTATTCACCAGATGCCTTCCATGACCAGTGGGCACTGCAGGATGTGTTTTGCATTATTTGCCCCGATTCCACCATTTTAATTTACTTTTTTGGTTTGTTTTAAAAATATTAATTTAGATGCATCCCTGAATTATGTGTGTTCTCTATGTAAGATAGCCATATCCTATCCCACCGGCAGGACAGACCCACCAGAGGTGGCGGTACAGTGATATACAGTCAGGAGGGAGTGGTCCTGGGAGTCCTCAACATTGACTCCGGACCCCATGAAATCTCATGGCATCAGGTTAAACATGGTCAAGGAAACCTCCTGCTGATTACCACCTACCGCCCTCCCACAGCTGATGAATCAGTCCTCCTCCATGTTGAGCACCACTCGGAGGAAGCACTGAGGGTATCAAGGGCACAGAATGTACTCTGGGTGGGGGACATCAATGTCCATCACCAAGAGTGGCTCAGTAGCACCACTACAGATCGAGCTGGCTGAGTCCTGAAGGACATAGCTGCCAGACTGGGCCTGCGGCAGGTGGTGAGCGAACCAACATGAGGGAAAAACCTACTTGACCTTGTCCTCACCAATCTACTTGTCGCAGATGCATCTATCCATAATAGTATTAGGATTGACCACCGCACAGTCCTCGTGGAGACGAAGTCCCGTCTTAACACTGAGGACACCGTCCAACGTGTTGTGTGGCACTACCACTATGCTATTTGGGATAGATTCAGAACAGATCTAGCAGCTCAAAACTGGGCATCCATGAGGCGCTGTGGGCCATCAGCAGCAGCAGAACTGTATTCCAGCACAATCTGTAACCTCATGGCCCGGCATATTCCTCACTCTACCATTATCAACAAGCCAGGGGATCAACCCTGATTCAAACGAGAGTGTAGAACAGCATGTCAGAAGCAGCACCAGGTGTACCTAAAAATGAGGTGCTAACCGGGTGAAGCTACAATACAGGACTACATGCATGCTAAACAGTGGAAGCAGCATGCCATAGTCAGAGCTGAGCGATTCCACAACCAACGGATCAGTTCAAAGCTGCAGTCCTGCCATATCCAGTCGTGAATGGTGATGGACAATTAAACAACTATTGGCAGGAGGAGGCACTGTAAACATCCCCATCTTCGATGATGGCAGAATCTAGCAAGAGAGTGCAAAAGTCAAGGCTGAAGCCATCTTCAGCCAGAAGTGCTGAGTGGATGATCCATCTTGGCCTCCTCCCGATATCCCCACCATCACAGGAGCCAGTCTTCAGCCAATTCGATTCACTCCACGACATATCAAGAAACGGCTGAGTGCACTGGATACTGCAAAGGCTATGGACCCCCACAACATCCCGGCTGTAGTGCTGAAAACTTGTGCTCCAGAACTAGCTGCCCCTTTAGCCAAACTGTTCCAGTGCAGCTACAACACTGGCATTTACCTGACAATGTGGAAAATTGCCCAGGCATGTCCTGTCCACAAAAACAGGACAAATCCAATCCAGCCAATTACTGCCCCATCAGTCTACTCTCAATCATCAGCAAAGTGATGGAACGTGTCGTCAACAGCACTATCAAATGGCACTTACTCACCAATAACCTGCTCACCGATGCTCAGTTTGGGTTCCTCCAGGACCACTCGGCTCGAGACCTCATTACAGCCTTGGTCCAAACACGGACAAAATGCTGAATTCCAGAGGTGAGGTGAGAGTGACTGCTCTTGACATCACGGCAGCATTTGACTGATTGTGGCATCAAGGAGGCCTAGTAAAATTGAAGTCAATGGGAATCAGGGGGAAAACTCTCCAGTGGCTGGAGTCATACCTAGCACAAAGGAAGATGGTAGTGTTTGTTGGAGGCCAATCATTTCAGTCCCAGGACATTGCTGCAGGAGTTCCTCAGGGCAGTGTCCTGGGCCCAACCATCTTCAGCTGCTTCATCAATGACCTTCCCCTCCATCATAAGGTCAGAAATGGGGATGTTCGCTGATGATTGCACAGTGTTCAGTTCCATTCGCAACTCCTCAGATAATGAAGCATTCCGTTCCTGCATGCAGCCAGACCTGGACAACATCCAGGCTTGGGCTGATAAGTGGCAAGTAACATTCGCGCCAGACAAGTGCCATTCAATGACCATCTCCAACAAGAGAGAGTCTAACCACCTGCCCTTGACATTCAATGGCATTGCCATCGTTGAATTCCCCACCATCAACATCCTGAGGGTCACCATTGAACAGAAACCTAACTGGACCAGCCACATAAATACTGTGGCTACAAGAGCAGGTCAGAGGCTGGGTATTCTGTGGCGCGTGACTCACCTCTGACTCCCCAAAGCCTTTCCACGATCTACAAGGCACAAGTCAGGAGTGTGATGGAATACTCTCCACTTGCCTGGATGAGTACAGCTCCAACAAGCTCGACACCATCCAGGACAAAGCAGCCCGCTTGATTGGCACCCCATCCACCACCCTAAACATTCACTCCCTTCAATATCGGCGCACCGTGGCTATAGTGTGTACCATCCACAAGATGCACTGCAGCAACTCCCCAAGGCTTCTTTGACAGCAGCTCCCAAACCTGCGACCTCTACCACCTAGAAGGACAAGGGCAGCAGGCACATGGGGACAACACCACCTGCACGTTCCCCTCCAAGTCACACACCATCACGACTTGGAAATATATTGCCGTTCCTTCATCATTGCTGGGTCAAAATTCTGGATCTCCCTACCTAACAGCAGTGTGGGAGAACCTTCACCACACAGACTGCAGCGGTTCAAGAAGGCGGCTCACCACCATCTTCTCAAGGGCAATTAGGGATGGGCAATAAATGCTGGCCTCACCATCGACGCCCACATAGCATGAACGAATAATGAAAAACAAGTACAGGAACAATTACATTCTTTTTGTAACACAAACGTCCATTTCAGTTTAATTACGCTGATCCTTCAAAATGCTTCAAAGATATTATTTAAAATTCAGTCAGAATGTTCAGTGAAAGATCTTCTTAAAATTAACAGTTTGTCAATTTTACTAGGTGACACATGCCCTGCTTTCATTATCTATAAGCCCTAGTGCAAAGTTGGGCACATTTTTTAAGCAATTCTTATGCCCTTTCATATAGTGGCAGGTTTTAAGCACGGCACAAAGCAACACTGGCATTCTTAAATTAGGCTGAAATGATGGGCAGGGGCACTGAAAAGGAATGGCCACTGGTGAAGTCTGATAAGTTCCTTTCAGTCTTCCAGTTTTTACATTTTCCTTCTTTTTTAAGTATGTTGCTTTGATGTCAGATCCGTGTTACTTTGCCGATAGGATTTTACCATCAAGTACGTTTTATTTCCTTCTTTAAACTCTTAAATGCACCCAAAACACATATGTCCAGCTAGCAACACAGGTGGAGTCAGCCTGCCCTGAACTGAGCTGTAAAAATCCTTCACACATGGTATGAGGAAAAGCCTGTGAAACACTAACACTTTACCACTAAAATCTGAATGTAAATTAAGGTCAGACTGAACGTGGGTAAACTTTTTCTGCTGATTTCTGTTGATGGTCACCCAATTAATTATTTGCGAATTTCAGAATTAATTTACTGGTATACTAAAATGAGCTAAACTGAATTGGCATAAGCTGCTGACTCTTTGATGCCTCATGTATTCTTGCATTCGAAGGACAAACAGACTCACCATCTGCTTAAACGCAGCTTCTATTTGCCAGTCTAAATTTACCAACTTCTCTGTTCCAATTCAGTGCCTGCATAAAGTAAACTAACTGTTCTAGGCAGGTTTTATGCCAGGAACAATTTGGAAGCAGTAAAGTCCAAGCAGTTGTAGAATTCATGCCCACATCCACTCCCTTCTGCCTTCTGCTTTCACTCTATTCTGCCCATTTCATCTGTTTGACCTCTCAATAATAAAAAATGGAAGAAGCCAAAGAAATGTTTCTCTAGAGTTCTGCTGGTCCCCCACCAAAGTTATGGCAGGAGATTGATAGAACCCCAGTGGAATTTCCAAGCCAGGGCGTGCACCTATTCACCAGATGCCTTCCATGACCAGTGGGCACTGCAGGATGTGTTTTGCATTATTTGCCCTCATTCCACCATTTTAATTTACTTTTTTGGTTTGTTTTAAAAATATTAATTTAGATGCATCCCTGAATTCGATGTGTTCTCTACGTAAGAAAGTCATGATGTGTCCTTCAATTTACTGAACCAGTTGTGATAGAAATCTGAAATGGCCAGGCAAGCCACTCAGTTGTATAATCTTGTTACAAAAAGTCATAATAAGAATAAAACCGACGGACCACCCGGCATCGGAACACCCGGCACTGGACACGACAAAGGCAAACCAAGCCCCCAGTCGAACCTGCAAAGTCCACCTCACTAACATCTGGGGACTTGTGCCAAAATTGGGAGAGCTGTCCCACAGACTAGTCAAGCAACAGCTTGACATAGCCATACTCACAGAATCATACCTTTCAGCCAATGTCCCAGACTCTTCCATTACCATATCTGGGTATGTCCTGTCCCACCGGCAGGACAGACCCACCAGAGGTGGCTGTACAGTGATATACAGTCAGGGGGGAGTGGCCCTGGGAGTCCTCAACATTGACTCCGGACCCCATGAAATCTCATGGCATCAGGTTAAACATGGTCAAGGAAACCTGCTGATTACCATCTACTGCCCTCCCTCAGCTGATGAATCAGTCCTCCTCCATGTTGAGCACCATTTGGAGGAAGCACTAAGGATATAAAGAATGTACTCTGGGTGGGGGACTTCAACGTCCATCACCAAGAGTGGTTCAGTAGCACCACTACAGATCGAGCTGGCTGAGTCCTGAAGGACATAGCTACCAGACTGGGCCTGCGGCAGGTGGTGAGCGAACCAACACGAGGGAAAAACCTACTTGACCTTGTCCTCACCAATCTACTTGTCGCAGATGCATCTGTCCATAACAGTATTAGGAGTGACCACCACACAGTCCTTGTGGTAACGAAGTCCCGTCATCACACTGAGGACACCATCCAACGTGTTGCGTGGCACTATCACTATGCTATTTGGGATAGACTCAGAACAGATCTAGCAGCTCAAAACTGGGCATCCATGAGGCGCTGTGGGCCATCAGCAGCAGCAGAACTGTATTCCAGCACAATCTGTAACCTCATGGCCCGGCATATTCCTCACTCTACCATTATCAACAAGCCAGGGGATCAACGCTGTTTCAATGAGGAGCATAGAACAGCATGTCAGGAGCAACAGCAGGCGTACCTAAAAATGAGGTGCCAACCTGGTGAAGCTACAACACAGGACTACATGCATGCTAAACAGCGGAAGCAACATGCTATCGACAGAGCTGAGCGATTCCACAACCAACGGATCAGATCAAAGCTCTGCAGTCCTGCCATATCCAGCCGTGAATGGTGGTGGACAATTAAACAACTAAAGGGAGGAGGAGGCTCTGTAAATATCCCCATCTTCAATGATGGCAGAGTCCAGCACGTGAGTGCAAAAGACAAGGCTGAAGCCATCTTCAGCCAGAAGTGCTGAGTGGATGATCCATCTCTGCCTCCTCCCGATATCCCTACCATCACAGAAGCCAGTCTTCAGCCAATTTGATTCACTCCACGACATATCAAGAAATGGCTGAGTGTATTGGATACAGCAAAGGCTATGGGCCTATGCTGTATCCAATACACATTCCGGCTGTACTGCTGAAGACTTGTGCTCCAGAACTAGCCGCGCCTCTAGCCAAACTGTTCCAGTGCAGCTACAACACTGGCATCTACCCGACAATGTGGAAAATTGCCCAGCTATGTCTTGTCCACAAAAAGCAGGACAAATCCAATCTGGCCAATTACCGCCCCATCAGTCTACTCTCAATCATCAGCAAAGTGATGGAAGGTGTCGTCGACAATGCTATCAAGTGGCACTTACTCACCAATAACCTGCTCACTGATGTTCAGCTTGGGTTCTGTCAGGACTACTCAGCTCCAGACCTCATTACAGCCTTGGTCCAAACACGGACAAAAGTGCTGAATTCCAGGGGTGAGGTGAGAGTGACTGCTCTTGACATCATGGCAGCATTTGACCGATTGTAGCACCAAGGAGCTCTAGTAAAATTGAAGTCAATGGGAATCAGGGGGAAAACTCTCCAGTGGCTGGAGTCATACCTAGCACAAAGCAAGATGGTAGTGTTCGTTGGAGGCCAATCATTTCAGTCCCAGGACATTGCTGCAGGAGTTCCTCAGGACAGTGTTGTGGGCCCAACCATCTTCCGCTGCTTCATCAATGACCTCCTCTCCATCATAAGGTCAGAAATGGGGATGTTCGCTGATGATTGCACAGTGTTCAGTTCCATTCGCAACTCCTCAGATAATGAATCAGTCCGTGCCCGCATGCAGCCAGACCTGGACAACATCCAGGCTTTGCTGATCAGTGGCAAGTAACATTCGCACCAGACAAGTGCCAGGCAATGACCATCTCCAGCAAGAGAGAGTCTAACCACCTCCCCTTGACATTCAACAGCATTACCATCGCCGAATCCCCCACCATCAACATCCTGAGGGTCACCATTGACCAGAAACTTAACTGGACCAGCCACATAAATACTGTGGCTACAAGAGCAGATCAGAGGCTGGGTATTCTGTGGCGCGTGACTCACCTCTGACTCCCCAAAGCCTTTCCACCATCTACAAGGGACAAGTCAGGAGTGTGATGGAATACTTTCCACTTGCCTGGATGAGTGCAGTTCCAACAACACTCAAGAAGCTCGACACCATCCAGGACAAAGCAGCCCGCTTGACTGGCATCCCATCCACCACCCTAAACATTCACTCCCTTCAACACCGGCGCACCATGGCTATAGTGTGTACCATCCACAAGATGCACTGCAGCAACTCGCCAAGGCTTCTTCGACAGCACCTCCCAAACCTGCGACCTGTACCATCTAGAAGGACAAGGGCAGGAGGCACATGGGAACAACACCACCTGCACGTTCCCCTCCAAGTCACACACCATCCCAACTTGGAAATATATCGCCTTTCCTTCATCGTCGCTGGGTCAATATCGTGGAACTCCCTACCTAACAGCACTGTGGGAGAACCTTCACCACACGGACTGCAGCGGTTCAAGAAGGCGGCTCACCACCACCTTCTCAAGGGCAATTAGGGATGGGCAATAAATGCTGGCCTTGCCAGCGACGCCCACATCCCATGAACGAATAAATAAAATAGAACTCCTTGCATTTAGAACTCCTTGCATTTACTTGCATTAAAATCTATGTGCTACTTCCTAGTCCATCTGCTTAATGGCATGGGAGACCATGGAGTATTGTAGTGAATGAAAATGTCACACTGCTGCAAATGGGGTGTGCTGAGTTGTAATGAAAGGATTGTTTTATAAACTGTTTCAACTTCCTGGTGTTGTGCCTGTACTTGTTCTTGTAACTGCATGTGTAATGTACCTATGTTGGGCGTGCTTTATGGTTTCACTTGGTGCAAAATGAAAGCAAAATTCGCGCTCTATTCATCACCTTCTTACGGACACTGAAAGAAATTCTTTGGTAGGAAGTGGGCACAGTTGTGAATGTTTTTGCTTCGCACAATATATATATATATCCAGATTTTGAACTTGAGCTAGTCACAGTATCATAGCAATACATTTGCTTTTTATCTTTTCATAAAATGACTACAACTTGTAGTGATATTAAACCTGAAAACAAAACACCCAATTTTGTTTATTTGTCATGAGATCACTCCAACTCAAGGAGAAAATGTGTGTTGAAGAATCTGTAGATGTTGCCAGTTTTCAAAATTTCAAAAGCTCCTGTAGGCCAGCATACGGAATAAATTGTATATGAACTTGAATGACATGCTATAATGAGTGCCTGATGCTAAGCTGCCACATTTAATTGATTGCACGTATAAATGATATTGCAACAAACTGACAGGAATTATACATGAATTGTTTTCAAAGAAAATTAAGTCTGAATGGATCTTGAATAAGGTAAATATCACTGTCATTTTTTCTGTCATTTTTTAATTTGTCCTCAAGACAGCTTGCAATGTACACAATCATGTTATGAATCCATTAGTTATAGCATATTTCCATAAGATATAGACAGTCTCCAACATATTGCCAGAATGTTTATTTCTAAAGTTTTAGTATTTCTCTTTTTTGTACAGGTCACATAATATAAGTTTCAGCAACAAGTTACAAAGTATGCATACTTCCCACTCTTATTTAAAGAAATTTGAAGCTTAGCAAATTCTGAAATCTTTCCACTCACTTTTTTAACAAATATTACAAACAAAGAGCTTCCATGTCTTTGATATCAGCATTGTTTTTGCTGATATCCAAGCTGGCGTTCTAACCTAAAACATATTGAACAAAATCCAATCAAGATCTAGAATGTCCCCTACAATGTTTCCTTCTAATAAAATTACGTAAGAGGGCTTCCATAGACATGATGATAGTCGCACGTTAGTGAGTTTATGATGACCTATCCAATATTTCACCATTTGCCTATTGCTTGTTATTAATCTACCTCTAGGTGCTAATTTGCTTCCTGAATTATTCCTGGAACTACTTTAGGCACGCAAGGTAAAAAAAAAAACACTTGTGGTTATCAATAAAACTAATGCTGCTTTATTGGCAGTGAGTTCTAAGGCAGCGGCATGTTCACCACCGTATTAAGCTGCACAGACCGAAGAATTCCCACGATTTGGCAAGTTCCAAAGATTTGGAAGCAATCTGAACAGAGATCTGTTCATTTAAAGCAGAGGTTAAATCCTGTTTATAATTGAGGAAATGGAATTGTCTGTCTGCAAATTTGAAGTAAAACTAGAGAATTGTGTAAATTAAAGGTTCTATCAGTTCACAGCTTGGAAGGATAAAAATATCTCTGCAAAGACATGACCTAGACAGTTGGTGAGAAAAGAATAGCTTCTAGATTTCTGATATCCTTAACAATCTCAAAAGAAAAAACCCTATCAATTTATTTCAAAAGACATTACCTCACAGGACCAATTATGCAGTTGGGTGCGCCAGTACTAATGGCACCAATAGGGGGAGTAGGGGGCAGAGACTCAGATGAGCAGGCCTTGGGCCTGTTTCTCATTAAAATGCAGAGAGAGCTATTCTGCGGCCAAGCAATGTATTTAGCACTGAGGATTATTGAACTTTTCATGTGCAAACCTCATTAAGAGCTCACAAATTACGTTAATTACCAGGTGGTGGAATTTTCCTTGTTTAACACCAGGAATATGCTGAAGTTATTAATATCCTCATCATCCGTGTTGCATGACACCATTAAGACAAAAACAAATGAGTAGTTCAGTTATATAATGAGGCACATGTAGCTACCATTATCCTGGTTAAACATACCATCAGAATATTAAAACAAAGACCCTGAATTTCCTCCTTATTTTTGGTACAACAATGGTATAAGAGCTATGTTTTCCCAAGGAAATTCGCACATGAATGACTTATGCCGGTTTAACGTGGAACTTCACTATGCATGAATTTCCTTGATCATTTACACTGTTACTGTGTTACATCCTTCAAAAACACATTTAGGTTGTTAACACAGCCCCGCACCCATGCAAAAGGACCAGAGAATGTGACTTTCCTGCATTTATGCCAATTCTGAACACCTAAAAATTTTGGCGAAGCATGTAATCAGCATAACTGAGCTTTCTGGGTGGAGAAATTCAACGTCATGGCGGGAGTTTTTTTAAGTGCAAAATGAATGTTGGGGGGACGAGTTTCGGGTTGTGATCTCCCATGTCCGATCTCCCCTGGAAGTGTGTGCCAGCTGCTATATTGGATCAAGCATCTTTTAGCCTGTGAGCAGCGGGGGCCTCATTAAAATATTAAAGTAAGAATCCATCCTGATGAAGGACCCTTTTCCAAATTGAAATGTAGGAGCACCGGATTCATGGATTCTTAACCCTGTCCAGTGATTCTTGGTGCCAACAGCTGGCAAGCAGGCTGAATCAGCCACATTCAAAGGGATCCTTAGCTGAATTCAGCTAATTCTCCAGTTAGTCTTTTTGGGCTGTGAGTGGACTTGTAGGCCTTTTTGTGGCTATCATGGCTGCTCTAGCTTTTTGCAAAACACATGGACAAGTGACTTTTAGCAGCTTCAGCAATATCGGTGTGCAGGGGCTTCAGTTCATTATTGGTGAAATATGGGTATGTTGCTTGGGGTGCTATTGGGGCTGGAGGATGAGGTAGAGGAACAGCTGCTAGGAAGAGAGCAACCTACTCAACGGTGATGGGTTCAACTAGAGCATCATAAGACGAGCACATTGGTGGAGAAATTCCACACTGCTTTTGGCATAATTTCAGTGCAAAATTGGGGCAAGTAACTTTTTCTGGCAGGAAAATGGGGAGGAAGCTGTTTACATTGGTTTTCCGCACTAAAATCAATTCGCCTGAAGTCAATGGAAAGGAAAATTGGGCGGGGTGTATCATGGGCGCCTGTTTATTTGCCAATGCCAATAGTTAAAATCAGCCCTGCTAATTCTGACAAAATGTGCACCCATCTGGCTTTTGAAAACCCAAAACTTATTTTGATAGTTCAGCCTTTAGGAATAGTGATGACAACTTCTCCCTCATTAAAGAACTTTCTTTGAAGAAGCCCCAGAGCCTCTCTCAGTAAGCAGGTAAAGAGGTTGTCTCACCAGAAGTAAGATTACATCTTACTTCTGGTGAGACAACCATTACAGATGTGGCAGCCAATTCATATCATACACATGGCTGAGGAAACCATCACACATTTATCCTGACTGAAAAGACACCGAGACAAAATAAATCTCTCCCAGATAGCCATCATAAAAGACATTATAAAGTTGCTACGATATTAGCTTAGGTACACATTCCTGTAAAAATATAAATGAAGATTCTTATAATCTAAGGAAAGCTGGGACCTTAGGTCTGTCACATGCCTCTGCACCAGTATGACATTTTCTTTTTTTCCATGATGTGGAGATGCCGGTGATGGACTGGGGTTGACAAATGTAAGGAATCTTACAACACCAGGTTATAGTCCAACAGTTTTATTTGAAAATCACAAGCTTTCGGAGGCTTTCTCCTTTGTCAGGTGAAGAAGACAACATAGACAACCTTATGGTCTCTCTTTGACTGCCAAATTAGAAGTAGATTTGTGCTGTATATTTGCCAGGCTAGGAAGTGGATTGAGACTGTCCCAAACTTATTTTAATGTTACATCGATCAGAGAGAGGATACTTCCATGTCATGAATGCAGGCAGAATTTGAATGCAGGTTGCAGAGAATAAAAGCAGTGTTCTTTCCATTGAGCCACCAATCACTCAGCACTACCTTTCAGACATGAGACTTTTACATGTCTCCTAAAGCATTACATGAAAGACTTTAAAAATAATAATTATTGTTATAACCTACTTTTAAGATTTGTCTGAGAATGTCTCTGTTTTCTGCTCAGAACGTTGCTCTGTTCACCTGAGTGAGATTAGGAACTCACTTTGGGGAATTGACAGCAGAAACCCACTTTTTATCACTTGATGCCAAAGTGTGTTGGTACAATGGCATGAAACATTCCAAAGGATTTTGGAAAATTATGGTTAGTACCTCTGCTATTTCCTCATAAATCTCCCTCAGTGTTCTGGGGTGAAGGCCTTCCAGGCCTGGTGACTTATTAATTTTATCCTTTCATCAACCCTTTTAAGCTGTTAAGATAATGCTCCTCCACAAATTTTCCAAGATGAATATATCTGGCATGACCCAGGATGTGCAAAATGAAGTGAATTGAGTTGTACTTATGGTACAAAGTATGCATCCAGGAAAAGCCCCTGGTCATGATGGGTTTCCTGCAGATTTATTTTATAAAAAATGACTTCCTGAATTAGCCTCCCCCTCACTGGTTGACTAATTAGATTATATGATTGCTAATAAAATTACTTCTTATTCCTGGAGAGAGGCCACAATTTCATTCATCCACAAGACGGATAAATGTCCTTTGCTGTGCTTCTTCCTGACTGTAAAAAAAAATTAATTGCAAACGCAACCTTCGAAAATCTAAGCTTTAGATTTATGCTAGATTTTCTAAAGTGAATACACAGAAATCAAATGCTCATACTCTGTTGCTTTTTTGATTGAGTAAGTGCTTTGGTGCTCTGATAATAAATAGAACTAAGATTTATGATTTCACATGTTCGTACTTGTTGGTGTAAAGGAATATTTGGCAGTAACTGGGTGCTAACTGCATTGAGTCACTGCCAAATGCTTAATATCCACTATTTAGACCCATTGCTTGGTAATTTACTGCCGGTGATAAATAAGTCATCTAACCACCTGACCAGAGCCATGAATGCAGTTAAGTTTCTGAATGAGGCAGAAATGAATCTTTTGGCACTTCCATGTCACTGCAGAATGACAGCAATGACAGTGATGGTTGGAAAATGCAACCTAGAATGAAGAAAGGTGAGAAAATGCATATTTACAGAGCAGGAGCTTATGGTGGAGGAGTTAATGGCAAAACAGCATCCAATTTTTAGAAGTGAGATTATTAATCTATCAAATCCATGCATGAGAAAAGAGAATTGGAATTAGATTACTGGGGGTTGAACACAATCCTTGAAAACAAAAGCAGCTGACACAGTGTCAAGAAAAGGTTTAAAGATGTTGTTAAAAATCCCAGAAAGATTGAATTAGGCCTATTAAGTGAGGAGAGAAACCAAAAGAGGAACCCAGGAGCAGAAACTGCTCAGAAACTAAAAGGAAGGTAGCACAGCTATTCCATCATGAAAGACTAGAGGGAGCAGGAAAAATTAAGGTGGGAGAAATTAACTGGGAAGTATCTTCCAAAGTCTTTATAATTGAGAACATATATCAACATTTCTTTGCAGAATATACATCAACATTTGACTATGCTCATTAGGAACCTGAGTTCTATTTAAATTAGCTGGCCATCCCATAATACAGCTGGCATGCCTGAACAGTGCTCTAGCCACACAGTGCCCATTTGGAATAGGTACTGTAGGTGATACTGCCATCATTTAAAAAAAAAATTCAAGCACTGTTTCTTCCCTTTGCCCCCACGGCACTCCTGCCTCCTTTATCTGTTACTCCCCCTGCTCCTTGCTCCCTTTTCTCATATAGGAAACTGCCATGCACAATGGGTAGTAGCAACCCTTCACTGCCTGCTGGTGTCCAACAATATGACCCTGGCATTTCTGGTGGCATGCTGTAAGGGCTGCATTATTGACTCCATTAATTCCTGTTAATAAATATAAATTACTTTTGTGTCTGTTGTAGTTAAGTAGATGGTGCAGTACAGAACGTCCCATTGTGCTTCACAGAGTCGTAATCAAAAATTGGATGCTGAGCCAAGGAAGGATCCATTACGATGAGTGACAAAATGTTTGGTTAAATACATGGATTTAAAGATGATGTTAAAGGAAGAGAGAGAGCTATAGAGGTGGAGGGCTTTGGGAAGGGAATTCTGTGGTGTGGGGTCTAGGCAACAGAAAGCACAACTGACATATTGTGGGTTGATGCACAAGGACCAGAGTCAGAGGACCAGAAAGTTTGGGGGTGTTAGAGGGGTTGAGGTGGATACAGAGATGGGAAGGGGCAAGGCCATGAAAGGATTTAAACATGAGGATGAGAATTTTAAATTTGAAACGTTAGGGGATTTGAAGCCAATGTAGGTCAGCAAAGACAGGGGTGATGGATGAGCAGGACTTAGTGTAGCAGAGTTTTGAAGTTTATGGAGGATAGGAGGCTGGCAAGGAGAGCATTGGAATAGTTAAGTCTGGATGAGAGTTTCAACAGCAGATGGGCTGAGGTAGGGCGTAGGCAGGTGATGTTATGGAGATGGAAATAGTTTTTGTGATGGAGAGGATATGGGTCAGTAGCTCAGCTTGGGGTCGAGTACAGTGATGAGGCAGCAAATGGTCTTGTTGCAGCCTGAGACAGTGATTGGGGGGCGGGGGGGGAGAAGAGAATGGAATTGGTGGCAAGGGTATGGAGTTTCTGGTGGGTGCTAAAGGCTTTTGTCTTCCCTATGTTTAACTAGAGGAAATTGTGGCTCATCCAAGACTGGATATCAGACAAGCAGTCTGACAACCAGAGGCAGTGGAGGTGTTGAGAGAAGTGGTGGAGGGGTATTGCTGGATGTCCTCAGCATACATGTGGAAGCCGACTTCATCTCCGTGGATGATGTCACCAAGGGGCAGCATATAGATGAGGAAGTGGAGGGGGCCAAGGATAAATCCTTAGGGGACTCCAGAGGAAACGTTGTGGGGGGCAGGAAGCGACACCATTACTGGAGGTACTGTGGTTACAATTGGATAGGTCAGAGTGGAAACAAGCAAGGGTAGTCTTATTGAGCTGGAATACAGAAGAGAGGCATTGGAGAAGGTTGGTCTGGTTGACCGAGTCAAAAGCTGCACAGAGGACAAGGAGGATGAGGATGAATAATGTCACAGAAGTAATCATTTATGACTTTGGTTAGGCCCCTCTCTGTTCTGTGGCAGGGGTGGAAACCTGATTGGAGAGATTCAAACATGGAGTTGTTGGAAAGATGGGCACAGATTCAAGGACTTTAGAGGAAATGGAGGTTGGAAATGGGGTGGAAGTTTGAAAGGACAGAGGGGTTTTGGAGGTAGGTTTTTTGAGGAGGGGATGATGACTGCAGTATTGAAAGGGAGGACCTTAGAATGACATAATATGCATTGTTTTCTTTGTATTTTATCCCAATAATGTAGCACCTGGAAGGTATGTTTCCCCTCCCGTTTTTTGTGCTTGATATTGAGCTGTTCGTAGCTTTACAAGCCTGTCGTGATAGAGGTGTAGAAGGAAATGCAGAACACAACACTTCAGTTCATGCTGGCAAGGTTTTTCTGTATACAGTACTACTAAAGTCCAAATAAGGACCGACATGTCTAAGGTTACTTACACTCAGCCATTAATATACAAAGGTTCCATCAGAATTTGGGAACTGCCTCCAAAAGGTATTGCAACCTTTATGGGCATGCATTAACATGACAGGTTGGTACTTGGCTATTTAGAATGAGTTGGGAATTGTTTTCTTTTCAAGCCAAGCAACTGAAGATTCAAATGACTTGTCAGTAGATATCATTTATATACTTTTCAAGCTATAGGGCACTATAATCACTTTCTTTGCCCAGGTGATATTCCTGCACACATACAACATATCTTTACTTTGAACTTATGCTGATAATCAAATATAGATTATATGATTTAAAAAAAAAGTCAAAATGATACACCATTCTAAGAGAAAATGCTCCAAGGGTTGTTGGTCTATCTACCTTTGTTCTGGGGAGAAACTAGGAGGGATTTGAACTTCTGGGTGGTTGGCTAGTGTAAAGCATAGGCACTTGATACCTGCAGCAGGAGGCCTGGTCCATTTTGAGGGCTGGGTCTCATTAACATACATCTGGTGAGCTACACGCCCCATACGGGTGTCCCCGCTGCAGTTTGCCAGCTCTCAGCTGGTCCAATATCAGGTGGCTCACATCGCACCGGCCCACTGTTAAGTCCTTGGGGAAAGCAGAGGTGAAGTGGAAGGGGCAACCCCAGGCCACCAGCACCTCAGAGAATTTTTGTGGAGCTGGGGGAGCACTCCTGCCTCTCCTAACTCCACAAAAATATAACTTGGAAAAAAGTTTTGGGCCTGTTTTTGGAGCAGGCAGCAGCGTCCCTTTAGGAACTGCTGTTAGGCCGCCGAATGCTATGACCTACGGTCCACGATCAGCCTGTGTCCCATAGAATTGCAATCAAGATCCTAACTATGTTCTAGGGCCCCAATTTGCATAGCAAAGAAGCCAACTGCCTGTGCTGTAGCCAACCATGAGAAGGCTGCTTTAAAAATGGCAGTGGCCAGAGCCTAAATGGGGCGGTAAGTCCACCGACCCCAGTTTGAGCCCATGAGACCATAAGAGATAGGAGCAGGAGTAGGCCATTCGGCCCCTCGAGCCTGCTCCGCCATTTAATGAGATCATGGTTGATCTGATTTTTACCTCAACTCCACTTTCCCGCCCTTTCCCCATATCCTTTGACTCCCTTGCTGATGAAAAATTTGTCTAACTCAGCCTTGAATGTATTCAATGGGCCCGATTTTAGCACCCGGTTCCGGGTGCGTTCTCGGCGGGGGGGCCTCTAAAATCCCGGTTTCGAGGAGCGGGACCGGATCGCGCCTCGATCCCGCCCACTTCCTGGTTGCGCGATGACGTGCGGGGGTGCGTGCGTTGGCCCCGCTGGTGGGAATCCCGCAGGCAATTAAAGCCAGCGGGGTTCCACTGGAGTGTATTTATCTTGGTATTTCAGGTCATTAAATGACCTGATTGAGCTGTTTATTTAACAGGTGTCGGATTTTACAGTGAAATGAGACTGTTTCCCATACTGGGGGAAACACTCACACTCTCAACGGACGTGTTGCAGCCAGCAGCCTGTGGCAGCTGCCAAGGTGCATTCCACAGGTGGGGGGGGGGGAGAGCCTTCACCAACGCAGGAGGACACTCCGTAACATTGGGCAACGCCTGCCCTCCACCACCCTCCTCCAAGCAAGAAGATTCACCGGCGTGGAAGTCCAACCCCTGTGCGAGGACACACTTTTCTAGCGTGCACAACCCCGCAAACCTAAACCTGCCAGATGGGTGCTGCGTTGACATCCTCGGAGGACGAACAGGATGACCAGCCTCAGCAGCCTCGCAGTCCACGCCGTCCGCCTCAGAGACATGCATCCCCACAACACGGTGCTGCGGCACATCCACCTGCACAGCAGGATGGAGGGCATCCGCAGAGAGAGATGCGTCGCAGGAGGCACTACCCTCCGCACAGGGTCTACAGACCGAGGCTCAGCTTCATGGACCTCTCTGAGCAGCAGTGCATACGGAGGCTCAGAGTCACTCGCCAGGTAGTCGCCGACATCTGCAGCCTCCTCAATGACGAGCTGCTCCCGGATGGACCAAGCAGCATCTTCTTACCCGTCGCCGTCAAAGTCACCACTGCCCTCAACTTCTTCGCCTCCGGATCCTTCCAGGGTGCCACGGGGGACATCACCGGGGTCTGTCAGTCGTCTGCACACAAGTGCATAAGGCAGGTCACCGATGGGTTGTTCCGCAGGGCCTCGACCTACATCAACTTCGCCATGGATGAGCGCAGCCAGACGGAGAGGGCGGTTGGATTCCATGCTGTGGCTGGCTTCCCACGGGTGCAGGGTGTAATCGATTGCACCCACATAGCAATACGGGCACCTCCACATGAGCCAGGGCTGTTTATCAACAGGAAAGGGTATCACTCCATGAACGCCCAGCTCATTTGTGACCACCGCCAGAGATTCCTACACGTGTGCGCCAGATACCCTGGCAGCTGCCACGATGCCTTCGTCCTCAGGGAGTCCACCGTCCCGCCCCTCTTCCACGCACCCAACGCCGGCAACGGCTGGCTCCTCGGCGACAAGGGATATCCCCTGCACACGTGGCTTATGACACCTCTGAGGAACCCCATTACCGAGCCACAGCGTCGGTATAATGACAGCCACATTGCTACCAGGTCTACAATTGAGCAGGCTATAGGGCTGCTCAAGATGCGCTTCAGGTGCCTTGATCGTTCCGGGGGAGCGCTCCAATACACGCCATTCAGAGTGGGACGAATTATAGTTGTCTGCTGTGCCCTGCATAACATGGCACTACAGAGAGGGGTGCCGCTGGAGGAGGCCCCATGCACACCCGCCACCCACATTGAGGACGACAATGAGGAGGAGGTGGAGGAGGAAGAGGAGGAGGAGGAAGAGGGAGAGGAGGAGGAACGACCCATGCGCCGAACACCGGCTCACCTGCGTGCTCGTCAGGCCAGGGAGGCACTCATATGCCAACGGTTCTCCTAACATCACACTGTGTGAGGCGTTCACATGTCATAACGTGCACAGACGAGGGTCCATACAGGCTCCCTCCACAGAAGAGTGGTGCCTGTACACCTGCACCCACTGGATTATGCTCAATGGGTGGGACGGGGTGGTCGTCGTCATGATGAGGCGCAGGGAAGGGACATATTGCACAAGCCGCAGAATTATGGACAAGAGGTGGCAGCATTGGTGAGAAAAAGTGAGTTTATTTTGTGGTGACATTCAAAGAGTAGAAAATTAAAAAAAAACGACAAACACCCTGTTGCAATCCCTGTGTGCTCACGGAACTTTAGGCGTTCGTTTTCGGGACCCCCTACGTGGTGCTACCCCTGTGGCTCCAGCAGAGGTGGTGGCAGGTTGCTCCTGTTCGTGCCCTGACCGGGTAGATGCTTTGGGCCGACGCCCCCTGGGTTTCGGTGCCCGTGAGGGCACCTCCACAGACTGCTCCTCCTGCACCTGTGCAGGGGCAGACTCGGCCACCTGGAGAGGATGGACTATTGCGGGCACTGGTTGAGAGGGGGGCAACGGGTGAGACTTGGGGGCGCCTTGAGTAGCGTCCACACTTCCATTTCCCCGTTCACCATCTTCCCTCTCATGGCCAAGGCCCACATCACCCCTTCCACCCTGCTGGACGGCAGTTTGGATGACGTGGGTGAGACCTTGCAAGGCCACCTCCAATGTATCTGTCAACCTGTTGATGGCGGCAGAATGTTGTTCACCCTGAATCCGAACAGCCGTTGTGAGGGCCTGGATGGACTCATTGGTGAGCTGTGCGTGACGCTCGAGGGAGGCTAGCCTGTCCTCCACCGCAGACGTTCCCACACCTACCCGCGACACTATCTCAGAGATGCCTTCACGTCCCTGCGACACTATCTCGGCGATACCCTCCTGCACCTGTGCCACCATTCCCCTCATGCAGGAGTTGGACTCCTCCATCCTCCGTGCGATTGTGGAGAGTGCGCGTGGCACCTCTCCCAGTACCTCAGCAATGTTCTGGTGCCCCTCGACGACTCTCCTTTTGACAGGTGGCCCCCTGGGTTCAGCATCTGGGTCCGGCTGAGCAAAGCCTGGAGAAGAGTGCTCCCACCGACGCGGACCCTCCGCGGCTGACCCTGCCACCAGGGTCTGCTCATGCTCATGTGTGCGCGGTGACTCACCATGTGCAATCCCAACTAGCTGAGGGGGGGGACCCACCGAGGTGTGTGTATCTGCGCTGGTGGATGCAAGGCTCATGTGTGACGATGCACCCTCAGAGACGGGCATGTCCTCTGAGGAATCGCCCTCAACCGAGACGTCGATCGCAGACGGTCCTGGAAGAGAACAGAGGGAAATATCAGGCATGTGACCAAATGTGGCGGTGCGGCATATGCCATGTGATGCTACGATCATTCACGATCATGAGTGATGAGTGCCAGCTTTCCCTTACCGGCCGTTTCGCCAGAACCAGACTCGCCATCCGCCATCGACAGGCAATGCAGCGTGCGGCTGATCTCCAGTGCCTCGACCTCGGCGTCTGTCAGGGCCATCTCGTGTGGCGGGCCCCCTCCGGTGCATGCCCTATCGCGTGCGTTCCTGGCCCTCTTCTCCTGTGAGGGCAAAACACAAAAACGTTATTGAGTGATGATTACAATGTGAGACGCTTCAAGCATTGGTGTGATTGGGTTGAACGTGTGCCAGATGGATGGGAGGATGCGTGTGCCACATGGCCATCCCATTGTATGGGCATTGGGGTGTGTGGTAGTGGTCGAGTGGGGACAGGGACGGTGGGTACATGCAGGCACTGTGAGGATGATAGTTGGGTGGCTGTGAGGATTGGTGCGGGAGCGCAGTACTGTCAGTGGAGATGGGGTTGTGAGGTGTTTGAGGTGATGTGGAAGACGGAGTGATGCAGAATGCGTTAGTGTACTCACTTTTCCGGACCTGGTGAGGTCATTGAATCTCTTGCGGCACTGAATCCAAGTGCGGGTGGTGTTTCCCCTGCTTGTGACCTCCGCGGCCACCTCCTCCCATGCCCTCTTGGTGGCGCTGGCAGGGCACCTCCTTCCATCCGTGGGGAACAGCGTCTCCCTCCTCATGCGGACCCCGTCCAGCAGCACCTGGAGGGCGTGGTCCGTGAAACGGGGAGCAGCCTTACCCCTGTGCTCCTCCATCCTTGATGGAGTGTAGTTTGTGGCTGGAGGGGCTTTGGTGGACTGCCCCTTTAAATAGAGCGCAACCATCGCTCAGACGTCAATGCGCATGCGCAGGCCGCCGGCACGCAGCTGAGAAGCGCGGAACCCGTAACTGCCGGCTAATCACATCAATCATCCCGCGATCGCGTGCGCAACGCACTCAATTTGGCCGGCGCGTTTTCCTCGAGCCCGCCCGACCACCCGCTGCCAACCCGCACCCCTGGTAAAATCGGGCCCAATGACTCAGCCTCCACAGCTTTTCGAGGTAAAGAATTCCAAAGATTCACAACCCTCTGGGAGAAGAAATTCCTCCTCATTTCCGTCTTAAACGGGCGACCCCTTATTCTGAGACTATGCCCCCTAGTTTTAGATTCCTCCATGAGGGGTAACACCCTCTCAGCATCTACCCTATCGAGTCCCCTCAGAATCTTGTATGTTTCAATAAGACCTCTTCTCATTCTTCTAAACTCCAGTGAGTATAGACCCAACCTGTTCAATCTTTCCTCATAAGACAACCCTTCCATACCTGGAATCAACCTAGTGAACCTAGGTTGCTGCCACATTAACATCAATTACGGCTAGTTAGAGTCAGCCTCAATGTGTTTTAACCTACCTGAATAAAACAGCATTGCTAATTCCAACTTGAAAGACTTTACCTCTTTAGAACAACTGCTGGGTTTCACAATTCAAAGCTATAATGATGTAGATTACTGACATTCTGAAATAAACACAGGGAGAAGCTGTTTGTTAGTTACATTTTTATTACTTGGGAGACTAACCACTACAACTCATTTTGCAATTTTATAGTTAGTCTCACTGGTAGAATAAAACAAGATTCAAATGGCTTGCTTCTTCCATAAACTCTGAAATGTAATTGTGCTTTAAAGGTATGGTTCAGTACAATTTCATCCCTAGAGTTAAATCAACATTTTTAAGCCAAGAAATGACTGTTGTTGATATTAGTGCACAAATGCTTTATGGGTTCATAGAATCATAGAAAGGTTACAGCATGGAAGGAGGCCATTCAACCCATCGAGTCTGTGCTGGCTCTATGCAAGAGCAATCCAGCTAGTCCTACTCCCCTGCCCTATCCCTGTAGCCTTGCAAATTTTTTCCTTTCAAGTACTTATCCAATTCCCTTTTGAAGGCCATGATTGAATCTGCCTCCACCATCCCCTCAGGCAGTGCATTCCAGATCCTAACCACTCGCTGTGTAAAAAAGTTGTTCCTTATGTCACCTTTGGTTCTTTTGCCAATCACTTTAAATCTATGTCCTCTGGTTCTTGGCCCTTCCGCCAATGGGAACAGTTTCTCTCTATCTACTCTATCTAGACCCTTCTTGATTTTGAAAACTTCTATCAAATCTCCTCTCAACTGTCTCTGTTCCAAGGAGAACAACCAGCTTCTCCAGTCTGTCCATGTAACTAAAGTCCCTCATCCCTGGAATCACTCTGGGTTCATACTTCATACCTTCATCTTCTATTTTAATGCAGATATTACCCATTTACTTTAAATGCCACTGCTAAAATTGCAGACAAAGGAATGTCATACACACATGTTAAGTGTTCAGTCACTGATCACCAATACTAATTTCTAAACCATTTTGGGCCAGATCTTGCTGGAGCGAGGCATCTTGTGACATGCGGCGTTAGTTAGACTTTTTCTGCACCCTTCAGCTCTAAAGTTTTTGGCGCCGTTACTTGCTGGAAGTGTGAGGGCAACAAGCATCTGGGACCTTAGTGAATAGCAGGACCAACAGTGTGTCTCCATAACCAATGAGATTTAAGAATTGAGAAACAATGAGAGATATGCCAGAAAAGGAAGGTGAATTAGAGTCAAATCAGGGTCAGAAAGAGACATAAAGAGAGGGAGAGAAAGATTTGATTAAGAGAGAGAGAAAAAAGACACAGAAAGCAAAAGTAAGAAAAAAATTAAAAATGTAAAATTTGACATTTTTAAAATCTCAAACAACAATTGATTACATGCAGGAATGAGATTGAACAGTTTAAGCTGTCCCCTTTCTGGGCCAGACAGATTGATTAGCATTGCAGTAACAATTATCATGTCGTTAAAAAGGTACTTACGCTGTTAAGTTCCAGCCCTAACTTTCTACAGCGACTTTAAGGGATAATTAATGTGCAAATCCAACAAGTTCTTCAAAATAACGGGGATGCTAAGGATGAGATGCCGTTTGTGGCGAAGCAAACAATGGAGTGGCGAAATCAACCAGCAAGTTCTGGAGATTTGCAACTCACAGCATGTCTCTTACTTTCCTGCATTTGTTGGCCGATTTGCGCATTAATGGCGGCATGCATTGTTAACACGCCGTTATTTTTCCAGCAAAGTCTGGCCCAATGTTACTAGTAAAAAAGTTAAAATGGAACCATTTTAACATTTCTTTTATCACTTCCTTTTTTAACTTCTCAAAATCTAGAATTCTAATTCAATATTTTCTCCATTTGAACTTCTTTTTCCTTATGATGCATTATTTGATCTGACTGATGCTTGACGGTACCAAGATATCATTCACAACACTGCTTTCTACTGCATTTCTGTATAGGAAAATATAATGATTTGTTGCACAAAAGTTTAAAAAGCTTATAGAACGATTAATTTTGGGCTGCTGTTTAAGCATTTATTGAATATTCAGAAAGAGAAGAGCTCTGTATAGAACAAGAATTTTATTGGATGGCTGCACAAAAGTATTTATATTTTTGGTTAACTTTGTGCCATGAAAAAAGATTTATAAGATGTTCCTATAATTTTAGGTAATGCAGAGCAGAGAACTGAACTATTACAGTCGATGAGTGAGGTATTTGTATAGGAGGTCTAGTCTGGAAATACATCACTGCAATTGTACCACTTCAGTTATGATGGGTTTTCTTTTGGCCTCATTAACATTGTTAATGTCGCATAAAGTTGCATATAAATTCACATTTGTAATTTACTTAGATTATGTCATGTGCACTCATGTGTGAAAACATTCATGAGCAATGCAGTTGCAATTCAAATTCCTGCATGGTTTTAATTGCAAGTGGAGGAGCTATTTGTTTTATTGTTGTTACAGACTGACTAAATAAAACTACACCTCTTGTAAAATGTGTCTTTCCATTTCAAAGATTTATGCAATTTCAATAATATGAATTTTGGGAGGAAGTGTCTTGCAGTAGTGCTTATTATAGAAAAACAGTCAGAACAGAAGCAGATATACTGAAAGCTAAATTTCTTGGTTGTGGAAATTTTAATTTGAACTTTTTTCACCTGTTTAAATCAACAAATGACTCAGTAAATATGAAATGTACAGAAGCAGATAATACATCAAAAGAAGATGATGAAATCTGTGGTAATGGTCTCTCCAGTGGTTATATCTCTACACAGCAGAGATTCAGTCATATTCCAATCACACAGTGGGCGCTGGCATCACCTTGGCACTGTGTACAATGGAGTGCTTCATAAGCCTGACATTTGATCAGCAGTTTATATGGTAATACTGCATGTGATGAGATCAATGTACCACGGTTTCCTTTTTGGCTCATATAGGATAATGAATGTTCTCACACTCCGGACATTGAGAAGAACCCAATATAATAGCAACTGTCAAACAAATGGCAAATAGTTAATTGTTATGCTTTTAACAACCGCATAGTTGTTGTTTTTAAAAGAGGTGGGAAACATTTTAGCTATCGTGAATATATTGGATGCAGTAAAAGAGACAGATTATAGTGTGATCCTTTCTCTATTCCTTCTAAATTTCTACAAGTAATATATTGAGAAAAATCCTAGCATGAATGTTCCTTAACATTATAAAACTTATCCATTTGCTTAAAGAGGTAGATGGGAATATTAGATTTCTAATGGTCCAAAATGTGATGTGCACAAATTTCTGTTTTATTAAACTAGGAAATTCCATACAAGAAAAAAAATGTTTGAAGAAACTCTTTCAGAAATTGATTGAACTGTGGAAAAAGTGTATCTGACGAGTGGTTTCCTGTATAACACTACATCTATCTTACAATGTGACAGGAACTGGAATGTATTTATTCCAACTGCAAACCATGTATATTGAGAATTAACTGAAGTATGACATTTGGAGAATACCCCTGAACAGAATCTGAGAAAATAAAAAACCTCACATACCAGAAACATAAATCAATTTATGAGGCTGAAAACTCACAGGAGATAGAAATTCTTGTAACTATAGGCTAGATTTTCCAACTAGCCATATCAGTACTGCCAACATGATTCATGTGTGTGGGAACTGGAAATTAGGCACTGATCACTTTCACCCAGTCCCTGCTGGAAACTGCCCTGTTAATATTTTACGTTCAGGCGCTATGCTGTGTTATTTACTCCAGCTCATTGAGTGACAGCCTCAATTTGCATGAAGGCTGCTTGCCAATGACAGCCTTTAGTAAACCTCTCGCTGTTTGTGTGGAAGTACCGCTCAGTGTTACCTCCAGGCATTAAAGGGAAACTGCATGGCTAAGTCTAACTCCAAGGGACTCCTGTGTTTCTAGGTAAATTATTTTGGATGCATTTAAACAAGCAGCTCAATCATTGTTTCAAATATCAAAGATAAACCAATTGTAAAGAACAAGAAGATCCTTAAAGAAAAGTGGCTCTATAAAGTGACTCCAACAATACCAGCATTCATTCCACCTCAAGGTGTGCCAAGACAAGTCATTGTTACCACAATGCATTAAAAATGCCCCAAATAGCTGTATTTTATGCCTTAATTGGTACACGATAAAGGAAAGCATTTGTGGGTATGTTAATCTGCAGCAGCAGAAAGAAATTACCTGGACAAAGTGGTAAGAAATTAAATTAAATTTATTTCCCTACAACTGCTCAATAACATTTATGCTGGTGCTCCCCCTTAGTGATGGTGTACGTTTTTTCATTCTACTTACCAATATTGTTCTCCTTCTATGTGCTCTTTCAGTGGCAGAAGTGAAGTGGTTGGCTGTTGGGTGTCAGTTAGCACCTCTTGGAAACAACGTGGCCCTCTTTGTGTTCTTCTATCAGATGGCTCTGCCATGTCTGCTGCTGCCACTTTCTGCCACCTTTTCTGTCATTTTGGGGAGGGTAGATGGAATAGACCAGAAATGGCACTGCCCTGAGAGGCTGAAATCTCATCTGTACCTACTCCTGGAATGCTCCTGCTGTTGGCCGCTCACTCAGTATGCACAATGATCTGCCTGGGAGCAGACTTGTAGACTGCACTGAAACTATTAAAGCCTACATAACTGCCCTCTCCATTCAACCCCTCGCCATGTTGAAACTGGACAAAATAGCCTGTTGTAGATCACAGCTCAAGGGCTCTACAGCAGCAGCCTGAGCATTCATGAGAAATACCCCAACTGGGCTTAGGGCCTCTGTCACTGGGCCCTGGAATTGCCCTATACTGCATGCTAGATTGCAGTGCTCAGAAGCCTTTGTGCACAACTGCACAGATATATACTCGGATATCCTTTCCACTGTGAGCCGGCAGTTTGTGGTGTCGATGGTAGCCATGATGTGGAGATGCCGGTGATGGACTGGGGTTGACAATTGTAAACAATTTTACAACATCAAGTTATAGTCCAACAATTTTATTTTTAATCCCACAAGCTTTCGGGGGCTTTCCCCTTCCTCAGGCGGTGTGGAAATGACCACACCGCCTGAGGAAGGGGAAAGTCCCCGAAAGCTTGTGGGATTAAAAATAAAATTGTTGGACTATAACTTGGTGTTGTAAAATTGTTTACAATTGTCAACCCCAGTCCATCACCGGCATCTCCACATCACAGATATATACTCGTAAGGGAAAAATTACAGGGCTATGAGGAAAGAGCAGGGGACTGGGACTAATTGGATAGCTCTTTCAAAGAGCTGGTAGAGGCATGATAGCACAGATGGAGGCCATTTGGTCTATATGATTCTATGTGACTAGTGGGTTCTGCTGGACTTGCTGCCAGACTTTGCAGAATGCTTGGAACATCCTCCACTACATAAAATGTTGGTGCTCGGAGAGCATCCTTCTTTTAAAATCTGGCTGTGTGAAATCTGAATTCCAGGGCTCTGCAGCTGAGGAACTATGCAAGCTGAACCTGCAGTCAGTAGATTACTGTCTCTCCAGTGTCACGTCTACTTACTTCTCCTCAGTCAGTTTCAGTGCTTCACTTGGTGCTTCCTCCTGAAATTCACTTCCTAAATCCACGGGCTGGATATACTTGCACTGGTGCTTGTGCAGTGAGGAGTGAGTGATGCAGGATGCTGACTTATCTGTGACACTGGGACCTGGCACTGTTTCTTGTTTGACTCTTCCAGCAGGAGAAGATCATGTTAAGAATATTAGCTGCATAACACTATTTCAACTTGCTTAGATGAGAGTATACTGCGTTACTTGGTGTTGTGCTTGAGGTTATGCCTGTAGGGCAGTGAGTAAATGAATAAGGTGAGAAAAAAAAATGATAAAGATGTACCAGCTCTGAGTTAGGGGGAGGCCTTGTCCCCACCTACTCCCACTCCCTCTATGCCCACTGTGCCAATGACCTCTAGTGCAGCCTCTTCAAAGGACCCCTTATGGGCTTTCTATTATGAGGCCCTCCTCCTGTCCATGTTTGATCCCTTATGTTATATGCTACATTGTCCTACAAGTAGTGAAGCAGAGTTGAGAGTCAGAACTATTAGTCCATACATTGCTGGCTGCAAATTGGGTGCGATGATCTCTGTGCCCAAATTCCCGATAAGAGCTCCCATCTGTGTTAGTGTCTTGAAGGGGAAAAGGCACTTCTATCTTCCATTATGTATCTGACCATATCTGATGATACCCAGTGTTGTGTTTCTGCATTCCTTATCTTTCTTTTCTCTGTTTTCTCTCTCGCTATCTCAATTAGACATGGGGGTGAATGGAGCGTGGATAAAAACTTTTATTCAGCACCATAGCAATTTCACTGAGTTGTCGCATTACAATTATCAAATAAACAGACTAATCCACGAGGCTAGAGAGTGGGTTTTTATTATTTACCGAAACTCCAAAATTTGACAAAATATCAATCCAATGCATTGTCTTCATTAAACATTTCTTGGTATTTATTGTTACCCAAGAGATCCTGCTTTATACTACATCTGACTTCAGGATTTTCTATAGAGATCTTCCTTCCTTCAATGGTGGTGTAGTACTACTTGGATTTCCTTTATTCAAGCTAACTGCACTTAAATAAGAAATTCAACAGCCCCCAACCACTCAGAACATATTACAAAATAAGCAATGCAAAATTATAAATGCAAAGTTTCACTTGTCACTGTGGCAGCACTAAGTCATAAAATGTATCCTATAATTAACTTGGGCTTGCTGGAACAGTGTGTAGACTGATGTGTGCCATGGAACTGTATGATGTGGGTTTGTGTCTGTGGTTCCCCACATGGTAATTCCCTGATCTCAGCTGTGCAGTAAGGAGATGGCATTGAGTGGTTCACCACAAAGAAGGAGGAAAATGTCAGAGAGAGAGAACCAGCCTGCTCATCCCCATATCCAGTTGGAAAGTAGCATTGCCAAGAGCCTAGGAGCAGATGCCCTCTTGGCCAGAATTCATGGTCAGAATTCATGAGGAGAATCTACAGTTGGGGGAAACTGAAAAATAAAAAAGGTTGAACATTCCATAATGTATATTTTTTTATAAATTAAACAAAATATAAATCCCTCTGCCAATTACTACAACTGCCACATGGAAATCTTTCTGTGGTTAGAAGTATACTTCAATGATTTATTTTCACAGAACCCGATTATAAGCTAAGGAAATCATAAATGTAACTTAAGGAGTAACAACTTCACACTAAAGAGTTGTTCATTTATGGAACTGACTGAACCTAGCATACAAATGTGGATTCACCTGAAGCATTTAAAAAGGAATAGTAGATTGCATTTTGGAAAGGAAACAGTGTTATATTGGCTTCATGCCATGGCTGGAAGGAGTTGAAAATGCTCCAAGTGCATCCTGTATCTGAAGAGCTTGCTGATAGGAATGAGAAAATCAATCAGCCCAAAGTTCTTATGTTTTTTAAAAATCTAATGGGAAAATATCTGTGCATCTGTGCATTCTACTGTGTCTCTATAATCTATTTGAATGCCTGAATAAAATGTACTGTTCGATATTTGAGAAAACTATAGAACTATATTTGTTAAATGTATAGTTAGAATTAAGGTGAATTGTCATAGATTAAGAATGAAAAGCAGATGGAGTATTCTAACTTTCTCTTCCTAATGTGGCTTTTCCTTTATTAATTGAAAATTTCGGGAAACCACAAAGACCATGATTGGCTTCACAATCCTTGCAGGCTCAACCCCATGCCTGCTGGGCCTAATTAGTGGAAAGCTCCCACACCTCCCAGCCCCAATAGCGCAGCTCTTACCACAAACTACAGGAAGGTGCATGTGCCAATGCAATGCAGTCTTTGCCAGAAATAATGGCCAGGAATTTCCTGGGCCATACTGCCACAGTAATGGCGAAATTACGACGAACGCCATTATTAGTCACAAAAATCCCAAGAAATTATGGTGTTAGTAACGGCTCTATTCTCACAACGCCATCATTTCCTGTGACTTTTGCACTACACCGAAATCCTGAAAAATTGATTAAGCCAGCTCCACCCCCCCATTCAAAACAGGAGCTCCCGCAAATCTCCTGGATTCGTGCTAGTTTTCTTGCCACTTGCAGGAACCCTGTTAATTAAAAAGGAGTTGGTGGCCTCAAATGATTGCATGGTTAGTTCTGGGCACAGAAAGAGCATCCACCCTTTTGTCCCGCTTCACACAGCTGCCTGTTATTAATGAATAAAAGGAGCAACAAGGGCAATGGGTTATGAACATACGAACAATGCTGGACAGGAGAAAACCCTCTGGTCCATCCAGCTTGATCCATACAATTGTGATACCTTGTGTATCACAATATATACACTCCCCATCCCACTCAAAACTGTAAGATCGCCTTGGAGAGGTGAAAAACCAGATAAAAACCAAGGCCCATTTGGGGAAAAAAAAATCTGGGAAATTCCTCTCCGATCCCTTTGGCAGTTGAAACTAGTCCAAGAGATCACGCTGGCCCTAAATTCAATGCATTACTTAACTTTTGTAAGAGGTGATCTCCGTCCCAGTCAGAAACAGGTCCAGCTCTTGCTTGAAGGAATTCAGCGAATTGGCGTCCACTGCACGAGCCGGCCGCCTGTTCCAGGGATCCACTATTCTCTGGCCTTAGACAACTTAAAATTGTGACCCCTAGTTCTCCCTAATCTATTTAATGGAAAGAACTGTCAACTAGAATCTATTCCCTTCATCGTCTTATAAACCTCAATCAGATCACCCCTAAGTCTACGCTTCTCTAAAGTGTAGAGTCTCAGCTGCTTTAGCCTATCTTGATAACTAAGATGCTTTAAACTGGGAATTAGACTAGTGGCCCTCCTCTGCACCTTTTCCAAAGCCTCAATATCAGCCACCATGTGAGGAGACCAAAACTGGACACAGTATTCCAACTGAGGCCTGACCAAGGTCTTGTACAAGGTTCATACAATTACTTGTGTTTCTGATATCAGTGAGTAAATTCTTATTAATGTGTGTGGACCAATGATGTACAACTTGCTACTAATATTTCAGATAGTCACAAAGCACATCCGAATACTTGTTTAAAACAGGTCATCACAGTTCACATGGCAATCGCACACTGGATATCAAAATACCACTTAACTGTGACGATCTTGAAATTGAGGAACTTTGTAAAGCAGTGGCAGCATTAACATTGAATAAAAGAATGTTTGAGTGGTAGCACCACTTCTGAGCTCCCTGATTCATCACTACCCTCGCTGTGGTGGATTCAAATCAGTTTTCCAGTAAGTTTGCCACTGGAGGATTGGGGCTCACCATTTATTTTTGCCTTTCAGGCCCTGCTATTTATTGGACCGACACCTCTGGTCACAATGAGTATTATGAGTTCGGCTGCCGTCAATGCAATCATCGGCTCGCAGGAGGTGCAATTAAAGTGAAGCTAAATATGTGGAACAGCTCGCGCTAATTAAGTGCAGTACTTATGTCGGATATTTCTCTTTTCAAAAAATAGTTGAGATGCTTGTGTTTGTCAAAATTAGCAAACATAATTTTCAGGCAGCAGTCATATACCATTTGCACATAATTGCCCTTTCTATATTGGTAAGCTGTAGAATTGTTGGTGTGAGTCTGAAAAGACCCTGTGCCATAAAAGTTGAAGGCTGTGCCTGTGATTTTCATGGCCACTGGTAGTGAAGTGTAAGTAGTTGACTGTAGGGCCGATTTTAACTTGGCCCAGCCAGTGGGAATGGGGCAGTAGCGGAGCTAAAGTCGCAGTGCACACCTTACAAGAACTTAAGAAATAGGAGCAGGAGTAGGCCAATCGGCCCTTCGAGCCTGCTCCGCCATTCAATAAGATCATGGCTGATATGATCCTAACCTCAAATCTAAATTCATGTCCAATTTCCTGCCCGCTCCCTGTAACCCCTAATTCCCTTTACTTCTAGGAAACTGTCTCTTTCTGTTTTAAATTTATTCAATGATGTAGCTTCCACAGCTTCCTGGGGCAGCAAATTCCACAGACCTACTACCCTCTGAGTGAAGAAGTTTCTCCTCATCTCAGTTTTGAAAGAGCAGCCCCTTATTCTAAGATTATGCCCCCTAGTTCAAGTTTCACCCTTCCTTGGGAACATCCTTACCGCATCCACCCAATCAAGCCCCTTCACAATCTTATATGTTTCAATAAGATCGCCTCTCATTCTTCTGAAGTAGAGTCCCAATCTACTCAACCTCTCCTCATATGTCCGCCCCCTCATCCCCGGGATTAACCAAGTGAACCTTCTTTGTACTGCCTCGAGAGCAAGTATGTCTTTTCTTAAGTATGGACACCAAAACTGTATGCAGTATTCCAGGTGTGGTTTCACCAATACCTTATATAACTGCATCAATACCTCCCTGTTTTTATATTCCATCCCCCTAGCAATAAACGGCAACATTCCATTGGCCTTCTTGATCACCTGCTGCACCTGCATACTAACTTTTTGATTCTCTTGCACTAGGACCCCCAGATCCCTTTGTACTGCAGTACTTTCCAGTTTCTTGCCATTAAGATAATAACTTGCTCTCTGATTTTTCCTGCCAAAACATTTTCCAATATTGTATTGCATCTGCCAAATCTCCACCCACTCACCCAGCCTGTCTATATCCCCTTGTAGGTTTTTTTATGTCCTCCTCACTCTCTACTTTCCCTCCCATCTTTGTATCATCTGCAAACTTTGACATGTTACACTCGGTCCCCTCCTCCAAATCGTTAATATAGATTGTAAAGAGTTGGGGACCCAGCACCGACCCCTGCGGAACACCACTGGCTACTGGTTGCCAGTCCGAGAATGAACCATTTATCCCAACTCTCTGCTTCCTGTTAGATAACCAATTCTCCACCCAGGCCAGTGATTCTTCATCTTGAGCAATAATCTTTTATGTGGCACCTTGTCGAATGCCTTCTGGAAGTCTAAATACACTACATCCACTTATTCCCCTTTATCCACCCTGTACGTTATGTCCTCAAAGAACTCCAGCAAATTTGTCAGACATGACTTCCCCTTCGTAAAGCCATGCTGACTCTGTCCTATTAAATTATGTTTATCCAAATGTTCCGCTACTGTCTCCTTAATAATAGACTCCAAAATTTTACCCACCACAGATGTTAGGCTAACTGGTCTATAATTTCCAGCCTTCTGCCTACTACTCTTTTTAAATAAGCGTGTTACATTAGCAGTTTTCCAATCTGCCAGGACCTTTGCCGAGTCCAGAGAATTTTGAAAAATTATTACCAAAGCATCCACAATCCCTACTGCCACTTCCTTCAAGACCCTGGGATGTAAGCCATCAGGTCCAGGGGATTTATCCGCCTTGAGTCCCATTAATTTACTGAGTACCAATTCCTTAGTGATTTTAATCATATTAAGCTTTTTTCCTCAGTGGAATATATATTTTTTGAAAGTTGTGAAATAACTCCTTAAATGAACACCACTGCTCATGTACCGTCTTACCCTTTAATCTATTTTCCCAGTCCACTTTAATCAATTCCACTCTCATACCATCATAGTCTCCTTTATTCAAGCTCAGTTCGCTTGTTTGAGAACCAACCTTCTCACCCTCTAATTGGATATGGAATGTAACCATGTTATGGTCACTCATTCCAAGGGGATCCTTAACTAGGACATTATTAATTAATCCTGGCTCATTACACAGGACCAGGTCCAAGGTTGCTTGCCCCCTTGTAGGATCAGTTACATACTGCTCAAGAAATCCATCCCTAATACACTCAATAAACTCTTCCTCAAGGCTGCCCTGCCCTATTTGATTTGTCCAGTTAATATGATCGTTAAAATCCCCCATTATAGCTGTTCCCTTATTACATGCCCCGACTATTTCCTGATTAGTACTTCTTCCAGCAGAGTTGCAACTATTAGGAGGCCTATATAAGACGCCCACTAATGCTTTTTTCCCCTTATTATTCCTTATCTCTACCCAAACTGTTTCATTATCCTGATCCTTTGTCCCAATGTCATTTCTCTGTATTACAGTGATTCCTTCCTTTATTAACATAGTCACCCCACCTCCCCTTCCTTCCTGCCTGTCCTTCCTGATTGGGAATTAAATATGCCATGGGAATTAAATATGCCAGGGTATTTAACAGTCGTTGTCACCCTGCAGCCATGTTTCTGTAATGGCCACAAGATCACATAGTTATTTGTGCCGTTAACTCGTCCATTTTGTTACGAATGCTACGTGCATTCAGATAAAGAACTTTCAAATGTGTTTTGTGACACTTAGTTCCTGCTTTTTCCTTTTTTAACACTTTACCTTTTACTCCATACCTTCTGTCCCTTCCTGACACGCTTTCCTCTGTCTCCCTGCTCAGGTTCCCAACCCCCTGCCATAGCTTTGATGCTGGATTAATCGCCTTACGCCTTCTAGTTTTTATTTCATCTGTCGTGCTTAAAGTACACTTTCTTTCCGCTGCTCTACGCTTTTCCCTTTCACTTGTTCTTGAACAACTGTTTGTACTATTTGTATTGTAGATTTCCCCTGGGTCTTCTTCTCTCTTGCTGCTCTCAACTTTATTCCCTTCTGACTCCCCGCTCAGGTTCCCATCCCCCTGCCACTCTAGTTTAAACCTTCCCCAACAGCACTAGCAAAAACCCCCGCGAGGACATTGGTCCCGGTCCTGCTCGGGTGTAACCCGGCACGCTTGTACAGGTCCCACCTTCCCCAGAACCGGTCCCAATGTCCCAGGAATCTAAATCCCTCCCTCCTACACCATCCCTGCAGCCATGCATTCATCCTGTCTATTCTCCTGTTCCTATACTCACTAGCACGTGGCACTGGTAGTAATCCTGAGATCACTACCTTTGTAGTCCTGCTTTTTAATTTATCTCCTAACTCCTTAAATTCACCTTGCAGGATCCCATCCCTTTTTTTAAAAACCTATGTCGTTGGTACCAATATGGACCACGACTACTGGCTGTTCACCCTCCACCTCCAGAATGCCCTGCAGCCGCTCCGTGACATCCTTGACCCTAGCACCAGGGAGGCAACATACCATCCTAGAGTCATGTTTGCGGCCACAGAAACGCCTGTCTGTTCCCCTTACAATCGAATCCCCTATCACTATAGCCCTGCCACTCTTCTTCCTCCCCTCCTGTGCAGCAGAGCCACCCATGGTGCCCCGAACCTGGCTCTTGCTGCTTTCCCCTGATAAGCCATCTCCCCCAACAGTATCTAAAGCAGAATATCTGTTTGAGAGGGAGATGGCCCCAGGGGACTCCTGCTCTACCTGCCTAGTCCTTTTACTCTGCCTGGCGGTCACCCATTTCCTTTCTGCCTGCGTAATCTTTACCTGCAGTGTGACCACCTCACTGAACGTGCTATCCACGATAGTCTCAGCATCGCGGACGCTCCTCAGTGAATCCACCCGCAGCTCCAGCTCCGAAAGACGGTTAGCCAGTAGCTGTAGCTGGACACACTTCTTGCACACATGGTCGCCAGGGTCACTGGTAGTGTCCATGACTTCCCACATAGTGCAGGAGGAGCATATCACGGGTGCGAGCTGTGCTGCCATGACTTGCCTTGGACTCTCAGACTCTCCTCCCGCTCTAGGTCTCTCCTTTTATATTGTGCTCACCTCTCGGACTCTCCTGCCTCACCTGTGACGTCGCACAGTAGTTGTCTCTTGTTGCAGGTCTGCTGCTGCTTTTATTCCCCAATCTCAGTCTTCTACTCTCAGGTTCACTGCCGCTCTGGGGAAAAAGTTAGGAAAAGCAAGGCAAAGCAGCACCTCCTTCCCCCAACTCCCACACGTACCAAACCCTCAGCAGTTCACACTGTGCTGTCCGCACACCGTGCTGTTCGCACTCACAGGCCCCTGTATTTCTACAGTTTGTGACTCTGATGAGTCAGGCCTGCCCCACCTTCAAGTACCAGTTTAATCTAGCTAACCAATTAACTTGCTACAGCAGCTCTCTCTGCTGAAGCCTGACAGAAACTTAAAAATTTAAACTTTAAAAAATTGAACTTAAACAGTTGAAAGCAATATGCACTAGATTTTAAAGAGATTAACCCTTAAACTCCCACACGTACCAAACTCTCAGCAGTTCACACCATTGTCCGCACACATATCATCCCGTTACTGCTCGGCTGTCACATTTACTGGGGCCTTTCGCTGCCCACTTGTATCAGGAAGGAGCCTCATTACTGTACGCAGCAGGACTCCCATTTGGGGCAAGCAGCTTACCGGCAGCATGGCAATGAGGTCCGCCCCTCAAAATGTACTGAGCCTCCTACCAACAGGAGCAGGTGGGCATTCTGTCTAGACTTAAAATCTACCCCTATAGGTCTTCTTGGACAAGATGACACATCTCTCTAAGAGCAAAAGCGTTCTCATATGTTGCTACTCCATCAAGCCCAGGTAGTAGACTGCCACCTGGGGTAGTACCTGCTGTGAATTCTGAGGCCCTGAGTTCCTGGGCCACCCAATACTCCTGCACAGGAAGACTCTTGGCAATGACCGCAACATCAGTGCCCTGGGGCAGAAATCTCTTCTAGATCAGTCACTTTTGTGGTGATACTTCAGAATCTTTGTTTTCATTAAGTTCTCCAATGTCAGTTCTGAGATGGAGGAAAATATTGATATATCAATAATCCACCACAGCTGTATAATTTTGCACAAGTTTTTCATGATTGGTCTTATTAATTTAAATTGAGCTTTGTTCCAGACTTTTCACTCATGTTTATCAATACTTTTTTTTTAAACAGGGGTAGGAATCTTTAGAGCAGCACTAAATATGGATGAATACTGTACATACTCTTAGCATTTTCTATTTACATGCCACCATTTTGTCCTCATGACAGAGTAGAATCATACAGCACAGAAGGAGACCACTCGGCCCATCCCGCCTGTGTTGACTCTTTGAAAGAGCTATCCACTTAGTCCCACTCCCCTGCTTTTCCTCCGTAGCCCTGTAAATTTTTCCTTTTCAAGTATATATCCAATTCCCTTTTGAAAGTTACAATTGAATCAGCTTCCACCACCCTTTCAGGCAATGCATTCCAGATCATAACAACTTGCTGTGTAAAAAAAAAATTCTCCTCATCTGGCCTCTGGTTCTTTTGCCAATTATCTTAAATTTGTGTCCTATGGTTACTGACCCTCCTGCCAGTAGAAACAGTTTCTCTTTATTTATTCTATCAGAACACTTCATAATTTTGAACACCTGATAAATCCCTTTTTAACCTCCTCTGCTCTAAGGAGATCAATCCCAGCTCGTCAAGTCTCCACATAATTGAAGTCCCTCATCCCCAGTATCATTTTAATAAATCTCCTCTGTACCCTCTCCCAGGCCTTGATGTCCTTCCTAAAGTGTGGTGCCCAGATTGGACATAATACTCCAGCTGAGGCCTAACCAGTGATTTATAATGTTTTAGCATAACTGCCTTGCTTTTGTATTCTATGCTTCTATTTATAAATGATGTGGAGATGCCGGTGATGGACTGGGGTTGACAAATGTAAACAATCTTACAACACCAAGTTATAGTCCAACAATTTTATTTGAAAATCACAAGCTTTCGGAGGCTTCCTCCTTCCTCAGGTGGACATTCACCTGACGAAGGAGGAAGCCTCCGATAGCTTGTGGTTCTCAAATGAAATTGTTGGACTATAACTTGGTGTTGTAAGATTGTTTACATCTATTTATAAAGCCTAGGATCCCTTATGCTTTTTTAACAGCTCTATCAACTTGTCTTAATACCTTCAAAGATTTGTATACGTACACTCCCATTTCTCTCAGTTCCACCACCTGCTTTAAAATTGTACCATTTAGTTTATATTGCCTCTTCTCATTCATCCTTTCAAAATATATCACTTCACAGTTCTCTGCATTAAATTTTATCTGCCACGTGTCTGTCCATTTCACCAGTCTGTCTATGTCATCTTGAAGTCTGCTACTATCCTCTTCATCGTTTGCTACATTTGAGTTTTGTGTCATCTGCAAACTTTGAAATTATGCCCTTTATACCCAAGTCCAGGTCATTAATATATCAAAAAAAAGTAGTGGTCCTAATACTGACCCCTGGGGGACACCATCGTGTACTTCCCTCCAGTCTGAAAAACAGTCACCACTACTCTGCTTTCTGTCTCTTAGCCAATTTTGTATCCACACTATCCCATGGTCTTCAATTTTGTCAACGTCTATTATGTGGTGTTTTATCACATCTTTTTCTTTGCAAAAAATTAGTGAAGTCAAGAAAGTCACTTCCTTAGTGGTTTGATAGATGAATGAAAAACTAAACCCAACAGTAATGGTTGGATTCAAATGACAGGCAGGATTGCAACTTGAAGCTCTAATGACCTGGTTTGGAGGCAAGCTCATGGCACTATGACATCCAGTGCTAAGAATTAATTAGTGATCTTGTACAACATCTATTTTACTTTGCAAAGTGTCTTAATTACCAGACTTAACTTGGATACCAGCTGCAATTAACAAATAAAAGGGTAAATTCACTGATCCTGCACTCGCAGCAGGGATCACACTCAAAAGGAGCGCAAATTGGAGAATTGGTGCTACAGTGTTGTAGTTTAATCTCCGACCTGCCCTCCCTCTGAGCATGGCTTCCAACTGAGAGCGTGAAATTGGTGAATTTACCCTTGCATTCTCTTTGCATTTCTTGGCTGGCTTGAGGAATGGTGTTATTTTTACCAACTGGTATGGAGGTCACTCGCTCTATTTATGTTTTTACTTATAGGATCAGGTTCAATGCAAAAGCCACTACTGGAAAATAACAGGAAGACATGTTGAACAATATTAAATCTGCTTGATGTACCTGCTTCTTTGAAATGTTTGAACATTGACTGCTGTGTCCTCATGGGGTAAATTGCTTCTTGGTCCACTTTAATCAGTTAAGAGTTAGATAACTATCCCCATGGTGTCAGTAAAATCAAACTTACACTCATGTGTTGAGCAGATGAACAAAGCTGTGTGCACATCTCAAAACATGGTGTAATTTGATAGGGTAACTTGGTCAATATGGCACTTTTAAACACACTGAAGCCAGTGTGAAGCATGTTTGAGCCAGATATCAATGTTTCCAGAGTTGAGTGTCCTTGAAAGTTTCAGCTATGCTTTTTAGCCAACTGGCTTCTTTAGAATCAAAGAATCTTACAGCACGGAAGGAGGCCATTTGGCCCTTCGTGACTGTGCCGGCTCTTTGAAAGAGCTGTCCAATTTAGTCCCACATCCCACCTTTATCCCCATAATCCTGCAAATTAGTCCTCTTCAAGTACATCACCAATTGCCCTTTGAAAGTTCCTATGGAATCTGCTTCCACCACACTCTCAGGTTTCAGATCTTAATAACCCTGTGAAAAAAATTCTTCTAATTTCCCCTCTAGTTCTTTTGCCAATGATGTTAAATCTATGGCTTCTGGTACCGCCCCACTTGACAGTTGCTCCCTATTTGCTCTATCAAAACCCCTCATTATTTTGAATACCTCTAGTCGATCTCCCCTTAACCTTCTCTGCTCTAAGGAGAGCAATCCCAGCTTCTCCAATCTCTCCACATAACTGAAGTCCCACATCCCTGCTAAACCTCCCTCTAAGGCCTGACATCCTTCCTAAAGTGTGGTGCCCAGAATTGTACACAATACTCCAGCTGAGGCCTAACCAGTGATTTGTAAAGGTTTAGCATGGCTTCCTTGTTTTGTATTCAATGCCCCTATTTACAAAGTCAAGTATCCCATAAGCTTTCTTAACTGTCTTATCAACTTGCCCTGCCACCTTAAAAGGTTTACGAATATGCCCCCCCTCTCAAAATGGTGCCATTTAGATTATACTGCCTCTCCCCGTTGTTCCTCCCAAAGTGCATCACTTCACAATTATCCACATTAAATTGCATCTGCCATGTGTCGGCCCATTTCACCAGTCTGACTATGTCCTCCTGAAGGCTGCTACTAACCTCCTCATTATTTACTACATTACCAAGTTGTGTTATCATCCGCAAACCTCAAAATTGTATTCCCTATACCCAAGTCCAGGACATTTATATGTAACAAGAAAAGCAATGGACCTAATGCCGACCCCTGGGTGACCGCACTGCATACTTCTCTCCAGTCAGAAAAACATCCGTACACCACTACTCTCCCTCCTATCCTTTAGCCAATTACATACCCAAGTTACCACCGTCCCTTTAATCTCATGTGCTTCTATTTTCCAAATAAGTCTGTTATGTGGTACTTTATCAAATGCCGTTCTAAATTAAATTATGAACATGATACATTCAGAGGTTCATATTTGAAATGTTTTTATATATAAAGTTGTGTACAAGTCAGCTAGCTCTGCAAGTGAGTTAATGCTTTAAAAATAAGGAAACAGAAAAAAATGTACTGCAGGGAATAAGAGCAGGGTAGCATGTTAACAATTGTCCTTTCACCTCTAGAGCCTATGTTTGAATCAAGCCAGACATGTGGAATGCAGATCATGGATAGGAACACAATGATTTTATAAAGGTTCAATAAAATTCCCAGTGGTCACAAATCTATAGCACAGTTACAATTTAAGATTAAAAATAAATGGAAATAAAAAAAGTTATAGCTAAATATCAACACAAATATCAATTTAAAATTGTGCAGTAAGAACATTAAAGGCTCCCCAAATGGCTCAGTGAGTTTTTCCAATGATAGCTGAGTTCGATCTGTCATCTGTCTCATGGAGTAAATTGCTTCTTGGTCCATTTTAATCCGACAAGATACGGTGAACTGTCCCCCACAGTGCCAAGATCATCAAAGCCGTGTGCATGACTCAAACATAGAGGGACTGATTTTAATTGTGGCTGCCTGGCATGAACAGGCGTCGGGTCACTTACCGCCCCGTTTACGCTGGCACTTCAGTTGCCGTCTTCTTGGTAGGGGTCCTTAGATGGACGGCTGGAGAGCCTGCCTGTTTCAGATGGGAGGCCACTTTCAATATTCAAACTGGGGTCCTATGATGTACATAAAAGACCCCGATTGCTATTTTGAGGTACAAACGGGCAGAGTGCGCGCTGCGCACGCTCTTCCCATTTGTACTAGTATTGAGTGGCCTAACCAGCGGCCCTTAAAGGCTGCTCAGAAAATGGCCCGAAACCATTTTCGACTTTTATTTTTGAGAGGCCAGGAGGATCATTCCTGCTTCTTCAAACCCACAAAAAGACTCCAGCACGCTAGCAGCCGATGCAGAGCCCCCCTACTAGATTCCCTCCCTCCCAGGCTGGTTACGCGTTGGAGCCAGCCGATTTACCGCCCTCCTCAACAGGTGAGCTTCGGTTAGGAGCACGTAGTATGCCGGATCTATGCAAATGAGACCTCACGACAGCAACAGCAGGTAGGCAGTTTTGCACCAAGTGCCTTATTATAAGGGTGGCAATAGGGATTCACAATTGGCCCACTCCCCTTAAGGAGGAGAAAATCAGTCATGGTTCCTGCTCTTAATTGCATTTCAGGGTCTCTTCTCAAAGTGTCCATAGGTGAACAATGGATTAGGACAAGATTAGAATCAGGTTCAGCTGTGATACATCCTGCACATGAATAACCTGTCCACGCTCACTGTCAAAGCTCAGATATGAATAATGCCCACTTGGGTTAAGTACTGGAGGGCAACCAGTGCCTGTAGAACCGCATCCCAGCTAGGAGTCAACACTTTAATGAGAGAAAATAGCAAGAAAAAGGAACACTAGATATTGAGATAACAACAATTGTTTCTTTTTGTTGCGGTAATCTTGCAATATTTCTCAACTTATGCCTTACAAAATAGCGTGCGTATAGGTTTTCATAGAGTTGCAAATATTTCCAGTCGGGGGAAGAAATGCCATTTTGGGAGCACAGATGCCGCGTTTCCTCGTCTCTTTAAATCCCTGGAAAAACCTAAATTCTCACATTTGCAATAAATTCTTTATGACAATTTGAACTTGTCAAAAGAGATAGGAACAGGAGTAGGTCATTCAGCCCCTTGAGCCTGTTCCGTCATTCAGTGAGATCATGGCTGATCTGTATCCTAACTCCATCCACCCGCCTTGGCTTCATATCCCTTAATACCCTTGGCTAGCAAAAATCTATCAATCTCAGATTTAAAATTATTAATTGAGCTAGCATCTATTGCTTTTCATGGGAGAGAGTTCCACACTTCTAACATCCTTTGCGTGAAGAAGTGTTTCACAACTTCTCTCCTGAATGGCCTGGCTCTAATTTTAAGGTTATGTCCCCTTGTCCCAGACTCCCCCACCAATGGAAAAAAATTCTCTCTATCTACCCTATAATTTCTTTCAAAATCCTAAAAACCTCAATCAAATCACCCTTGTCAGAAGTCCGTCCACATAACTATACTCAGCTGTAAGTTGGGAGACATTCTTGTACACGTGGCCTTCTGGCCTGTTCATGGAGCCATCATGTTGAAATACTTTTGTCTACATGAATATCTAGACTTTCATATTTCATGAATTTATATACTATGAGGGCGAAGAAATCTTTAACAAGAGTTGGAAAAGCACCAAATTCCTTCAAAATCAGAAGTTAAGTGGTTAAAGGGTAGGGTGATTCAGCTCCATAGGCACAAATATCTAACTAAAGTCAGAGGTCTCTCTCTCTGTGCAGAAGAATGAATGCTTTTGACTCTAATAAACCTGGAACTAGTGAATGGTGGTCATCAGTAGAAATGTAATTCCTTGCAGTATCAACAGCCTGAAAAGCAAAATTTAAAATGCAATTCAGGGCATGGAAAGGTTAACTGGTTTTATCTTTAAGTAAGCCCCAGACTGTAATACATTTTCTCCAGTTACAGACAAAGTTAATTGCTCTCACATGACTGTGCAATACAATATTCTTGTAGGTTTAGTTAATGATACCTTTGACTTTTTAGGAATAAAGTCACAAGAAAGGTGTATTGTGCAGATGCAAGTTTCTGTGCAAAACATCTTTTGACAATAAAATGGGCTTTAATTAATATATATTTACTGATGGACAAATACCAAAACTTTTAATTTTTGATGCATTTTATCTTGTTTATTTTTCTCAGATTTTTACTCTGGGTTTCTGATTGATAAGAATGTACAAACCTCTATCAGGTGGTAGGATACATTAGGGCCAATGTTTTGAATATGCACTACATGCTCCAACAACCCTCTGTGTGAAAAAAAATTGTAACCTCTCTCCTCATAGTGAAATTAATGACTCCTCATCATTGACTCTCTAACCACAAGGAATAATCTTTCCTTATTCACTCTATCAAAACTCTTCATAATTTGAAAAAAAACAATTAAATCTCCTCTTAGACTTCTCTGCCCCAGTGAAAATAGTCCAAGTATCTCATAATTAGTTTCTCATCCCTGGTGAATCTACACTGTATGCTTTCCATGGCTTTAATGCTATTTCTATAATGGGTTGGTTAAAAATACATAGAGTACGCTAACTGTAGTCTAATCGTTATGTTGTACAAATTTCTCATTACTTCTTTTCTGTTGTATTCTGTGTCCCTATTTATAAAACCCAAAATGCTATTGGCCTTACTTATGGCTTCATCTTTCTGCACTTGAATTTTCATGGAACTATGGTCGAGCCAATTAGTCTGGACCCGTTCTCAGGCCAGACTTGGCATTGCGCGACCAGTGCGTGGGATGTCTGAAAAAGGGCTCCACGAATTTAGCAGTGGGACCAATGCCTGTGCAGATTGGGCACAAGCTGTCCCACTGCAAAATTACGATTTGTGCCCAAAAAATGGGTGCAACGCATACCAATATCTACCGCTACATCTTTAGCATCTCTCCAATTAGTGTGTATTCCCATTCTCTGTTTTTCTTCCAAAATGCATCATCTTACACTTCTTAAAATTAAATTGCACCTGCCACCTGTTTGCCCATTACACTAACCTACTTATATCTGCCTGAAGGTTTTTACAGCCCTCCTTAATGTTTGCCAATACCACTACTTAGGAATTTCAATATCATGCTCCTTTTATCCCACCTATCTCTAAATACTCACTAATTCAATCTCTAATTATGGATTTTGAGAGATGTCCCACAATTGAAATTCTACTTACCTAGTTTATCCTTCTCTCCTTTTTTAAGCAGAAGTGTTATTGGCTACCCTCCAGTCGTCCAGCACAATTCGCAATCTAAGAAAAATTGTGGTCAGAGCCTCTGCTATCTCCTCTCTAACTTCTTTCAATGGCCTAGGATGCCTGCCTGCGGGACCCCATGACTTATCCTTTTGAAGTTTTTAGAATCTTTTCAGAACATTATCTTTTTCTACAGTCATTTCTAATGTCCTCCACTAGTAAACCTGCATTCTTACTTCCATCATCTCCTCTAAACACTGACGCAAAATATTTATTTAATATCTCAGCCATACCTTCCTGTCTCACAATTAGATTCCCTAGATTCCCCCTTCATTCTGGAGTGGTCCTACCATCTCATTAATTATTCTTTTACCTTTAATATGCTTATAAAATCTATTACTATTTCCCTTTATATTATCTACTAGCTTTTTTCATATTTCATTTTGGCCTCTCCCCACTGCATGTTCTTTATTCCTCATGATTTGCTTTAGTGTTGCTTACCCTGGTTTTATCATAAGTCTCCCATTTAAGTTTCAGTTTAGTTTTAATCTCTCTGTCCCTAAATCACTACCTTTGATACACTCCTCTTTCACTTTGTAGGAATATAGCTACCTAATACTCATTTTTGAAGATTTTCCACGATTGATTTGTTGTTCTATTTGCTAGCTTTTCTGCCCAGTTAATTTTGGATGAAAGTTATTTCTTATCTCAAAACTTTGCCTTTTTCCAGCTCATCACTCTTACCATTGACTCTTCATTATCCTTTTCTATCTTCACACGGAACCTAACTATGTTGTGATCACTTTATCCCAATTGTTGCTCTCTCACTTCATTTGTTGCACTTTACTTCCTAGAACTAAAACAAGCAACGATTATTTCCTTGTTGGACTGACAAATTACTGATCTAAGAAGCAGTCTCAGCTGCGGTTCAGGGGTAGCACTTTCACCTTAAGTCTGAAGGTCGTGAGTTCAAACACCACTCCATAGACTTGAGCACGTAGCTGACACGTTTGTGCAGGATTGAGTGCTGCACTGTTGGAGGTTCCATCTTTTGACTGGGAGGTTAAACGGAGGCCCCATCTGCCCTCTCAGGTAAAAGATCTCACGGCACTATTTGGAGAAGAGCAGGGGAGTTCACCCAGTGTCCTGACCAACACCTAAAACAGATGATCTGATTATTTATTTAATTGCTGTTTGTGGGACCTTGCTGCGCACAAATTGGTTGCCGCGTTTCCAGGAACTACACTTCATAGGAACATAGGAATATAGGAACAGGAGTAGGCTATTCAGCCCCTCGTGCCTGCTCCGCCATTTGATAAGATCATGGCTGATCTGTGATCTAACTCCATATACCTGCCTTTGGCCCATATCCCTTAATACCTTTGGTTGCCAAAAAGCTATCTATTTCAGATTTAAATTTAGCAATTGAGCTAGTATCAATTGCCGTTTGTGGAAGAGAGTTCCAAACTTCTACTACCCTTTGTGTATGGAAATGTTTTCTAATCTCACTCCTGAAAAGTCTGTCTCTAATTTTTAGACTGTGCCCCCTACTCCTAGAATCCCCAACCAGCGGAAATAGTTTCTCTCTATCCACCCTATCTGTTCCCCTTAATATCTTATAAACTTCGATCAGATCACCCCTTAACCTTCTAAACTCTGGAGAATACAACCCCAATTTGTGTAATTTCTCTTCGTAACTTAAGCCTTGAAGTCCGGGTATCATTCAAAAGTTCTTAATTGGTTGTAAAGCGCTTTGGGATGTCCTGCGGTTGTGAACGGTGCTATATAAATGCAAGTCTTTCTTTCTTGGAAACATCCTAAAAAGTGCTCCCCATTTTATCCCAATCTATCTTGAGAAAGTTAAATTCATCCAGTATTATTGCCCAGTTGGTCTTACAAATTTCCCTGAGCTATCTAAAAATTTCCTCTTCTATATCATCGCCACTGTAACGCACAATGACAATTGTACCATTTCCCTTTCTGTTCCTTAACTCTATCTATTTGGATTCTGTTTTAATGCAATCCCCTAGAAAGTCCTTATGTTCTAGCACTATGATTTATTTATTGATATTGCTAGCCAATCTCCTTTTCCCCCTTAAATTTCTCCTGATAATATCATAACCAGGAATATTAGGTTCCCAGTCCTATCCAAATCTAAGCCAAGTCTCTAATATAGCTACTGTATCATATTCCTCCAATAGACTGATGGGAGTAAAGTGTTAAACAGTTTTGTGGTTCTGAGAAAGAATGACCTAGAAGGCAATGTAATAAGAATTGATTTCAATACAGCAGGTGCAGAGGAAAGAGGAAGAGCATAGGCTCTTATACATAGCGTGTACAACAGTTTAGAGGGAACAAGAGAAGTAAGTTCAGAGGAATGTGACCATTATGATATCAATAAAATAGAGATGAATAAGAAAGGTTGCAATTTAGAGGGAGGCTTAAATTGAGAGGGATCAATTATCAAAAGACAAGCTCGTTCTTGTTACCTCTCCAGGATTGGCAGCTTGGCTTATTTGGTAGCACCCTTGCCTGAGTCAGAAGGTTGCAGTTTTCAGTCCCAGTGTAGGAGTTGAGTGCATAATCTATCCTGCCATTGTACTGAGGGAGTACTGCATTGTCAGAAGTGCCATTAAACGAGCTGCTAATCCTGTTTATGGTTCAGGTGAATGCCAACAGTTCTGAGGTAGTACAGATCATGTGTTTTTAGAGGAAATTAAGTAAACATGGGAAGCTAATGAAAGTAACTTTTTGCATACTTCAGGGTCAGGGTATTTTTTTGATGATGGAGGTGGGGGAAGGGTATAGTTGGGCAGAGGTATCTAGGGTTGATTTGCTATTCTTATAATGACTTGGATGGATGGAAGATATACTTGTGGCCTGTGTTAGCCTGCCTCTCCCTTTAAAGGGGTGTTTGAGTAGATATTATCCTGTTGAATAAGCACCCAGGAAAGGCCACAGACTGCTTGATACTTTTCCACTTCTGGGAAGGGACTGACTGTCATTTGCTTCGATTGGTATACATTTTGGTACAAATCTGTACCATATATGTTCAAAGTTTTAATGGAAAATGAGCAACAAGTTTTCTGGTTCAGTGCTGTAATGATGTTAAAGTAATCCTATATTTTTGACTCTTGTTCTGTTTTGCTCCATTGGATGTAGTTCTTGACATTACACAGTTCTGGAATTTGTATCTTTTGTAGATCTATATTGAAGTCATGTAAAATCAAAACATTGTTTCCTTTTAAAAACTGCTGTGATTTTTCCATCTGATGTTTCCTAATTTTCTCATCTCTTCTGGAATATAATTCCATAGGTTTCCTACCCTCTGGTACTGCACTCAAGTGGCCATATGTGTGAGCTAGAGAGTGAGTATTGGCATAGTATTCAAATGTCGGAGGCATCCTGGTCAAGCCCCAAGGCCCCAAACATAGGGGGCTTGATCAAGAAGTTTGCAGATGATACAAAAATTGGCCATGTGGTTGATAGTGAGGATGAAAGCTGTAGACTGCAAGAAGGTATCAATATTGGCCATGTGGTCAGGTGGGCAGAAAAGTGGCAAATGGAATTCAATCCGGAGAAGTGTGAGGTAATGCATTTGGGGAGGGCAAACTAGGCAAGTGAATACACAATAAATGGGAGGATATTGAGAGGTGTGGAGGAAGCGAGGGACCTTGGAATGCATATCCACAGATCCCTGAAGATAGCAGGACAGGTAGATAAGGTGGTTAAGAAGGCATACGGGATACTTTCCTTTATTAGCTGAGGCACAGAATATAAGAGCAGGGAGGTTATGCTAGAAGTGTATAAAACACTAGTTAGGCCATAGCTTGAGTACTACAGTTCTGGTCACCATATTACAGGAAAGATGTAATTGCACTAGAGATTTAGGAGGATGTTGCCAGGACTGGAGAATTTTAGCTATGAGGAAAGATTTGATAGGCCGGGGTGTTTTCTTTGGAACAGAGGAGGCTGAGGGGTGATTTAATTGAGGTGTACAAATTATGAAGGGCCTAGATAGAGTGGATAGGAAGGACCTATTCCTCTTAGCAGAGAGGTCAATAACCAGGGGCATAGATTTAAAGTGATTGGTCAAAGGATTAGAGGGGAGCTGAGGAAAATGTTTTCACCCAGAGGGTGGTGGGGGGGTCTGGAACTGACTGCCTGAGAGGGTGGTAGAGGCAGAAACCCTCATCGCATTTAAAACATACTTGAAGCGCCATAACCTACAAGGCTATGGACCAAGTGCTGGGTGACTCATTTTCGGCTGGCGCGGACATGATGAGCCGAATGGCTTCCTTCTGTGCAGTAAATTTTCTATGATTCTATAAACCTAAACTAGTCCTTGCTTGATGCACTCACATGTGCATTTTCTGGTGAGTGGTCACCAGATAACAATCAGGAGCAAGAACGCTGGCTGATTTTTTTCCCCTTCCTAGCCTAGGGTGCCCTGAGGACAATTGTAATACTTCTACCACCAATCTGGCTGAGATCAGCTAATGCAGCACAGATTAAACCTGGGACTTCCTGGTATATCTAGCCATTCTGGGACTCAGATATTTGTTTTTAAATAAATTTGATTGTTGCATAGAGACATCACTTATCAGTGGATATGGAATGGGATCCTAAATTGAAAAATTAAAATGACTCGTAGGCTGATATTTTAGCACAAATGCAAATAATGGAAATAATGATTTATGTTGTATACAGAAAACCTGCTTGAAGCCATAAGGAATTTAAAAAGTTCTGTAGATTCCACAAAGAACATGATTTGAATGTTTGTTCACAACTTTTCAATGTCAGAATCTGACATTTAGACTTCGATTTGAACTCAGGGAGGGATGGGTGTGTGTGTGTGTGTGTGTGGGGGGGCGGGGGCCAAGGTGAGCAACAAGCTTGCATGCTGATACCCGGAGAGATTTTAGTTCCCGGGTCTCATTTACATTTGCAAGATCGGACTCTTGCCCAAACCTGCCAGGAATCACCGTCTGACTGGTGGGCAGGTGCGGGTACTCTGGTGGCATGAGGCCATCTCCAGGGATAATGGAAGTACTTCTGTTCCTCCTGGCCCACAGTGAAACAAAAGAAAATGTAAAAACTTACCTGACTGGGCCACTTCTGGCCCTGATTGCTGGTCCTGGCAAGTTTCACCAGGTGGGAAAGTCACCACTGCTTCCCCCATTCAGGCCTCAGGTTAAACCAGCAAGTTGGGACCCGATGATGTCATTGGAGCTGAATCTGCATATTTAAAGAGGACCCTGCAGGCCAGGGCGGGTGTCCTCGCCGCCTGCAATTTAAAATTGAAGTCAGCCAGATTGTGATGGGAAAGGAGTGGGTAAATCCTCTGCTCCGTTTTAACTGCCCCCACCCTAATCTGGTTTCTGCCAGGTGTCGGGGAGTTAAAATCGAGGCCTCAGAGTGTATTGTCAGATTACATCTAGAGATAGTTAGCAATCCAAAAATTCAAAACAAAGAAACACAACTTAATAGAGTTTCTTATCATTATGAGTGCTTATTTTCCACAGCTAGTTTGTAGGGACTATACTGGAACAGGAGTGAATTTTATTTTTACTGAAACAATTTGGAAAATGATTTATAGCAAGTCATGAGATCAAAAATCTGTACATCTGAGAATGTCTGAAGCCTTACAAACATGTGGATTGAATTTTGAAATAATGTTTTGGTAATATATATATAAAAATATAAGTTGCAATAAATGTCAACTGCACACCAGTCATCTGTTAGTTTAACTACCAGGAGACTCCATTGGTTCCTAGTTGGAAGTCTTATACGCTTATATGCATAATGATCTTTTTTCTTACAACTGTTTGGCATATTAATTATTAGAGCACATGATAATTTAGTGGAAAACAGCTCAATACCATTTTCTAATTTAACTTACTCATTGACTACTGATATCTATCCTTTAAAAGAAGATAAAGTTTTACTAAAATGTAAACAAGAGGTGATTTTAGTACTCAAATCAAAGTCTATTATACACGCCAACGTGCCTGTCTTGATAGAAACTGACAGACTGCTGTGGTACAACAACTAGTTGCATTTATATAGTGCCTTTAATGTAAAAAAAAATTCCAGGGTGTGCCACAAATAGTGTGTATGCCCTGGAAATTTGATCGTGTCCGAATCAGGGTGCTATCCCGGTGCAGCACATGCCTAATGTGGCCAGCGGCAGGACCACGATAAATTGGTCACAGCCCCAGAGCCAGCTCGAGTCGGGGGAGCGAATTCAACTGGCTGGGACGCCGACCAAGGGCCTCGGGTGTTTCTGGGAGGTGGAGGCAATCAGGAGGGGGACAAGAGGTGGCCGGCTCCCCCCGGATCCATGTTCAAGTAAGTATTTTTTTAAAAACTTACCTTTTTGGTAGCGGCCTCCACCAGTCCCTTTAAGGACCGTTGGTTCGGCCGCACATTGTCCAGGAAATCCTGAATGCAGCAGGCCTAACACTTGCTGCGTTTAGGGTAAATGAATTCATGGTTTGGGTCCTAAAATAGGCATTAGGCCCCTTATTAGCATATTCAAGAGGGCCAAGGATGCCTCTATGATGGCCAAATCAATACGACGTTGGAGATGCTTCCGACACTCTTCGGGCATAGGAAGTTGGCCCCCTAAAATGGAACAATTTACACTTGCTTTCCGCCTGGAAAACAGATGCAACAAGGTCCAATTTTATCCCCTATATTACTTGTGTATATATGTAAGAATCATCTTTTTAAAAAAATTCCCCCTCCAATTTCCTCCTCCTTTCCTAAAGGTATTAATTCTTGTTGAGATACAGTTCTATAGGTGCCGGTCATGCTGCAGTGCCTCACTCCAGAGACTTGAGCACAAAAATCTAGGCTGACACTCCAATGCAGTACTGAGGGAATGCTGCACTCTCGGAGGTGCCGTCTTTCAGATGAGATGTTAAACCGAGGCCCTGTCTGCCCTCTCCGGTGTCCTGGCTGCTGCCTTTTCTACATTACAACAGTGACTACACTTCAAAAGTACTTCATTGGCTGTAAAGCGCTTTGGGATGTTCTGAGGTTGCTATATAAATGCAAGTCTTTCTTTTTTCTTCTTGTATGTGCCTAAAGAGTTCCAATCTTGTTCTCACCTGATGTCCACACACTGCACATCCAGCAGGCATCAGTCGATAATAATCATGTGGGAACCTGGCTGATTCTTCCCAACTTAGTCCAGTGGTGCTAAGGCCCATTACCTTTCCTGTACTGCTACCCCTGATGATATAAGTTACCTCAGTACTGACCACAAATCAAACCTAAGACCTTCTATTGTGTCTCACTCAGTTACAAGCTGATTATGAGGAGAGCTGGGAAGGAGTTTAAGGCAGGTATTTTTAACAAAGCATGCAAATGTATCTGACAGAAATTTTATTATTAAGTTCTAGTACAGAGCAATACAGCTACTTTGACTAATAGCAAGAGAAAATAAATATGGTTGTATAATATGGCTACAATAATAAGCTATTAGAATTTCCCTGTAAGGGCTAAATATGTGGTGCGAGAGCATGGCCTAGATTTTAACTTGGAGCTGGGAAGATGGCAGGGGTGGTGCTTAACGGACACGAAACCTGAAAGTGAAGTTGGCGGGTCGGAATCTGCGATCACAATTTAATTGAAGGATAAAAATTTTTCTTCCAGATTTCGCGCCGATAGCCAGCCAGATTGACAGATTGATCTCTCCCTGGGTGCCTGTCGGGTGGGAAAGCAGCCAGGGAGAGATCAAAGTCCTCGGGCTTTGTATGGGGGAGGTTGTGTGGAGATCAGGATCTTTGGGGGTTAGATGGGTTGCGGGGGGGGGGGGGGGGGAGGTGAGAAGACGGCCATCGTTGGAGGTGAGAAGTTGGCCGTTGGGAAGGTCTCGGCCATCGGGGGGGAGGGGTGGGGGTGTATCGGTCAACGGGGTGGGGGGGAGATCTCGGCTATTGGGGGGGTGTCTCAGCCATGGTGGGGGGAGAGTCTCGGCCAGAGGGGTCTTGGACATCGAGGCGTCTCGGACACAGGGGAGGGAGGAGGTGGGTGGGTGGGTGGGGTCAGCCGATTGCACGGGTCTGATTGCAGCAGGTAAGCTTGTTGGGCTTGGAGGAAACACTCCTGCTCCTCCTGACTCACAAGCCGTACAATAAAGGCACTTACCTCATGATCCGGCCCTTCTCACCTCCTTTTCACTGGAGATTCACGAAACCCGTGCTGGAGGCGTTAAATTCAAAGGTCAGTAACATTCAATTTAAAAAGACCTAATTAACGTCTAATAAGGACGTTAACTGATGCTATAACTACCCGTCCGCCTGAACTAATTAAGGTCCCATCTACGGCGAATAGCTTACTCGCCGCTTCGTGTGAGCGCTGGAGCCGGGCTGCGGTCGCGCTCCAAAAATCAATTATTTTAACTACCAACTCACCCACAACCCATCTGTTCTTGGGGGTTAAAATTTCCCACCATATGTCTGAACGACAAAGAATATTACATGAGCTGTGCTTTTAAATTGTCAGCCTAAGTTGCAGTAAGCAAGTTAATAATTATTTTTTCCCTCGGTGGAGAGTTCAAGTTCGAGGTACAACTTATAAGCAGGATCAGCCTATATTTGCATTAATATGGTAAGACTAAACTGTTCGTTGAATTTGATGCAATTAGTTAAAGTATTTTCTACTGTTAATTTAGTGGTTTTATTGGGTTAAACGTAGTGGCACATTTTGTAATGAATTACATTAATAATATATTACTAATAAGTTCTAAGTAACTATTTAATACGTGTGGGAAGATGTGTTTTGTTAAAAGTAAACGAGATGTATTTTCAATTTGTATGATCTAAAGGAGTTATTGTAATAACCTTAGGCAATATGGCATGATTACATCTCCAACTGAATGGGGCAATATGAATTAGTTAGACTTTCAAACTGGCTTTTAAAGAAGTATGTTAGCCAGCTGGATTGAAACCTGACTTGGCAATAGAAAGCAAAAGTTGATTATAAATGAGAATGGCTCAGTGTGGAGGCTGTGCCTGGTGGAGTCCTGCATGGTTTGTTCTGTGTCCCTTGCTGTTTACACTTTAAAAACATGGTATGGAGCAGGATTCTTAATCCTTAGACTACTGACAGCTCCAGGGAAATAATTATCCCCTGGGCTAGATGATTTTGTATGTTTTCAGCTCATATGTTGTGTTGATGCAGAGTCAATACTAAAATTGCATAAAATGTCATGAGTAGATTTATTTCAATAATAGCCTTATAGATTAAAATTAAACACTTCAAAATCAATTTTCATTGATCACTAAAAGTGTAAACATTTTAATTCTAATCACTCTATATTTTCCACCATTCTCTGAGTCCTATTTTATTTTTTTAAACTTTGTTTTCTCCATTACTTTTCCCAACATAATCTAATATATCCTATTTTTCTAACTCTCCCCAAAAAAGTTGATTTCAATATATTTTACTTATTATGTTTCTCCTTTCTCTTGACTTCCACATAGTGGTGAGGGTAAGTTTAAAAAAAATGGATTTCCATTGACTAAAAGCCAGTTTAAATAGCTGTATTTCAAAACCAATGAACAGTCCAGACATTGAAGTTCACATAACAGATGATCAGAAAAGCCTAAAGGACATTTTATGTAATGGTTATTCCATTTGTAGCCTTATCGTCTTTTATATTTTTAACAAAAGCACAAAATTCATTTAAACAATGGCAAATCTCTTGTGGCTTTACTCATGGTGAGTCTAAGATATTGCTGTTATGGGGAGTGGGGTGGTTCTGTGGTGTAGATGTAGAGGAGAGCTGCACATCTCCAATGAAAGTGTTTGTAAAGAAGTTTGTAAGAGACCCCCTCAAAGACAGTGAAATGTTTTTTGAATTTCTCCTGGAAAATAAATTTAACAAAGGTTGGCATCAGCAAACAATTGCTATATTTTATCGACCACTCTTTCACCTATAATCAAAAATGATGAATTATCCAGCACAGTACCTCTCAAGAAGTTATTATCTTAATTTTTTTTTGTTATTTTTTTCGTTGGTCAGTCAAAAGAAAGAAAGAAAAAAAAAACTTACATTTCTAAATGCCTTTCACATCTTCAGGATGTCCCAAACAGCTTTACAGCCAATTAATTACTTTTTGAAGTAGCATGTCCCTCTTACTCGAGGATGATGAAGGGAGCAGAAGTTCATGGTAGATGGGTGCATTGATGACTTTGCAGGCCGATACATGACAGACATTGTCTATCACAAGCCTCATATAACCACATTCCTGGGGACGGGGGGTTCTTTTGTTGATTTCTCTGACACTGCCAATCCTTCCATCTCTCGCATCTTGCCTGCACACTGGTATGGCACTGTAGCTCGAAGCCCTTCATGCCTTTTCTCACTTCAGCATGTCATTACCCTGTGTCAACAACCTTGATGCACTGCTTCAAGTGAATCTTCAGTGTGTCCTTGTGACGCCTTTGTTGTCCGCCTTTCTTTCTTCTGCTATTCACCAGTTCTCCATAAAGCACCTACTTCAGCAATCATAAGTCGTTCATCCCAACAACGTGTCTAGCTCAATGAGGCTGAGCACTGAGTATCATAGCCTTAATACTGGTGCTGTCAGTATGTTGTCTTGTCCTGCCATATAATATGAACTAAGTTGTGAAGGTCAGTTTGGTAAAATATTTCCAGCGATTGAATGTGCTTTCTACAGAGTGTCCATATTTTGCATCCATACAGGAGATTGGTAAGGACAACTACCTTAATAACCTTCAGTTTATTGGAAACCTTAATACTGCACTGATTCCAAACACGCTTGTACAGTCTACCAAAGGCTATGCTTGTGAGCCATCACTTCCTTATCAATCCTTGCATAATCATAGTATACTACAAAGATAGTCTTCCCAGGAGCTGCTTGATACATTACTTCAGTCTTCTTCAGATTAATAGTAAGCTCGTAACTGCTAGTGGAAGCTGAGAATCTATCAATCATCAGCTGAAGGTCTTCTTCGGAATGTGCCACAAGCGCGCAGTCATTAGCATACAAAAATTCTTATATAATTTGTTTGGAGACCTTAGTCAATGCTTGTAGTCTCGATCGATCGAACAGTTTTCCCATGGTGCTGATTTATATCCCAACTCCTACCTGAAGATTCCTAGTTGCATCATCCAGCAAAGCCGCAAAAAAGGGTGTGAATAGAACAGGACCCGGTACATATCCTTGCTTACACCATTCGAAATAGGGAACAGTCTGGTCAGAGTACCATCAATACTCACTCTACCAAACATACCATCATGGAGCTGTTTCAGGATTGACAAGAACTTCTCTGGACAATCAGCCTTCTTAAGTGCTACTTGTATTGCTGCAACAATTAGCCACTTTAAATGTAAGGGCAGCGCAACTAAAGTTATGATTGGTTTCTTGTTACTGCCTTTTCGTACAAATAAATCTTTGCAAAATATTTACAAGTTGAAAAATGCTCCCACTGGAAAACTAGACCCCCAAAATCCATGAGGTGTGATCCCAGTGGTTACACATGACTTAAGTACATAATCTAGGCTGACACATCAGTGGAATACAGAGGAAGTGCTATATGTTGAAGCTGCTGTTTAATGGATGACATATTAAACTGGGTGCCCAAGGAATCCATGGTTTCAGTCGTAACATTCTTGACAGAACACAGGTCTATGTTTGTTTCCTCACTGCCTCGGCTATGAAGATAGCAATTGCTGCATTCCACTCTGCATTTCTGAAAATTCACTGCAGCACTGCAGTGATAGCTGAGGTGTTCTGCATATTTTTGGACAACTGCTGCATGCTAATGATGTGTTTTCCAGCATCATCTGGTCTCTGAAGGCAGAGCCAATAGGATACTAATCCCATGTCCACGTAGCAGAAACAGTGTGGGCTTACAGCATAGCCAGATGTTTCTTCTTCCTCTCCTGCTCTGTCCACTTGCTCCTCTTCACTAGTGAATAGTATTTCATCCTTTCCTCAAGCTCACTAATTGTCTGTCTCCTGTCTGTGCAGGGAGAGTGCTAGATGCAAGATGCTGTGTTGTGTGCAAAACCACTCAGTCCTGAATCTCCACTTGGGGCACACCTAAAGAAAGAGAAAAGGAGAATGTGCTACAATGTACCCCGACATGGCCTTTAAATTCATGGAAAAACATAAAACTGTTCTAGTGCCATACAAAAGTTTACCAACCATTGACCCAGGGAAGAGAATGACCAGGAATGTGGAATAGATCAGAAAAAATGCAGGATACTTGCTTTTGGTTGCATCATTATTTCAAGCTGTGTCTCCCCAATGCCTCCCATACTCTCACGTGGGCAGAAGATGAGGGTCATCTCTTCGTGGGTGGAGAGGATTTTCAGAATTGCAGAGCCCCTGCAAGTCTGGATTCTCTGTCAGCAGTTAGTCTGCAAGTAGAATACACTAAAGATCATTATAGGAACTCCTTCTGCACCCTAAACAGTACCCCTGCAACCACAACACATGCGTTCCAGGCTCAGCAAGTGAGGTCACTTGGCCTTTGTTGTGACAGAAGTAAGTTGGAGCAGAATTTGCAACTATGAGTGAAAGGTATAACAATGAATCACTACATTTATGCCCTGCACCTTCTGTTGCAATAAAGAGTGCTGAGGAAAGGGAGACACCCGTGAGGGGAGTAGGGGTGAAACACATTCCGTGTGCCATGCCTTCCATGGATAGAGAGATTGCATGTATGGAAAAGAGGATCCACTTACTTTTGTAATTCTGCAGATGCCTGAATACTTCTTCTGCATTGAGCTGCTTGGCTGCTTCCTTCCATGCAGCTTGTGTTGCTGGCTTTATATGAGGGTGGCCTTCTGCCCCTAAAAGAGTCAACGTCCTATGTTGGTCCTCCTGCAGCAGGAGCTCTGGTCTTCGTCAATGAACAGGGCAGTTTTTCCCACCTTATTCCCTATAGTTTCCATTTGCTGGGAGCTTAGGAAAGTCAAGAATTGGGCCTTAGATTGCAAAATAGGATGCAGCCTGACCCCTGCACTACTACCATGGGCATGTGCAGCCTCAGTTTTGTCAGAATTGCATTATTGATGTCATCCTAACATGCAATATATCATTGTTGTAAGAACTTTTTAAAAATGTTTATAGCAGCCTAGTACTCTAAATACTTTTAAATTATTTAGTAATTAGTTGATTTCCTGTGGTTTTGTTCAAGGACGAAAAAAATGTGTTTCTTCCCGTAACTGACTCTGCTCATCTTCCACTCGAAGTGTTTCTGTCTTTTTCTTTCTTTCTGTTTGTCTTTCATTATTTCCATCTCTTTCTGTGGGTCTCATGCATTTTCTTTTGTTGTCATCTCTCTGTATCTCTCTTTATCTTCCTCTCTCTCTCCCACTTTCTGTAAGTTTTTCTTCTTTCTATGTCCTCTCAATTACTCTCTCTGTAAGCCTCATGCAATTTCTTTCTCTTCTTTGTATGTCTCTATCTGTACATCTCTCTTTTTCTCACCTTCTACAGAGAATTAGAATTAGATACAGGCACAATCACTCTCTCACTCTCTCACACACAAAGACACAGACACACACAAATATGATCACATTCATAACTTTTTTAGAATGGATTTTTCTGCAATAGATTTTATTTTCAAAATTAATTAATTATTTAATTTTGAACTCAAAATCCTCCTTAGATCTGCCACACCATTTATATGTGCTAGATGTTTTGATATCTCTTTACAAAGCGTCAACAGCAGTTCCACATCACCACAATTAGTACATTAAAACAGGATGCACCATAAAACTTTAATTTATGTATTTTTACAATCTGGATAAATTAGCTTAAAATGTATATTATTTTGCTATATTATTTTAACAAATCAGTTTAGAGTTGCTACATACAGGAGAGATAAATTTAACGTTGGTTGAGGTTATTGATGCACAATGTGAATGCAGTAAGTGTCCTTTAAATACAGAGAAATTCAGAGTATCTACCTATACCCTGACTTGTGATTCTGTTAGCTGAATTTATTTAATTATTCCTTGCAGGAATGGAGTAGCGTTTCTGTATTAAAATAAAAATACAACAACATTACAATGTTTCTCTTTATTCAGAGTAATGTGAATGATCAAATATTCTACGCATATTCATACATATCTTCAATATTCCTCTTTATAATATTCAGCATCACTGGGCATATCATACAAAACGTGCATATTTGGAAATCTGGTTAACCAAGAATAATTCTTGCTACAATATTCCCAGCTTTTGGTATGTGGAAATGAAGACCTACGATAAAACAACAAATTGCTAATTTGAGCAAATGAGAATTTCAATTAAAACATTGATTGTTGCAGTAATTATATAGTTTCTTTTTGAATTTAAAATCTGTTGAAAAGGTGATTTTGCATTCCATATCTATTTCTATCAGGATTTTAGCAACTATTGACAATATTTTAGCACTGTAAACAATCCGTGTACAGAAACAACTACTTAACCAGTTTCCTTTATATTAAAGTCATGTACAAATGATATAGAGAAATAAAAAAGATGCATCTATGGAACATAGAGTTAACAATTGACACAACAAAAGGTACTCCATGCTACATCAAACCTGCTGTTTTCAAAAGATCATTTATTTAAAAATGTACACAAACAGGTCCAATCTCTTAAGGATAAGGCAAGGCTCAAAACAATCAATCACCAATGATGTCTGCAAAGTGAATTTTTAGTCTCACAGTTTATGGTTACCATAATGACAATACCTGTATATATTTTGCATAAGTTGCAAATCTTTTACCTACTTCTGGTCTGACATTTATCTTCAGCATGGTTCCACCAACAGTTTCAGTTTCTAATGTTTTGTGTAATGTAGAAGAGGGTTTTCCACTGCTTGGCATTTCCTCTACACCGTGTCATTCAGTTTATGATTCTTCCCATGGATTCAGCATGTCAAAATGCTAATACTAGAGTTTTGTCACCTCTGAGACAATGTGATGATGAGAGGCAGCAGGAGAATTGCAAGGCAAGGTCCTAGGCCCAGTACCCCTCCACATTCTCTTGCATTTTCCTGAAAATGATTAAAGTTATTTTAAGGACATAAAACATTTAATGAAAATAATTACATATTCCCAGGACAAGAATTTACTATTACTAATGGTTAATATTAATGTTATTACTAATGGTCCTATTTGAACCTGAGCTGAGTTTCTGACCCCATATTCTTTCCATCATTGCCTACTTCCACCTCTGTAACATTGCCTGCCTCAGGCCATTATCTGCTGAAACCTTCATCCATGCCTTTGTCATCTCCAGACCGGACTCTTCCAATGCTCTGCTGGCTGGCCTCCCATCCTCCACCATCTTAAAATTCACCTTATTCAAAAATCTGCTGTCCAATTTCTATCCCACACCAAATCCCGCTCGCCCATCACACCTGTTCTCACTGACCTATGTTGGTTCCTGCTCGCCCAGTGCCTCAAATTTAAAATTCTCATCTTTATATTCAAATCCTTTCATGGCCTTGCCCTTTCCTGTGTCTGTAACCTCCAGCCCCACAATTCCATCCCTCAAACTCTCAGTTCTTTTAACTCTGGCCCCTTGTGCAACCCCACCTCCCTTCATCCCACCATTGGTGGCCATGCCTTCAGCCTCCTAGGCCCCATGCTCTGGAATTCCCTCTCTAAACCCACCTCTTTGACCAAGCTTTTGGTCACCCCTCCTAATATCTCCTTCTCTGGATTGGTTCTATTTTTTGTTTAAGCCACTGTGAAGTGCCTTGGGAGTTGTTTTTACAAATGTTGACAACACGTAAAGTTGATTGGCTACTTTCATCTCTGTAACAGTGCCTGCCTCAGCCTTTCTGTTGCTGAAACCCTCATCCATGCTATTGTTACCTTAAGAATCGACTATTCCAATGCTCTCCTGGCTGGCTCTAAGAACTAGAATTCCCTGCCTAAATCTCTACACTTTTCTACCTCTCTCTCCTCTTTAAGACACTCCTTAATACCTACTTCTTTGACCAAGTTATTAGTCACCTGTCCTAACATCTCCTTCTTCGCCTCGGTTTCAATTTTTTTCAGAGTATGGTTCCTCTGAAGAGACTTGGGATGTTTTACTACATTAAAGGCGCTATATAAATGCAAGTTATTGTTGTTGTTGGAATCAGTGTTGTGACCACCTGGGTTCAGTCTAACGTTCTACTGCTACCTCTCGTATTTTATATTTTCATAACCATAACTATTATCTTAGAATTTTAACCAGAAAAAACAGTTCAGTACATTGTTTGCTTTATTATATCTTTAAGCACGGGTTTCAACCTCACTTGGTTCATTGAGATAATAACCGTTATAGGGCATTAGAGGTCAAAGCTAACCTAGCTCACTCACAGGATGAAGTAACATCTTCAAAATGATGGTTACTTCCAGTACATCACAAGCTAATGGTAAAACTATTTCATCTCTTGTGGCTGATTTAGATATACAAATATTCATGATTCCAGTCCAGAAATATAATAAACATGTACTGACAGCATTTAGAGTGATAATACCAAAGGGGAAGATTTCTTCTAGTTACTATGTGTTAGTGACATTGTAAACATAGTGGAATGATTTCTTCTGATCCATATTTCTAATGAAACTTTTTTTTTTAAACACACCTTTATGATTTTGCTGGAAATAGTGAGGATGGAATATCTTTTTGCTATGTTAATTCACCAGCACTTAGGCCACACTAAGTAAGCTTATTGGGTTCCTCAGCAGGCAGTGATCTTCATTAAAAGCTTACAAGCCAAAGGATATTTCATTTTGACATCATTCAAAAGGCAAAGTGGTCCACTTACTGCTCACTGAAGTCACTTCTTGAAGATTATATCCCTCTGATTTGTCAGTAGACAACAGGGAAAACTATTTTATTGCAATATTGCATTTAGAATGATAACACCTAATGGTAAGCCAATTACTTAATGAAATAAAAAAATTAAATTCTTTGTATTAACATAATCAGCAGCACACGCATTGTTCTACATGACTGTATGTAATGATTTCTATTCTATTTCTAGAAAAGTCTTCCTTTATGTGTATTAAGTATCTATGGAAAGAAAAAAAGTTAACAAGGTCCTAAAATAATGATATGATGTATTTTGAATAATCTGTTTTAAATATAATTGCTTACTTCAGCATGGAATGGATGACAGGCGTCTGGACGTCTTCTGATTTTCTGAGATCTGAGATGATCACATTTCATGGATTCATTATGTTCACTGCAATTAAGGAATAAGATTTCATACACACGGGATGTCAGTTTAAAAGTTTCAAATATTTTCTTAAATGACTATATTTTAATGTATGCTTTTGACTGGAGTGCAGCTAAACTGATTGAAATCATAGTACGTCTCAAACTTAGAAAAGATAAAAGAAAATAAGGACAGATTGGGGACAGATACGATCCTCACTAATAGTATGGAGTATTGTAGTGACCAGTAGATATGCGCCCAGCATTAACACACATATATTAATACAGTATCTTTTGAATTGTCTCAATTTGTGAATTTACGTTTACTGATACAGAACAATAGTAGCACAGTCCTGGATCGGGGTGGTACGGTAATGTAGTGGTTATGTTACTGGACTAGTAATCCAGAGGTCTGGACTAATAATCTGGAGAACATGAGTTAAAATCCCACCATGGCAGCTTGAGAATTTGAGTTCAGCTAAAAAAATCTGGAAATAAATATGTGGTATTAGTAAAAAAGTGACTATAAAGCTGCTGGATTGTTGTTTAAAAAAAAACACTGGTTCACTAATGTCCTTCAGGGAAGGAAACTTGCTATTCTTACTTGGTCTGGCTGATATGCATCTTCAGTCCCACAGGTGACTCTTAACAGTCTTCTGAAGTTGCATAACAAGACACTTAGTTTCACTGCTACCTTCTCAGGGCAATAAATGTTGGCCTTGACACTGATCTCTCTCTTTAACCGATCTTACTTGCTATATCAGGCCGACAGGTGCGACTGCCTGCTCGTCGGGTTCAGCGAGATTTTCAGAATGAACCACCTGCTCGACACTCACATCCTGAGCATGAATAAAAAATATGTACTGGAGATTTTTCTTTAAACCTGATACTTGGCGTGTAATTAATTCCAGAGATTGAGATTGCTTTTTGGTTAGGGGTACAGAACTTGTATTTGCACACAGGTTGCATCAGAGGTGTTGCTAAATTCAGACATAGGTCTTCAAGTGATAATCTTTTCTTGTTCACTATAAAAATGGAAAAAGACAGGGTTACACCGATAGCTTATTGGACAATGGCAATATCCAGTGTGATATTGAGCCAAACAGACTGGGAATGTCTGGTGATACGTTCCTGATCTGTACAGAGTTCATGGGGATTCTACAGTTTGCATGACTGTACTATTCTTGAAGTACAGGCAAATATTATACTATTATTAGTCACTTATTTCATGCAATTGAAAAAACATTTAGTGGGTGAAATAAATGAATAATAAGGCTATAAATTTAAGTGTGATGGAATACTCTCCACTTGCCTGGATGAGTGCAGCTCCAACAAAACTCAAGAAGCTCGACACCATCCAGGACAAAGCAGTCCGCTTGATTGGCACCCCATCCACCACCCTAAACGTTCACTCCCTTCATCAACGGCGCACAGTGGCTGCAGTGTGTACCATCCCAAGGATGCACTGCAGCAACTCGCCAAGGCTTCTTCGACAGCACCTCCCAAACCCGCGACCTCTACCACCTAGAAGGACAAGAGCAGCAGGTACATGGGAACAACACCACCTGCACGTTCCCTTCCAAGTCACACACCATCCGGACTTGGAAATATATTGCCGTTCCTTCAAGGTCGCTGGGTCAAAATCCTGGAACTCCCTTCCTAACAGCACTGTGGGAGAACCTTCACCACACGAACTGCAGCGGTTCAAGGCGGCGGCTCACCACCACCTTCTCAAGGGCAATTAGGCATGGGCAATTAGGCATAGGCAATAAATGCCGGCCTCGCCAGCGACGCCCACATCCCATGAATGAATAAAAAAAAAGTTTAGAAACTGTTGTTAGCAGTATTAGTGAATGAATGATTAGCACATTCATATGATGTTCCTTTATACAAATGGAACTGTATCCACATAGGGGGAAAAATACTCACTAATTAAATTTAAATGAAATAGGATAAACTGACATGAAACAAATAGAGGACTGATGTATATCTGCTTGGGTGTCTTCCAAAATAACCAGACAACAGTCGCAACTACTGCCAAGTTACATATGCAATGCGTTGTATAAATAGATACAGATATTAGTTTGAGGTTTTGTTATTATACATCTGTTTTAATACATCTGCCAGCTGGAAAACTTGCATTCACAAAATTAAGAATTTTTAAAAACAGATAAAATCCATAGGCTACAACAAAGGATATATATTATTTCTATAGGGTCCATTGTAATTGGTCCAATAGTGCATTCGCAGCTGGCATCTACAACTACCATGAAGAGGTTACTGCTTGGAATCTGTTGGATCACAAATGACCTACATCAAAAAAAAAGGAACACATTATTTAACTGTAGATTTATCTTTAGATGTATATCATTTCCTAAAACATTCGTCCCTACATGCAACTCCAATTGGTAGGTAAACATTTAGTTTATTCTTATATTTGTAGAATTATTTTGGATTCAATTCCATTGTAGTGAGGCTTATGTCACAGGGGGAATTAGGCAATTTGAATTTCCAGTACAAATCCAGCCAGCTCTAAAGGAGATTGTTTCTCAATATTTGTTACATTTCTTCCCCATGCTCTTTTTTTTTCTCTACCTCAGTTAGGCACAGGCGTGATTAAAAATAACTTTTATTTGCCACTGAAGTCATTTCATTGAGTTGCATACATTTCAAGTATTGAATGAACCACTCAGAAAATAGGTATTTTCTTGGCAAACCAGTCACAGGTATTAAATGATGACTCAAATTTGCTTCCATGCTTCCTACATGTTTAGACGTAGAAAGTATAATATTCTGAACAAAGTTAGTAGAAATTATAAAACATTCCAGAAACAGAATGATCAAACTTAAACTCACCTATAAGAATCAAACAAAAGTATTGGTCCATTGAGCTAGAGAATGGATTTAAACTAAACATATAAAAAAATAAATTTACAGCTTTCCTTCTGTTCACCAACATTTCTTCATTGGGCTTATTGGCACTAAAGAGCTCCTGTTTATGAACTGCATCTAAAAGTAGACCTTTTTTGTTGCAGACTTCTCCACCTTTCTTGAATGATGATATTGTCGATCCAGGATTTCTCTTCTTTAAGTTCACCCCTTTGTGTTCTCGCTCAGATACACTTGAATTAAAAAGATTTAACTGCACCAACCACTCACAACATGTTACATAATAAGTAAGAATTGCAACATTGCAGATGCAAAGGGTCACTTGTCATATTTGTAAGGGACAAGTGCAATGTTACATACATCAATGTGTGCCTGTAATTGACACCAATAATAATTGCAATATTTGACCTGCACAAATGACACTTTGTTAAGTGTAGATCAAAACACATAAATGTCAAGCTCAAGTTTCTGAGAATTCCAACGACAGGAACAATAAAAGTAAATCTTCAAATGTTTTGCCATTAACCTATGCTACAGGAGATTCATGAATCAAAGCTACTGCAAATTGAAAGAAGATGCATTCTGACACTTTGAGCTTAGTAAATGGGTATAGTCGACAGTGGAATCTAACCCATCTAAGCATAGAATTACCGTATACTATTTCTATTCAATCCAATAATATAGAAGCACTGGTTCAAGTATAAAATATATTGGTAAATATATTTGTTATGAGATTATCAGAATTCAACCGTACAAGTGGATCTCCTGTGACAATGTTCACAGATAAAAAATGTACATAAATAAATAGTGTGTTCCTGGTTATCTGCAGGTAAATAAATAAAATTTCTGCACTTTGTACTACAGTTACAAAAATAAATAAATTTGCACATATAATGTGGCTGTAGTTATATAAATAGCAGCCCTCAATCAGGACTCCCATTTTTACTTCTTGGCCTTCACTTCCTGCCTTGTTACACATGGAAAATAGCAGGTGTAATCAGCAGAATCCAATGACTGCATTGGCTGTTTAACTGCTCCATTAAGGAATTATTCATGGAAAACTTTTGTATTGTGCATCAGATGGTAAATAGTGTGGGACCTCAGGGGAGCATTCCCTGCCTAGCCAAGCCTTCCTTGAGTGTTCTGGCTGTTTTCCCAACCCAGGCAGGTCTGCCTCTGCTCTCAGGCCCATGTACATCTATGCTTAATTTCCTACTGATCATCGCTCCATGCTCTGGAGTACTTAGGGGTGGAGAGTATGTTAGGGCTGGGAATGGAAAGGGACCATGAGATGGGCATGTCTGGGTGAGGGGAGTGGAAAACTGGGGCCAGAGTCACTGCTAGGAAGATAGGAGAATGGGCAGGAGGCTACGCTTTAGAGTTACTGTTTGAACGATGGTGAAAGTCAGAGGCTGGGTTTGAAGGAAGCGAGCTAATCAGAACAAGAGCAAAAGCACCAGTAGGCCAAGGTCCCAGCCTCCTTGCAGCTTACAGCATTCAGCATTCAAAAATTTTAATGGAAAAGAAAAAAACAGTTACAGAGGTTGGGAGGCCAGGAATAGTGAAACAGTAACAAAGGTCCCTAGAGGAAAAACTGTCATCCCAGACCAATAAGATTAAAATGGCAGAGGTTGGAATAGAGGTGAGGAGTAAGAGCTACTGGAAGAAATGAAATCAGGTGAGTCCTGATATCCATGGGTCATGTGGTTTCCATAGACCAATCAGATCACTATAAGAATAATGGGGGCATAAGTTACATAATTCACACAGACCAATCAAATTGTTGGAAAAGTTAATAAGGTATGAGCCATGTGGTCCTCACAGATCAATCAGTTCACTAGAAGGTAACACGGACTGAACAGGTCAATCAGATGGCCAGAATAGGACACAAACCAACGTTTTTAATAAAATATATGTAGGTTGATTATGATATCAGGAGCTTCACAACAAGGAATAACCTATTATGACATCATCACGATGCAACAGGTCTCACTATATAGCTATTAGTGAACGTTTATTTTAATGTAAGATTGATGAATGTGCCTCTCAACGAGTTAATGTGATGAACAATTAAAGGAATTAGCAGTAAACTGGGAAAATATACAATTGCAATATGTATTAATAATAAACATTATATGGAAGAACAATATGTTTCATTTGTCAAAAGCAGTGATACAATAATACTGCTGAAGGGATTTCACATAATAGTAATGGATCCTTTCTGGCAATAACAGGATGCACATACAGCTGCAATGTAGAAGGGATTGCAAATAGTAATATTGGCTCCCTACTGGTCATAGTAGGATACACTAGAACTCTCCTGCAATTCATATTCAATATTATGAAATTTGCCAGTTTTACGTTCAGTTTTGATGCTATTGATACAGGACTTATATAATGGTATCTGAATATAAAGCATGTTTGATGAAAGAGGCATTCCTGATGCTAAGGTTTATCTCACAAAATTTCAGTAGCTTGAATAATTTATTTGTAGTTTATTATATTTATTGCACTTAATGGAGCCGGCTTCTGTGAATTTGACAAGGGCCTTTTATCTTTAGTTCCCATGTTAAAGGATATAGAAATAACTTTACCAGTTACGCTAGTTTGATGTAGATTAGTTTTACAATAAGCAGATTTTATTAACTTCTGCAGTAATTTGTTTGTATTTTGTGTTTTCTTGACAGGTAATAAAAGGAAAGGAAAGGACTTGCATTTATAATGTGCCTTTTAGGACCTCAGGACATCCTAAAGCGCTTTACAGCCAATGAAGTACTTTTGATGTGTAGTCACTGTTGTAAAGTAGGGAAATGTGACAGCCAATTTGCACACAGCAAGTTCCCACAAACAGCAATGAGATACATGACCAAATAATCAATTTTTTTTAATGGTGTTGGTTGAGAGATAAATATTGACCAAGACAGTGGAGAACTCTCCTGCTCTTTTTCGAATAGTGCTGTGGGATCTTTTATGCTCACTTGAGAGAGACCTTGATTTAACATCACATCCAAAAGATGGCACCTCCGACAGAGCAGCACTCTCTCAGTACAGCACTGAAGTGTCAGTCCGAATTATGTGCTCAAGTCTCTGGAGCTGGGCTTGGACCCATGACTCAGAGAGAAGATTGCTACCACTGAGCCAAGGCTGACACATTCATAATATACACGGATACTCTCATAGTCTCTCTTCAAATATAATAATCCTGTCAAGGGTTTCAGTTTGATGCATCGGTTCAACAAAAAATAGCACATTGAAATCCAATAAAACATCAGCATCAGAAATAACAAGGCTGTGTAGCAAGTCTGCTCCCAGGCCTCTACCAATGTAGTTCTTGTCTGGTTGCCAGGAAGTATAGAAACAGTTGCCAGGTGGAAACACTAACAGATTTTCCCTCCCCCCACTGGAAACAAACCTCACAGCTGGATAGGAACGCAGCAGAGTGTTGGATTGCACTTGGATTCCTCTACATTGTGGCACTGTGCATGCTCTGAGATACACTGTGATGGCATCTGTTATTGTAAATATCACTGAATGCCACAGGCCTCAAACATTGCAAGGATACCATCAGTTTGTAAATAGTGAACTGTATCTTCAAGTCAAACTTCATTGGTGTAACATCCTTTCTGGCATCATCTTAGGAACATAGGAACAGGAGTAGGCCATTCAGCCCCTTGTGCCTGCTCCGCCATTTGATAAGATCATGGCTGATCTGTGATCTAACTCCATATACCTGCCTTTGGCCCATATCCCCTAATACCTTTGGTTGCCAAAAAGCTATCTATCTCAGATTTAAATTTAGCAATTGAGCTAGTATCAATTGCCATTTGCGGAAGAGAGTTCCAAACTTCTACAACCCTTTGTGTGTAGAAATGTTTTCTAATCTCGCTCCTGAAAGGTCTGAAGATGGCTTGATAGGTAATACTAGTCAATTGTACCAATGATATTTGACTTGAATTCCAACGGTATTTGTACACAATTTAGATGGCTCTTTTATAATTGAACTCTAATTCTTTCATCACCACTTTCCAGCTGAGTGACAGCTGTATTTTCATATCTTCAAAGCTTCCACTATGTGGAATAATGATGCTTCAAAGATTTGGCTGACATTTGGTGAATTGAAATCACAGATAAGGGAAGCAAGATCAGGGCCAGGAGAAGGAGATCAGGGTGGAAAAATGTGGAGGTGGTGGAAGCTTCAAAGCTGAACTATAGCTTTGAACTGCACTAAAATGAATGATGGTTCCAGGCTTTTTGACATTATTAGCATATCATCTTGAGAACGATAACCCCATCCCTTTGTTGTACTATATTTCAACTTAATATCCTTAATGTGTGTTGATGTTGAAAAATGTTCCTATTACTAGGCTAAGTCTGAAGCTCGGCATGTTGTTCTTTATTTAATTCTGGATTACATTGGAAATAAGTTGCCAATAAGTTCCTTTTGCCACTCATACTTTGGAGCTTGATTTTGGAAATGGTTTAAAATGTATAAACAAGACAGTTAAAAGAACAGGCTCCAATGTTAGTTTCAAATCTCCCATCACACATATTCTAATTGGAGTTAAAGCTGTAAGCCATCTTTTCATAACAAGTTGCAAAAAGTAAATGCTATAAGTAGTCACTTAACTATTTTGTCAAAACATAGACATTGATGACTACAATGGCATGAAAAAGAAATTTAGAATTATAATAAAGTGAAACATTATATCTACCCTTAGTCATATGTCTATAAAAGAAAAATCTATGGAGACTAAATTCATCAGTGCCCCAAACTGGGCGCGATCTCGGCAGCGACGGTACGCCAGAACAAAGGGGACCAAGGACCATCCTAAATTCGACCTTGGGCCTCATCACAATAATGCAGGCGAGCTGTGGGACTCAGCTCGCCAGTTGGGGCCTAATCGATATCGGCCACTGGTGAGTCCCATAGGTAAGTCCGGGAGAGGGGGATGCAATCGGGTGGGGGGAAAAGGCGAGAGTGGACCAGCAGTGTCCCGCACTCATGATCCTTCCGACTCCACAAATACCGCATTCCTGTAAGTTTTACAGCCTTTTTTTGACCGGTGTCCAGCAGTCCCTGTAACCAGCCCCGTTTAGGCTGTTCAAGATCCGGAAATATCAGTCTGAGCTTGTGCATCACATGTGCCCACTGTTCCAAATGAATTTAACAATCTGGGTCTGAAATGGGTGCAGGAGCCTCATTTCAGACAGCTGCCAGGGCTGCTTAAAAAAACCACCAACCCATTTAGCAGTGGCCCATGTAGGTCAGGAGCGGGCCTCCACGCTGCTAAATTGATTATTTTTGCACCCGTTTTAGGCCCATGATGTTGAATTTAGACCCCTTCATCTGTTAATCATGAAAAATGGTTGGTTTAAAAATATTTTATGTTAAAACAGTTAAATGTAGCTTTCTAACCCTAATCTTACAGAAAAAAATGAATTACATAAATATTTGGAATATTACACTAGACTGAGTGATGCAATAACAGCTGAACCTTCATTCCGTTTTGAAATGGAAAATGCGTCTAGATATTGCCATGTAGTGAGTGCTTGACATGCAAAGTATCGCATTGGAGTGTTTTGTCACCTCAGAAAGCTCACAGCAGAAAATACAAATAATTTCTTGCAGTTTTATAACTTTTAGAAACTTTAGATAGAATGTATGCTCTCAGGCATTTATTTTTGTATTATTTCATGTTAATAATAGGGGTCCGGTGTTACAATTTATGAAAATAATTTATGATACTCTTCTAACAATCACAGGATCAATTTCATGTATTTGCTTCTGCAACAAATGGCTCCAGCTTCACTGTCATGTTTTTTATGTAGTCTGAACCCCTTGCTTTTGTTACAGTGAAACTTCAGATCAATGTGTGCCTAATCCAAGCACAGAATATCTCAACCAAGCATATCAGTTAAATACAAAATTCTGGTGTCAGCACAAAGTTATTTGTGTCCTGAAATGATGCCGTGGGATACTGGTGTATGGATACTTCATGTGTTTGGCAAAGCACAGGGGAATACCTCAGAATTGAAACTGTAAAAATGTTTCCTTAGCTTATTGTGGGCGCCCTCCAGTGTGAAAGACTATACCGCTACTTATCAAACCTGTATCACGTGCATTTTGTGTAGTCACCCTTTTACTAATCAAGCATAGATGACTGTTAGCATATTTTGACCCAATGTGCTACAAGTATCTTTGATTTGCAACCTTTACTGTTTTTATATGATCACCTTTTGTATTAATCAGACAGTATATAGTAGTTAACGTACACAAGTGTGTTTGTGAGTTTTACAAAGCCATTGAGTGTACATAAGAGAAACAAAGCATTTTGATTCTAATATAATTAACAGAATTGTGAAATTGCTAATGTAGCAGTAGCTGTAGCTGCACTAACAAGATGTAGTTCTAGTCATAAGATGAGACAGCTGTCCAAACCGCCAAAGGTCAACCTGAACATAATAATGGGGCCTTAGAATTGTTTGCTTGAGAACAGACATAGAATGTGAGAAAACAGGCCCAAAGTTGCTAACTCCAGCCTTGGGAAAAGCATAACGAGATAGGATGGAGAAGCAGCCCCTTTCTGGAGTTGTAAGCTGAGGATTGGCCAACTTAGGGGTATGGCATCTTGAGGGCCACTCAATCATCTTCTGCCCACAAAAGGTGGAGATAAAGGAGTAGGCCGACTCTTCTCCCTTTGTTAGGAAGATATATGACATCTTATTGGTCACCTCGCCCTTTGAAAGGACCCCGATAGGGTGATTACCTATGTCAATACCAGCCCTGTGCCCGGCCTCAAAAGTGGCATAAAAGAGAGACCCATTGCGAGAGTTAGACTGTAGAGAATCAGGACAGGAGTGAGGGCTGACGCTGGAGAGGAACCAGGCAACAACGGCCAAACAAGGAGAAGATTCGGATCTGGATCCGAACAGACGAAACCCCAGGCAGGGTAGGACCAGGGGCCAATGAACAGACGAAACCCCAGGCAGGGTAGGACCAGGGGCTAATGAACAGACAAAACCCCAGGCAGGGTAGGGCCAGGGGCCAATGAACAGATGAAACCCCAGGTGGGGTAGGGCCAGGGGCCAATGAAAAGAAGAACCCCAGGCAGGTTAGGGCCAAGGGCCAACAAACAGACGAAACCCCAGGAGGGGTAGGACCAAGGGCCAACGAACAGAGGAAACCCCATGCGGGGTAGGGCCAACGGACGAAAGAGACCCAAGGCTGGGTGGAAGCTTCCTTCAAGACTCCTGTAAAGTGGGCACGAACTCTACCCAGTATGGAACGGGTGATATATTTCTCGTTCTGTACTGATAACTACTGCTTAGGCACATATAGGTGCTGACCATTGTGTAAAGCTTAATAAAACACCATTGTACCATATTGGAGTCATGCTGATCATTGGAAAAGGGCGAATTTGCCCTACAAGTGGTCTTTTTAAGGAACACTGGTTGGGCCGCTCAAGATCCGGAACAATTGGACAACTGGAGCATGGTGCATGCTCTGCCCATTTGCTCACTCATTTTGCATCGGGGCGCAAAAATCAGCCTCAGGACCTCTATTTGCATATTCAAGGTGCCTAATGCCCATTTCAGTTGGGAACCCTGCTGAATTGGAAGTCGCGAGCTTTCATATTTGGCAGCTGGCGTACTTCTAGGAGAGATGGGTTGGGAGAGATCACGACCCAAAATTCAATGCTCTAAACTTAATTTTTCACCCAAAAAACAGGCGAAACAAGATTGATTTTCTCCCCCATTAAGTGTTCAAATGCTGGTAATCCAAAGTGTAATTTCAGGGCCCAGGTTTCTAATACTCTAAGTGCAAAATTCACTTTTATGTTTCACCTAAAGGCAATTTACAACTCCAATTACTTACGCAAAAATACTTTTCAGTAATTTTAGTTTAATTTAGTTTGCTGAATTAATGATAAATGAGCCATGGTGCAAATGTTCACTAATTTAATATTTTTATTTTTAAGCTTAAAGATATCCAGATCCAAGCTTAATACTTTTATGGCAATCTGATTCCTCTGCACATTTTATAACTTCTACCTAATTGTCTAATATTCTGTAAATTAAATCTGCACCTACGACACACATTTATTTTGTTAATATTAATAGTTATAATAATAGTATGAAAAAATGTAATTTAAACCCATTTTGTTTTGGGACATCAGAAAAGAAAGTTTGCTGAATTTAATTTAAGGTAATATTGTCTATTTCTGTGTTGAGACAGTCCAGCTATTACAGTAGAGTATTACTTATCGTGCAACAAAGCTTCCTTGTTTAAAACTAAATGCATGTCACATATTCTCATTTTCTAGTTTGATCTCTAAGTGAGACTAAATGGCTATGATTAGTGCTTCCATGTGAATAGCGCTACCACAGCAAAGCTTTCCAAAACGTTCTTTGCTGTCTTTTGGATTACTGACGTAACATTTTTTATTAACAATAGCTGTGTGATTATTTTTTTTTCCAATTTTCTTTCCTTTTCTTCCCTACCTCTCCTGAAGGCATTGATTAGTTCTGGGGCACAGTTGCATTGCCATCAACTCTGTTACCTCACCCATACTGCTATTCTCCATGTGTGAGCCTAAGTGTCAGTAGGCTTTGATCATGTGGCAGCATAGCCAAGCCTGATCCTGCCTTCACTCACTACTTAAATGTATCTACCAATCCTCACAACACAACCAATTCCAGCTTTACTAATAATATTATATTTAATTTTAACCACAACTATACTTCCCTTCCCATTTTTTTCTCTCCTTTCCTGCAGGTGCTGATTCTTGCAGGGATATTGTTCCATGGGTGCCAGTTGTCTTCTGGTAACTTGCCTAAGTGGCCAGTCTTTGTGCATGTGCCAAGGTGGCATCAGAAGTCTAGTCAGCTTTGGATGGCATTCCACATGTCTACCCCAATAGCTAATACTTCTTACTTTTGATGGCTCCAGCTAAAGTCCTTCTACATCTTGGCCTCACAATCTTCTCTGACCTTGAATGGAACTCCCATATTTCCTCTATTACTAGAGTTACCCTCAAGAAGCTCAGTTGCCTTTTTTCTGTCAAAAACTCCTTTTCCTCTTGATGATTAAAGCCTACGTCTGTCCCTGACTTGAATACCATTCCTATACCTGCAGAAACTCTTCCAGCACCTTTATCACACTCCCATATGGGATATGGAATATGGGAAAAAGCCAATCATCTAAAAGATGGTCCCATTTTCACATCTAGTGTCCAACATCTATCTCCATGTATTTCTTTTGCCTTTTTATATTTTAGGGAAACTACTATGGTCCTCTGAACTTTCCTCTCTTGTTGTAAACTTCAGATACACAATCCTACATGTGCTTCCTTCTCTCTACTTCCACAGTGTGTTGAATTTAAGACTTATTGCAGTGTCCCCTACTCTGATTCATTGTTTTACAGAACCTCAAAAATGTGGAAATCCACTCCCACAGTTTTTCAATTCTTCTACATTCTCCAAGTTTGGTATTACCTAATCACTAATTCCTTATTTACATTGTTTCCTCTTTTATTCTTTTGAGCCTTGATGGTGACTTACACCTTAGGAATGAGAACCCTGCCTGATTTTTTCTTTCCAAAGTCCTGGGTTTTGAGGCTAACAGTAGTGTTCCTACCATCACTGTCACAGATCATTTGTTATTATCAAGGCAGTATTTATTGCTCATCCCTGGTTGTACTGAGGTATTAAAAGTCAATCACATAGTGAAGTCAGGTGTAAGCCAGACCAAGTAGGGGTAGCAGGCCCCTTCCCTGAAGGGGATTAGTGAACCAATTGAGTTTTTACACCAACATGGCAGCTTTCATATTTATACTGTTTTCCTAGTTCCAGTCCACAAATTATTAACTTCACTTTCACAATGTGCTATGGTGGGATTTGAACTCAAGGGGCTCGATTTTACCGGCGGGTTTCGTGTGCGTTTCCAGCGGGGGGGCCCCGAAAATCCCGATATCCAGGCACGTGACCGGATCGCGCCACGATCCCGCCCACTTCCGGGTGCGGGGGTGCGTACGTAGCCCCCGCTGGTGGGAATCCCGCAGGCAATTAAAGCCAGCGGGATGCCACTTGAGTGTATTTATTTCGCTTGTTCAGGTCATTAACTGACCTGATTAAGGGACTGTGTGTGATTTTGGGGAAACATGGGACTGTTTCACACACTGGGGGAAACAGTCCTAGTTGAACTGGACGTGTTGCAGCCGTCAGCCTGTGGCAGCTGCAAAGGTCCATTTGACAGGTGGGGGGGGGGGGGGGGGGTGGGGGGAGACCCTCACCCATTGCAGGAGGCCGCTCTGTCACTTGGGACAAAGTGTGGCCTCCACCACCCCACTCCTGACGGTCAAAGTCACCAATCTGCACACTCACCCCGGGGTCCGGAGACATGTGCCTACCTTGCGGACCCCCTCAGATGTACATATTGCGGATGGGGGCCGTCGTAGCTGCAGTCATGACCCCCTCGGAGGGCGAACAGCATCACCAGCCTCGCCATCCACGCCGTCCACCTCTGACATGTGGAGCTCCACAACAGAGTGCTGTGACACATCCACCTGTACAGCAGGAGGGAGGGCTACCGCAGAGAGAGACGCGTCGCAGAGGGCACTACCCTCGCCACAGGGTCCACAGACTGAGGCGCAGCTCCCCGGACCTCTCCGAGCAGCAGTGCACACGGAGGCGCAGATTCACTCGACATGTAGTCGTGGACATCTGCAGCTTCTTTCATGCCGAGCTGCTCCTGGCTGGCCCCAGCACCATCTGCTTACCTGTCGCTGCCAAATTTACCACTGCCCTCCACAACTTCTCCTCTGCATCCTTCCAGGGTGCAGCCGGGTACACCGCCGATGTCTCTCAGTCGTCTGCGCGGAAGAGCCCTGCAAATACACCTGCACCTACTCTGCAGTGACATAATGGGTGGCATCAGTGGTGGGTCCTCATAGTGATACCCAGGAGCGGGCATTATTGCACAAAACAGACAGGATTCGCGGAGACATGGCAGTGGTGGTGCCAATATAATGTGTGATGTGAGTTGTTCTGAAATTCGATATAGGTAACACCCATGACAAACCCTCAAACACCCTTGTGCATCCCCTTCATGCTCACGACACGTTTGCCTTACGCTGCCTACTGCACATATGTGATGCATGCCCTGTGGCTGCAGCACAGGTGGTGGCAGGTTGAGTGAGGCTGGCCGTGAGGGAGATGCACGAGAGGGTGCGTATGGGATAGAGCCATGAGATTATATGAGGATTGGGTTGCGTGTTAGTGGCGGGGTGAGTACTCGCGAGGTGAGTAGGTGCAGGTAAGATGAGGATGGGGTTTGAGTGGGTATGAGGGGTGATGAGAGGTGATGTGACAGAGTGGTGTTGGCGGTGCCGAAGGAGATGTGGGGTGGGGGCAGTGTTGTGGCAGACGGAGTGTAGGGGAAAGACTACGTGTTCTCACTGTGGCTGACCTACTGTGGATATTGGAGCGCCTCCTGCACTGTATGCAGGTGGGCGATATGTTGGTGGTGCAGGTGACCTCCTCTGCCACCTCGAGCCAGGCCTTCTTGGTGGCAGAGGCAGGCCGCTTCCTCCCGCCCGCCGGGTGGAAGATCTCTGTCCTCCCCCTCCTCCTCACCCCATCTGGTGATACCTGGGGTGAGGCATCATTAAACTGGGAGCAGCCTTCCCCCTGGGCTGCTCCACGCTGTAATGTGTTCTATTGGTTGCAGCATCTGTCAGTGGAGGACTGCCCCTTTAACTAGAGAGCCTCCAGTTGACAGATCGTACTGCGCATGCGCAGCCCGCCCGACGCGCAGACCAGCAGTGCGGAGCCCGGAGGAGCAGGTAATTGGATCCAATTAGTGGATTGCCTGCTACGATCGCGCGGGCAACCCACTAATTTCACTGAGCGTGTTGACCACGCTCCCGAAACCCAACCCGCCGGAAACCCGCAGGCCTGGTAAAATCGGGCCCAAGATCTCTAGATTGCTAGTCCAGTACCATAGCCACTAGACTATGCTCTCACTGAGTTAACCAGGTACAGATCAAGGATCATATATGGGACCTTTCTCCTATGTATGGTGCATTATGCAACTGAGAATTGCACTTACCCACTGGGCTGTTAGGGAAGCTCCAGTTTTATAATATTTAATGGAGATTTTAGTAACGATACTTTTAATGCCCTTCAGCGATCATTGGCATGAAAGCAATAGCATACATTTGCCTTCAATCTACTATAATCTGGAGCAGCTCTGATTATTTAAAACTCACATGAATTTATAACTTCAATGAATAAAACTCCATGTTGTACATGTTAGAAAAATAGACATAAGGCACATAATAGTAGTGATACAATCTGTGGTTTATGACATAATATTGTCCATTCATTTAAACAGCTACAGTATATTGAATGTTAAATGGTGCAATAAGACTTTCTCCTGTTGTAAGCTCAAGCTTCCTTTATCACAACATAAACATAACATTAGAAAAGAACAAAAGCGAATGAGATTCAGCAGTGACATTTGAAGAATTAATGCAGTATTACTTTTAAATCTCTTACATAGGATGTTCTATGTTATTTTTGTTCAGCAGTTACTTAGATTGTTTATGATAATCTACTTTCTTTGATGCCTTATAATATGTAATGAATAATTTATTTCCCTGTAATCAGCTGTCAGAATATCCCTTCATAACTATAGCATAGATATGATGCCAAATGCATTCATGCTTTTGGGTCACTAATATCTTATCCTTTCATCTATGTCATATTACTTCTAACATGGTTAGTGTGCACAATACTTCATGCGAATAAAATTTAAAAACAAGTACTAAAATTAATAAGCTATTTAATATTATAAAGAGTAGCTACTGGGTGAAATGTTTAAGATAATAATTCAATTTCTTGGTTCTACTGACAGTCTTATAGCCTATGCTTTCATTAGAACCACTTGATTGAATTAACTCACTACCATCCTAGTTCCTCTTACCTACCTTGTTATTTTATAAATATCAATATGTCCTTTGACTGGAGTTGATTGATTTAAGATAGAAACATTTAGCATTTCATATTTCAAAATATACAATACTTTCAAATCTGTAATAATTTGGGAATATAATAAAATTATTTTTGCTTATTCAAGGAATAGCATATTAACATAAATATTTAATGATATCTAGATTACTCTAATTCTGCATTATAACAGCTAATACTTCTTTCAAGATGAAATTTAGATGACATATAAATGTAGATATTTTAAAAGCCACAAAAGCACGCTGAAGGTTAAATGTACAATTCCCCATTGCAAAATTACTGTGTATATTGATACCCATGGAAAATAAAATGAAATAGTATAAGATGTGTTTAAAAAAATCTAGAAGTTCCGCTGAGGGAAAACTAATATCTTCCAATGATCTCATCACAAAGGGTCAAATGTGAGAAAATTAGCTTGTGAGCTAAGATTTCTGAATTAGACTTTGTCACACTGTTAAAATGATTATTAGTGCTGACAAATAATGAAAACATTTAACAGGACTAACAGGTTCTCCGCAATGTGGCTCATGATAGTCTTGAGTCTAACGCGTAGTGGTAATTTTTAGCTGCTAACCTGCCCTGTCGCTTTAAGACAATTGCTCAATACTTCCTCTGGGGACGTAAAATAAATAGGGAAATCCAGGTGATTGTACTTGGTTGTAAACTCTTAGGGTCAATCAGAGAGCAGTTGTGACTGGTTGTAAATTTCTGGCTCCAGGTCAGAAGAACCCATCACAAAATAACTGACTTTCTTTCTTAGTTTTTTATGGATTGTTTCACATCAGTTACAAAAGATGTTGCAGCACCTCCATTGGCAGGAAGGTATAATTACAGGATGGCAAATTTACATTGGCAGTTGCCATTAATTTTTTATATATTGCTAGTAAATTGCTTGTATCATTGTTCACAGTCAGTTGGTGAATATAAATTTTTTACGCTCTAGATGGTGACAGATTTGGGAGATGGATGTCAGAAACTTGCTCTACAGCACCTGACAGTCTTATACATTGACCTGAATGGAAAAGAAAATCGGCCGTGGTGTAAAATGGGCTGCCGACTTGCTGGTGCCCATTTTGCACTATCCCCAAGATGAATTTCTGCACCTGAAGATACAAGTACAGATGTGGCCCAAGAAATAGTTTACACATGGTATTTAAGGACAGATTTTAGCTTGTGAAACGCCTCTGGTCAAATTTTGTTTGTTTACTCAGACGTCCTCGCCCTGCTTTTTGGTAAAAATGTAAGATGCACACTAACAGCTACCTAACCAACATTTATTTTATAGAAGTCAGAGAAAATGCCTAAATATCTTGGGAGATAAACAACTGCCGTAGCTTTTTGGTATCCTTAAAGTAGTCTATGTGATAAGACAACGCTATTTCCCACACAGTAGAACTTACATTCCACCTCAGAGATGATGGGCTTGATTTTAACTCCCGGGCAGGAATGGCCAGGCCTTATTAGCATGCCACTTGCTGACTTTCTGACCAAAACTTACCTAAATGGGCCTTTTCTGGCCTGATGGCTGTTTCCGGCAGGTTTTGCCTGTCAGGGAAGCCACCACTGCTCTCCCGCTCAGGCCTCAGGTTAGCGACTCGGGCCCCGAAGATGTGATCGAAGCCTGATCTGCATATTTAAAGTGGACCCCGCTGGTTTGGGGCTGGTGTCCTTGCCGCCTGCAATTTAAAATTGCGGCTGGCCAGTTTGGGGTGGGGGGAGTTAAAATCGACCCCGATATGTTGGTACTTTTTGTTAACCAAAGGTATTAAGGGATATCGGGCTAAGGCAGGTATATGGAGTTAGGTCACAGATCAGCCATGATCTCACTGAATGGCGGAACAAGCTCGAGGGGCTAAATGGCCTACTCCTGTTCCTATGTACTTGCATATTGATAACTGAATACTAGATGGCCCACTGATCGGAGTAATCACATTATAGAAATTATACTTCTCTTGTATTAATTTTGCTATTCCTTGACCGGAATGTTCTAGAGGGACTCGAAATAAAATCAGCTAGTCATTACCACACTAATACATGTGGTTATTTAGACATAACAAGACACACATACAGCTGGATAAAAAGTAGCGATTGTATTACTTTATGGAAAGTAAAATTCAGCCATGATTTTCAGAAGAAATTTAGATTTGAAATCTACTCCATCCTTTTGCCAAATGATGCAAAATTGGTCAATGCTCAGAACAAGTGCTAGCTACAGTTTTTTCAAGAAATGTAGCTAGAGAGGATGACAAAGCTTCAGAAGTGGTGGCAATATACAGGAGGACCAAGCAATGAGATGATCCAGGTTTCCGTTGCCTTTCAAGTCTGTCCCAGTCTGCCTGCTCCCTTGCATTTGAAGCAGTGGTTATTAGAATCATTATAGAATGAAAGCAGCTCTACTTAGAATTCGGCGGCGATGATTTTTTTTTAGAGATCCTTATAATCTTTGAATGCTGTCTCAACCTTTTCCCCATAGAGCTGTTTTCAATTAAAGCGAAGCTCTGAAAGCTTCACTCAGAGGTCTGTGTAGATCACATACCCTGACCCCTTGGAACAAGATACCCAACATATTACAGTTCATGCATAAATTGAGGACATCCAATATGTACTGCTATAGTAGTTGTATTACTCAAGGGGAGGATGGATAAGTACATGGGGGAAAAAGGAATAGAAGAATATGTTAATAGGGTGAAATGAGGTACAGTGGGAGGAGGCTCGTGTGGAGCATAAACACCGGCATAGACCTGTTGGGCTGAATGGTCTGCGCAGTAAAATTCTATGTAATTATTTATATGTTTAGTTGTCCAAGTGTCTGGTTCCTTGCAAAATCTTGATGCACACTAGTCACAAATTGCATTGTAGTAAAACATGGTGCATTGTCATTTGAAGGGGTCATTGAGAGACATACTCCTACCTACAAAATCAAATTGCTTTTATTCTTATGCTTTGTTGAAAGGAGGAATGAAAGAGGATTTGTAGCATGTTAAGTGACATCCCATACTTCTCTACCTGGGACACTATGAGAAAAGACAAAGGAAACACAGTAGAATGAGCCTTCTGAATGGAATGGGGGAATCTTCAGAGTTCGTTTACTCTAGCTAGGACAATTTGTTAATTAGTTCCTCCTACATTCCTGAAGTGGCTGTTCAGGAAACCGGGCCCAAAGCTGGATTTAGACCTACAGCAGAGCTGTTATTGATGGACAAGTCAAAAGTGAAGCCTGTTGCTGTTGGTCCCTGTAACTGGTCGGTCTTGATGTATTGGTCGGGTATTGTTACCCTGCCATTTCTTATTTAGACTCTGCGTATGATACAGTGGCTCAAATTCAGTCTGAGCAAAATCCCAGAAGTGCACTTGGTAGGGATTGTGCACCAAAGATTGTGTGGTGTGCCACTTAATATTAACGCTATCAAGATCTGACCAACTTACACAGACTGTGCCATTTTTAAAATAGTTTTGTGGCCATCTCTTTGATGGCACCACACATAAATTTAAAGTATTCTATAATTACTGTTTGACCTGGAAACTAAAGTAGCCTTGATGCTGAGATTTTGCTTCAGTTCTGGGAATTAGAGCTCCTTGGTGCCAAAATGCTGGGATTTTTGAGGGTTTTTTAGTACTGTCTGAATGCTAAGTGTAACATATGTATTGGCACAATGACAGTCACCATGGCAGATGATGTAGAACTTATCATTGTTTTTTGAGCAACAATCCTAGGATTTATTGCAATTCATTGGCCTAACCAAATCAGATGGAATCAATTTGTAGGATTGCTTTTGTATTAGCATGAAAACCATCTAGGCTCTTTGCTGGCAATGCAAGTGTGTCAATCAAATGACTTCCTTGTTGGGGGTCTGGTGATCCCTCCTGCATGATATGCTTCCACCTCTTGAGATACTTTCATTGAGATGTGTTTGAAAAGTTGCAGGAATGCAAGAAGTCTGTGAAGTCATGCTGCATTAGAAGTTCTGGTGGCATGCCCTATTTAGTTTGAAATCCCTCGGAGGCACAGATTGCTCACTTTGATCGACCATCACCTGTCAAGGTGAAATGCATGTCAAATTTTTGGGGCTTCAGTCCAAAACTTTTCATCTACAGAAAATAATATATTTGATGTCAGTCAGCCAAAATAAAGTTGGATGCTGATGCAAATATAAGTTTCTTTCATAAAAGATAAAATACCACTTTTCTATCAAGAGACAGAAACAAAAGTTCATGCACATAACTGTTCTAAGTCATCCTGCATTAGCATGTAGCAGGCAAACTGATAGAATGAAACACACTTCCCATAGGAAGCTTGTTGATTAGGAGTTGGAAATTTGAGTGCTTCTGTAGGTTCTCAAGAGCGTGCAGCAACTTAAAGGGGAGGTGAATTTCTTTGTGGCTAAACAGGAAAGGCACATTGTGAAGCTGCAGGAATATGTCTGGGGGCAAGAAGAGTTTCAGCAGGCCCCCAAGGTTTTTGGATGCAGCTGTGGAGATGCTGGTCAAGCAAGTTCGTGAGTGGAGGGAGGTCCTTTTCTCTTTCGTAGGTCAGCAGGTGCCAAGGTGAATGGGTATGGCGAGAGGTGGCATGTGAGCAGCATTTACCAGGACCTAGTTGCAGTGTAGAAGGAAATTTAATGATCGCATCAGGAGTGCCAATGTAAGACACCTCTTCACATCTCTCATTCTTTATGCACAGCTCTGTAGGACCTCACCTTTGCCCCCGCACAACCAATCATTTCCATTTCCACTTCCCATAGGTCAGCAAGGAAGACTTCACTATACATCCTTTCACTCAAAAGCTGCTACAGCCTTTAAAACTACTTCTGCCTTATGGCCACACCTGCGGCCACACTTGCTGTTCCTTGATGTCGTCACGCATGCTGTGGTAAGCTGGCTCTTACACGGCGAGGGTTGAAAGTCTTTGCTCAGGGCATATATTTTCCAGCTTCCACTCTTCTTGCAGGAGGAGCTCCCCGCAACAGGAGGAAGAGTACCAGGACCGGGGGAAGCCTTGTTACTCTACAAATGTTCACCCCTATGGAAAAGGCCACCATTGACATAATGGCAATAGATGCAGAAGTCAGCATCAGAGGTGGCGAAGCTGGCGGCCTGGTGTCACTGCAGGCTTTATGTGCATTTTTCCTACCTCTTCACTTTATGCTTAACTCTTTTAGTCACGTTCTCACTCACCTTCTGAATGTAATAACCTGGTGTGAAATTGTGCTGTCAGTGTTCTGGCAAGTGCTTGCCATCAATACCCTATACTAACCCTTGTGCCTTTCCCCTTTTTCTTGATCTATCATAACACTCAGGCTTTCTAGTGCCAGACTGAGTGAAGATGAAAATCTTAATAACAATGCATTGGAACTCACTCTTACCATGCCAAGCAGCAGCACAGAAACTGCACAGTGTAAATTAGGTGGTGAGTTTGAGGGGAGAGCTCTGAGGTATTCAATGAGCACAAAGTGAGCAGCAGAAGGTGGAGGTGGCAAGAAAGGCCAAAGGTAGAGCTAGTCGGAGGGCCAAGTCACACCCCATCTCTGCTAAACAGGACAGAGATGCAGATTTCAGGGGTCTCAGCATTTAAAAAAAGGATGATTTCTGTGCGTCAGCAATTTCTCAAGGCAGCGAACCTCCTGCCAGGGAGCTTCCATAACATGTTGGATAGTATGGTGGCGTCCATTACTCATTTGTGTGGGGTTCTGGCACATTGCATCGACACTCTGCAGTCAACCATGGTGCGTGTGGTCACTATGAGGCCCTTTGCTGCTGAGTCCCCCCCAGCAGGAGTCTATGATATCAGTAATAGCATCTGTCAGGGATGTTCATACTGATGCCACGCAGGCAATGGGCTCAACCATTGGGCTGGTAAGGAGATAAAAATCATTCCCATTGTCACTATGATTTTCTCCTGCTGGCCGGACAATCGATTAATTAGTATATGGAAAGTAACAAAAGCAGAAAAAACATGTGTCTTCTTTACTCTTGCATGTCTTATGCTTTTTTTTATTCGTTCACGGGATGTGGGCGTCGCTGGCAAGGCCGGCATTTATTGCCCATCCCTAATTGCCCTTGAGAAGGTGGTGGTGAGCCGCCTTCTTGAACCGCTGCAGTCCGTGTGGTGACGGTTCTCCCACAATGCTGTTAGGAAGGGAGTTCCAGGATTTTGACCCAGCGACAATGAAGGAACGGCGATATATTTCCAAGTCGGGATGGTGTGTGACTTGGAGGGGAACGTGCAGGTGGTGTTGTTCCCATGCGCCTGCTGCCCTTGTCCTTCTAGGTGGTAGAGGTCGTGGGTTTGGGAGGTGCTGTCGAAGAAGCCTTGGCGAGTTGCTGCAGTGCATCCTGTGGATGGTACACACTGCAGCCACGGTGCGCCGGTGGTGAAGGGAGTGAATGTTTAGGGTGGTGGATGGGGTGCCAATCAAGCGGGCTGCTTTATCTTGGATGGTGTCGAGCTTCTTGAGTGTTGTTGGAGCTGCACTCATCCAGGCAAGTGGAGAGTATTCCATCACACTCCTGACTTGTGCCTTGTAGATGGTGGAAAGGCTTTGGGGAGTCAGGAGGTGAGTCACTCGCCGCAGAATACCCAGCCTCTGACCTGCTCTCGTAGCCACAGTATTTATATGGCTGGTCCAGTTAAGTTTCTGGTCAATGGTGACCCCCAGGATGTTGATGGTGGGGGATTCGGCGATGGTAATGCCGTTGAATGTCAAGGGGAGGTGGTTAGACTCTCTCTTGTTGGAGATGGTCATTGCCTGGCACTTGTCTGGTGCGAATGTTACTTGCCACTTATGAGCCCAAGCCTGGATGTTGTCCAGGTCTTGCTGCATGCAGGCTCGGACTGCTTCATTATCTGAGGGGTTGCGAATGGAACTGAACACTGTGCAGTCATCAGCGAACATCCCCATTTCTGACCTTATGATGGAGGGAAGGTCATTGATGAAGCAGCTGAAGATGGTTGGGCCAAGGACACTGCCCTGAGGAACTCCTGCAGCAATGCCCTGGGGCTGAGATGACTGGCCTCCAACAACCACTACCATCTTCCGTTGTGCTAGGTATGACTCCAGCCACTGGAGAGTTTTCCCCCTGATTCCCATTGACTTCAATTTTACTAGGGCTCCTTGGTGCCACACTCAGTCAAATGCTGCCTTGATGTCAAGGTCAGTCACTCTCACCTCACCTCTGGAATTCAGCTCTTTTGTCCATGTTTGGACCAAGGCTGTAATGAGGTCTGGAACCGAGTGGTCCTGGCGGAACCCAAACTGAGCATCAGTGAGCAGGTTATTGGTGAGTAAGTGCCGCTTGATAGCACTGTCGACGACACCTTCCATCACTTTGCTGATGATTGAGAGTAGACTGATGGGGCGGTAATTGGCCGGATTGGATTTGTCCTGCTTTTTGTGGACAGGACATACCTGGGCAATTTTCCACATTGTTGGGTGGATGCCAGTGTTGTAGCTGTACTGGAACAGCTTGGCTGGAGGCGCAGCTAGTTCTGGAGCACAAGTCTTCAGCACTACAGCCGGGATGTTGTCGGGGCCCATAGCCTTTGCTGTATCCAGTGCACTCAGCCGTTTCTTGATATCACGTGGAGTGAATCGAATTGGCCGAAGACTGGCTTCCGTGATGGTGGGGATATCGGGAGGAGGCTGAGATGGATCATCCACTCGGCACTTCTGGCTGAAGATGGTTGCAAACGCTTCAGCCTTGTCTTTTGCACTCACGTGCTGGACTCCGCCATCATTGAGAATGGGGATGTTTGCAGAGCCTCCTCCTCCCGTTAGTTGTTTAATTGTCCACCACCATTCGCGACTGGATGTGGCAGGACTGCAGAGCTTTGATCTGATCCGTTGGTTGTGGAATCGCTTAGCTCTGTCTATAGCATGTTGCTTCCGCTGTTTAGCATGCATGTAGTCCTGAGTTGTAGCTTCACCAGGTTGGCACCTCATTTTTAGGTACGCCTGGTGCTGCTCCTGGCATGCTCTTCTACACTCCTCATTGAACCAGGGTTGATCCCCTGGCTTGTTGGTAATGGTAATGGTATGCCGGACCATGAGGTTACAGATTGTGCTGGAATACAATTCTGCTGCTGCTGATGGCCCACAGCGCCTCATGGATGCCCAGTTTTGAGCTGCTAGATCTGTTCTGAATCTATCCCATTTAGCACGGTGGTAGTGCCACACAACACGTTGGATGGTGTCCTCAGTGCGAAGACGGGATTTCATCTCCACGAGGACTGTGCGGTGGTCACTCCTACCAATACTGTCATGGACAGATGCATTTGCGACAGGTAGATTGGTGAGGACGAGGTCAAGTAAGTTTTTCCCTCGTGTTGGTTCGCTCACCACCTGCCGCAGGCCCAGTCTAGCAGCTATGTCCTTCAGGACTCGGCCAGCTCGGTCAGTAGTGGTGCTACTGAGCCACTCTTGGTGATGGACATTGAAGTCCCCCACCCAGAGTACATTTTGTGCCCTTGCTACCCTCAGTGCTTCCTCCAAGTGGTGTTCAACATGGAGGAGGACTGATTCATCAGCTGAGGGAGGACGGTAGGTGGTAATCAGCAGGAGGTTTCCTTGCCCATGTTTGACCTGATGCCATGAGATTTCATGGGGTCCAGAGTCAATGTTGAGGTCTCCCAGGGCCACTGCCTCCTGACTGTATATCACTGTACCGCCACCTCTGGTGGGTCTGTCCTGCCGGTGGGACAGGACATACCCAGGGATGGTGATGGAAGAGTCTGGGACGTTGGCTGAAAGATATGATTCTGTGAGTATGGCTATGTCAGGCTGTTGCTTGACTAGTCTGTGGGACAGCTCTCCCAATTTTGGCACAAGTCCCCAGATGTTAGTAAGGAGGACCATGCAGGGTCGACTGGGCTTGGTGTTTTGCCGTTGTCGTGTCCGGTGCCTAGTGGTCCGATGCCGGGTGGTCCGTCCGGTTTTATTCTTATTATGACTTTTCGTAGCGAGATTTTACAACTGAGTGGCTTGCTAGGCCATTTCAGAGGGCAATTAAGAATCAACCACATTGCTGTGGGTCTGGAGTCACATATAGGCCAGACCGGGTAAGGGCGGCAGGCTTCCTTCCCTAAAGGACATTAGTGAACCAGATGGGTTTTTACGACAATCCGGTAGTTTCATGGCCATCATTACTGATACTAGTATTTTAATTCCAGATTTTTATTTAATTAATTGAATTAATGAAGCAAAGTTACAAATCAATAACCCGATAGAATAACTTTAATCACTGCCTGGAATATGCAAATATTTATCTTTATCTCATCTACATGCTGCCCCTTGATGATATTATCTGCAGGCACAGATCAGTTTACGTGCAAATGGTGATGACACCTAGCTCTACATTTCTTTTGTCACCATAATTATCTTTGTGCTGTCAGACTGCCAGCCCAACATCAAGCCATGCATGAGTCAAAATTTCCTCCAAGTGAACAATGGGAAGGCCGAAGCCATTGTTTTCAGCCCCCACCATAAATTATGCTCCCTTCTCACTGACTCCATCCTCTTCCCTGACCATTCACTTAAGCTGCACCAGACCAATCGAAACCTTGGCAATCTGTTCAACCAAGAGCTGAGGTTCCAAACCGGCGCCCTGTCCATCACCATGACCTCTACCACCTCTACAACATTGCTAACTTCAGCCCCACCATTGCTGAAACGCTTTTGTCATCTCTAGACTCAATTTCAACAAAGCCTTCCTTGTGAGCCTCCCATCCTCCACCTTCCCTAAATTCCAAATTGTCCAAAACTCAATTGTCTGTATCTTGTCCTGTACTAATTTGCACTTGCCCATCACCTCTATCCTGACTGACTCACATTAGCTTCTTGTCCCCAATGCGTTAAATTTTAAATCCATGTTTGGATCTTCAAATCCCTCCATGAGTAGGCCCAATCTCCTCCAGCCATATATCCCTATCCACAATATTTAGTCTTCTGACTCAGGCCATTTGTGGATCCTCCCCTCTTTTTGCCCCCAGCATTGGTAGCAGAGCTCTCTCTGAAACCCTCTCTCTAAACCGCTCCATCTCTCATCTCCCTCCACATTTAAACACCTTCTAAAACCCATCTTTAAACCAAGCTCTCAGTCAGCTCTCTTAATTCTTGCACCATGGGTCAGCTTTACCTACTTTATTATTTTCCCCCTCTGTAAAACGCCATGGAATATTTTCTACATTAAACCCGCTGAGGGTGAATTTCTGCTTACACCTTTTTCCCATGATTTCCGCGACTATTCCACCAAAATTACAGCAGATGAGCATGAGAACCCCAAAGGAAATTCAACCCCACTATGTAAATGCAAGTTGTTGTTGTAATAATGTAGCAAACCTTTTTCCATCAACCCACCTATCTCTTAGAATTCTATTCATTCATTTAAGTTAGTCCATTGTAATTGTGCTTTAATGAATTCTCTCTGATTCCCATTAGAACTAATAGGAGATTCTACCTTGAAAGTTGTTCGTACAATAACCAGAACTCTGCAATTATGCAGTGAAGGAGATCATTTGCTATCTCGAACCATGTACCTCAACTACCAAGTAGTCATCACAGTGATACAAAAGTAAACAGAATTTCGTAAATTAAATCAATCTGACTAGTGTAGGCCAAATGATCATTGAATCAATGACTACAACACATCTGTATATCATTTCATAATGCGAAATCAGTGAATTTATTTCGATTTAAGTGGCAAGCATAAGGCTGAACAACCTTGATTCTGGTAACACTCTTGCCTATGATTCAGAAGGTTGTAGCTTCAAGCCCCACTTTTAGAGACTTGAACACATTATCTAGACAGGCACTTCAGTGCAGTACTGAGGAAGTGAGATGTTAAACTGAGGCCCCATCTGCTTTCTTGGGTGGATGTAAAAGATCCCATGGCACTATTTGAAGAAGAGTTGGGAAATTTTTCTGAGCTAACATTTATCCCTCAGCCAATACCTAAAATGGATTAATTGGTAATTTATTTCATTGCTGTTTGTGGGACCTTGCTGTGCGCAAATTAGCTGCCATGTTTCCCTACATTACAAGTGACTACACTTCAAAAGTACTTAATTGGCTGTAAGGCGCTATGGGATGTACTGAAAGGTGCTATATAAATGCAAGTGCTTTCTTTCCGTGAACCAACTTTCAACAAAGGATAAATTAAGGATACTTGTTTGGAAAAAGTAAACTAGAATTGCTTGATCAATTTTTTAAAAAATCGTTGAATCTACAACTATTTACTTCCAGACATGTTACATGTTAAGGATTTGTCTGTAGATTTGAACATGTATTCCAGTGACTCTGGTGGGGGGGGATATTCTGTCTTCATCATTTGCAAGTTAGTTACAGCTTTTCAGTCACTTTACAATTGGGTAGAATGATAGAAACCAATTGGAGAGGAGGATAAAAAGAGATCCAAGAGATTATTCACATTCAAAGGAAGATGATGAAGCAAGCCCTTGTAATCACAGTTTCTTCCTTTGAATTGAAGGTTCCTGTTATTGTCTATTTGAGGGCGTTCTGTTGCTATCTGCAAAATCTACACCAAAAAGACAGGCCAACTCAATAGGAATTTAATGCAAATCAATCAGAGGGTGCATGTTATTCTCTCTAGAACAATTTAGTAGCTAACTCAGATGATCAGAATGCATTGTTGGGCAGAAGGATATCCATAAGTCAGCTCATGACCATGTCTAAATGCATCTCCACTGCGAGTCCTAAGATGTACTATATTAAAGAAAGATGCAATCAATAGTTATTGAAATCATGGAATATATCAAAGTTAGGGATGGTTGGACCAGCAGACGTGCATTACTGATAGAAATCTAAGTAATGTCAAAACTTTTCCCTTCCTATTCTGCTTCTGTAATCTTCCATCCCCTATCTGTTTTCCCCCCAAGTCTCATGTTATTGACGTTGATGGCTGATGTTGACTGACTGCATAGAAACAAAGATAACAAAGATACTGGAGACATTTCAAATTGGGAAGAGCTGCCAGCGCTGTGTGTTTTATCTCATTAAAATATGTCTTCTGATGGCTAATTCATAAAGATCAAAAGCCACATAGGGGTCTACTGCTCTACTGGTTGTAGAAGGATGGATCAGTTACGATTGAAAGGTTTATGTGGCAAATGGAAAACAAATGAAACTCTCGTAAAAGTACACATTCTATTTATTTTTTCTAAAAAGTTTGCTTTGAGACCTGAGTGCTTTAAAAGTTTAAAGATTCTTCCAGTTTATGATATCGCCAGCTTCATGAAAACTACAAAGCCAGTCGTAACATTTGGTAAAATGTAAAATCTAAAACCACATTAAAAGCACCAAATAATTATTTGGTCAGAATACTTCTTTGCAAATAATAATAGTTTTCTAGCATTACCTAATATTCACCAACTAGAGTATTTTTTCTTCATAAAACAATATTTAAAAATACTCATGATTATATTAAATAATATAATCAAAAATTAAATCAGCACACTTTGAAGAGAACAAGATTAGAGATACTTTATAAAATATAGTTTAGTACATTTTAAACAAGCAAATTTACTTAATCAGGATTTTCCTCCTTTAGAAATATATTTTAGATTTATTCAATATTCCTCAAATCTCACAAATTATATTCTGGATTCCATTTGTTCTTTTGGCACCTGCAGTCCTTGCTTATGTCAAATAATTTCATAGAAATATCAGTAATGCGTCTATTTTTTTTTAACAAAAACTGATCTTTACAAACTCTTTAGCCAGTCAAAGTGTGGGGTATTCTGACTTAATTCCATCTTCCATTGCCATATCTGAGATTTTAGCCACATGGTCTGAATTAGCAGAGCTGCTCAGACAGCTACATTCCAGCCCATGTCCTGTCATAATGCTGGAATAAGACCAGATGCAGGGCATACCTGCTGCTGCATGGTGGTCTTGGCAAAGCACAAGGAATATTTAATATCAAGTAGAAAGCTAATAAGTAAAATCCCTGGACCCTAAGGGTATCTGAAGTATTAGGGGAGGAATTTCTTTTATATTCTTAAAATAAATAAAAGACCTACAGAATTAATCTGCCATTTGAAGAACACTTATATGAAATACACAATGCATGAATAAGTATTTTGTTCTCTTTGATCCACTGACTTCAGTTTGATGCACACTCTATAAGTCACTGTCTTCTTGGGTAAACATAAAGATAAAATTCAAGCAACAGGAACATAGAAACTTTTTTGTTTTTGACAGCTCTGCCTGATAGCAACAGTACAATTCCTAAATGAAAATACGATTATATTTCAAGGTTTTTATAGACGGCCCAGTAGTTACACTGTTGACTTTCTAACTGGATGGTTGTAGGTTTGTCAGCTATTGGCTGCTCTGATGAGGGCCTCATGACTACTAAGAATGTATTACTTTGGGGGGAGGAGGATGAAAGGCAAGCTGACATTTTTCTTCCTGCTACAAGTGCACCCTCTGTTGAATGATCACTGAGCACCACTGTCCATGGCCTGCTCTGTTTTCCTGCTGTCAGTTGATAGTGCATATTTCAAATTTGGGTGTGCACTAGGTATGATTTCCCAATCATTAATTTAAATGGTTGGAAAACCAACCTAATGTCTAATATACATGGCCAATGGGCAAGGTTCCCAGAGAGCAATGCAAGATTGGCAAATTACATCTTATGTGCAGGTGCAGATGCAGATGAAATATATGCTTTGTTTTGGGGCATAAAAAGAAAAAAACTTCAAATGCTTGAAATCTGAAATAAAATCAGAAAATGCTGGAAATACAAATGTCTGTCAGTGTCTGAATAGAGAAAAGACAGGTTAATGTTTTGGGTGTAGATCCTTCAAGAGAACTGGGAACTGGAAATTATACTGGTCCTTTTTTTGAACAGAGCGAAAGAGAGGTGGAGAGGTGGAAAATAACATGAAAACAATCAAAGTCCTGATTTTAACTTGGGGCGCCAATCGGACGGGCGGGAAGTCCTCATGATATTATTGGCATGATGCATGGGCAATTTTAACTCACGACTCTCATTTCTACTTGACCTATGGACTGCTCTCCCAATCGTGTTGGGAATCAAGCAGCCTGCCCACACGATGTGCACAATTTCCGATGTGCCTTCTGAAGTCTATTTAAAGCAGGGATGCATCTCTTAAAGTGAGGTTGCATTCCCCACTTTCATTTTTGCTTGTCCAAATCTTCAAGAAATGTTGCCAACATATCTATTGACACTTATGATAGTCTGTATTCAACTGACAGTGAATACTTGCTGTGGGATGTGATGATGCTAAAAAGGTGAGCTGTCCAATCTTGTCAATATGATCCATCCAATATTCTGGCTACAAGCAAACAAGAATCTGCACAAGCAGACAGATTTAACTTCCTTATAGTCCTTCAGTGGACTACCTTCACCACCTAGCAGGACAAGGGAAACAGGTGCACAGGAACTCCATCACCTCCAAATTATCCATCCAAGTCACACAGCATCCTAACTTGGACATATATCATTGTTCCTTCATTGTCGCTGGGTCAAAACCCAGGAACTGCCTATCGAACAGCATTGTAGGAGCATCTTCACCACAAGGACTGCAGCAGTTCAAGAAGTTCAACTATTACCTTCTCAGGGCAACCAGGGATGGGCAAAAACTGCCAGCTCTGCAAGCAATGTCCACATCCCGAGAATGCATTTAAAAAAATCTAATTGCTACATGATTGGGCTGTACAACATGCAAACATTTTCCATCATTATGCTATTAAAGTAGATTGCTTGGTGCAGTGACAGCCAGAAAAGATAAACTCAATTTTGCTAAAAAAAAACCTTTCTTTAAAATATGACGATCTTATCAGACACTCAATTGCTTTAAAAATAATACTGTCTCACTTTAAACCCCAGGAAGTGATTTTAGGGGCCACAGATAGGGGATTCCACAGGTTCTGGTTCATTATAGTATTTATTTTACACTCTATGGAATCTATACAAATTTGCTGTGTATCCTTCAGAACACAGACCAAGATTACTGTACTCCAAAAATCAGTAGATATAGTTACTTATCTGTATTGCCGTGGAGGCTAGTGAATCAGTGAACATGATAGACAGGAGGAGCATTTTGGGGCCACAATTCTGGTTTTTGCTCTTTGTAGTGAAAAAGAATGCCGCCAATTTTTACTTGTGACTACTTTTTTGTTCAAATTAATGAGGATAGGATTTTCAGCCTTGTCTCAGTTTAAATTCCAGTCTTTTCAAATGCAACGCAGACTCTACATTGGAACTGAAATGAACTCATTTTCATTTTCTTTCCATTGTTGGAAAATACCCATTTGTGAGGGACTAGCCAGTCATGAAGAAAGTATTGTGCAGAAAACAAACTAATCATTCATGCACTATATGTCAAAGGACTCTAACACACTTTACAATCTGGGGATGAGCAAAGTTATTTCCCAAATGCAGTCCCAGCACATATTGGGGCAGAAACTGCTTGCAAAATAATGGTGAGCTCAACAGCGCTCATCGTTGTTAGTGGTGAAATGGAGGAGCAAGTTCTGGCATTCGCCCACGCGCAGTGAAACGCCAAAATCCAGAACTTGCTCCTAGTGGTTCGCTAGCGATTTGACAGCTTTGAATTAAAGATATATTGCCAGCTGCAATCAGTGAAATCATTGAAAAAGCACCAACTTGCTCATCTGCCCAACTGGAAAGTAGTTAATATCGCCACAAATACGTTTAAATATACTAGGTCTAAACTAAGTTTAACAGCGTGGTACGTCTTAATGACTGCCAAACAACTAAAAAATAACTTCTAAAAATGTGGCATCTCATTACTCCTTATCTTAATAGTTATTGGTCATTAAAAAAAAATATTTTAAAAATTAAAAAATTTTAAAAATTTTTTTACTTTTCCCTTCTCTTTAATTCAATTATTTCTTACCCTCTCTTTTTTCACTGTCTATAACCGTTTTTATAATGATTTTAATGTTGTACCTTTCACATCCTGGTTTTAACGTTGGAAGCCCGCAGAGACAATTACGCAGCTTGTCAAAAATGCTGCAATCTGATTGGTCGAGGGGAGAGCGTGATCCTCCCGCTTCTCCCACAGGTCCTAGCTTTGCTTGAACTGACGCTGGGCTCTTCTCTGCTTCCTAGTTGAGGAAGTGCCCAAAGTAAAGCTAGTGGGTTAGTATAAATCTATGGAGCGGCGAGCACTGTTGGTTCACCGCTCCGAGCAATTTCTGCCCCATTGTAAGATCTGAAATCATTATAATACAATTTGATATTCATTTTTTCCCTTACTAATGTTTTCATCTCCCCTTCCTATCTCTCCTGAAGACACCGAGTGCTTGCTTGTTATAGTTCCATAGGTAGTCGCCCTTCCAGTACCTTGCTCAAATGACCATTATTTATATATGAGCCTTGATAGTGAATGTTGGCAGGCTTCTCAACTCTGAAAGGCATCACAATGAGCCAATCCCATCCTTGTCTGACATCCATGACCATGTATTTCCAGCAGGGTCACTGGCTAGCAATCAGGAGTGAGAACCCCGGGGTGGCAGGCCAAAATGTAGCTCTACCATTGCTGCTGTGACTGAGATCATCTAACTCTGCACAGAACAGGGATCGAACCTGGAGCTTTCTTGGTTTGTATAGCTCAGCTACTCACTGGATAAACTCATTGAATCAACAGGGTAGTCAGAAATATTCTTCTAAACAAAGTTAGTTTCACATTTTATCCTTTTTAACTAAACTTTCCTCTTCCTATTTCTGTGAGAACCTAAAGAGCTGAAACCACAAGAATGTTTATTACAGAGATGCCAACTTGTTGTATTTACTATGTCATCAAAATCTGATCGGCTACTCAACAGTGGAAGCATCACATCTGGGACAATCCTGTCACCGCCTTTCATTCTTGCCCATATACCCCAGGACAGGTCACCAAGTAAGGGTCAGGAACTTGGCTGATTTTCTCAGTGGTGCTGGGGCCAATTGTAGCTCTACTGCTATTGCTGCTGTTGAGATCAACTAACTCAGTAGAGAATAGGGTTCAAACACGGGCCTTTCTGGCTTGTACAGCTCAGCTTGTACCGCTCACTAGATAGACTTGCTGTTTCCTAAATATGCCAGTGGAATCCGCCTAAAAACTCAGTTGAGCTCCACTCCCTTAATATGATTAAACTCTTGTGTGGGAGGAGGTTTGAAGTGATGGAGCATCTCATCACAGTTAGGTGTTCTGTCCGGCAGCCAAGACAAGAACTGCTGAAATTCTCCCAAGCAAACATTTCTCCCTCAGACTCAAACGTCTAATGAGTTGCTTGGGCAGCAAACGCTTTTGTACCTGTGTTGAGATAGACTTTTTGACTGACATCTCTTTTCTGAGCTGTCAAAGTAAATTCTTATCTTGGCAAGAAAGTAATTATTTTTCTTGAATGTTAAATGCAGGAATTCATCTACACCAGAAAAGGTGTAACTGGCCATCTTGGCTTAGCCATGCAACACCAGATCTGGCTTTTTAAAATTCATTCTTGGGACGTGAGCATCGTTTGCAAGGCCGTTATTTCATGTCGATCCATAATTGCCCCGAGGAGGTGGTGGTGGATCTTCTTCTTAAACCGCTGATGATCGTGTGGTGAGGGAGTTCCCATAATGCTGTTAGTTGGAGAGTCCCAGAATTTTTGATACAGCGATGATGAAGGAACGGCGATATATATCCAAATCAGGATGGTGTGTGAATTGGAGGGGAACTTGGAGGTGATAGTGTTCTCTGGCACCTGCTGCCCCTGTTCTTCTGGATGGTAGACATCATGGGTTTGGGAAGTGATTCCAAAGAAGCCTTGACGTGTTGCTGTAGTGCACCCTGTAAATAGTACACACCACAGCTGTGGCGATGGTTCAGGAATGTATGCTTAGGCTGATGGATCAGGTACCAATAAAGTAGACTGCTCTGTCCTGGATGTGTTTAACTTCTTCAGTGTTGTTGAAGCTGCACCCATACAAACAAATGGAGAGTATTCCATCTTACTCCTGCCTTGTAGGTGGTGGAGAGGCTTTGGGGAGACAAGGGGTGAGCCACTCTCCACTGAAGATCCAGTCTCTGACCTACTGTAGTAGCTACGGCATTTATATGGCTGGTCCAGTTGAGTTTCTAGTCAATGGTTGACCCTCAGGATGTTGATGGTAGGGACGTGGCAATGGTAATATCATTGAATGTCAAGGGGAGGTGGTTGAGCTCTCTCTTGTTGGAGAAAGTCACTGTCTAGCACTTATGTGCTGTGAATGTTACTTAACACTTATCAGCTCAAGCCTGGACATTGTCCGAATCTTGCTGCATGCGGGCATGGACTGCTTCATTATCTGAGGGGTTGCGAACGGAGCTGAGCACTGTGCAATCATCAACGAACAGCCCCACTTCTGACCTTATGACGGAGGGAAGGTCATTGATGAAGCAGCTGAAGATAGTTGGGCCTAGAATACTGCCCTGTGGAACTCCTGCAGTGATGTCCTAGGGCTGAGATGATTGGCCTCCAATGACCACAACCAACCTCCTTTGTGCCAGGTATGACTCCAGTCACTGAAGAGTTTTCCCCCTGATCTCTACTGACCTAAGTTTTACTAGGTCTTCTTGATGCCACACTTGTCAAATGCTGCCTTCATGTCAAGTGTCATCACTCTCATCTCACCTCGGAATTCAGCACTTCTGACCATGCTTGGACCAAGGCTGTAATGACATCTGTATCTGAGTGGTCCTGATGGAACCCAAACTAAGCATCGGTGAGCGGGTTATTGGTGGGGTCTCGGTTTATCATCTCACTCGAAAGACGGCATCTCTGACAGTGCAGCACTCTCTTAATACTGCACTGGGGTACTCTAACAACAAATACAAAGAGTTCATGGATTTCTTTCTCACCAAGATAGAGACTATCTTCTTGACTGCCTCTGCTGCTTCTCCCCTTCTTCTTGCTAACCAAGCTAAACTGTCCCCGAGTCATCCCTACCCTAGCCTTGAACCCCTTCTACTTTCTCTCCCACCTCCTCCCTGTGAGCTCATCTTGTTCATCAGATCCAATTCCTGCTCCCTTGACTCCATTCTCACCCAACTTCCTTTCCTGGCCTCCATGCGATCTGACATTGTAAATGGTTCCCTCTATTCAGGCACGGTACCCTCCCTTACAAAACCATCGCCATCACCCCCTCTTCAAAAAACACATGCCTTAACCCTCGGTTCTTGCAAACTACCGCCCCATACCCTTGAATGTGTTGTCATCTTTCAAATCTGTGCCCATCTCTTCCGCAACTCCTTGTTCAAATCTCTCCAAACAGGTTTTTGTCCTTCCCACAGCACTGAGCCAGCTCTACCTGAAGTCACAAACAACGTTCTTTATGACTGTGATCATGGTGCATCATACCCCTTCATCCTCCTCGACAACTCTTCAGCCTTTGACACAATCCACATCACTATCCTCCTCCAACACCTCTCCTTTGTTGTCCAGCTCGATGGGACTGCCCTTGCTTGGTTCCAATCTTACCTATCTGAGTAAACCCAGAGCATCTCCTGCCACGGCACCGTCATCTTGGGACTCTCCCAAAGATCAATCCTTGGCCCCCTCCTCTTCCTCATCTACATGCTGCCCTTGATGATTTCATTCAATGACATGGGGTCAGCTTCCACATGTGTGCTACTGACACCCAGCTTTAACTCCCCACCACCTCCCTTGACCCATTCACTGCCTCTATCTTTGTCAGACTGTTTGTCAGTCTTTGTCTGATATCCAGTCTTGGATGATAAAAACTTCCAGGGAAACACTGGTAAGACGAAAGCCATTGTTTTCAGCCCCCATCACAAACTCCTTACCCTCGCCACTGACGGCAGCCGCCTCACTAGCCATTGTTTCCAGCTGAATCAGACTGCTCGCAGCCTCTGCATCCGATTCAACCCTGAGCTGAGCATCTGACCCCATATCCTCTCCACCACAAATATCACCTACTTCTACCTCTGTAACATCACCCAGCTCTGCCTATCTCCTCCTGAAATCCTTATTCATGCTTTTGACACCTCCAGACTTGACTATTCCAATGCTTTTCTGACTGGCCTTACATTCTCCACCCTCCATAAACTTCAGCTCATTGAAAACTCTGCTGCCCTTATGGTATCCTTCAACAAGTCTCACTTACCCATCATCCCTGTCCTCACTGACGCCCATTGGCTCCCAGTCCACTACCGCAGTGCTTTCAGCTGCCCAGGTTCCATGCTCTTGAATTCCCTCCCTAAACCTCTCCACTTCTCCTCCCATTTCTCCTGCATGGAGGTAGAGCTTAGGTCGGATTGTAACATGTGGCATAACTTGTTGATGGCTTTTTTTGTAAAGCACAGGAGCCTTTGCAAGCATGGTTTGTGTTACAAGTGGAGGTAGCAGTGCATCAGTCTGTATTTTGGTGTGGGGGCATTCATGAGTGGGTGCCATTTGCCTCTTGTGCTGCCTGACCAGCCTGGAATCCCTCCTTTGCTCCTTCTCTTCTTCCTTCAAAAAACAAAGATACAGTGGAATTCTCAACAGGAAACCCTTTGTACCCTCTGTACAACTGGAGAGGAAAGACGAAATAACAGCCCTGCAATAAAATGCACTAAGATAAGTGGTAAACCAATTATCAAATACAAAAATAAATAAATCACCAGCATCGCCTGAGAAATAGGTTTTCATAAATCTTTTAAAAGTGCTTGTTGGGCTCCTTAAACCCACTTCCACCTTTTTTCTAGCATCAGCAACCCTGGATATCTGTCCTATACGGGTAAGAATATGACTGGGTGCAATTGAGACAATAATGATGGAAAATGGGATGTTTGAAATGATGGTGGAACATACGTGAGTGCAAAAGTGGGCGGGAATCCGTCATAACAGATCACTACCCCTGTTCACCTGAGTGCTGCCATAAATCAGGTGGTAGGAAGCAGAATGTTCAGACTACACAGATTACTAAGTCAAATTATAGACATTACTAGGGATAATTATGTTGCTTAAGTTGTACAACATAGTTTTCTCATCATTCCTAGGTGATCAAAGTTATATGCCCCACAGTTTATTAAGGAACCATTCTAGAACACACAGGCTACGCCTGTCAGCGACATCACCAGAGTGGCATAGCAGGAAGGAAGGCTTGACTCATAGGTCTCCATGCTGGTAAGAAAACATCAAACTTCATATTCATGAGTATATTTTTTTTGTAAAATATCAAGTACCTTGACTAAAAAGTATTCCCCTAGACTTTCCTTTCCCTTTAAAGAACCAGTTCTGCAGTTCATTTCTATCACAATAAGGTAAGAAACTTGGAAACAAGGGAATGAGATCCAGTGCTCAAATTAATTATGATTTCAACAATTTGTAACGACCAAATGTCATTAAATTTCTTTCAATTTAAGTGATGGCAGCTGTACATTATGCTCATTAGAAATCTACAACTGCTTTGAGTTCTTGCAACAAATAATTCTCATGTGCATACCACCATGAGTTAACAACATGATTTTGACTTTCGGTTGGGGTGGAAAATAGGGGTTAGCGGATTGGTTGCCTTTTGGCAAATTAATTTCAATATTGACAAGTTTGAGGTGGTACATTTTGGTAGGAAGAATAAGGAGGCCACATACTCCTTGGAAAATAAAAGTCTAAATGGGGTAGGGGAGCAAAGGGATCTGGGGGTACAGATACTCAAATCATTAAAAGTAGCAACACAGGTTAATAGGGCCATAAAAAAACAAAGCACTGGGGTTCAATTCTAGAGGGATAGAATTGAAAAGCAGAGAAGTTATGTTAAATTTATATAGGACCTTAGTTAGACCACACTTGGAGTACTGTGCACAGTTCTGGTCTCCATATTATTAAAAAAAGATATAGAGGCACTGGAGAAGGTGCAAAAAAGATTTACAAGGATGATACCAGAGCTGAGAGGTTATACCTTTCAGGAAAGACTGAACAGGCTGGGGATCTTTTCTATAGAAAAGAGAAGACTGAGGGATGACCTGATGGAGGTCTTTAAGATTATGAAAGGGTTTGATAGGGTAGATGTAGAGAAAATGTTTCCATTTGTGGGGGAATCGAAAACTAGGAGCCATAAATATAAGATAGTCACAAATAAATCTAATAGGGAATTCAGGAAGAACTTCTTTACCCAGTGAGTGGTCAGAATATGGAACTCGCTACCACAAGGAGTGGTCAAGGCGACTAGAAGGATATACTGATAGGGTTAGATGAGGAGAGGGGTGGAAGGAGGCTCATGTGGATCATTGACACCATTGGGCTGAATGACCTGTTTCTGTGCTGTAGACTCTGTAATTCTATGTAATTATACAGCCTGCACAATTTTCCTTTCCATTGAAGTTCGTTTTCCACCACCGCCAAAAGTTAAAATCAGCCCTATAATGTTTCAAACCACACTGCCAGCTGCTGTCAACACAGAAACTGACCAAACACAATAAATTGCTCGTTGGAGAAAAAATGCCAACATGGACTGGTTGACCCGAATGGTCTGTTTCTGTGTTGTAACTTCCATGTAATTCCATATATCTATGAATCACCATGTAAAATTGAAACAGTGCATATAAAAGTAATTGCAAAAATCAGAATGTGATGTCTAGATTATGATTTCAGGGTACAGGTGACTGCTATTCTTGTGACATCATCTGAATTCCTCAGATTGCTATCTTGTAATCACTTCTTTATTCTGAAATAATAATTTATGATAAATTGATCTATTCATAATCGTAGCTATGATTATTTCTGGCAGAAATTGTCATTGGCTTAATCATTATAGAAAGGCATTCTGCAGCTACCCCTCAATAAATGACAGAATGAAAAAGTGATCTTTTTAATGAATGGCACAGCCTTTAAAATAAATGGGTTAACAACTGTGTTAAAATAGAATACAGGGGAATGTCATGTGAATACACTAAGAGTTCATCTGCTAAAATCACCAAGAGTAATGTCTCTGTTTATACAATTAATAATTGAATAAGGTCATCTTTCCACTAAAAAAAGGATCAAACCTTGACAAAATTATGCTGCTATCAGATCCATTTCAGCATGCTTTGCCATTGGTTTACTCCATGTTGAGTCAGCCAGTACAAAGTCTGCTACCGCTATGTCAAAGTAATCCCATTACCCACTGGGAATGTTCGGTTATTGAAAATCTCTCAAGGTCATCTGCAGAGAGGACATTCTAAGTCATATAATTCATCACACCAATTCATAAATACATTGTGGAATTAATCTTTCCTCATAACTGTCTCTTCCTGCTGATCTATGATACATCGAATCTTGTATTATGATTAATTGCATAATGAACTGTAACCTCTCCACCCAGTCACTGTATTTTGTGGGGGTTTTGAAAAGGGAGGATTCAGCTTTGGCCAATATCCTTACAAGTCTGTCTGTGCTTGGCATCTGAGCCATTTTTCATGAACTTAGTCAAACACCCACAGATATCATAATTGCAGGAGCTTATTTTAAGTTCCACCCATTCACATATTTTCTCCTTCTATTGTGTGAAAGACACAAATGATTTAGAATCTATGGCAGGTTTTAAGATTAATTCACAGAACTAATGACCTTGCACTAGCTGTACTTCTTGTATCCAGTTGTCAAATCAGAAAAATTCAGGTGAGAATATAAGGGTCAATTTTAATCAAGACACAGCTAAACAGTACATTACACAGCCTTAGGATGAACATTTATCCATATATTCTGTGTGATTTAATTTCTGACGTACTGTCAGAATTTTTCAATCCGAAGATCTGTAATTGATCCCATTCATAAAATGTTTTTACATATGCAGTCAACCACACGATTATAGAAATCACTTTGAACAGTAGTAGATACAGTGGGATTATTGATCTTAATATTCTTTAGAGATGTTAAAATATACAAGATGCATGCAAGATTTGCATGTTTCTTTGTATTTCATAACAATTTTTGAAAATAAATCCATGCAGATAGGCCTACATGTGCTAGAATGCACCATCTGGAAACTGTAGTTGTTGGCTAAATACAATCAATGTTAAAAAGTAGAGACAAACCAACATCATAGGCATTACAATGGACAGGGTAGAAATTCAATGTATTTTATGAATTAAATTTCACATAATATACTACTATATTTTACCTATATAGTGTGATACTTTATTGAATCTACTGTTTGCAATGACTGTGTTATACACAAATCAAGAGATATCTTGCCCAGGACATTACCACTCTTACTTTTCTTATCTAAAGACTGACAAAAGGGCATGCTTCTAATAAGCTTGGCCTTACATGTAGCTGGACAATATACTTATTGAGAACACTTACTTTTGGCAGCCCAGCTGGACATGTTCATGCACCAGTAACTGTACCAGAGTGGTAAGATCTGGGTCCAGGCTTGCAATTCTCCATGCCACTGGGCTGCTAGGGGGGGAAATGCCAAGCAGAAACAAAACACTTCGCACTGGAAAGAAAATCAGAACATGAGCTCTGTGACACTGGCAAAGGCCTGAAAGCAGGTTTTCCTACCTGCTATTAGCTAGGCAAAGGTGTACAGTGCGTGAAGACCTAGGACAGCAAATGTCAAAACTGGGGTGGGGCAAAAACAATTGAAGGGCTGTCTAAGGGCATCACATTTACATTAAACTAGTTGTGGGAGATACATCTACTTAGTGTGGCTTAGTACAGAACAGAATTGCTGTCCATACCATTTTGACCTATGTTGAAAACTGAGCTGTCCCATCTTGAATAGCCAGTTAGTTGGCCTTTGTGGAACTGTTGCATATCTTTATAGAAAAAGAAACCATGAACAGGCTTCAGTTTTAGTTTTCTAAGTCTCCATGTGTAATTTTAAACATGGGTGGTAAGTTGTATGTCAAATATTTCCTAGGAAATGTTTTCTTATTCTTGAAGGTAAATGGTCAATCAAAAATGAAGAAACTTAAAATGAAGTGATCTGTAAAAACTGATTTGGAAATAACTGGAAAAGGTTCTGTTTTATTCTTGATTAGGCTGGAGCAGTTAGTCCATCAAACTAAAGTATTTTAGTTTTCGGAATCATTAATTTAGTGTAAGTTGATTATAAAATGTTTCATAAAAATCACCAAATGCATAATAATATGCTGTCTTTTACATAATACCGTAGTGACCATTTTTACATTGTGAATTTCTACCACAGCAGTTGTCAAAGTTCAGTAGCTTATTATTGATTTTGTTCTATAAAGTATTGTTTCTCACTCCATATATTTCTATGAATGTTACGTTGCAAATGGAAACAAGTGTATAACAGACAAAATTCCAGATTCCCTCGGTATTCCACAACAGCTGTACTAAGTCAATCGACCTAGTTTTTTTACATTTTTACTCCTGTAATTATTTGACATTTATAAACGGTACCGACTAATGCACACAAAAATACCTTTTGTCTTTTGTTGATTAAAGTTGGTTTATTGTCATTTAGCATTGTATATCTAGTTGTACAATTGATACACTCTCATGCTCATAATCATTTCCTATTAATGTGACAAGCTAAGCAATTTAATAAACCTCATAATTAAGTGTCCTAACAAGTAAAACCAATAGCGTTAAAGCTCCTCCTACTGGTAGCAGATATTTACCAATACTGTGGGGTAGATTTTAACTTTCACTGCTGGGCGGAAAACTGGCGATAGTGGATCAGGCATCTGTTATACACAAGCCCGACTTTCCTTTCCATTGTACTTAATGGCAGAAGGTACTTAACCTTCCGTTGATGTAATTCTACATGCTACTTGCCACATAACAATGTTTTTGTGTTAAGATTAACACTGTCTAAGGACAGAAACAAATGTATTTCATGATGGAAAATGTTTATATATAATTTCCTTTATGGTAATACCTCTGTTTCTATTGACTTCCACCCTTCCCCTTATGTGAAGTTATAATTTTTTTCATAATAGTGTAATTTCTTGGTCTTTCATCTCATAAAACACGTAAATAGTTAGTAATCATTGCTGTTTCCTGTGCACATCAGGAGTTGTTGCTAATCATATGAGCTCTGTGAAAAACTCTGAGATGTAAATAATCAAATTGGTCCAGTACTTATTTTAGCAGTGGAACAAAAACACCTTTACTCTGTGACTTTTAATATTATCTTGTTTATTTTTAACTGAAAAAGAAAAGGAACAGCTTATAGCAGCCTCACCTGTTGCCATAGCTTTTCATTTAATCCTACACTCAGTAATGAAGGAACTCTTCCCGTGTACTTTTTATGCTGTTAACCCAGATATGACATAGTATTGCAGCAGCATTATTAGACATATTTTTAATACAAATATGGAAACTATACCCAAATCTATTTAATATTTCTTTAAAATAGCAACATTAAATTAGGGATGATAAAAGAACCAGTTCTAAAGTAATCGCTCTCTTGTTTTCTTTCATTGACTATTTTAACCAAAAGCAGTATTGAAGAAATTAGAATTTAATTTTAAATCCTTTGAAATCAGGTACTATGTTTTAAACCTTAAATCACCAGTTGTATCACTTGAACTAAAGAGTTGCTGCTTATCTGTGAGGCTAAGTGCAAAGAATGATTTGTCAATCTGTTTGTGTTACATTAGATTTAACAAAATGATAGACAATAAAGTACCTTACTGCTGCAAAAACAATATTTAGAATTCTTCCTGTTAATCATGGCAATTAAATAACTTGACTTGTTCAGTAACAGCATAAACACAAGTTTTTCAGTTTTTAAACAAAGGCATTTACTGACAAAACTATGGGTCTTTGTTGATTATACAATGTACGAAACAAATGTTTTATCACAAAAAGCCTGAGATAACCCCACTTGTTCAAGTGACTGTGCGGGTGACTGCTAACCATAAGCTTTTAGCTTGAATCTCTGGCTGCACTTCACTGTAACTTGCTTACTTTGATTAGGTGATATGGAGGCATTCTATCTCAAAAGAGGAAGGAAAACAGCAGAACTCAAGCTTCATGCTCATTTCAACTTCAGAGCACCTCCTGTTGACCGAACATATGGCGACTTTGAATGGAACATGGAGACATCCATGGTCCAGAGTGCCCTATCTTGGAACTGAAGGAAGTATTGTGGGGATTTGCAGTACCCATAAATATGTAATAATAATATAGAGTTAAGTGTTTGAACAGTTTGGAATTCCAGGGTGAAAATTTGAAATATTCATCCAGGAACAGCTATGTATGATTATTCTCTTATTTCAGTACATTTGTTTTACTTTTCAAGAATATCATTAGGAGAGCTTATTGATGAATTACATAAACTGAGCCAATGGGGAAATTTTAACCCCCACAACGGGCGAGAGAGTAGGTCAAAATTTAAAAAATGTAAAAACCTGACCCCAACCTGCCATAAATGCTCCCATTTCCGGTTTTAATGGAGATGGGTTGAGGGTTGAGGGGCGAGTGACTAACCTGCTCTCTAGAGGCGGGTCAGTTATTTAAACATGTTAATGAGACTGCGTGCCTCAAATTTTAACAGACTTTTACATCTGAGGGCCGGGTTTCTCAGGGCTTGGGAAACTCAGCAGCTGAAGGGAGGTGAGAACGGCCGATCCAGCAGGTAAGTGCCTTTCCAGCACTGTCTGTGGGCCGGGAGGAGCAGGAGTGCTTCCCCCTGGTCCACCAAGCTAACCCACTGCGATCGGCTTTCCTCCCTGCGATCTCTTCAGCCCCCCCGACCCGTGATCTCTTCAACCCCCTCCGACCTGTGATCTCTCCCTCCCTCCCTCCTCTCCAGTCCCCGACTACGGCCTTTCAGTGCAGGCCTTCCTGCCCGACAGCTGACCACCCTCTCAATTTGGCTGGCTGCCGGCCAGGAAACGGAGAAAAAATTCGCTAAATTTGGCAGGACCTCCAGGGAAACCCACATTTCCAGGTTTCCCGGCAGCTGCGAGTCCCCCCATTCCCTTCCTGCCTCCCCGTAAATATCGGGGCTTATGTGCATGTGCAAACACGGGATAAAAGAAATGGGAAATGCCTTACTTGTGGCAGCCTTCACAGTTGATTGCTCCTGTAGTTTCTTTTATAGTTCGTTCAGACACAAAGGCTGGATATTCAGTGTCACATGGCTGGAGAACTTGCTTAGGTCTCTGTGCTAAAAGAAATATGCAGCAACCATAGTATTAGCCATGATTAATTTTGTGAAATGCAAATTATATCTGTTAAACTCCAATGGCCCAGATTTTTCTGTCAAAATAACGGTGAATCTAATGACACTCGCCATTATTTATGCGCAAATGGTACAGCAACTTCAGGCGAGGGACAGACGCGCGGATAAACTCAAAAATCCAAAAATTGCTATTTGAGTTGCGTCACCCCAGCATCTCGCTGTCTGGCTCGCCATTGAATTGCACGAAGCTGATGTATTTGTGCGGTAGATACGAACTAAACTTGCCACAGGAAGTTAAGTCTTGTCCATTTCAGTCTAAATACCCTTTTAATGACGTGATAAGTGTTAATTACTGCCAAACAACCTCTCTGGCACTGAAAATTAACTATTACAAGTGTGGCGTCTCATTCCTTCAGGTTTTAATTGTTGGAGATTTTAAAAATGTCAAATTTTAAATTTTTTCTAACCTTTCCTTTCTCTCTCTTTTTTCTCTCCCTTAATCCAATCTTTCTTTCCCTCTCTTTATTTCTCTTTCTGTACCTGATTTGACATTAAATTCACCCACTGTAAATTACATTTCCTTCTCAGTCCTCGCGCTGTTAATTTCACAATCCTCCAATCTGATTGGTTAAGGGGATACACGGTTGATTGCCTGGTTCACTCAGGTCCCCGATGGCTGTTTCCCTCGCTGCGACGTTATCAGTTCGCACTTTCAGCAACTTGCCACAAAAACAATTTAAAATCCTAAATGTGCAAGGGCAAATCTAACTAACAGCAGACAGCATTAGATTTTCTGCTACAGCAAAATTTGGCCCATTGTGTTCGATAACCTGACTTAAATCTGTAATTACCACCAGTGAATAAAAATTACCAAAAACTGAGAGATAACTATAGTTTTAGCATGTCAAAACCAACTTAATATTATGTACTGCAGTAACATTCTATGTGTGAAATCGTATTGATGATAGTAAGAGTTAAAAAAAAGCTGAAAATGTAGTAAATGTCAATTTTCGGACAATGCATTCCTCACGCCACCATGTGGTATTTTAGAGCAATTGCAGGGAGTCTCTGTAACTAATAAAAGTTCACGTGTTTTATATTGAAGATCTACAGCCGATCAGATTTCCACCCCTCCCAAATTCAAGCCAGGTGGTTCTTTTTGATACCAGATTTAGTTTAAAAATAACCTTGATAGTTCTAATCTTCATGTCATTAGTTTCATAGAAAAATTACTTGTCAAGTATTTTTCCAGAAATTACAATTGTTGAAAAGTTAAATGGGGAAACACCACAGATGTTGTCTTTCACTTCTTTCACTTTTAATTCAGGGATCTCAGGAATACTCTGACTTATGACTATTAAAGGCTTTGTAGAATTTTCCCTTGTATAAATGTTCTGTTTTAATACAGTTGCCTGAATAGGATAAATAATTGTAAACATATTTACACCTCTGTTGAAAAGACCACAATAGATTTCAAAGGCTAAAAGGAACCTGTTAAAGAACCTGGAACCTTTTGTGATTTCAGTTATAAACCATATCACAAAGCACCATACTGAATCAGTTACATCTTTTGTATTCTGCCTGTAGGATAATTTTGTGAAATCAGTGTTCTGGACCAGAGAACTCAGTACAAATTAACTTGTCTACTAAATGTTCTGTGTCCCAACAATAACAGCAATGATTGGAGCAATTTTATAATTTTTTGCACAAAGGCTCAATCTTGGCAGTGATTGCACGAAGATTGTGCTTATGGCATAAACTGGTATTTTAACCACCTGCTTGGGAGTTGTGCCAGCATCATATATGAAATGTATTTTAAGTGCCATTTGCACTGCTTTCTGGCACAGAAATCACAATTTTTTATGTCTTGGGCCCAGAGGAATAGTGCTGGTACATGAAAGGACATTTATTCAATTTACTCCACTTTCTAAGTTCCGTAAAGTTTGTATGTATCTTTTTGACTTCAGCCTTGAGCGGGATTAGATATAGTTTTTTTTAAACAATTTCGTGACATATTACTGTGATTGTGCTATTATTCTACCAGTTTTAAAGTTTCCACACTCATCACTGTATCCCAACTTTAAAAATTACAGATTTACATTACAAAATTACAAAGCACAGATGATACTAATGAGACAAGACTGCTGTATCTTGTTCCAAATCCCCTATAATTGCCCTCATTGACTGCTGGCTTGTATCCCATTGGCATTGCCTTGCCATAACTGACAGTTCTTGTTCCATCTGGTGGTGCACACCCTTGATTACCATCTCCTTTCTTCCAATCGCTTGACTATGCTTCATCAATTCATCAAATACAGTCAAAAATCATGACCCATTCCCATGGAACAAGTGATAATTCCTGGCACATGTGCAAATGTAACAGTGATCTGACAAAACACTTTATAAAGTTGCCAATATTTTGGTATATCTTTATCACACACATTCTAATTTCATCTCTTAATCCTATTTTGCTTGCAGCATATGGACGCAGAAGTAACAAATGGCAAATAGAGCACACTGAATGCTAACAGAATCTTTCGAAAAGGGCACTGGCATGCTTTATTTCCCCATTTGAACAATTCCCCAAAGTAGATGAATATTTATACTTGCAAATGTGTATAACAAGAAAAGGCATTCTTTAACAACTTAAATAACAAGATATTGAAAGACATAAGCAAAATGGGATGAGCCAGCGTATTACAAAAGATAAAATAGGGACTTATTTTTCTCATGAAATTACATTACACAAATTTTGTAGGTTGCATGTAATAAAATTCTCACTTGTCTCTGGAAGTAGGGCAAAGTGATCTATACCAAGTTGAATTGCGGTTCTCTAGGGTAGATAACGGTGGATCGAACGGCCATCTTCTGCAATCTGCTTTCTCACAGATTACTGGAAGTAATGAGCCCAGCCCCAGGACTACAATTGTCATGAGCCTCGTGGGCAAAAGAACACCCAGGAATCACCACGCAGCCAACTTTTCTCAAGCGTACTCAGGAGACCGTCATGTGCCTCCTGATTCCCAATGCCCAAAATCCACAGTGGCTGCATCCCACCTCCTGGGACTTCCAGCACTGATCCTGTCAAAGTTCATGGGGGAAGGAGGAGGTCCCTTGATTTGCATGCAAATGGTGGATGCCTACACCATTGAGGGCGCATCCTGGGTGCTTGATTGCCCTCACAGGCCGTACAATAGGCCATCCTCTGCTGAGACTGGGTAGGGAATGCTAGCCCCCCCCTAGAAACAAAACCGAAGTACCCACATTGGCCCCCTTTATAAGAGATCCTGGTCCTTATGGTGAAATGCAACCACCAGAGATTTTCGGCCCCTGATCCATCACCAAAACCGCTTCTTTCCACCTCCACAATATTGCCTGTCTCTCCACCACTCAAACCCTTATGGCGTTAGGAGTCCCCTTCTACATACATGGCTTTGTTTGGGGGCAGGTGGAGGCTCTGCTTCAATAATGCCAAATGGAAACTTTAGGGTAAGACCATGACCCAGAGTTATGGATTGTAGATTTTCAGTGCAGTTTGTGGTGGGGCTGAAGATGATAGCTTTGGTCTTCCTGATGTTGAACGGAATGAAGCTGTGATGCATTGAGGACTGGATGTTGGACAGACAATCTGACAGTATGGAGGCAGTCATGAAATATTGAGAAAAGAATAGGAATGTTTATTCCTGTTCATTTCATTTATATATCCCTAATACAGGTTAAAAATAACTTGTCTTCCAAAGTGCCAGATGGTTTCTACTCAGAAATATTTTTTTGAAAGTTGGGGAAACTTTTAAAATGTACAAACAAGTCTCTCCCATGGGTAGGTTAATTATTAGAATAGAAGGTATATTCATAGTGTGTTGATGAAAACTGATCCTTAGAAATTGGCTATCCATGCAAAGTAACATGACAAATTAATGGGAGATCCAATCAGCATATAACAATCTGGCAACTATTATACTGATGATCATGACATCCATGAATTATACTTCTTCATCATCTGTATGACAATTCTCCTCCTGCTTGCATAACAGTGATTGGTATAGCTGATAATTGAGGCAGCCTACATGTTTAGACATGTGATTAGAGCTGTATGCATTGTAATTCATTGTAATTCTTGTGAATATATTTGTTTCTTTAAAATCATAAACATTGTTTAAAGGAATAAAATCTTCCATTCACAAAAATATATTAAGTGTTGGCAGCCTTAGAGACCTCATGAGGATTCACACCCACTTCCTTACAGTGAAATCTGATATTAGTGGTAGGGTAGATTGAAAATGAATAACTTTTATTTAATAATAACCTAACCGCCAAATCATATTAATTCACATAAATTATCGAACCAGTTCAAAAGAATCAGTACAATTCAATTTATAACAAGCTCTACTTTAATAAGGGGCAAACAACTGACTAGAAAGGATCTATAGGATTAGGATCTATGAATCACATAACAATTGGTTCCAAACATTTCAAGGTAATGGAACGTCCTTCTTTAGCTGGATGGCAAAGAAACATTTTCTGGCAAAAGTAGAAACCAGAAACAGATGTGTGAAGTAATTTAGGATTGATATGTAAATTATTTTGTCTTAAATACATAACCAAGGAGGTCCAGAAGATAATAACATATATTTCATTAATATTTTAATGTAATTTTTCAGTGATCTGCAGGGGTATTTGTAACAGTACAGCACATTTCACATCCAAAGTTACTGCAGAATTTCAAAACTATCCTTTCTTTTGAATGGGTTTATTTGTGGGATTCAAAAAAAAAGATTGGTAGAGTTGAAAAGGACCTTAATGAACCATCCTTTTCTGGGTCGATTAAAAATAAAAGGGATTACTATCAGATTATGCTGGTTCTTGATACTTGCCGTTGAGGGAATGTTTAAACTTTGTGGGGCTGCAATTTTATTCACAGTACAATATTCTAAAGTTGACAGACTGTTCAAACAATGGTGAGACCGGACTCCGGAGGTACTTTGCAGTGAGACGACTCCCTCCAAGTTACATTGTATTTATTGTTTGGGAAACTTCTGTTGGAGATCTTTTTGGGAGGGGAGCTCATATTTGAGTTGGCCTCATTCTTAATCCTGAAGGGTTGAACCTGGCAAGAAAAAAGCTGCACGAATATGGGACAGTTCACTAACTAATGCTTAGTATTTCACCACTCAGTTACATCTCTGTGGCTGTAATCATAAAAACATTACAGTCCTGGCAGACCTTGAAGATTGACTCATTTTTAGCCACCCACAATTGCAAGATGATGAAAAATTACTAGACAAGTCGAGAAGTACATAGGAGATCCAAAAAAAGTTTGGAAGATGATAGGATAAATGTAGTATTTTTTTTGAGGGGGTGGGGGAGGGGTTAATTTCTGCAGGGATTCTCCTACATGTTCATCGTAACTTTGGTGAAAGAACCACGGAAAATCCGGAAAAACGTTTTTCTGGAGTTTCCAAGGCTCTTCCGCCTAAGTTACAACAGATGAGCTGGAGAATTCCTGTGGGAGTTCACCGTCTAGATGTATTATTATAGAAAATAATGGTGCCGATATCTAGTGGTTAGAAGTGAAATAGGAAACTTTCAGGTAAGTTCACTGGCCCCAGACTTCCAGTGCGCAAAACACTGCAAAGCTAATTCTCGAACCCAAGTTCCCTTCAAGCTCAGTTCCCCTCTGGGAGCAAGGGGTTGATGAATTTACCCACATCACATTCACTGCGTAGATTTAGTTCCTTTTAAAAAAATTACAGCAGCATCAGTAACAAAAACTCACATGAAAGAAAGAACTTATATTTATATAGCACCTTTTATGACCACAGGTAATGTAGGGAAATGCGACAGCCAATTTATATGCAGCAAGGCCCCACAAATAACAAGAGATAAATAAAAGATAGTCCATTTTGGTGGTGTTTGTTGAGGGGTAAATGTTGGCCAGATCACAAAGAGAACTCTCCTGCTCTTCTTCTTAGTGCCACTGGCACTAAGAAGAAGAGCAGGAGAGTTCTCTTTGTCCACCTGAGAAGGGGATGGAGTCTCTGCGTAATGTCTCATCTGAAAGGCAGCATTTCTGACAGTGCAGAACTCTCTCAGCACAGCACTATTGTTAGCCTAGATTATGTGCTTGTTTTTGGAGTGGGGCTTGAAGCCATGACCTTCTGTCTCAGTGACAACAGTAGTGAACCAAGGCTCACGACTTAGAGATAGCGGGTAGATTTGAACTTGGGCTGCCCGGCGTAAGCGAAGCAGTAGCAACCTGAAAATGGCTTTCTGCCCCATTTATGCCGGCGTTCTGGCTACTGCCATCCTCATGGGGGCCTTCCACCGGGCAGCTGGAGCATCTGCCTGTTTCGGGTGGTAGGTCCTTTTAATATATAAATGGAGGTCCTATGACAGACATAGGACCCCGGTTAAAACTTTGATGGGTGCAACAGCAGAAGAGGCACCAAAAAAGTAAGCTCCTCTAAGCTCTACAAGAATAATGTGGACCACTAGGCGTGATCAGCCATTCTGCCGGCCAGGTCAGCCTCTGGGTTACCCAATATTGCACTGGCCCGGAGCCAAGAGCCAACAGGGTGCCCATTTGGCTCACTGGCAGCATAGTAACGAGGTCCAACCCTCAAAATAGCTGTCTAAAGGGTGCAGATGTCTGGATCACGCCGTCTAGTGGTCGGTTGACTGATAGATGAATGTCTAGCCTAGCTACAGTGCTTTCTTTCACCAAACTGCAACAGCAGTAAGTTGCTAATACAAATGTAGCAATAAGTAGAAGCATATTTTAAGCCAAGTTATAATGAAATAATAATGGAAAACTGTAATAAAAGCAGCTTTTAATATGGTATTTGCTGAAGAGCTTCAGTTATTTGTGCTCCCGTTATCTGTGTTTGCGATTATCTATGTAAATTTTCACAGATTATGGCAAAAGAATCAGAGGGGAGATGAGGAAATTTTTTTTATGCAGTGAGTTGTTATGATCTAGAATGCACTGCCTGAAAGGGTGGTGGAAGCAGATTCAATAGTAAAGGGAATTGATATATAGGAAAAATTTGCAGGGCTATGGGGAAAGAGCAGGGGAGTGGGAACTAATTGGTTAGCTCTTTCAAAGAGCTGGCACAGGCACGACGGGCCGAATGGCCTCCTTCTGTGCTGTATGATTCTATGAGCATCCTGTGGAGTCAGGGCTATTGGTGCAGAAGTATTTCTCCTTCAGACTCGTTCACTGCGCACACACACACTCACAAAAGAAGCTCCTACTTTGTATTGATAAAAATGAATTCTATTGTGTTCTGTCACAGTCTTGTTCAGAGCTTCTACCCGCAAACTTTTTCAATCTCGACTGGGAATGTTGGTTCTGAGTAAAAATCACAAGGACACCAATTCTCCACAAGGTCAGTTGGGCCTGCCTCAAACCCTGCCGCTGTTTCTGTCAACAGTTTTACTTTACAACCTACCTAGGATTATAAAATCTTTATTACTAATAAAAGGGGATATCAACTTATAAATGACTGTTGATGATATTAGCAGGCGAGTGCTTATTGCCTTTGCCTGACATTCTTTTGTCTACTATTTTAACAGAGGCATTAGCCTGTTTATTCTAAATGGGTTAACGCCTCTACTAAAATAGCAGATGAATGTGTTAAGTGTTTGTTCACTCAGATAGGTCAACAGTAATTCTAGCCATGGTCTTTGTTGCTTATAGGAGAAATTGCTTAAAGACAGATGGGGAGAATCCATTGTCCCATGGAAAACATCTATTCATGGGCACTTCTACGTTGTTATTAATAAACTAAAGTCTCAACTTTTCGTCGATTCTGATTATCCATGAGGATGGGGATCCCTCCACAATGACAGATAATAAAGGGTTCACTGTAATCGCTAAGAATCGTTTTGAGTTTTATTAAATTCTTTCTTAAAGCAATTCTATTTTCTGATCTGAGAATGATTTAAACTGTGATATAGTTGTGTTCTTCCCAGTTCCAAAGTGTTAACCTTTTTCTAATACACCCTCATATTAAAAGCAAAATACTGCGGACGCTGGAAATCTGAAATAAAAACAGAAAAGGCTGGAAAAGCTCAGCAAGTGAGGCAGCATCTGTGGAGAAAGAAACAGAGTTAATGGGCTCGATATTAGGAGGGAGGCGGGTTGGCAGTGGGGGGTTGGGGTGCTCCGCACGCAATCGCAGCCTAATTGAAGGCACTTACCTTGGCTTCCGGGTTTCCCGTTCTAGGTGGGCGCACTGCGCACCCGCATCACAGGCTGTCAGTAGGAGGAGCCCTATTTAAAGGGGCAGTCCTCCAATGCTCCTCCTGCAGCAAAGAACCAATTTAGGAGCTTGAAGCAGGCCAGAGGCCAGGCTGCTCCAAGGTTCTCTGACTCCTCACTCCAGGTGCTGCCCGATGGGGTGAGGAGGTCACCAGCAGCGGCAATGTGTCCACAACCTGGGTGCAGTGCAGGAAGAGATTTAATGTCCTAACCAGGTCAGCCAAAGTGAGTATACTTACGCATTCTTGCACACTCCGTCTTCCACATCACCTCCACCACCACACAACTCCTTCTGCACTGCCATCACAATGCTCTCGCATCACTCCTCACATCCACTCAACTATCATCCTCACCTTGCCTGTATGTACTCACCGCCCCAGTTCCCATTTGAACACTACCACGCAACCCAATCCTCATACAATATCATGGCTTCATCTCACACGCACACTCCCGTGCATCTCCATCACGCTCACCCCCACCTCCAACCCCACCCACACCAATGCATGCAGCGGGTCACCATGCAACCATCAGTCAATGACGCCTCTGTGTTTTGCCTTGATAGGAGAAGAGATGCCAGAATGCCCGGGAGAGGGCAAGGACCAGAGGGGGCCCGCCACACCAGGTGGCCTTAACAGATGCGGTGCAGCAGGCACTCGAAATAAGCCGGACGCCGGAGTGCCTGTCCGTGGCGGACGCCGGAGTGCCTGTCCGTGGCGGACGCCGAGACTGGGAGTGCACAAGCGGCTGGTGACAGAAAGCTAACACTCAGCACTCATGTTAGCGAATGATCTTAGCATCACTTGGCATCTGCAGCACCTCAACATCTGTCCACTTGCTTAATATTTCTCTCTGTTCTCTTGCAGGGCCATCTGCGACTGCCGTGACTGTGGAGGGCGATTCCTCAGAGGACCTGCCGGCCTCTGAGGGTGCATCGTCACATCTGAGCCAGCCATCCACCAGCGCAGATACACACACCTCAGTGGGTCCCCGCCCTCACTTAGTTGGGCTTGCACATGGTGAGTCACCATGCACGTGAGCACGAGCAGACCCTGGTGGCAGGGGCAGCTGTGGAGAGTCCATGTCGGTGGGAGCACTCTTCTCCAGGCTCTGCTCAGCTGGACCCAGATGCTGAACCCTGGGGGCCAGCCGTGAAAAGGAGAGTCATCGAGGGGCAGCATCACATTGCCGAGGTACTGGAACAGTTGCCACGCGCACTCTCCACAATCGTGCAGAGGATGGAGGAGTCCAATTCCTGCATGAGTGGAATACTGTCACAGGGACATGAAGGCATCACTGAGATAGTGTCGCGGGTAGGTGCGGGAATTTCTGCGATGGAGGAAAGGCTAGCCTCCATCGAGCGTTAAGCACGGCTCAACAATGAGTCCATTCAGGCCCTGACAATGGCCGTTCGGATTCAGGGTAAGCAACATTCTGCCGCCTTAAACAGGCTGACAGATACCTTACAACTGGCCATCCAAGGCTTCACACAAGTCCTCCAAACTGTCCTCCAGCAGGGTGCAAGGAGTGATGTGGGCCTGGGCCAGGAGAGGGATGATGGTGAAAAGGGACATGGAAGTGGGGACGCCACTCAAAGCGCTCCCACGTCTCACCCATTGCCCCCCTCTCAACGAGTACCTGCAATGCTGCCCCCTCTCCAGGTGGCCGAGTCTGCCCCTGCACAGGTGTAGGTGGAGCAGTCTTTGGAGGGGCCCTCACGGGCAGTGAAACCCAGAGGGCGTCTGCGCAAAGCATCTCATCGGTCAGGGCATGGACAAGAGCAACCTGCCACTACCTCTGCTGAAGCTGCAGGGCTAGCACCACGTAGGGGTTCCGTAAACGTAAGGTGAAGGATTTGTGAGCACAAAGGGGATGCACAAGGGTGTAAGACGAAATGTCATGTTTTTGATTTATTTTCCTTTGTTTTGCAAAAAATCATAAAAAATTGTTATCACCACTACTGCCGCATCTTTGAAAATCTTGTCTGGTTTGTGCAATAATGCCCTTTCCTGAGGATCACCATGAAGACCCACACCTGATGCCACCCATTGTGTCACTGCAGAGTGGGTGTAGGGCTGTTTTGTGCAGACAACTGAGAGACGCTGGCGATGTCCCCGGTGGCACACTGAAAGGATGCGGAGGAGAAGTTGTTGAGAGCAGTGGTGACTTTGACAGCGACAGGTAAGAAGATGGTGCTTGGGCCAGCCGGGAGCAGTTCGCCATGAAGGAGGCTGCAGATGTCTATGACTACATGTCGAGTGACTGTGAGCCTTCGTGTGCACTGCTGCTCAGAGAGGTCCAGGAAGCTGAGCCTCGGTCTGTAGACCCTGTGTTGAGGGTAGTGCCTTCTGCGACGCATCTCTCTCTGCGGTTGCCCTCCCTCTTGCTGTGCAGGTGGATGTGTCACAGCACTGTGTTGTGGAGCTCCACGTGTCAGAGGTGGACGGCGAGGCTGGTGATGCTATTCGTCCTCAGAGGAGGTCATGACGGTAGCAATGGCGGCCCCCATCTGGAAGATGTACGTTTGAGGGGGTCTGCAAGGTAGGTAAATGTGTCTGCACACTGGGGTTGAAGTTCCAAGTTGGTAAATTTTATAGTTAGGAGGAGGGTGGTGGAGGCCAAACTTTGTCCAAAGTGACAGAGTGGCCTCCTGCAATGAGTGAGGGTCTCCCCCCCAACCTGTCAAACCAGTAGGGGAAACACTCTCAGTTTAGTTGAAAATCCCACCCCTCCTAAAATATCCTACAAATCAGGTCTGCTGATGACCTGAACTATCAAATTAATTGCCTTAAGTGGGATCCCGCCAGCTTTAATTGCCAGCGGGAGTCCCGCATGCGGGGGCTGCGCGCGCATCTAAGCGCGTCACTGGGGAACCCGGAAGTGGGCGGGTTGGAGCCGGGCTCTGGACCCGCCCCGGGAATCCCCGATTTTCGGAGCCCCCCCTGCCACGAAGCCCAATGTTTCAGGTCGAAGTTCTGACGAAAGGTCTTCGACCTGAAACGTTAACTCTTGTATGTTTCTCCACAGATGCTGCCTCGCTGGCTGAGCTTTTCCAGCATTTTCTGTTTTTATATCCCTTATATTGAAAGCTCTGTTTATTCTATTTTTAGCAGTAAGGTTGCTGTAAAAATGTACATTTAATCATTTTACATACACTCAACATTGACACAAAGGCCGTTGAACAGCAGATACTATGTGTGGTTTTACTTACTGCATTCAGATTGGTTCTTTTGTTGTTCTCTATACCACTGTTGCAGTTAATAACTCTCTGATGAAATATTATATTTCATAAGTTAGGTGATGATATGAATGAAATAATTACCATTTCTAGCCCCAATTGTTGGCTATCATGCAATTTGGACTGTTCCAGATCCAAATGCAATGTAATTTTATAGTGAAACTGTTAAAAACTTAGAGTTATGTGATTCAATAGTAGTTCAGAATTGTAAACATTTCCTTTCAAAACTGTCATCTGTGTAGCACTATAATATGCAGAACTGATTTTGAAAGGGAATGTTTACATTTCTGAACTACCAGCGGATTATGAAGCTAAAAGTTTCAGTAGCTTTGTAACCAATTAGGAAACTACACTGAATTTAGAGCTGCAACAGAAACAATTTAACTTAAGTTCACACTTAGAAGGCACCGAATTAAGGCAGCAAAACGCCACTTAAATAATCAGAAAACTACACTGATATAAGTACATGGATAATTAAAATGTTCACATGCTCATCAGAGTATCCACAAAAATTAGCTCTTAAACTGCTGGCAAGTTCAAGGAAATTCAAGTCTCTCTGAGTCGATCATTATTTTAAGGTCAGCTCACACTTAGTGGCACTGAAACAAACACCGACATTACAGTAATAAATCAATTCAATTCAACTATAAAATTTCTTACTATAAAATGTAATCCTGTGCTATAAAAATAAATGCTTAAAGAACAATTGAAAGTAAACATTTTAAATATTTACGCATTGTCTTCCCTTTTACTCTTTTCCCATCTTTATTAATTTAACTTTACTTCTATCGTCTCTAAACATCCCAATCTCTTTTCTTTGTAAACTAAATTTAATTTCTTGTCCACCATGTAAAAAAGAATCGGTTTCCTTTTGTACTACCATTCAAAGTGGATATGGTAACCTAGTTCTGACACTAGACCAACAACCCAGAGATCAGGGCCTAAATTTTTACTCTGAGCCAGGAAGATGGTGGGGGGGGGGGGGAACGGTGTGTTTGGGGGGGGAATTCCTGACGGGAAACCTGGAAGTACTGGTTTCCCAGATGTCCTTACGGTTTTGACGTAAGGACATCTTCTTTTTGTTGGTTACCCACCTGACAGGCCAGCCTGATTGACCGGCAGTCAGTCGGACAGAAGAGGAAGGAAATGGATGAGAGAAGGTAAGTCTTAGATGGGGGGGTGCAGGGGGGAGGTCAGTCATGGGGGGAGGGGGGTTGTTGGGAGTCATCGGGGGTTAGGGTCGGGAGTCATCGAAGGTCGAAGTCGAGAGTCGGGGTTGGGAGTCATTGGAGAGATCGAGGTTAGGAGTCATTGGAGGTCAGGGTCGGGAGTTATCAGGGGTTGGGGTTGGGAGTCATCAGGGGGTTGGGATCAGGAGTCATCGGGGGGTCGGGATCGGGAGTCATCGGGGGGTCGGGATCGGGAGTCATCGGGGGGTCGGGATCGGGAGTCATCGGGGGGGTCGGGATTGGGAGTCATCGGGGGGTCGAAGATCGTGTGGGGGGTCATAGAACGTGGGGAGGATCAGAGATCGTGGGGGGGTCGGAGATCGTGAGGAGGGTCGGATATCGCGGGGGGTCGGAGATCGTGGGGGGAATCGGGGATTGTGGGGGGCATGATGGAGATCATGGCTGGGGGTCGGAGATCATGGTGGGGAGGGGGTTCGCTGCAGGTAAGTTTGTTGGGCCTGGAGAAAGCATTCCTACTCCTCTGGGCCCAGAAGCTGGACTATAAAGGCACTTACGTACTGTTTCGGGCCTTCTCGCCTTCTCTCACATGGCATGAAGTAGAAGGCATGGGAATCCTGGTACCCAGGGGTTAAAAACAAAACACCTGTCAAAATGGAGGCCCGCAGCCTCCTTGAAAGCTTTTAATGACCCGCCTCCTAATAGTGGGTTGATCGCCTGCCCCTTGTCCCGCCTCCGTTAAAACCGGAAATGGGCGGGTTGGCGGCAGGTTTTAGATTTTAAAAAATTTTATAGCCCCCCTGCCCCCAATCCACCCGTTTTTCAAAGTAAAAATTTAGGTCCATGAGTTTAAATCATACAATGGCAAGTTGTGAACTGAATTCAATAAACTCTGGTAACTCAGGGTACGGTAGTATAGTGGTTATGGCAGAGGCCTGGACAAATAATCCGAAGAACGTGAGTTCAAATGCCACCATGGCAATTTGAGAATTTTAATTCAGTTAAAAATGAAAACTGGAAATAAAAAGCTGGTATCAGTAAAACTGAATGCAGCTGTTGGATTGCTGTAAAAACCCAACAAGTTCACTAATGTCCGTTAGGAAAGGAAACCTACCATCCTTACCTGGTCTGGCCTATATATGTCAAACAATGTAGTTGACTTTTAAATGCCCTCTGAAGTGGTCTAGCGAGCCACTCAGTTGTATCAAACTGGTACAAAGATTAACAAGAATTTGCAGTGGTTCAAGAAGAAGGCCTATCACCACCTTCTCAGGGTAACTAGGGATTGCCAGTGATCCCCACATCCCGAGAATAAATTTTTAAAAATGGGAGCTAGTGCCAGAAAAATAATCATGAAATCTTCCAGATTGTTGTAAAAACCCACTAAAGTGCTTCAGGGAAGGGAGCTTGCTACTCCAACAAAGAAACAGGCCATTTGTCCCACCCAATCTGAGTTGGTGTTTACCATCCACATGAACAAATAGTTCGAATCACATTTACCTACCCTGTTTCCATATCCTTTCACCCACCTATCCAATCTAATCTTAAATATTGACATTGTTTCTGGCTCAACCACTAACCCTGGAAGTGAATTTTACATCCTCGCAACACTGCTCTGTTTCTCCTGCCCTCTGTTCTAAATCTCTTACATTTAATCTTTCATCTATGACCCTTTGCTCTTGACCCCCTCAACTATTGGAAGCAGTGTATCTCTATCTACCCCGACCCATCCTTTCATAATTTTAAACACCTCTATCATATTGCCCTGCAATCTGTGTTGTTCTAAAGAAAATTTGAAAAAAGACACAATTTTTCAATCTACCCAGTCTGGCCTACATGTGACTCCAATCACACGCAATGTGGTTGACCATTTATGCCCTCTAAAGTACCCTAGCAAGCCATCCAGTTGAAAACAATTTCTGAAAAGTTGAAGAAGCAGAAAATCAGATGGGCTTATCAGCAACAATCCAGGCATCAATCAGCATAAGACTAAACCAATCTCAGCCCAGTCAACCCTGCAAAGTACTCCTCACTAACATCTGTGATCTGGTGCCCAAGTTGGGAAACAGTCCAACAGACTATTTAAGCAACAGCCCAACATACTCAGAGGATCATATCAATCAGCCAATATCCCAGACTCCTCCATCATCATCTAATTGTCCTCTGATATTTAGTGCAAAAATATAGTCAACTCTGTGCTGCAAACTCACACTCACTAGGAACTGATTTGAGATTTCCATCAGTCTTGGCTGGACTCAATCAAACCCAGGTCGCAGAGGTGAAAAGACAAACTGACATTACTTCATTAAAAGGCTAGGCTTGAAGTTGAGCTGATGGGGGGAATCTTAACCCTTCAGGACGGGCGGGAGAGAGGCGGGGGGGGGGGGGTTAAATTCTTAAAACTCGACCCCAACCCGCCGCGATTGCACCTACTGCCGGTTTAACCAGGGCGGGTTGGGGCGCGGGCGACTCACTCCCGCTCTTGAGAGGCGGTAATTATAATATGTTAACGAGGCTGCGTGCCTTACAGTTGAGCAGCCATTTGGATTTAACGGCTGCAGGAGGGCTTGGGAAACCCCGCAGCTAAATCTAAAGGGAGGCGAGAACTGCCGGATCCAGCAGTTAAGTGCTTTCCCAGTACTGCTTATGGGGCAGGAGGGGCAGGAATGCTTCCCCCCCCACCCCCCGGCCTCCCAATGCTAACCTGTACCCACCACCATCCCCCCCCCACCAACGATCTCCAGTCACTCCACAATCTCTACCCTCGCAATCGGCTGCGGCCTTCAACAGTCAGCCTTCCCACCCGACAGCCAGCCAGCCACTCAGCTGCCGGGAGGAAAATAGAGAAAAATAATTCAAATGCGGTCCTGCTGTTAAATTCAGCAGAACCTCCACATTTCCCATATTTCCTGGTTTCTCGGCCACTGACAGTCGCCCCAGCTGCCTCCCCGCCTCCCCCTAAATATCGGGGAAGGTAATTCTGCTTGCTGAGTTATTGGTAAAAAAAAGTTACCGATCTTACCTTTCACTGTGAAGTCTGAATTCCACCAACTGCAAAGATTGAATTCCACCAGAAATCTAATAAAAATTAAAAATGAACTTTGTTAGGATATTTATAATAGTTACACCACTAAGACCTTCTTTTAATAGGCTGCTGTGGCTGGATTTCAAAAACTATCAAGACCAATTTGCCAGTTTTCTTATTAACGTACTGCAGTGTAGCAATGGGATATGTAGAGACACATTTAAACACTTACAGTTTTTACTGCTCTCCTCAAAATACATTTTTGTTTAAAAATTATATAAACTGGCTAATCCAGCTTAATTCTGAAATGTGTTATTATGTTCGAGTAAGTACACAAATTTCAGTTTAGACTAATCCCCATATATTATGAGTCTCCAAATTAATGACACTAAATTTGCTAAATCATCAGAGATGGCTTGTTATTAACAAGGGCATATTTACTTCTGGATCTAGTGATGAGGTACAAGAAAAATGCAGATATAGTGCTAGGAGGAAAATACAGTACACCAAAAGCTTCTTATGATGGTCAGCAGTGGGATAATCTCAGATGTCTTTGCAGGAAAGTTGTTGCCAAATGTAAGTTCAAGGTAGGATCATTTGTTATTGAAACAAATGTTCGGTGATCACTGTGAATGGATGGTCTCCCTATACTTTAATCTTTCGGACAATATTTGCAGTACCCTAGAACCCAACGAGGTGAATGAACACACTGCAGTCTTCTTACCTGTGGTAAGTGAAAGAAGTATGTATATGTTGGCACAAAACAACTCATGTTACTAATTTCAACAAAAATCCTAAAATACCAGTCATCAACACAAAATGGAGTGTTAAATACTGCTAAGGAAAGTTTGAGTGCTAATCTAAAATCTGTAACGTTATAGATGACTTAAAAATGCTGTCAAAATTGATTGTCTTAAAACTACAATTTTCAAAAAGGGCGCCTAGAAATCACAGAAAGTAGATAACCTATCTCTGGTGTGCTTTTTGATAATGATTTTAAATAAATTTAGCTTCAGCTTAGCAAATGTACAGATACAAATATGGCAAACAATACACAATGAGTGTATTAACACTGAAAACTAGACAACAGATATTACGGCCATGAACAACTACTAGGAGTAATAATGGTGAGGACAGACTGAGAAAATATGCATTATGATAGTTACATTTAGACTGACAGCTTTGTCAGTGCTGTTGAATTTCTCTTTCACACCAGATCTACAGCCTATACTGATTAATAGTATGAACTATAAGGAGACATACATTACCTAGAAGTACACTTGAACTGGCAAACTTCCAGAAAAATATGGGCAAATACTGAAAAATAAGGTTTAAAACAATAGGAACAGGGTTGGTTTTCTGAGTCCTCAATTGTGGCGAGGTATCTTGCATGAGCAGCATTGGGAAATCATGGGCAATGGGCCGGTAGTTTTTAGATGTGCCGTCGTGGCTTGCAAGCTACCTCATTGTGTGAAATGACTCAAAATATATCCGGACAAGTCTGCATTTTGTTCACAGCATAAAATGCTAAAGATGCCCTGCTACATAGGCATTTATGTTAAGTATTCTGCAGCCTTAAAAGCAAGTATCTTTCCTATGAAGTTTGGGCGAATACAGGATCTGTAGCCATGGATGGCAATACATTTACTGAATTCGGAGTCAGAATTAACTGTACCACTGGCTGAACAAGTCGTAGAACATCTAACCGAAAAGGAATAAACAGAGGCATGCCCATCTGAAGAGGAGCAATGAGTGCCAGTTTCTGCAGATAATCTTAGGCTGGCATGTATAGAGTGCAACGTGCAGCTAAATTGTAATGTTGGTCGAGAATGTGCGAGCACAGTGCTTCTCTCCTAACAGATTCCTTGCTAATTTTATAAAGAGACCGGGGGTTCAAAAGACTGCCTGGACACACAATAATGCATGGCTTTGTACTGGAGTAGACTTATACTTCAACAAACTCAAATGGTGTGATACTATCTACTAGATGGGGGCTCACACCTCCTGGCTTCAGTGCACTCAGCAGTCAGATCTAACTTTTGAGTTACATTACAGTTTTGGCATTGGAAACCATTTTGCATCAGTGAGAAAGAAATAATATAATGGCAGCCTTATGATCGTCTGCTTCCTGGATACGAATGACAGGAACAAGACCATTTAAACTTGCACAATTCAGAATGAATATGTTAAAGGAAAACAAAACTCTATTTTAAAATTCAATGTTCCAATAATTTGGACACAAATGAAATCCTCTACCCAATGGTATGAACTCTGCAGAAGTTTTTAAAGAGAATTCCAGCTTGTAACAATGCATTTTTCCACCACATGAGTGTTTGACCTTTTGACTTCTTTCTGCTTTCTGCAAACTCAATTGTGGGCAGGTTTTCCAGTACAAATGATCCAAGGTGGGAAACATTATTTAAAGCACTTGATTGCAAAAGCATTTTGCCAACTCAGTACTTTAGATAATATATCCACCTGGGATCATTTTAGTTGGGAAATTTGCCCACAATGAAGTCACCTTGTTAAGAGAAAATAGCAAAATGTCACTGTCCATGTGGTTAAAAAAATGCAGTGTTATGATCAAAATTTTTTAATACAGCTGTGTGCAGTTTACAACACTAGACAAAGAACTATGTAGATGAGTAAATTATTGAAACTGATTATTTTGACAAAAGACCAAGGTCTCATTTAAGATACAATCTATTTGAATTGCATTAAACTGAAATGGGTTCAATCAGATTGCTCCTAACCTTCTATGCCAATGTTACCTAATCTTCTGTTGGAGCAGGCTGTTGGAGTCCTTTGTTGTCCATGGACATGGCACATGTATTCCTCATTTAGTTCAAAGCAAAACCCCCTCTCAATAGCAAGATTATAAGCATGCCACAATCATTCCACAACTTTGGCTGGCTCGCACTGTAAATTGAAATACTAATGACACTGTAACTAGAGACTAGTTATATCTCTGTTCTGAGTTGTGTAGCGGGTCATAGCCCAAATCCCTCAACAACCAGGTTTCCAGAGAGTCATTACGTTAAAATACAGAGACAACCTTTTAAGGACAAATGAGTTGTATTGATCCTGGGTAATATAATTAACATGCAAGTTCTTCCATTGTATTTCACAGACCACCTGTGCATTGATTGAATGTCTTAGTGGTTGATGTAAGTCTTAGGATTGATTGTGATTGCACTTATCTCCACATACCTGCTGCAATCAATGACACCCAAGATCCTGGCACAGAATTGCTTTCTCCAACTGTTGCTTCACAGGTCTGTGGATATAGATGAGCCTGCACTCCCTCTGGAACAGTGCAGTTGCCATACATCTTGAATGCAGATGCACATTATACTTTAACTAATGGCAACTAAATGACCCAGTGGAAAGGCAATTCTAGTTATGAAGGAGATCTTCAAACTATCTGCTACTATTTGACATAGTTCAATTACCGTCCTGGACAGTCTTAACCTAGACACTGCTTCTCTGTTAATCCCAGCCATGACATTCGGGCCCTATAGATCCACTCCCACAGATGTGATCTTTACTTGAATGTTCTGTGCGTAAATTTCCCATTCAAACTGTTCTTATCTAAAAAGATGATAACAGCCATGGTGCAACAAAAATGATATGGATTTTTTTTGGTGACCTGTTATTCTTATTATTGCTGGTTCCAATCTGAATAAATAGATGACTTGTGCAGGCTCTTTTTTTTTAAAGAGATCAGGAACTACAACATGGCCTACTTCATTAAATGAGGAACATTTCTCTTATACTAGATGACAGAATTTTAATTTAGTCAGTCACTTTTCCTCCCACGTAGACCTACTGTTTTGGGTCATCACTTTAACCAAATGCTGATTCAATGTTGTAGGTTTTGCAGTGCTCTGTGTGCATCACTGAGTGATTCTATTTGGTTATGAGGAAACCTAACCTTTGGATTGACCTGGATAATGAATCAGTGGCACATGAGGAAGGAAATTAATACTGTCTGAGTATAAAGTTGCACCTGGCTGATATTAACTTTTGCTACCTTGGGTAGAATGGATCTACATCCAAACTGATCGGAAGTAACCTATGTCATTGGATAAAGCTCCAGGTGAGTGGGGGGACTTGAAAGACTTAAGATGGCATTGGACATGGGAGGGAAAGTTCAAGTTATCTCCTGCAAGGGGGGAGATACATTCTTATTTTATTTTTTAAAATTTACAAAGATAGAGCAGCACTCTGTATTAAAAATACATGCACTGGGCTTTCTTTCTTTTAAGTATAGTGCAGTTCAACACCAACGGCAACCTTCAATTTTACCGTCAGAGGGGCACTGGATAAGTCTTTCCATTCTCAGCATCTTGAAGTCTTTTGGTGCTGAGATTAAAGGCATTCAGCTCATTTGACTGATTTAGAAATCATTTTGTGACGTAAACTAGACTAAAATGCCAAACCCATGTCACTTTGAATCTTTAACAGTCAGTAGCTGAAAGCTAACATTTATTCACCAGTACTGAGTAGGATTTAAACTCTGACTTTCTGAAATGAAGTACAGTCATCATGTATATCTGCAATGTTATTATTTAATGGTGGTAGAACATGTGAAAATGCATGCTCTGCCTGCATTACAAAGCAAAATAGTTGAAAACTAAGGCCGACTGATCTTGATGTTAGGTTAATAAATTATTAAAATGCCTGGTTGAATAACAATGAAGATGCAAAGTTATCATAAACTCAGAATTCTTATTGAACCAGATTTTTCTGTAAAAATAACAGAGGCTAACAGCGCTCACGGTTATTCATGTGCAAATCAGAAAGCAACTTCCGGTGACCGCACATGTGCAGTTAAACGTGGAAATCCGGAAGTTGTTCTCCGAGATGTGATGCTCCTCCAAAAGCTGCACGAAAACGGCATCTCGGTGTCTGGCTCCCCGCGTAAAGTTCCTGTACTGGTGTTGCAGATACGGACTAAACGCGCCAAAAAGAGTTAAGTCAAGTAATTTCAAGTCTTAAGTACCATTTTAACGGTGTGCTAAGTCTTAATTACTGCCAAACCTCTCTGGCACTGAAAAATAACTTTTACAAGTGTGGGGGTCTCATTCCTTCAGATCTTAATTATTGTTGGACATTTAAAAAAATTATCATTTTTTTTACTTTTTATGTTTCTTTTATCTCTGTCTCTTAATTCAATCTTTCTTTCCCTCTATTTCACTTTCTGTAACTGATTTGAGATTGAATTCACTATGCTAACTTGCACTTTCTCATTCTGACTGCGCTGTTATTAATGATTCTTCAATTTGATTGGTTAAGGAGACACACAGTTGCTTGCCCTGTTCACATAGGTCCCAGATGCCCTGTAGAGGGCGCTGCGCTGAATGGCTGTCCTGTTGACAGTAACTTGCTGTGCAAAAGCTCATAGGAAGTCGATGGGTAAGTGCAGGTCTAACAAACGGCACCTGCTCACAGCAAAATCCTGCCCAGTATGTTCCTTATGGAAATTTCCAGAAGAAAAGTTAATGGAATATTTCTTTCATTAGTTCTATATAATACTGAATTGTATCCATGATAACTAAATTCAAAGTGTTGACCACAAACATTACTGGCATCACAAAAACTCAAACTATATCATGTATAAATATGCTGAAATATATAATGTTATATCACAGGTTTATAAATAAATACAAAAAGGGTGCAATTAATGTATGGTTTCTTATTTGAGTTCATGACAACTGAAATCAATATGAATAACAACAAATCATGCTTTAGGAACTCGACATAGAATTTACTTACAAGATGAGTTCAGTCATAATCCACTTTATTGCAGCAAAGAAGACATAATAAGGCTGAAGAGAAGTAACTGAATTAGTTCAAGCAGTCATGAATATTCTGATCTCCATTAGTACCAACAAGTCAGAAATTGGTGGAATTAGTTTGTGTCAAGACATGATTTCATTTGATCTTAGAAATAAAATGTTAAACTTTAAAACAAATTGTACCAATAAAGTCAACTGCTAAGAATGTTGCTGAAAAATTAAGACATTATAGGGTAAATTCACTGATCCCTGGCTCTGCTGTGTTCAAAGGTAATGCAGGTTTGGTGAATTTACCTTTATATGTATTCTTTTTTATTCATTCTCAGGATGTGGGCATCCATCTTGTTATTCTTTGTAGTGGTTTGATGCAACCGAGTGGCTTGCTAGGCCAGTTAAGAGTCAACCACGTTGGTGTGGGACTGCAGTCACATATGGGCCAGACTGGGTAAAGGACATGAGTGAACCAGTTGGATTTTTACAACAGCCCGATTGCTTCATGGTCATTTTTTTAACTGATATCTGCTTTTAGTTTCCAGACTTTTTTTAAACTGAATTCAAATTCTCAAACTGCCCGTGGTGGGATTTGAACTAATGTTCCCTGGATTATTAGTCCATGCCTCTGGATTACTAGTGCAGTAACATAACCACTCGAGTACCATACCCCTAAAACTATTTAGCAACATTTTATTATTTACATAAAACTGCAGTCAATGAAGGCATAAGATTTCACTGCATTTTCAATGTTCTTGTATTTGAAGGATGCTCAGGTAAGGAATTAATTAGGTGCATCCAGAAGCAATGATGTAATTAATACACACCTGCTGTAAGCAGCAACAATATCATTACTCAAAAATTAAACACAGTAACAATCTTCCTATGCACAATATCATTACTCAAAAATTAAAAACAGTAACAACCTTCCTATGCACAATGACAGTTTTCTAGTGCTGTATAAATTAGTAGATTTTTTTTCCTAAGATTAACAAAACTAGTTTCTAGATTTACTATCAGGAGCCTAAAATTTTTGTTTAAAATTGGTAAACGCCCAATTTCAGTATATGGAGCATTACTGTAACGCTCACTGTACTTACATCCAGTAAGCTGTGTGCACTGTCGCTATTGTCTATGGTTGTTCTACACATGGCTTGGTAGTCATAAAGCGTTACTCTAAAAAAGAAAAGCAGAAAACTACTTAACTGGAAAAGAAACACAATCAGATTTTAAAAATCAAAATCAATACTTCAATAATGGACCATAACCTAAAAAAAAAGGAAATTAAGAAAACACACAAAATACAATAGATCAAGGCATCGTAACAAATATAAAATACTATCACAATAAAATATTTGAATGTTCTTCTACAAGGGATTGATGAATATTTTCATCATCAAACTTTTTGTTAAGGAAAACCACAGTTTAAAACATGCACTAATTTCTGTGCAACAGACTGAGATAGAAAAGAGTTAGATAACCAAACTTATATGGAACAGGTGCCGCTTTATCAAATCCAAGTAAATTGTGAACAACAGCAATTTGTCATTGATCTTGGACCAGTAAGAGTACATAATGTACTCCTAATTTAGTAAGTATAAGTTTTGAGGTATTACTCAGTTATGAATAGGCTGCTGCTAGTGTGATATTTTATTCTATTGACATTAATAATCTTTTTTTTAAAGAAAGAGTTATTTGTTAGCATTAAGCTTGTACTGATGACTCGTGTGCAGGGCTTCTTCTCCAATTAGTTGTTATTTCTTCCCATTACAGTACTTGAGCAACAAAAGAGTGAGATTTCACACCCAGGTAATGTGATTTTTATAGTCATTTCTGTTGAAATTTGATGTAGGTGAAAAATAATACTAATATGCATGACATTGTAAATGGTTCTCTCTCTTCAGGTACTGTCACCCTCCCGTTCAAAAAGGGTTCATCACTCCCATCCTCAATAAAGCCCATCCTCGACCCCTCTGTTCTTGCAAACTACCACCCCATCTCCAAAATCCCCTTTCCTCTCCAGAGTCCTTTAATGTATTGTCACCTCCCAAATCTGTGCCCATCTTTCATGTTTGAATCTCTCCAATCAGGTTTCCACTCCTGCTACAACACTGAATGGCCCTAATCAAAGTCACAATGACATCCTCTGTGACTGCGGTGCACTTTTCCTCCTTGAAAGGTTTTTCTGCAACGTTTGACATGGCCGACCACTATAGCATAATATAGTGCCAATAGTAGGGAAACCTTTTGCCTGCTTTTTTAAAATTCAAATACTCTTTGGTTATACTGGCTTGCAAGAAGCATAAAGAAGCACATCTATACCAACTCCAATATTTCTTAATCATCAGAGAATTTAGCCCCAATTTTAACTCCCGGGTCTCATTTGAATTGTTCTGAACTGTCTCCAATGTGAAGCCAGTAGGAATGACGTCAAGGCGGGCGGGAACAATGATTTCAGCGGGAGCCGCTGGGGATCCATGGGAATGGTCCCAGGCATAAGGTGAGTGTTGCTGGAAGGAAGAGGGAAGGCTAGAGCTGGGGATGCCCAAGGATTGTTTGCAGGGCCCAGAGGAGCACTCCTGCTCATCCGAGCCCACAAAAAACCTCAAAGAAATTATTTAAAAAGACATACCATGGCCTCATTTGGCTACTCTGCTGCCTCCCACGAGGTTTCGTTAGCTGATTTGGCACCGCAAAGGCCTCCCAATTTTTCTAGTTAAAATTGCATTGTGGCGCCGATGATATCAGCAGGCCGTGACTTTTGAATGCTACGTAGGCCCCCACCTATCTGGGCCGATTTCCCTACTGAACAATTTTTTTTGCTGAGTTAAAATAGCGTTGGGCATTTGAATGCAGAATGTACCTCCCGGCCGTCATTTTAACTACCCACCCACCCAGTTTGCGCTGGGCAGACTGAGTTAAAATCAGGGATTTATTGATTATCGTATCTTGTAAAGTGTCATAGGATTAGATTCCTGAAGATTGGAAGCACTAAGGATATGACTTTGATAATCTCACGCAGTTTTATTTGTTGAATATTTGATCCTAATAAAAAAAGTTTCAATGATTGACTATTTTTTATATATATAACATTTATGAAGTGATTCAAATTTGCATGCATCCATGTGATTTCTGTATCATTGTACATTATTCTTACCGTTTAAATGAGCCCATCAGTAATAGTTTATTCATAACAGCTCCTTCCACCTCACCAAAAAAGGTTCCAGTCTAGGAGGAATAGAAGCAAAAAAACAATCTAAGAGGAGCTTAAGTCACTACGGAGCTGTAAAGAATAAAATTGAAAGTGACAAAGACTAGTGTTTGACATGTTCTAATGTGACAGTTACAAAGATAGGTTTTGGAGAGTTCATTAGTATTCAGAAATCACGGAAGGCTCAGCAGTCAAGATGAGTTATGATGATAATACTTTACATGAAAGGGCAGACGAGAGAGCTTCTACAACAAACAGGTGAATTATATAACAGACCATTTTATAAAAGAGACAAAATAAAATTCACAAAAGGATATGAAGCAATCTGAATAACAAGTTTTAAACTGCTATGTGGCAATCATTTATTATATTAAAAGGTATGTTAGTGTTCCATAAAGTGAATGGTTCATACAGCTGGTATTGAATATCTCATCTGTCAAAGGGAATAGTCATTTTTATAAAATATGCTTTCTAGTATTTAAGTAAAGGATTGAAATACAAATCTCAAATATGAATCACAAATACAATGTTGGAAGTGACCATTACTTGAAATGTATAGTGTGAATATAATCAGACTAAATGCTAGAATTACTGCGGAAGCTGGAATCATCTGTATTCTTTGTTAGAGGACAAAACAACATTTATTTTGGATGGGGAACTACCTGGAGTCCTCTTTTAGGAAGTTCACATCAACAAAATGTTAAATCAACTGTATTTTCATATATGACATAATGTTTGACCTCTGTCATGGTATTTTTATAAATCAGTTTATTCAGATTTTAAATATTGTTGCATTAGGTTTCCTCTAAGTTAACCCCAAGTTAACAATTACTGACAGAATTAATGTTCCTCAACTAAAGAGCAGGAAGAGGGATCTTCAGACTTTACAGTATTTACAGCTAATGCATTGGTATAATGCATTGGTAAAATTGGTAAATTGAGCTAATATAGAAATAGCTTCTTGGCCGAGAACATTTTAAATCTCAGGTATTGCAATGCAGAATATAATTATACTATTAGTTAGATGTAAAAGTAAATGATTGATTGTAATCTCTATCTCAGTCAAAAGTGTGTGAGGAGAGGGCAGTATTTCTGTAATTAGGAGAGATCATCTAATTCATCAGGAATTCTGAAAATTTATTGAACTGATGACAATTTTCACAAAGAATCATAGAAAGGTTACAGCATGGAAGGAGCCATTCGGCCCATCGAATCCGTGCCAGCTCAAAGCAAGAGCAATCCAGCTAGTCCCAATCCCCCACCCTTTCCCCGTAGTCATACAAATTTTTTCCTTTCAAGTACTTATCCAGTTCCCTTTTGAAGGCCATGATTGGATCTGCCTCCCCACCCCTCGGGCAGTGCATTCCAGGTCCTAACCACTCGCTATATAAAAAAGTTTTTCTTCATGTCACCTTCTGTTCTTTTGTCAGTCACCTTAAATCTATGCCATCTGGTTCTTGACCCTTCCGCCAATGGGAACAGTTTCTCTCCATCAACTCTGTCTAGGCCCTTCATTGTTTTGAATACCTCGATCAAATCGCCTCACAACCTTCTCTGTTCCAAGGAGAACAACCCCAGCTTCTCCAGTCTATCCACATAACTAAAGTCCCTCATCCCTGGAATCATTTTAGTAAATCTCTTCTGCACCCTCTCTAAGGCCTTCACATCTTTCCTAAAGTGTGGTGCCCAGAACTGGACACAATACTCCAGTTGTGGCCGAACCAGTGTTTTATAAAGGTTCATCATGACTTCCTTACTTTTGTACTCTATGCCTCTATTTATAAAGCCCAGGATCCTGTTTGCTTTTTTAACCACTTTCTCAAGCCCTGCCACCTTCAACAATTTGTGCACATGTACCTCCAGATCTTTTTGTTCCTGCACCCCTTTTAGAATTATGCCTTCTAGTTTATATTTCCTCTCCTCGTTCTTCCCACCGAAATGTATCACTTCACATTTTTCTGCGTTAAATTTCATCTGCCAAGTGTCCACCCATACCATCAGTCTGTCTATATCCTCTTGAAGTCTATCAATATCCTCCTTACTGTTCACTACCCTTCCAAGTTTTGTGTCATCTGCAAATTTTGAAATTGTGCCCTGTACACCCAAGCCCTAGCCATTAGTATATGACAAGAAAAGCAATGGTCCCCGCACTGAGCCTTGGGGAACATCATTGTACACCTCCCTCCAGTCCGAAAAACAACCATTCACCACTACTCTCTGTTTCCTGTCACTTAGCCAATTCTGTATCCATGTTGGTACTGCCCCTTTATTCCATGGGCCGCAATCTTGATGACAAGCCTACCATGCGGTACTTTATCAAACGCCTTTTGAAAGTCCACATACACCACATCAACTGCATTGCCCTCATCTACCCTCTCTGTTACCTCATCAAAAAACTCTATCAGGTTAGTTAAACACAATTTGCCTTTAACAAATCCGTGTTGGCTTTCCCTAATCAATCCACACTCGTCCAAGTGACTGTTAATTCTGTCCCGGATTATTGTTTCTCCACAAGTATCTTTTCTCCAAAAGTTTCCCCATCACTGAGGTTAAACTGACTGGCCTATAGTTGCTGGATTTATCCTTGCACCCTTTTTTGAACAAGGGTGTAAATTTGCAATTCTCCAGTCCTCTGGCACCACCCCCGTATCTAAGGATGTTTGGAAGATTACGGCCAGTACCTCCACAATTTCCACCCTTGCTTCCCTCAGCAACCTCGGATGCATCCCATCTGGACCGGGTGACTTATCTACTTTAAGTACAGCTGGCCTTTCTAGTACCTCTTCTTTATCAATTTTTAGGGATAAAACATAATATTATTGATATTAACAGGTCAGTATCAAAGATATTAATAGGTCAGTTTACTACTGTGGATCATAACAGTTGCCCAGAAAGATTGCTTTGATACAAATACATTGCGAGTTTATTTGTGTCTGAACATCTCCAAAAAAGCGTAATTTAATTATTTCAAACTAACATCAGCCTCAAATATCTTTAAATTTTATGTAAAAAAGTACATGCATTTATTGCAGACACTATCCTCAAATTTCCCTAAAGCTTTCGACAAGCTATGATATGAAACAGAACTCAATAGTCCGACCACAATGTTATTCCATTATCTTTTTGTTTCAGTTTGAACGTACAAAATAAGCACACAAAAGGTGCATTTTAAAATTTATTTCAAAGACAACATTTAACAATTTGAAATATATTACCTATATGGTCATTACAGTGAAAGATGACATTTGTAAAAAATGGAAACATTTCCCCATTAATTACAGGACCAAATTCTCCCTTGAGGCCTGATGTTTCAAAATCCTTTGTGATTCCTGAAATTCTATTTGTGTTACAATGGTTTCAGTAATGAATTTAAGATGAGTGCACATTGGTAATTCTCAGAAGGATTAAAATTCCAGAGTGGAACCGTTAGTGATGCATTTGATTGGGCCAGCTTTCTGGACAGATTGTAATTTTTCAGAATTCCTGCAGCATAAGATACCCACATAGAACTTGATCTACCAATCAAAGTGTTTTCCTGCCTAAAAAGACAGACTATTGCAATTACATGTAAATGATACTTAAAGGTAAACATCAAAAGCTTACAGTAAATTTAATTTGCTGTGGGATACGTCTAAAAATACTGCAGAAACGAGAAATATTACCCTATCTCCTTCTTAGAAGAGAATTTTGTCCACAGACAGGAAATCAATAGTCATCTTAGAGGAAGCTACTTCAGCTAAATTTGAAACTGAAAGAAAATATTTAAAGTAAAAAATCATGACTAAAATCAACTGCTACCGTGGCCTAGAAATTTGATCACGCTGTGTCCCTATTTCAGGCGCTAAACGGACACAAAATGTCCAACATGGCTGGCAGGAAGCACGCACTCTGTACGAGCTGGAAGTGCGCCGCCCGCCATATTGGGTCGGGCTACTTTGTGTGGCATCCTGCACAAGCTCATCTGCTGCTGAAACTGTCATTGATGATTTTGTCACTTCCAGGCTCGACTATTCCAATGCTCTTCTGGCCAGCCCCCAAACTGACACCCTCCATAAATTTCAGCTCATTAAAAAGTCTGCTGACCATATCTTATCCTGCACCAAGTTCCACTCATCCATAATCCCTGTGCTCGCTGACCTACATTGGCCATCACTCCCCCAACACCTCAAATATAAAATTCACATCCTCATGTTTAAATCCCTTCATGGTCTTGCCACTCTCTATCTCTGTAACTTCCTCCAGCTCTATAACGCCCCCTCCCAAAAACTCTCCATTCCTCCGACTCTGGCTTCCACTGCATCCCCTCCTCCCTATGCCCCATAGGCAGCCGTGCCTTCAGCCTTCTAGGCCCTACGCTCTGGAATTCCCTCCCTAAATCTCTTTGCCTCTCTACCTCTCACTCTTACTTTAAGACCCTCCTCTTTGACCAAGCTTTTAGTCACCCCTCCCAATATCTCCTTCTTTAGCTTGGCATCCATTTTTGTCTGATTACGCTTCTGTGAAGTTCCTTAGGCCATTTTTTTACACTAAAGGTGCTATATATATGCAAGTTGTTGTTGTTCATTATGATGTTCTTGCTCCTCCTGGCCCCACGAGAATCATTTTTTCACCTACCTGTGAGGGCCTCCGCTTCTTGGCTGACATCTTCTACTGAGCAGAGTTTCCATGGCAGACGCTCTTCTCAGTAGGTGTAAAAATAGCTTTGGGGTCCTATCTATGTAATAGGACCCTGAATTAAATGTATTCATGAGGCTCCTGGCTGAGTTAGGCGGGTGCTTCAGCCGCCTATTAAACCAACGGTGGGAAGATGGAGGCAGGATGGAAAACCAGCGGTAGGTCTACTGCTTCGATTTTAACTCCTCTGGGGGAAGGAGCTAAAATGGAGCTAAAATCCCCCCCTCTTATATCTTAAGGCAGTAGTGTCTTGATAAAAAAAAAAGTACTTGGCACAGCTTTTTCATTTGTTTACAAGCGCATGACACAATGCTATACATCATTGCATCCCTTGTTTCAATGTCTCCCTCCCCAAATACGAAAATTATTGACCTGCAAAGGAGATAAGGTACCTTTTTATGAGCTAACGCACTTTTGGATACTTAAATGATATTTACCATACTTTTGCTGAACGTAAAAGATTATGGCAAAAATGAATTCAGAGAGTTTAGGCATTTCTCTTAACAAGTTCCATTCTCTTAGGGTGGAATTATACATATGATCAAGTGGAAACTAAGGGGGGAAAAAAAATTGGTAAGGGCTGATTTTGGGCGCGGGTAGCGGAATGCGCTATTACCCTGCACCCGATGGCTCCTACGCAGGCAGCATGTGAACATCATGCTGCCTGCTAATTATCATGATAGCTCCGTGCAGCCTCTCAGCAGCGTGGGTAGCGCTGGCTGCGTCTCTAGCCAAGCTGTTCCAGTACAGCTACAACACTGGCATCCACCCGACAATGTGGAAAATTGCCCAGGTATGTCCTGTCCACAAAAAGCAAGACAAATCCAATCCGGCCAATTACCGCCCCATCAGTCTACTCTCAATCATCAGCAAAGTGATGGAAGGTGTCGTCGACAGTGCTATCAAGCGGCACTTACTCACCAATAACCTGCTCACCGATGCTCAGTTTGGGTTCCGCCAGGACCACTCGGCTCCAGACCTCATTACAGCCTTGGTTCAAACATGGACAAAAGAGCTGAATTCCAGAGGTGAGGTGAGAGTGACTGCCCTTGACATCAAGGCAGCATTTGACCGAGTGTGGCACCAAGGAGCCCTAGTAAAATTGAAGTCAATGGGAATCAGGGGGAAAACTCTCCAGTGGCTGGAGTCATACCTGGCACAAAGGAAGATGGTAGTGGTTGTTGGAGGCCAAGCATCTCAGCCCCAGGGCATTGCTGCAGGAGTTCCTCAGGGCAGTGTCCTAGGCCCAACCATCTTCAGCTGCTTCATCAATGACCTTCCCTCCATCATAAGGTCAGAAATGGGGATGTTCGCTGATGACTGCACAGTGTTCAGTTCCATTCGCAACCCCTCAGATAATGAAGCAGTCCGAGCCCGCATGCAGCAAGACCTGGACAACATCCAGGCTTGGGCTGATAAGTGGCAAGTAACATTCGCGCCAGATAAGTGCCAGGCAATGACCATCTCCAACAAGAGAGAGTCTAACCACCTCCCCTTGACATTCAACGGCATTACCATCGCCGAATCCCCCACCATCAACATCCTGGGGGTCACCATTGACCAGGAACTTAACTGAACCAGCCAGATAAATACTGTGGCTACGAGAGCAGGTCAGAGGCTGGGTATTCTGCGGCGAGTGACTCACCTCCTGACTCCCCAAAGCCTTTCCACCATCTACAAGGCACAAGTCAGGAGTGTGATGGAATACTCTCCACTTGCCTGGATGAGTGCAGCTCCAACAACACTCAAGAAGCTCGACACCATCCAAGATAAAGCAGCCCGCTTGATTGGCACCCCATCCACCACCCTAAACATTCACTCCCTTCACCACCGGCGCACTGTGGCTGCAGTGTGCACCATCCACAGGATGCACTGCAGCAACTCGCCAAGGCTTCTTCGACAGCACCTCCCAAACCCACGACCTCTACCACCTAGAAGGACAAGGGCAGCAGGCGCATGGGAACAACACCACCTGCACATTCCCCTCCAAGTCACACACCATCCCGACTTGGAAATATATCGCCGTTCCTTCATTGTCGCTGGGTCAAAATCCTGGAACTCCCTTCCTAACAGCACTGTGGGAGAACCGTCACCACATGGACTGCAGCGGTTCAAGAAGGCGGCTCACCACCACCTTCTCAAGGGCAATTAGGGATGGGCAATAAATGCCGGCCTTGCCAGCGACGCCCACATCCCGTGAACGAATAAAAAAAAAGGACACTGAAGTCACACCATCATTTGATCTGACACTTGCTTCCACCAGCTCAGAGGCTGACACGGTGCGTCTTTTAGAGGGTAGTTTAGAGGAGGGTTCTGCATGTGGTGAGACACCGAGCACAAGTGCACAGGAGCCGGGGCGGGGCGAACGGATATCACAGGTGCCAGCTTGCCGGAGGGCGAGGTCACTCACTAGTTCTGTTGCAGAGGAGTCAGATGAGGACTACGATGGGCCAGGCTGCAGAAGATGCCTGGGGTACTGGAAAGCCTGCACACAATGAGAAGGGGCATGGAGGAGTCCAGCTCCAACTTGGCACAGGGTTTTGCGCAGAGCTCGGAGCCCATCCTTTCCAACATGGAACGGGTGGTCGCCTCCATCAGCACACCTGTGGAACCCACCATAATGCAGCAACTGATGGCCGATGTCGCGGCTTCCATTGCAGCACAAACCGAGGTCAAAGGTCTGCAAAAAACGGTTACTGCTCAGACAGCTGCAATGCATGCTCAGACTGCTATAATGGAAGCTCAGACTGCTGCTATCGTGGCTCTGGGGAACATGGTGGAACAGGGCTTCCAGGGTGTAGCAGCACTCCTTGCAATCCATTCTCCAGCTGATCACCAGGATTACTGAGGTGCCGCCCCGGGAGAGTGGCAGTGGCGCCATGGCAGTCGGACCTGCTGTCCTTTCTCAGGATGACAGCATTCCTGTTCCCACCCCTGCCACTCTGCCACTGCCCCTGTTGTTGCCTATCAGCCAGCCAGGCCAGACTGCTGCAGCCCATGCTGAGATGGTGCAGTCTGAAGCCAGGCCCTCCCGGCCTAGAGCTGCTCGAGATGGTCCTCCGAGGCCATCTCTGCACGCTCCTCAATTGAAGGTCAGCAGCCTAGCATCACCCACGCTCCAGCCACTGGGGAAGAACCTCGTAGGAGCACTAGAATAGGTAAAGGCACATGGACAACAGGCACTAAGGCAATGCACAAGGATGAATAGTTCTGTTCTGTTTCCATAATTTTATTTATTCATTGCTAAATGTGACTGTGAATTTGCATTTGGTGGTGGTTTTTATTTGTGCGATGATCTGAGGGGGAAACAATGTGCAATCAGATGGAGGGCGATTTGATTGTCTTGTGGGAGCGGAAAGGTGGGGAATGTAGGATTGTTGGTGAGTTGGGGGATGTAGTTGACATTATTGATAGCAGGCACGAATCAGGCGAGCATGCAAAGCCCTTGCAGACAAGGCATGAGGTCCCTGTTGCACCCTTGCATCTTCCTTCAATTCCTCTTCCGGCTCCTCCTCCTCAGCCTCTTCCTTCTCAGTCTCCTCCTCCTCCACCTCTGGCTCAGGGTCTTCTCTGATCATTGGTGGCAGCATTCGGCATACCACCACGAATCTGGCTACCCGCTCAGCGAAGTATTGCAGGACTCCTCCAGACCAGTAGCAGGCAGCGGAAGCGTTGTTTGAGGAGGCCTATGGTATGCTCCAAATTGTTGCGTGTGGCAGCATGGCTCCCAGTATAGGCCTACTGTGAGCGTGTGCGTGGTTTCCTGACCATGAGTCATGAGCCACGGCACGAGGGGATAGCCCTTGTCGCCCAGTAGCCAGCCTTTGACTTGCCGAGGCGGGTGAAAGATAGCTGGCACGTTGGACTGCCGCATGACGAAGGGGTCGTGACTCCTCCCAGGGTAGTGGGCATCGACCTCCATGATTCGATGCGTGCGGTTGCACACCAACTGCATGTTGAGGGAGTGGAAGCCCTTTCGGTTGACAAAGACGGCTGAGTTGATATGCGGGGCACGCAGGGCAATATGCGTGCAGTCAATGGCACCCTGCACCTTGGGGAGGCCAGCAATGCGGGCGAACCCCCGTGCTCGCTCATTCTGCTTGTCTCTGTCAAGAGGGAAGGTGATGAACCTGTTCCTCATCTGGTACAGTGGGTCTGTGACCTCCCTCATGTAGCAGTGCACTGCATACTGCGAGATGTTGCACATGTCGCCAGCAGAGGCCTGAAATGATCCTGAGCCAAAGAAATTCAGTGCCACAGTGACCTTCACAGTCACAGGCAATGCTGTCCTTGTCCTGCTCTGAGGCTGCAGTTGTGGCCGCACCAGTTGACAGATCTCGGTCACGACCTCCTTGGTGAACCTCAGGCGTCGGATGCAATCCCCCTCGATCACGTTAAGGTAAGAGAATTGGTCCCGGAAGGCTCTCATTGGATAGGGCCTCCTGCTCAGTGCCCTGCACCTTCTCCCTCTCCTCGCAGCTTGACCTGCTGTGCGTGGCCTCTCTGCACGCTCCCAGTCGTGCTCAATTTCCAGCGGGAACCCTAGCAGCCTACCCATGGTTGCCAGCAATGTCGTTCAACCACAGTTATAACTTTCCGAACCATAAGGCAGTACCTACCAAACCACTCTCAAATGTACTGTAGCAACGCTAAGCATAGGGAGCTTGAAAAAACACTTCTTATTTCACCAGCAGCCAGAAGCAATAATCCTGCAACACCTGCATGATTTCTTTAAATAGCTCTCGGGGGTGGGGGGGGGGGGGTCCTCCAATGCACTCTTAGACACGTTCAGATGGTCAGGGTTAAGACTGTGCATGAGTTGAGCATTAAGTGCCAAAATGGCGTCTATCACTTTAGATCAGCATTGCACACTGATTGCACGCATTTTCTCCCTACTTAGTGTGCTTCTGGCATTCGGTATTTGCACATGCGCTAACTCCTATACCAAGATGGCGTCCGGCGCACATCATGCTGGAAACGTGCGTGCGCAGCCAAGATGCCATCTTGGATGTTGGAGAGACCGTGTAGCACCGAAATAATGGGCGCTACATGGCCCAATTTAGCACCCTAAATCTTTTTGTGAGTTGAGACATAGATCAGATTGCTTAGCTGTAATGTTGGGCTTGCCCTACATTGTGCCAGCAATTAAACCTAATTCAGCTGTTCAATCCTGTCAACTATATGAACCTGGGTCTTTCAGAATAGTCTCTAAAACACTGTCATTTGATCAAAATACAATAACAGGCTTATAACCAACACAATTTATATTGAATATGTTTCTGCATTATTATTATAAAATAAATACACACAACAGTGGAAATTAGCTGAGGAATCTGATGAATAATGAAAAAAAAACAAAGACTGCTTCAGTTTTATTTTAAGTGCTCCTTTCTTCATTAAATGTGAAACCTGTTTACAGGATAGTATTTCAGTAGGAAATCTGATTATACAATCTCCAAATCAAGGCACAATGCTTGTTGGAAATAGGAAACACATGGATTTGCTCTTTAATAGGGATATTTGCATAAAGACCAACTTTCCCCTTCTAACATAGAGGGAAAAATACTAATTTTGTCTCTTTTGTATTCCACCGGATACTTGACCTTCAATTCATTAATGGTCAAAGTCCTCTTTCTGTTTCTAATTCCATTTGGGGTTGGGGCTGGGGGGGGGGGGTGGGGGTGGGGGTGGCAGGGCGTTGAAGAAACATTTAACCATTCAACTATGTCAAATATTTTGACCTTTCTGTATTTAATGTAACTGTTTATTTAAAAAAATATTTTTCAATTTTTAGGAATGTTTCCATAAGAAATCAACAGGTGGGTTGAATTAAAAAATACAAAATATCTCAGTTGTTTCAAATGTCTGCATTTCCATGTGGAAAACGAATCCTGTGTGTAATTAAATTCATTCTTTAACTTACTGATGTTATACACATATTCTATTTTACAGCTCTTATGCTGGACCTACACGCGGTATCACTTAGATAATTTAAAATACTAGTTGATCTTCCACAGTGTTGCTCACAGAGAAAAATATTAAACATAATTTTGAAGTATTCAACAAATATTACAAGTTATGTTATCCCTTATTTGTATTTTATTTTCATTATCAACTTTTTTCTAATATTTAGCTTTCAATCCTCAATTTGCTTTTCTTTTGAGATTCTTTCCATTGCTTTAAAACATATTGGCTCCAATATGTACGGAGAGGCAGGGCAGGTGCAGAGGAGGCCGAAAATGGCTGAGGAATCCGGCAAGGCCTCATTATCATTTTTGGATCCTTTTCCTGCCCAGCAGCCAGCCTGGCCGGCGGCCGGGAGAGAAAAGCAGTGGCAGAAAGCTGCAACTGCACACCCTTTGGGACGGTCCCCAACAATTGTGAGGGAGGGACGTTGGCCATTGCAGCCGGGTGGGGGGGGGGGGGGGGGGAGGGGGAGAGAGCGGACATTGAGGCAGGGGAGGAAAAGAAAGGACATTGTGGTGGGATGGGGGGGTGGAGGAAAAAGAGAGGACACTGGGGGGTGAAGTTGGCGATTGGGAGAGGGTAGGTCGAAGGCTTCCTTGAGGGGCCGGGGGGGGTGGTTGGGGGGAGGGAGTACTCCTGCTCCTCCTGGCCCAAAAGGAGTGCTGTAAAAGGCACTCACACCTTGTGTAGCCGGCAGCTACTGTCTGCCTTTCATTGCCGGCTTTCCTGACCCCCTGGGAAACCTGCGCAGCAGCAGTTAATTTCAAATCGGACTCCTAATTGCACTGTGGAAGCCTGATTTAACTATGTTAATGAAGTGTCCCACTTCTCCACGGCGAGACACTCGGACACCACGACACCCACCGCCGTGAAAACAGCAATGGGTGCATGCGTAGTGGGTTAGGGTCGCGTTTCGCGCATTTGACGGTTTAATCCCCCTCCCTCCCAATCTTCTCCCGCCCATCATGGGGGGATTAATATCGAGGCCATTGATTTCCCCAAAATGTAATTTATCATTGAATACAACAACCTATGCGTATGTTATTAAATTATGCACTTACTTTTTAACAATATAAATTGTGATTAAATCTCTTTTGGATTAAGATAAAATAAATGATTTAGTATCTTCAACAAATTGCAAATGAATCCCTTAACACATTTGTATGCTAATATTGCATAGTGCAATTTCCCTCTATTTATGTTCTTTTTGTTAAAGTGCCAGACATAACTGAACACTGAGGGAGTGCTGGACTGTCAGAGGTGCCGTCTTTTGGATGAGACGTTAAACTGAGGCCCCATCTGCTGTCTCAGGTGGACGTAAACGATCCCATGGCACTATGCAAAGAAAAGCAGGGAAGTTCTCTCTGTATCCTGGCCAATATTTATCCCTCAACCAACGCCACTAAAACAGATTATCTGGTCATTATCTCATTGCTGTTGTTGGCTGCCATGTTTCCTACTTACAACAGTGACTTCAATTCAAAAAGTACTTCATTGGTTGTGATGTGCTTTGGGACATCCTGAAAGGCATTATATAAATGCAAGTCTTTCTTTTCTTTATTAAAGCAATAAGCATATGTGCACTATATATTTTTTTTAAAAGGCAGTAAAGAAAGCCAGTGGTGAAGTCCAGTGGCTCAGAGTTGAGGGCAGGATAGCAAATAAAGGGAGGAAAATTGGCAGGGGTGGGGGGAATTCATATGGGGATGGAGAATGCAGCAAAGGTGGGCTTATATAGGGAACAAGATAGATTGAGTGGCCCCTACATTTGTGGAAAGCAGGTTTATTAGTGAGAAGCAGTGAGGAAACAATTGTGTATTCGAAATAATGGGGTGTATTACCCCTCAGAGCAGCTGGCCGGCGGAACGCACCACCAGCCTCCCAGTAGTCCCGCTGGGGGGGCCTAGTCCATTTTGGGGACCAGGCCTCGCTTGTATTGGGCTGGTAGGCTACAGAGTGCCCCAGGGCAGCCTGCTGGCTCCAGGTTGCCGCAATACCAGGCTGCCTGGTCGGCCTCCGGACCAGAAGAAGGTAGCTTCCTGGGGGAGACCCGATCGGCGAAGGGGGGAACCGGAGTGGCAGCGGCCCAAGCTGGGTTTGTGTGGCCAGGAAGTGCAGCCATGATGAAACAAATATTTTCGACTGCTTTTATTTTATTGCAAAATGTTCCTTTAAATCCACTCCAAAAGCTAAAAGTGCAAACAGAATATACCATGGTTAGTTACATATGATAGATATCACAAGCTCCTCATCACTCAATCATTCAATCAACTTCGTTTTTAGGCACATTTATCACGTCATAAACTGAGGTAAAAACACTAATTAGTGGATGGCATTATAGGGTTAATGCAACACTGGATGAATTTTGCCTAAACCTATGTTGTTATTTTAACAACTTAGATATGAAATGACAAGACATTTGGAAATATTTTAATTAGGAATGTGAACTGTGTACATTGTTTAATAATTGTGTATTGGAACCATCTGAACAACTGTCAGACTCTGTTACTTCACACAGAAGGATGTCTGTGCACAGAAAGTTCAACATTAGCTTATAATTGCATAAGAAATCACAATAGATTAAAACCACAATTTTAACTGCAAAAAGGAAATAGCCAACATTTGCTGATTTGCAAATGTGAGCTTAGTGATCTAGTGTTGTCAAATGTAGATAAATATTTTGGCTTTTGTTGCCTTGATTTTGTAACTAACTTGAATTTGAATACAAGGTGACTTGTTTTGAACTACCATAACATCTTTGAAATCAGAATCAAGATTGTACTCTTTATTATGAATGCACTTGATAAATAATATGGTACATTTTTAAAAAGTGATTTATTTGCTATTGTATTTTATGAACAGATCAGTAAGCATCATCTGCAATGACCGACATGTATCAATAAACATAAAGGGGGGAAATTGATCCCAACCTCCCTGGCGAGAATAGGACGGGCGTGCAGTTAAAATAGTTCGATTTGCACCCGCTGCCATCTTAACTGGGCCTTTTTTCAGGCAACCAAGGCGCCTGCCTGACTCAGACTGGAGCCTCAGTAATAAAAGCAAATTTGGATCCTATGATTTCATTAGGACCCTGATGGCATTTTAACAGGGTACTGATCGGGGCGCCTGCATCTGGGCCGCATGATTTTGAGCTACTGAAAACCAGCCAGCTGCCTCTTCCCAACCATTTTGGGTGAACAGCTGGCCGGCAGGATGCGAATGAGGCCCTAGATTTAAAATAGCCCATCCTCAAACTGATGACGTCGGGTGAGTTTGACGCTCGCCCAACCCCTCACCCGTCCGAAACCTGCTCCCAGTTAATTTAAGTTCATTACAAATGCAGTTACAGATAAATGCAGAAATGATCATGAAATTGCTTAATCCCAAAGTTTTACTTGGTGTAGATGATGTTCTGTTGCGAAAACTTACCTCATCATAACTTTCAGATACCAAAATAAATCCATTGTTATCTATGAGGTAACAATTTATTATCTGGAAATATAAAATATTTTAAACAGTTATAACATATTGTTGTAAAGAAGCAGTTAGGTACCTAATTATCAAATTGTCGCAATTCTAGATAATGGTCCACTGAAGTATAGTCTGATAAGTAATCTATTAATATTAAAAATATAATATTTTATAGGATAGCACATATGTACAATGTCACTCAGTAAAAGTAGTAAAAGTTCACGGCCTAGAAATTGGATTGCAGCCAAAAAGATCCCGATGCAGTGAACGATGCACACGCATAATAAGACCGGCGGCAGGACCATAGCAAATTAGTCCGCTGGCCTCATTAGAATAGTACCGCTGAGCTGTGGGCGCCATTTGTAGCCCATGAGGCAGCTTGTTGGCTGCAAAGGGGTAGCTGGCTGAGGGCATCAGGAGAGTCCGGGAGGAGGCAATTGGGAGGGGGGCGTGCGGTGGCTGGCAGTGGCCCACGGTTTTAATGTGGAGCTGGAAGGAGCTCCTCCCGGCTCCACGATAAGATGTGCAAAAAACTTAAAACTTACATTTCGGGTGGCAGCCTCCAGTGGTTCCTTTAAGGACTGCTGGTTTGGCTGCTGAGCGCCTGAAAAAATTGCATGCAGCACGCAGTCATTCGCAGTTCAATTTTGCAAAGGGGCCTGAAACAGGTGTTAGGCCCCAGATTTGCATCTGCAATGGTTCTAACGTCAATTTCAGTCGCGCGCTCTGGACACCTATGGAGGAGCCCTAACCAATACGGAGGGTGAGGAACTTCCAGTATGCGCATGTGCCAGCCGCCCGCCATATTGGACCATTTGGTACCCGTCTCACGCCTGTAAAATGGGTGCAGCGTTATCCAATTTCTAGACCCATATATTTTAAGTATAGGTTGGCAAAACCAACAAATATACTTACATCATCGTCACAGCTGATAGTGCATTTCCCATCAAGCGAAGCACACTGTAACAGATGGTAATACTATAAGCACTAACAAAGACAGGACTAGAAACTGATTTAAAAACCAATACAAAATGCCCCACAAACTAAGCACCAAATTTAATATATCATATAATTATGTAATGCATTAAACTATTGTAATAACTACAGAGTTGGCAAAATCCCATTTGAACTTGTCACTTTTTTTTAATGCTAGCAATGAGCTGGTTGTGTGCAGCATAAGAGCTCCTATTTTGTGATACACATAAGCTACCTTTATGTTGTTTTGAGACCTGGTACCAGCTCCTTGTGCGTGAGTCTGATGCTGCCAGCTCCATCTCAAAACTTGCTGGGATTCGTTAAGGCCTGGGGTCAGGAAGACACAATAAGCATAGGTCTTCCCAGCTGCCAGTCTTAGCAAATCCCAGCAAGTTTAGTTCTAGTTTGCAGTCAATTGCACAAGACCCATGCATTGGGAGCTGATGCCACTTGTACGGGATTTATCGCAATACAAAAGCAACTATAGTTATTGCTTTTTCACTTCAAACTAATTCACTGTTTGTGAAGAGCTGTTGAGGTGTTGCTGCAAGTCTCTCCATCTTTCAAAAATGTAACAAAATAGGTGGGTATAAAGAATGAGCATCCATGTTGTATATTTTATCCTATAAGGAAGCATTTAATTATAACATCATTCCCTGTACAATTCCAATGAGATATGAGATATCAATTGTTGTATTGCCGTTTTTATTAACAGGTATAGGTATACCATAAGTAAAATAATGCCAGCTTTAACCCATAGACTGCTGCCAGGTTCAGGAAAATGATTGTCTCTCTGGGCTAGATGTTTCTGTAATTTTTTGACTCATACATTTTCATGTTGAAACAAACACTAATATTTCAGTAATAAAGCTACTCAAATGTCAGGAATAACTTTATTACAATAATATAGACATACTTTTCATATTTTCTTTTCTTGTCAGTTTTCTCCTTGCTCTCTTGCTAGGGAACCAGACTGCCTCTGGTACGTAATCCAAGTAGGCATTATTCATGTTTGAGCCGCAACAGTGAATGTCAGCAAGATATCCTGCCTTATAGCCTTGGTGTTCACAGATGCTCACTTTGAGCAGGGGTCACTGTATAGTGATCAAGAGCGGGAACCCTGGCTGTGACCAATTGTACAAGCTCCACCACTGCCCTAGCTGAGATCAGCTTAATCAGCACAGTTTTGGAATCGAACCTGGGAATTTCCGGGTCTGTGCAGCTCTGCTACTCACTGGATAAACTCACGGAGCCATCAGGCAAGCACTTTTACAGTAATTCTAAGCTATAAAACTAAACCTTGAGAAAATGAACATAAAAAAGTTTAAACCATTTAATTCTATGTGCCCTAGTATCTCTCCTTTTCTTCCACTCTCTCCTTTCCCACTTTCTCACTTTCCTATTCTGTTTTAAAAACTTTAATTTTACTTTCTTTCTGCCTAATCTATTTTTAAACATTATTTATTTAAATAAAACTAATGTTTAAACTTTAATTCACTTTCCTCATCTGCATGGCTTTCACCATTCATTTTGGAAACAACTTTAAAAACAAATTAGGGTTTGAAAGATAAAAGTCAATTCCAAAGGCCATTTGTCATCTAGATGACAAAGTAGATGAGTCACGATTGACATAATTCCTTATTTACACTTCAAAAGACACGAAGGGTCTGTCAAACAGGTCTAGTTGTCAATGGCCCACTAAGCAATAGAGGGCTCGATTTTACAATGGTGGCAGATTGGCAGCGGGGGGAGAGGGGAGGTGAAGGTGCACATGGCAAACCCCCATGAACAAAACTTACCGTTTCCGACGCGATCGCATGCTGATTGATAATGATTAATGTCCTCTCCGGGTTTTGCGCCCGGCAGCCAGCCTGATTGACAGGTTGGCTGCCGTCAGGAGCTGCAACGCGAGGGGGTTGGCGAGAAAGAGAGAGAGCCAGATGTCATCCACCGCTGGAATGGAAGACCAGGGTGGGGGGTGGGGGGGAGGGGGGGAGAGTGGAAGATCGGGGGAGCGAAGAGGGGGACATCGGGGGAGCGAAGAGGGGGACATCGGGGGAGCGAAGAGGGGGACATCGGGGGAGCGAAGAGGGGGACATCGGGGGAGCGAAGAGGGGGACATCGGGGGAGCGAAGAGGGGGACATCGGGGGAGCGAAGAGGGGGACATCGGGGGAGCGAAGAGGGGGACATCGGGGGAGCGAAGAGGGGGACATCGGGGGAGCGAAGAGGGGGACATCGGGGGAGCGAAGAGGGGGACATCGGGGGAGCGAAGAGGGGGACATCGGGGGAGCGAAGAGGGGGACATCGGGGGAGCGAAGAGGGGGACATCGGGGGAGCGAAGAGGGGGACATCGGGGGAGCGAAGAGGGGGACATCGGGGGAGCGAAGAGGGGGACATCGGGGGAGCGAAGAGGGGGACATCGGGGGAGCGAAGAGGGGGACATCGGGGGAGCGAAGAGGGGGACATCGGGGGAGCGAAGAGGGGGACATCGGGGGAGCGAAGAGGGGGACATCGGGGGAGCGAAGAGGGGGACATCGGGGGAGCGAAGAGGGGGACATCGGGGGAGCGAAGAGGGGGACATCGGGGGAGCGAAGAGGGGGACATCGGGGGGAAGATTGGGGGAGTGAAGAGGGGGACATTGGGGGGGGGGTGAAGAGGGGGACATCAGAGCGAGAGGCACGGACATCGGAGCAGGGTGCAAAGGTAAGTTCATTTAGTGTTTTCACTTCCTTCCATGGTTTTTTATTTAATTTATTTAGTTCCTTGTTTCACCAGGTGTGATTCAGAGGCAGTGGGCCAGCCGCCCAGGTAAGTTAAAAATAATTCTAATGACTTACTCTGTCACAAGTAAAGTGTCTTAAGTACCTCAATGAGGTACATTTGGCTCTTTAACTGTAATGCCGGCGGGACTCCTGTTTTCGGGTCGCCCGCGTGCACACAGCTGGGTCTCTGGGAAACTCGGAAGTCGGCAGGTTGGAGCCGGCTTCCGAACCCGAACGGGATTTCCGCGATTTTCGGAGCGCCCCCTGCCCCCAATGCACCTGCAATTGCCTCCTAAAATTACCCCCAAAAAGTCTGGATGAGTAAACATTTCCCTAATGTGCCACTTGTCAAATCTGACCCTGTAAAATTCTGAAATTATGAGTTTACTCAGACTCTCATATCAAATCTGCAGAAGTGCAGTATCACATTCAAGGTTCCATAGTGAGTAAAACATTAGTGCTGTAATGTTATTCCTCTAGCTATATTTAGTATGCCATATAAATAATATATGATACAGCATTTACTAAATAGTGACAGAGCAATACTGCACCAACATCTATTATAATTTGGGCAGCCTATAATAGGCACTGTTTTTCTTATGTCTCTAATTTAATTTTTAAATATTCATTGGATATTTAGATATACAGTATGGCTTGATTTAACATTGCTTGATCATTCTTTTGCAGTAAACAGAAGAAAACATATAAGTCCTGGATACCTTTGGTTGTCACATGTACATTTATGATCATGAGTCATGCTGGCTTTTGGTGTCTCTTCCCTTTAATTATCTTCCAGTGTTTTAGGATTACTTCAATGCACCTTCAGTGTACTTGCATTAGCTTGTACCAAACATATGACTCAGCAGGAATGGAGAGGGAGTCCATGTCAAGATAAAAATAAGTGTTGCTTTAGTTTGAAAGGGTTGGAAAAACAAATGGGAAATGATTTTTAGCTGGAGTAGAGACTATACGTTTCTAGGTCTGAGTGGAGTTTGGATATAATTAGCTGGAATATAAACCATAATTACTTGTTACTAAAGCCACCAATCATTGCAGACATTCCTGAAATCAAATATAATTGATTTTGGTACAAATTGACCAATTTGTACCATAACAGGCAAGCTGACTTAATCCCTGTCAAGCTAACAGGCAACAACCAGGAAACAGAGCAAGTCATCAAGTTTGGTTGTCTATGGAAATGAAAATTGCCTCACTGATTCTTGAGATAATAGCGAATGATTTGGGCATTTTAATGGAAATTTGTCTATATTTCTATGTTTTAAAAAAAGTTTGTCTTAACAGTGGCAATTTATCTTAGCTAATAGTGAAATAACTTATATGCCACAGTTTCCCGATTAACAGCCTTTTCTGTGTATTACAGCCTTAACTTTGATTTTCAATGTGATAAGACCCTCAATGCACAATATCCTGGTGTATACTGTATTTAATTCATTGGGCAACTTCTACTATTTCAGTTCCGAGGTTGTTAAATTTGTGTATTTATTTTTATAGCTTACAATATGCATTCTTTAAAATAAAGTATTATATGTTTGTTATACTATTTGACATGATGTACTTCTAGAGATTAATTAGAATTTGAACAGATTGATTTAATGGTGCTATGACACACAATTTATTCAAAATTAAAAAGTCATTGCTATAATGAAGTGTCACAAATGTAACCTGATTTTGACCAACATGTGGTTTGCAAAAGTTATATAAAAATAAAAATTAATTTGAAACATCTTTTGCAGCAAAATTGGGAACATAAATGTTGATATAATAAGCTCACCTGTCGACTTGCAGTCCAGAACTTCTTTTGGAAAAACTCCAATTTCATCTGAATACCTACAGCTGTTAAAAAGCAGAAGAATATAGCTCAACTACCTGATGTTCATTTTCATCATACACTAATGCACATCTATTCTTAACAGATATTCAACTTTGATAATTATATTTGGAATAAAGGTGTGAATGTCAATTTTTATCAATAGGTTTCAACTGATACAACGGGGCCTAAATTTCTGAATGCTGCAAACCGGCCACGATTCCAGCAGCACACAGCGACACTGCACCACAACGGACAGGCCCGAGGACTGAACTAAAAACTAAAATTATAATAATTCAGGTGAGCTGCGGATGCCAATCAGGTGCCCCGACGCAGCTTGTCTATTGAGGCCTTACCAATTTTGCCTTGCTCCAAGGCCCACAGGTAAGCCTGATGGGGTGGCGAGTGGAAGTGGGGCAAAGGCGATCCCCAGTTGTTTTGTGGAGTCAGGAGCACTCCTGTTCCTTCCGACTCCACAAAAAACAACATTTCGGAAGTTTTGGGGTCTTTTATTGAGCGGCATCCAGCAGTCCCTTTAAGGACTGCTGGTTAGGTTGCTCACGAGAGCTTGTGCATCGCAAGATCTGACTAGTGTAAACAAATTTACCAATCAGGGTGGGAAATGAATGCAGGAGCCTCATTTCAATGTGGCCTGCACTCATTTCAGGTGGCCGCCGGGGCCACCTAAAAACAGCCTGACTCATTTAGCAGTGGCCCGAATGCTGGGCGCGGGCCTCTGCCCTGCTAAATTAGTTATCATTGAGCCCGTTTTAGACCCATCAATTTAAATTTAGAACCAGTAAGTCTTTTTTAATCATTTCTATCTCTGAACACTGGGATTCGATTTTGGAAGCATATAACATTTTCAGAACCTATTCTTGTAACAAGCTTCTCAAAGTCTGGGTGTCTTAACATAACCTTTCACCCACATTTTGCAGGAACTGTGGCCTTTTTACCTCTCCAAATATTCTCCCCTTGCTTTTCATTTCCTGAAAAGATCAATCTATGTTGAAGTATGGCTTACACAGGTGCCAGTGGCTCTGAGATCTTGTTCAAGTATATTCTTCAGGTGTAACCAATGGTTATCAGGAGATATACTTAATTGTGAAGGTCCATCGGTGGGGGGGCTCTGTGGCTCATTAAAAAACAATGCCTGTATCATCACCAGTATATACATTCAATACTATATTCTGATTTTGTCAACTAATGTATTTGTTGTGTTTATCACTAGTCAGCACCAGAATCCAAACCTTGTTCTTAGATCTTGAGCAAATAAATATAGCCATCCCATCTAACTCCTCCTTCTCATCCCTTTTGGAGATGTTTAAGATCATGCTTTGTCCACACCTGCCTCCAATTCAGCATCTCATTAATCTGACTTCTGAGGGATCCCTGCTAGGGGCTGATGGCTTAGTGGGTTGGGAATGGTAATGACACAGGATGGAATGATTTTGATCAATGAATGGACGTACAGCACTATATATTGTCTAAATGTGACTGGTTTCTTAATTAATTCCTGCAATGGGCAAGATCCAGTCTGTATTACTGTCAGCCTTGTCCAAATAAGATGTAAAAAGATGAACCCTTTTCAAAGTAATTGTATAAGAACTATCCAGCCAATCGCCATCAGTATAATGGAAATTCCTGACATTCTTAGCAGCAAAAGGTTAAATATTTATTTTGCACATAATGTAACAACAAATACTCTATAATATATTAAAAACCTTATGTTGGTACACACTTCCTGTCAACTTTTTTTCCTTTGTAAACTTTTATGTCCAATTCATAATGGAAACTGCCTATGTAAACTTGTCACAATGTAATTATACCCTTCTATCAGTGGTGACACTGCAGCACCTCCGCTGGTGGGAAGGTGTAATTCCAGCGTGACAAGTTTACAGAGATAGTTTCCATTATAAATGTGGACATAGGAATTTATAATGGAAATATAAAAATAAGGACAAATTGTAGGACTCTAAAATGGTGACTGAATTACATCTGTGTGCCCTGGCTCTATTATCCCCAAGCCTCTAACCCCACTACACCCAAAGACTACACTTGGTCATGACTCTCATGTGTAATGCCTCGGGCGATCGACAAATAGAAACAAAGTCCAATGTTGGTTTCCATATAGCTGACATTTTGGATGTTGCAATTTATGAACAAGTATCTCAAACACTGTTAATTCTGTAGACCACAGGGGTAATTTTCCACTCCTGGTTTGTGCACCTTGCCCGCCAGAATGTGCGTTGGAAATTCAGGTGCACGCAGCTCACAATTTTCTAATCATTCAGGTGCTGCACGTGCCCAAATTTTTGATTTTCACTCCCTGCCACTGGGTAATGTAAGAAAGTTACTCCTCACATAGCTATGGAAAAGGACATGGACCACTCTAAAGTAAAAATACTCAATTAGAGAAGGGACAATTTCAGTGCGATGAGAAGTGATCTGGCCCGGGTAAACTAGAATCAAAGATTGGCAGGCAAAACTGTAATTGAAAAATGGGCGGCCTTTATGGAGGATATGGTTCAGGTACAGTCTAGGTACATTCCCACGAGGGAGAAAGGTAGGGCAACTAAAGCTAGAGCTCCCTGGATGACAAAAGAGATAGAGAGTAAGATGAAGCAGAAAGAAGGGGCATATGACAGATATCAGGTTGATAACAGAAGTGAAAACCAGGCTGAATATAGAAAGTTCAGAGGGGAAGTGAAAAAGGAAACAAGTGGGGCAAAGAGAGAGTATGAGAAAACACTGGCGGCTAACATAAAAGGGAATCCAAAGTCTTCTATAGGCATGTAAACAGTAAACGGGTCATAAGAGGAGGGGTGGGGCCGATTAGGGACCGAAAAGGAGATCTACTCATGGAGGCAGAGGGCAGGCCGAGGTACTTAATGAGTACTTTGCATCTGTCTTTACCAAGGAAGAAGATGCTACCAGAATTTCAGTAAAGGAAGATATAGTTGAGATACTGGATGGGCTAATAATTGATAAAGAGGAGCTACTAGAAAGGCTGGCTGTACTTAAAGTAGATAAGTCACCCGGTCCAGATGGGATGCATCCTAGGTTGCTGAAGGAAGTAAGGGTGGAAATTGCGGCGGTACTGGCCATAATCTTCCAAACGTCATAGATACTGGGGTGGTGCCAGAGGACTGGAGAATTGCAAATGTTACACCCTTGTTCAAAAAAGGGTGTAAGGATAAACCCAGCAACTATAGGCCAGTCAGTTTAACCTTGGTGGTGGGGAAACTTTTAGAAACGATAATCTGGGACAGAATTAGAAGTCACTTGGACAAGTGTGAATTGATGAGGGAAGGACAAGTATGGATTGATTAGGGACAAAGACAGGGTCTTTGCGAATGGAAATCCATTTCCAGTGGTGTGCCACAGGGCTCAGTGATGGGTCCCTGGCTGTTTGTGGTATATATTAATGATTTGGACTTGAATGTAGGGGGCATGATTGGCAAATTTGCAGACGACACAAAAATTGGCCGTGTAGTTGATAGTGAAGAGGATAGCTGTAGACTCCAAGAAGGTATCAATGAGTTGATGGAGTGGGTGGAAAAGTGGCAAATGGAGTTCAACCCAGAGAAGTGTGAGGTAATGCACTTAGGGAGGGCAAACAGTAAAAGGGAATACATAGTAAACGGGAATATATTGAGAGGGGTAGAGGAAGTGAGAGACCTTGGAGTGCATGTGCACTGGTCCCTGAAGGTGGCAGTAGAGGTAGATAAGGTTGTGAAGAAGGCATACTGAATGCTCTCCGTTATTAGCTGAGGTATAGAATACAAAAGCAGGGATGTAATGATGGAACTGTATAAAATGCTGGTAAGGCCACAGCTGGAGTATTGTGTGCAGTTCTGGTCACATTATAGGAAGGACGTAATTGCTGTGGAGAGAGTGCAGAGAAGATTTACAAGAATGTTGCCTGGGCTTGAAAATTGCAGCTACGAGGAGAGATTGGATAGGCTGGGGTTGTTTGCCTTGGAGCAGAGGAGGCTGAGGGGAGACTTGATTAAGGTGTACAAAATTATGAGGGGCCTAGATAGAGTAGACAGGAAGTACCTGTTTCCCCTGGTGGAGAGTTCAAGAACTAGAGGACATAGATTTAAGCTGATTGGTGGAAGGATTAGAGGGGACATGAGGAAAAACGTTTTTACCCAGAGGGTGGTGGGTGTATGGAATTCGCTGCCCAAATTGGTGGTAGAGGCAAGGACCCTCAACTCTTTTAAAAAGTACCTGGACCTGCACCTAAAGTGCTGCAAGCTGTAGGGCTACGGACCGGGTGCTGGAAGGTGGGATTAGAAAGGGCACCTGGTTGTTCTTCGAGCCGGCGCGGACACGATGGACCGAATAGCCCCCTTCTGTGCTGTATCTTTTCTATGGTTCTATAGGGAAAGCCAGCACGGATTTGTTAACTGCAAATTGTGTTTAACTAACTTGATAGAGTTTTTTGATGAGGTAACAGAAAGGGTCGATGAGGGCAGTGTGGTTGATATGGTGTACATGGACTTTCAAAAAGCGTTTGATGAAGTGCCGCATAATAGGCTTGTCATCAAGATTGAAGCCCATGGAATAAAGGGGCCAATAGCAGCATGGATACAAAATTGGCTAAGTAACAGGAAGCAGAGAGTAGTGGTGAACGGTTGTTTTTCACATTGGAGGGAGGCGTACAGTGGTGTTCCCCAGGGGTTGGTACTAGGACCACTGTTTTTCTTGATATATATTAATGACTAAGAATGAGGAGAGGCACTATAAACTAGAGGGCACAATTCTAAAAGGGCTACAGGAACAGAGAGATCTGGGGATATATTTGCACAAATTGTTGAAGGTGGCAGGGCAGGTTGAGAAAGTAGTTCAAAAAGCATACAGGATCTTGGGCTTTATAAATAGAGGCTCAGAGTACAAAAGTAAGGAAGTCATGATGAACCTTTATAAAACACTGGTTCGGGCACAACTGGAGTATTGTGTCCAGTTCCGCACTTTAGGAAAGATGTGAAGGCCTTAGAGAGGGTGCAGAAAAGTTTTACTAGAATGATTCCAGGGATGAGGGACTTTGGTTACGTGAATAGACTGGAGAAGTTGGGGTTGTTCTCCTTGGAGCAGAGAAGGTTGAGAGGAGATTTGATAGAGGTATTTAAAATCATGAAGGGTCTAGACAGCTTAGATAGAGAGAAAATGTTCCCATTGGCAGAAGGGTCAAGAACCAGAGGACATAGATTTAAGGTGATTGGCAAAAGAACCAAAGGTGACATGCAGAAAAACTTTTTTACGCAGCATGTGGTTAGGATCTGGAATGCACTGCCAGGGCGGGTGGTGGAGGCAGATTCAATCGTGGCTTTCAAAAGGGAACTGGATAAGTACTTTAAAGGAAAAATGCAGGGCTACTGGGATAGGGTGGGGGAGTGGAACTAGCTGGATTGCTCTTGCATAGAGCAGGCACGGACTCGATCAGCCGAATGGCCTCCTTCCGTGCTGTAACCTTTCTATGATTCTATGATTCTACATCTCTTGCAGACAATGTGAAAATTAAATGAATTGCATTTTAAGGTAAGAGACCGCATTAAGATAGAAATTACTGTTGGTATTACTAATGGATGAATGCTTAACGTATATGTATGACATTCCCTTGTACATTGTTTTAATGGGTGTTATTAAGCTGTTTATTTAAGTGAGTTAATACCGCCATGAAAATAGTGATGACTGTAAGATACGATCTACAAAATTGGCAATGTTTGTGGTATTTGTTTATCTATGAGAACATACATTTCTCTGTAATGGTGTTCAAGACAAATGCCAAAATCTCAGTGATGTAATATGGGCCTTTAATGACAGGATTTTTCATTTGAACTCTTTTGATCGTATCTATGCTGTGGAATTGGAATGTCAACTACCCCTTGGATACTTGGACATGTGACTAGATCTAACACTACTCCCCAAAATACTGGTAACAGCTTCTATTAACACCATTCAATCAGCACCACTGCAGTTCTAAAGCCTATGTTTTTACAAGCTTTTCATTTCCTCAACTATGTCTTTTGAAATGGAGTCTGGTGAGTTCAGAAAGAACATATCAACAGCTCTATGGCAGAGAAAGGAGAACTCACAAAGGGTTTCCAGCTCACTGGGCAGAAATTACAGCAGACAGGATGAAGGTAATAGGAAAGAAGGGCTGAATATCCAGAGTGACAGAAGAAGAATGCATAATGTATTCTGTAATGAAAGTCATGATGAACAAAAAGGGGCAAACTACTGTGATCATCACAAACAGGCTGGGTAAGAGCAAAGGAAGAGGCTGGAACTTCATTTTTTTTGTCAATTCTTAAAAATGAATTGCAAGAATACAAAAGAATTTAAGTTAAAAAGAAAGAACTTGCATTTATATAGTGGCTTTTGTGACCTCTGGACATCCCAAAGCACTTTACAGCCAATGAAGTACTTTTTGAAGTATAGTCACTGTTGTAATGCAGGGAACGTGGCAGCCACTTTGCACACAGCAAGGTCCCACAAACAGCAATGAAATAAATGACCAGATAATCTGTTTTTTAGTGATGTTCGTTGAGGGTTAAATGTTGGCCAAGACTCCCCTGCTCTACTTCAAAAAGTGCCATGGAATCTTTTACATCCACTTGAGAGGGCAGATGGGGCCTCGGTTTAATATCTCATCCAAAGGACGGCATCTCCGACAGTGCAGCATTACCTCAGTACTGAAGTGTCAGCCTTGATTATATGCTCAAGTTTCTGGAGTGGGGCTTGACCCCATGACCTTCTGACTCAGAGGGGGAGTGCCACCACTGAGTTGCGGCTGACAATAACTATATTAATCACTGGCATGTCTAGATCTTTTTACTGCCAAAAATCACACAAAACCAATCATGTTGTATGCTTGGACTTTATGACCGTAGCAAGATTCTAGTTTACAGTGGGTTTACAGAACAGAGCTCTTTTGAAAGATGGTTCTGTATTGTCGGGTTGTTGCTTTTCTGTAAATTAAACCCCCGTTACTTTACCAACAGGACATGATGTAGAATCGGCTCTGGTCACTTAGCGAGGTTACGAGGAACTGCTGTGGAGAGTGCTTTTGCTGTTTCAAAAAGCTGCTGACTGAAGATGCTTTTTCACTGCTGTCATTTGATTCTCTGACTAAAGCTACTCTAATATGGGCTAACGCCATGAGTAGATAACATGATTAATAAAATATGAATTAGAGGATTATCCCATGCCATTAGGAAATAAGATCCAATGGGGGTAATTTTCAACTTCATCCCCTGGGAGGTAACCTGGCGGAGCAGATCACCCGTTCGTTATTGAACTTGCCCAATTTGCATTGCCATTGATTACAGTGCAAATGGAAATCGGGCGGGTTATATAAACAGCAGGCCATCCACTCTGCCAGTTTATCACCCAAGTGGTGAAGATGAAAATCTACACCAAATTCTTTAGACAACAATATTTTATTGAGTGTTTTCTCCGGGGGAATTCATGTAACTACATCCTAATGTGCACTCATTAAAATAAATAATTAGCTATCATTTGTGTCCTGAGTGCTATTCAACTCAGTGTTACAAATCTATTTTAAAATGTTTATGTCTGTCTAATTACACCCAAAGGAACTACAAAGAATATAACATGCAACTTCATAGGCAGTGTGTTTATATTAATCTGAATAAACTATGTTGTTTTAAAAATTCATGCTGGTTGTTTTTGTGCGTGTACAATGAAATCAAATCTAAAGCATTTGCTGACAGACAGATATTTCTAGCATTGAATTCATGGATGGCTTACCCATGTGCAGGTTTCCAGTTATAGCAAGGACACGAGATGGGCAGCTGCAAACTAGAGAAGGCAACTGATATACAAGAAGCCTGGAGCTTGGCATGCTGAAAACAGCAAAGCAGCTTTGATGACAGCTGAAGAAGAAGAAAATAATGAGCTGCCACCAAGCAACAGTTAAAGATCAGGGAACGTGCCCTTCTGCTCAGTGTGGATGATAGATCAATATATTGAAACTGGGAAGTAACACTTGATTCGTAAAAATGAAATAGAAACATAACTGAGTAGATTTGTGAGTGAATTTATGTTCTGTAGTATATGAAATCTCAGAAATGCGCCTTTTTAAATTAATTAATTCATAATTCTATGATATTCAAAAACATAAGTTACAAAATACAGGAGTAGATTAATTATACAAAGCTGCTTCTCTGCTTGTAAAATAAGGTGGCGCATAACAGAAAGGAGCTGACGCACATGGGAAGATGACCCTGTACCACTAAGCCCTGAGTTCCTTCAAACAGGCCAAATTGGCAATCACTGGCATGAAGTACAATGCACTTACACTCACTGCCCCCAGGAAAATACTCAAACACTATACAATGTCACATAGTATATTTTGGCGTGAACAGTATTTGAAAGGGTATCATGAGGCCGTGTTCTTATCATTTTATAGGTGTTTGTTAAGAAGCAGTTGCTGCTTTCAAAGCCTCCCAAAAGGCCAGCACTTCTCAACAACCTGCATCAGTCATGCCACCTGTTGCAAGCACCAGAGCAGGTACATCCACCCCAGGGGATGTAGATATTCAGTCTGATGTGGGTGCATTGGGTGACACATAGCGTAAGAGTGAGTAGGAGCAGATGATGGTTGTGGTGATGGCAGAAGGGGGAAAAGAACCTGCTGCCCAGAGGACCTTCTTCAGTCATAGAGCTGTGACTTGGACCTCAAAGGGCCTGCATTTAAAAGAAGGATGCCATCTGAGAACCAACATTGCTTCTAGCCATTAGAGGATGTGCCAAGCATCCTCCAAGTGGGGAGAAGTACAGCTGTGCAGGAAGCTGCATTATTGGGGGACTGGATGAAGAGAACCATTATTCAAGGTGTCACAGCCCCTGTTGTTGCCCAGATGTCTGCTCCCACACAGAAGATGTGCCCAGCAGCAGGGACATGACTAGCTAGCTATCAGGATAATGCCATATATGACCCCTCCAGCACCCCACCCCAAATGACAGAAGGTATGGCAGAATGTAGGTTGGATCAGGCAGCCACACTGATGTGGACTTGGTGGAATAATTTGTAAGGATACCTCATAGCTCAGTATGAGGAATCAAAGGGCCATTTCAATCCCCAAAGGTCTCCACTGACAGCCAGCAGCCAGCCACCTCCCTCGCTTATACCTGCCCCTGTGAGAGCACCTAAGAGCTCAAGATTAGGATACAGAGCACACAAAACATAAATGAAAGGGTTGTACAACAGAGTGAAAAGAAACTCTGAACACACAGGCACTGAACACTTGCAGTGCAATATTTCCATAACATTTTGTCCAGGGAACCTCTTGGTGCTGTTGCAGATAGAATTATAGAATGATACAGCACAGAAACAAGCCATTCAGCCCATCGTGCCTGTACGGGCTTTTTGAAAAAGCTATCCAATTATCCAATCAGTCCCATTCCCTTGCTCTTGCTCTGCAAATTTTTCCCCTTTAAGTATTTATCCAATTCGTTTTTGGAAGTTATTATTGAATCTGCTGCCACCACCCTTTCAGGCAGTGCATTCCAGATCATAACAACTCGCTGTGTAAAAAAATTCCTCCTCATCTGCCTCTGGTTCTTTTTGTTAATTACCTTAAATCTGTGTGCTCTGGTTAGCGACCCTTCTGCCACTGGAAACAGTTTCTCCTTATTTACACCATCAAAACCCATCATGATTTTGAACACCTTTATTAAATCTCCCCTTAATCTTCTCTGCTCTAAGGAGAATAACCCCAGCTTCTCCAATCCCTCCACATAACTGACGTCCCTCATCCCTGGTACCATTCTAGTAAATCTCCTCCGTAACCTCTCTAAGGCCTTGACATCCTTCCTAAAGTGTGGTACCCACAATTGGACACAATACTCCAGTGATTTATAAAGGTTCAGCGTGACTTCCTTGCTTTTGTTCTCTAGGCCTCTGTTTATAAAGCCAAGCATCCCGTATGCCTTTTGAACAGTCTTCTCAACTTGATCTGCCACCATCAAATATTTGTGTACGTACGCCCTCAGGTCTGTCTGATCCTGCACCCCCTTTAAAATTGTACCATTTACTTTCTATTGCCTCTCCTCATTCTTCCTAATAAAAAGCCTCATTTCATTTTATTAAGGTGCCTTTCTTCATGTTGTACCAGTTAAAACATGAAATAGGTTCAAAGCAATTTTAGCAATAATTTACATTGACCTGCCAAACATCACTATTCTCTGTAGCTTCCAGTTAGATGCAGTGGCACACCTCCGAGGATGGAAGTTAGTACTTTAGGAGACATTTTACAGATCCCTACTTCTTTAAGAATCTTCCTGTTTAATGAAGTCTTGGTTATATATTGCTTACAGTGAGGTTCCCTGGGATGCTTGAAACAAAGATTCAGTTTGCATGTTTCCTCCACATTCTGTTCTGCAAAACTAGGCAAAATCCATCCAAAATAGCCTAAATAAAAAAGCCTGCGCTGCTTTAATATCTACATTACTGATGCAGATTACCTTTTACGTCTGGTCTGCATAGGGAGAATTAACTTTGGGCAGAATAGATGGAAGATGCACGGGGGATGCCTGTTAAATTAAGCTCACATGCAGAATGGGCGGGAATGGATTACTTGGGCATACGGCCAAAGTAGAAGATTGAAATGGGATGCTTCCAGTGGGGAACGAATGAAAGCAATGACATTCCAATTTCCCATTCCCCACATGCCCGAATCCAGCCAGTAGAATGGATAACCCCATTTGAAAAATTTACCCTACAAACATTTAACAAGCATGGCTTAAGATTGTTTTTACTCAGTGCTGTTGGATAAGAATTAAAAATATGTAATACCAGCCAAAGTTAGCACACTGTTAGAGCACCGGTCCTGTTTTAATGGCCCCGATATTAATGGGGAGGGTGGGGGGAGCACGGTAGCACATGGAAAATCCAGGTAGGCTGGGGACTTGGAGGCCTCGTTGATCTTAACGGCAGGGCCTCATTTAAATAACATGCTGCAGTCTCATGCCCGGCCAGACTGACAGCCTGGGTTACTCATCCAGATATTATACAGGTCATTACCTCAAATCAGGATCAATGCACATTGAAAACCACGTGTGATCTTATATAATTCAATAGGTTTGTTAGAGCATGGCTAACATGTACAAATAATTTAACATTTGCCCTGGATTTCAGCAGGCAGGTTTATTTTTGTCCACTGAACTTCAGGCAGATTAAAAAAAACACGCAAACCCTGAGCTATCAAATCTTGATTTGTGAGGCACAGCTGTCCTCTATAAGCTGACAGCCACTGCTCATGTGGTGTGTGAAGAGACGTCTTAGAAATCTGGCCCATATTACGTTAAAAAAACTGTGGAAACACAGATAGTCTAATCCAGTAAAAGTTAGGCACCCTGAAAGAAATCACTCTTACTAACTGCTGCTCGACTCTACCTGAGGTGACAAAAAACTCTTTAGTTTGCATTGAAATGGAGCAATAGATCCTGAACATTGGAAATCTAAATCAGTATTAACTTCTATGTGAAACTTCTATGTTATATTAATCTCTGGATTAGTTCAATTCTACCTAAAAGGAAAGAAAAATACCAGATACAAACAATGAGAGGTAAGGCTACATTTTAAATGTCTGATCTACTATATTTGTATAAGTAAACATTGGGAAATGGTCATTTAGAATTTGTCTCTTGTACTTTTTGATGCAGCTTCTGAAGTTACTATTGTACATAAAATATTGGGCTAGAGTTTTCTGGAGTAGAGCATCTCGCGGCATGCCGTGTTAGTTACATTTTATCCCTCAACCTTCAGCTCAAAATTTTTTTGCACGGTGAATTGCTGGAAGTGCAAGCTGATAATGGTGTGGCAAGGGCAGTGGGGCATCTGGGACTTTGGTGAACGATGGGACCAACAGTCTGTCTCCTTAACCAATGAGATTTATGGGTTGAGAAAGAAACAACGGAGAAGGAAATAGGATGAATTAGAGTTAAAATCAGGTACAGAAGGTGAAATAATGAGAGGGAAAGAACAATTTGATTGAGAGAGAGAGAAAAAAAAGAGACAGAAAGGAAAAGTAAGAAAAAAATTTTAAATTAAAAATTTTAAACATCTCTAACAACAATTTACTACCTGTAGGAATGAGTCTCCACGGTTTCAATTGTTCCCTTTCTGGGCCGGAGAGGTTGAGTGGCATCGCAGGAACATAAATCTCATCATTAAAAAGCTGTTAAGTACTAGCTCTAACTTTCAGCAGCGAGTTTAATTGGTAATTAATATGCAAATGGAGCAATTTCACGAAACTCACGGGGAGGTTGAAGGTGAGCTGCTGTTTTCGTGAGGTTAACGGCGGAATGACACAAATCGTCCAGCAATTTATGGCAATTCGCAACTCATGGCGTATCTCTTCCTCGCCACAAATTGCTGGACGATGTACACACTAATAACGGTGTGCACGTTAAACTTGCCATTATTTTGCCAGCAATTTCTGGCCCAACAATTTGTGCATCTAAATAAAGGCGTAACTCTTTCAGGGCCGTATCAACAATTCTGCAGCAAAATCAACAAATGTACTAAAATATCATCCTTTTCTTTAATTCCAATATTATGAATTAAGGAATGTACTATCGTTATGTACTTCTATGCACTTCTCTAAGAAATATTCAACACTAGACAATTTACTACTTTTAGATCTTATATAATAGAAAATATTATAGTTTGAAAGCTGAAACACTCTTTCAATAGTCAGAGGGTTAAATACTATATGCTCGTGGTAAATTAAATAAAAAATATTTAAGGAAAAGAAATGCAGAGAAAGAAAAAGACAACATAATCTGTGGCCGGTGGTAAAACTAAGCAAGGAAGTCAAATAAGAGATGCAGGGATCGAATTTACTCTTTTCGCCTGAAAAATGGCTTAAACAAGTCAACTTTTAGTGCGCAGGATCAGGAAAAAGTGATTTTTCAGCAGAATTCTTTTTTTGAAATAGGAAGCAGTACAACACACCACAATAATGCTGGCGAGTCATTTGTTAATGAACTAATGAGACTCTTTTAAGGTAGTCAACAACAACTTGCATTTATATAGCACCTTTAATGTAAAAAAATAGTCCCAAAGCATTTTACAGGGTAGAAAAGAAGCAGCACCAAGCATTTCTGGGAGGATTAGGAGAGATGATTCAAAGCTTCGCCAAACAGAGGGTTTTGAGAACCTTCTGTCACTAAGGAAAATTGTTCAAATATAGTGTCAAAGGACGGTTAGATTCAGTGATGACGCCCTCCAGGGAAGAGAAGGGGGGGCTGGTACTGGACATAGATCTTGCGTAGCCACTGGCTCTGCTGTGTCACTTAGTGAATCATGCGTGGAGAGGGCGCAGACCTGAAGGATCAATAAAAGGTGCGGAGAGAGCAGACCTGAAGGATCAATAAAAGGCACGGAGAGAGGGGACCTGAGGGATCAATAAAAGGCGTGGAGAAAGAGGGGACCTGAGGGATCAATAAAAGGCGTGGAGAGAGAGGGGACCTGAGGGATCAATAAAAGGTGTGGAGAGAGAGGGGACCTGAGGGATCAATAAAAGGTGTGGAGAGAGAGGGGACCTGAGGGATCAATAAAAGGTGTGGAGAGAGAGGGGACCTGAGGGATCAATAAAAGGCGTGGAGAGAGAGGGGACCTGAGGGATCAATAAAAGGTGTGGAGAGAGAGGGGACCTGAGGGATCAATAAAAGGCGTGGAGAGGGGACCTGAGGGATCAATAAAAGGCGCAGAGAGAGTAGATCCGAAGGATCAATAAAAGGCACGGTGGGAGTAGATCCGAAGGATCAATAAAAAGCACGGAGAGAGTAGATCCGAAGGTGAAATCAAAAAAATCCATAAGAGTCAAGAAAAAGACAAAAAATGATGTCACAGAGGAGCACCAAGGATAATTCAGTGTAAGTATTTAGTGTTTTTAGTGGTTATTGTATTTAGTGGTTAATGTCTTTAATGGTGGTTAGTATTTTTAGTGGTTAGTCTGTTAGTGTTAGTTAAGAAGCCTAAAAACTAAAGTTTTAAAAAGAGCGGGAATCTAATTTGAAGTGGATAAATTAATTCATTTTAAAAGAAAACAAAAATAAACCAAGTCAATTAATTACATAAAAACTTTGATTAATTAAATATATAAAACAAGGTTAGATAGAGATGGCAGGGCAGGTGGTGTGTTGTAACTGCAGCATGTGGGAGTTTATGGAGACCAGTGAGATCTCAAGCAACCACATCTGCAGTAAGTGTCTGCAACTCGAGGAACTTTGGCTCAGAGTTGTTGAGCTGGAGTCTGAGCTGCAGACATTGTGATGCATCAGGGAGGGGGAGGAGTTATCTGGATACTTTGATCCAGGAGGTAGTAGTTCAGATTTGGTCAATGGTCAGGGACAGGAGGATGTGACTGCGACTCAGACAGGTATGGGAACCCAGGATACAGTGATGGAGGAGCCTCAGCCTTTGACCTTGTCCAACAAGTACGAGGTACTTGCTACCTGAGTGGATGAGAACAAAGACTGCAGGGAGGATGGCAATTTGACCACAGCACTGTAGTACAGGAGGCCATTCAAGTGGGGGGAGTAAAAAGGAATGTGGTAGAGGTAGGGGATAGTATAGTCAGGGGGATAGACACTGTTCTCTGCACTCGCAACCGGGAGTCCCGAAGGCTGTGTTGCTTGGCTGGTGCCAGGATTAAGGATATCGCTTTGCAGCTGGAGAAGAACTTGGAGTACGAGGGGAAGGATCCAGTTGCGTGGTCTACATAGGAACCAACGGTATAAGTAGAACTAGGAATGAGGTTCTGCTGAGGGAGTTTGAGGAGCTAGGGGCCAAATTAATAAGCAGAACCTCAAAGGTAATAATCTTGGGATTACTACCTGACCCACGCGCAAATTGGCATAGGGACAAACAGATCAGAGAGTTAAATGCGTGGCTCAAAGAGTGGTGTGGGAGACAGGGGTTTCGATTCATGGGGCACTGACACCAGTACTGGGAAAAGAGGGAGCTGTTCCGTTGGGACTGGCTCCATTTAAACTGGGCTGGGACCGGTGTCCTGGTGAATTGAATAACTAGAGCAGTAGATAGGGCTTTAAACTAAAAGGGGAGGGAGGTAGGGTTCACTAAAGAGAAAAGTTAAGGCTGTAAAGCAGTCCAGAGATTTGGGTAATTCTAAGCAGAGTGTGTCAGGAAGGGACGGAGGCGGGGTGGGGGTGGGGGAAATTGGATAGGATCTATTATTGGGCACGGGTAGCACGATCCACTATTACCCAGCGCCCAATGGCCCCTGTGCAGGCAGGACGAGACTTTCGTGAGGCCTGAGGACTTACCTTCAAGAAGTGTTCCGAATCAGCATTGACATGAGGATTCAATGCAATTCGCACTTTCAACCAATAGGGGGAGCCCCAATCTCTTAAAGGCAAGCTGTCTCTTAAAAATCTCTTAAAGGTAGCTGGTACCTGTCACTTGCTGAAAATAAGAGTCTGCTGTCTGCACGGAGTCTGAATGGAGATCAGACATTGCACATGCAAAACACAGATGCAGCTCTCGTCCCTATGTTTACAAACTGACGAGTTATGTTAAAATATTGAATAAAGGTTGTGCACTACTAAATCCCACATCCTCCAATCTGCATGCCAGACTTCACCAATCTGCTGATCTGAGTTTGTATCAGGCCTGCGAGAGTGCGTGCACCAAGGTTCTCTGCTGATGCACTAGAGGCCTTGGTGCAAGAGGTGGACAGAAGGAGGGACATCCTATATCCGGGGTTGGGGGTGGGGGGGGAGAGGCCCTCCAGACATATACCCAAAAGAGAGTGGGAGGCAGTGGGGGATGAAGTCAATGCCAGGCGCACAGCATCATGAACATGGATGCAGTGTGGGAAGAAGTTCAATGCATAAGTGGTCAAGGTGAGAGAGGTCAACTGTCAAGTGGCGTCGCCTAACAACTACACCACTAGCCGCATGCACTGCTCCACGCACTACATCCCCATCACCCACACACCAACAAACTCTTTCCATCTGTACTCAACTCTTCCAATCAGATGCTTCCTCTCACCCTTACACATTACCACTGTTGCAAGCTGCAACTCACAGGCCACACACACTGGCAGCTATTCAATCATGACAGGCACATCACCCAGACACACGTCCCGCTTTCTTGCAGGAAAAGGTGGCGCATACCAGGAGGCAGCAAGTGGCAGTGGCATTTAGCTCCTCGAGCCTGATCCGCCATTCAGTGAGATCATGGTGGACCTGTGACCTAACTCCATATACCTGCCATAGCCCCATATCCCTTAATACCCTTGGCTCACAGAAATCTATCAATCTCAGATTTAGAATTCACAATTGAGCCAGCATCAACTGCCGTTTGCAAAAGAGCGTTCCAAACTTCTCCCTCCCTTTGCGTGTAGAAGCATTTCCTAACTTCACTCCTGCGTGTCCTGGCCCTAAATGTTAGGCTATATAACCTAGTCCTAGTATTCAAGTATAGGAGACCTCCAAAAACTGTTACAAATGTCTCTGCAGCCAGAAGCAATAATCCAGCCACTAACCTGTAAATCCTGCATGGTCCCTTTAAATAGTGCTGGTGGGGTTCCTCCAGCCACTCTAAGACACATTCAAATCATTGCGGTTAAGACTGTGTATTCCGTTGGTGTCTATCACTTTAAATCAGCGTTGCACGCTGATTGTATCCATTTTCTCCTTACTTTACATGCTTCCGACGTTCGGTATTTGCGCATGCACTAACTCCTATACCAAGATGGCGCTCGGCGCACACCACGCTGGAAAGGTGCATGCGCAGCCAAGATGCCATCTTGGATGTTGGAAAGGCTGCGTAGCGGCAAAACAACTGTCGCTATATGGCCCAATTTAGTGCCCAGAGAGTTTAATGGTAATAATGCATCAGTGAATAGGGTCAAATCAAGGAAAAATAGTAAAAAGATAAAATTAAAGGCGCTTTATCTGAATGCACAAAGCATTCAGAACAAGATCGAACGAATTAATGGCACAAATAGAGATACATGGATTTGATCTAGGAGCCATTATTGAGACGTGGTTGCAAGGTGACCAAGGCTGGAACTAAATATTCCAGGGTACCTGACTTTTTGAAAAGACAGACAAAATGGAAAAGGAGGCAGGGTAAAGAATTCTTCATTAAGATGGAAAGTGAAGTAGTCCAATCCAAAACTAGGGTCCTAAATCTAAACAAAGGAAACTACGAAGGTATGAGAAGTGAGTTGGCTATGATAGATTGGGAAGCTTCATTAAAAGGCAATGTGGATAGGCAATGGTTAACATTTAAGGAACGAATGCATGAATTGCAACAATTATACATTCCTTCTGGCGCAAAAACACAAAGGAAAAGCAGCCCAGCCATGGCTAACAAAAGAAATTAAGGATAGTATTAGATCCAAAGAGGAGTCATATATAGTTGCCAGAAAATGTACCAAGCCTGAGGATTGGGAGCTTTTTAGAATTCAGCAAAAAAGGACCAAGAGATTGATTAAGAGAGGAAAAGTAGAGTATGAGAGTAAACTTGCAAGGAACATAAAAGTGGACTGTAAAAGCTTCTACAAGTATATAAAAAGAAAAAGATTAGTGAAGACAAATATAGGTCCCTTACAGTCAGAAACGGGAGAATTTATAATGGGGAACAGGGAAACGGCAGAGCAATTAAATAAATACTTTGGTTCAGTCTTCACGGAAGAGGACACAAATAACTTCCCAGAAATGCTAGGGAACCAAAGGACTAGTGAGAAGGAGGAATTAAAGTAAATTAGTATTAGTAAAAAAATAGTGCTGGAGGAATTAATGGGTCTGAAAGCCATTAAATCCCCAGGGCCTGATGATCTGCAACCCAGAGTACTAAAAGAGGTAGCCATGGAAATAGTGAATGCATTAGTTGTCATCTTCCAAAATTCTATAGATTATGGAACAGTTCCTGCAGATTGGAGGGTGGCAAATGTAACCCCACTATTTAAAAAAGGAGGGAGAGAGAAAACAGGGAACTACAGACCTGTTAGCCTAACATCAGTAGTAGGGAAAATGCTAGAGTCTATTATAAAGGATATGATAACAGGGCATTTAGAAAATATCAACGGGATTAGACAAAGTCAACATGGATTTATGAAAGGGAAATCATGTTTGATAAACCTACTGGAGTTTTTGAGGATGTAACTGGTAGAATAGATAAGGGAGAACCAGTGGATGTGGTTTATTTGGATTTTCAGAAGGCCTTTGATAAAGTCCCACATTAGAGGTTAGTGTGCAAAATTAAAGCACATGGGATTGGGGGTAATACACTGGCATGGATTGAAAATTGGATAAAAAAACAGGAAACAGAGAGTAGGAATAAATGGTTCTTTTTTGGGGGCAGGTGGTGACTAGTGGGGTACCACGGTGATCCAGTGTTTGGGCCCCAGCTATTCACAATATATATCAATGATTTGGATGAGGGAACCAAATGTAATATTTCCAAGTTTGCTGACGACACAAAACTAGGTGAGATCGTGAGTTGTGAGGAGGATGCAAAGAGACTTCAAGGCGATTTAGCCAAGTTGAGTGAGTGGGCGAATACATGGCAGATGCAGTATAATATGGATAAATTTGAAGTTATCCACTTCGGAAGGAAAAACAGGAAGGCAGAGTATTATTTAAATGGCAATAGATTGGAGAATGTTGATGTACAAAGGGACCTGGGTGTCCTTGTACACCAGTCACTGAAAGCAAATATGCAGGTGCAGCAAGCAGTTAGGAAGGCAAATGGTATGTTGGCCTTCATTGCAAGAGGATTTGAGTACAGGAGCAAGGATGTCTTACTGCAGTTATACAGGGCCTTGGTGAGACCACACCTGGAGTATTGTGTGCAGTTTTGGTCTCCTTACCTAAGAAAGGATATACTTGCCATAGAGGGAGTGCAGCGAAGGTTCACCAGACTGATTCCTGGGATGGCAGGACTGTCGTACGAGAGATTGGATCGACTTGGCCTGTATTCACTCGAGTTTAGAAGAATGAGAGGGGATCTCATTGAAACATATAAAATTCTGACAGGGCTAGACAGACTGGATGCAGGGAGGATGTTTCCCCTGGCTGGGGGGGGGGCGGGTCCAGAACAAGGGGTCACAGTCTCAGGATACGGGGTAGGACATTTAGGACTGAGATGAGGAGAAATTTCTTCACTCAGAGGGTGGTGAACCTATGGATTTCTGTACCACAGAAGGCTGTGGAGGCCAAGTCACTGAATATATTTAAGATTTCTAGACACAAAAAGCATCAAGGAGTATGGGGGGAGAGCGGGAATATGGTATTGAGATAGAGGATCAGCCATGATCATAATGAATGGCAGAGCAGGCTCGAAGGGCTGAATGGCCTGCTCCTGCTCCTATTTTCTGTGTTTCTATGGTAGCCCTGATAATAAAGGATGATATCAAGACAGTTGTGAGAAAGGATCTTGGCTCAGAAGATCAGTAAGTAGAATCAGTATGGGTGGAGATAAGAAATAACAAGGGGCAGAAAACTTTGGTGCAAGTAGTTTATAGGCCCCCTAACAGTAGTTATAGTGTTAGACAGAGTATTAATCAAGAAATAAGAGGAGCTTGTAACAAAGATAATGCAATAATCATGGGGGACTTTAATCTTCATATAGGCTGGGCAAATCAAATTGGCAAAAGTAGTTTGGAGGATGAGTTCATGGAATGCATTCGAGACAGTTTCCTAGAAAAATACGTCATGGAACCAACCAGGGAACAGGTTATTTTAGATCTGGTCTTATGTAATGAGCAAGGGTTAATTAGTAATCTCATAGTAAGGGATCCTCTGGGGAAGAGTGATCACAATATTATAGAATTTCATATTGAGTTCAAGAGTGACATACTTAAGTCCAAAACTAGAGTCTTAAACTTAAATAAAGCCAATTACATAGGTATGAGGGACAAATTGGCTAAGGTTGATTGGGAAATTAGATTAAAAGATATGACGGTAGATAAACAATGGTGAACATTTAAAGAAATATTTCATAATTCTCAACGAATATAAGGATTGGGAGAGTTTTAGAAACCAGCAAAGGATGACCAAAAAATTAATAAAGAGGGAGAAAATAGAATACGAGAGTAAATTAGCAAGAAATATAAAAACAGATTGTTAGAGCTTCTACAAGTGTGTAAAAAGGAAGAGATTAGCGAAAATAAACGTGGGTTCCTTACAAGCTGAGACAGGAGAAACTATAATGGGGAATAAGGAAATGGCAGAGATGTTAAACAAATATTTTATATCTTCATAGCAGAAGACACAAAAAAAAATCAGAAATAGTGGGAAACCAAGGGTCTAATGAGAGGGAGGAACTTAAAATAATTAATATTGGTAAAAAAAAAGTACTGGAGAAATTAATGGGACTAAAAACCAATAAATCCCCTGGACCTGATGGCCTACATCCCAAGGTTTTAAAAGAGGTGGCAGAGATAGTGGGTCTTCCAAAGTTCCCTAGATTCTGAACAGTCCCAGTGGATTGGAAGGTAGCAAATGTAACACTGCTATTCAAGAAAGCAGGGAGAGAGAAAACAGGGATCTATAGGCCTGTTAGCCTGACATTAGTGGTCAGAAAAATGCTGGAATCCGTTATTAAGGACATGATAACAGGGCACTTAGAAAATCATAATATGATTAGACAGTGTCAACATGGTTTAATGAAAGGGAAATCATGTTTGATAAATCTATTAGCCTTTTTTGAGGATGTAACTAGGGTAGATAAAGGGGAACCAGTCGATGTAGTATATTTGGATTTTCAAAAGGCATTTGATAAGGTGCCACTCGAAAGGTTGTTACACAGGATACGGGCTCATGGGCTGGGGGCAATATATTAGCATGGATAGAGGATTGGTTAACAGATAGGAAATGGAGAGTAGGAATAAATGGGTCATTTTCAGGTTGGCAGGCTGTTACTAGTGGGGTGCCGCAAGAATCAGTGCTGGGGCCTCAGCTATTTATAATCTATATTAATGACTTAGATGAAGGGACCGAGTTGAGTGTAATGCATCCAAGTTTGCTGACGACACAAAGCTAGGTGGGAAAGTAAGCTGTGAGGAGGACACAAAGAGTTTGCAAAGGGATATAAACAGATTAGGTGAGTGGGCAAGAAGGTGGCAGATGGAGTATAATGTGGGGAAATGTGTGGTTATTCACTTTGATAGGAAGAATAGAAAAACAGAATATTTTTTAAAGGGTGAGTAACTATTAAATGTTGGTGTTCAGAGGGATTTGGGTGTCCTTGTACATGAAACACAGAAAATTAACATGCAGATACAGCAAGCAATTAGGAAGGCAAATGATATGATGGCCTATACTGAAAGGGGGTTGGGGAACAAGAGTAAGGAAGTCTTGCTGCAATTGTACAGGGCCTTGGTGAGACCACACCCGGAATACTGTGTACAGTTTTGGTCTCCTCACCTAAGGTAGGATATAGTTGCCTTAGAGGCGGTGCAACAAAGGTTCACAAGATTTATTCCTGGGATGAGAGGGTTGACCTATGATGAGAGATTGAATAGAATGGGCCTATATTCTCTGGAGTTTAGAAGGATGAGTGGTGATCTCACTGAAACATATAAGATTCTGAGAGGCCTTGACAGGGTAGATGCTGAGCGGTTGTTTCCCCTGGCTGAAGCGTCTAGAACTAGAGGGCATAGTTGCAGGATAAGGGATTGGCCATTTAAGACTGAGATGAGAAGGAATTTCTTCACTCAGAGGGTTGTGAATCTTTGGAATTCTCTACCCCACAAGGCTGTTGAGTATATTCAAGGCTAAGATAGATAGAGTTTTGGACTCTAGGGGAATCAAGGGATATGAGGATCGGGCAGGAAAGTGGAGTTGAGGTTGAAGATCAGCCACGATCTTACTGAATGGTGGAGCAGGCTCGAGCGGCTATATGGCCTACTCCTGCTCCTATTTCTTATGTTCTTATGTTCTTAGATAGGTGTCAAATGAAGGATGATGCATGACCATGAACTGTATGTGAATTGGAATTCATGCACCTCACACTGCAGGATAGTATGGCAATAATTTAGTATGTTTGTCATCAGCTAGGAGGTTGGTGGGATGACAAAGCTTTGCCTGCCCAATACAAAAAAAAACCTGCAAGGATGCAGAGAATGCTATGGAGATTTCAGTGGCAGTAAAAAGGCACTGCAGGAGTACCTCACTTGAATGCTACCATTGATGCTTTTTAATTGTTAAGGTCCATATTCCATGGCAGAAAAGTGTGTGGCTTCAACTTTTTTTAGGATAGAATTGGGACAACCACAATGCAGATATGTGCTCAACTAAATCAGTGCCTATATGAGGAGATAGCCCTTAGCAAGAATATGCATGATGTAGTTCAAGTGAGTGGCTGGTTCTCATGCCTCTGCACCAGTGACGGGAAACATTGAAAGCATGTGGACTTAACATCCTTGGGTGCAGTTGCAAAGCCCGCTGGGTTACTAGCACAGGGAGGTAGCTAGCCATCATGTTCTCAAGAAGCAGACGAACCCTAGTGCACCACACAATAACTTGTGTGCTTCTGTTACATATACTACTAACTGAAAGAGGAGGGGAGACCATCCAGCTTACTTACTCCTTCGATTAGTGGTACACATAGGAGAAGCACACAAATTATTGAATGGTGCACTATTTTACAAAGAAAAAAGGATAGCACAATAACACATCATATTGAACAAATGTACACCAGCTACATTACTGCATTAATTAAAGAAAACAGGAGACCTTTACACATTGAAGTCAGAAATCACAAGGCATCTCAGACTACTCCCACGTACCTGTGTACAACCAAGATACGGTGAAACATAACCAGAATTTTGGGAGACGGCTAAGTGAGCGCTCTTTTTGCTTTAAAATAGTGCGTGAATTGGGGGGAGGGTGTTAAAGGGATGGGATAACTTAAAGCACAGAGAAAATACAAGTAAATAAATTCATAACTATGATGATTGTATTTAAGGCAACACAGTAAATTTATCAACCTTAGTAATAACAATTGCACATTTTATCAAACTCTAATTTTATAGTAAAAGTATAAAATAAAAGGGTACATTTTGTGAGGCCCTGTGCTTCAGATGATCCTCGCTGACAACTAATGCCTAGCAGATAAATGTGGATGTGCTGTCCACAGTTTTCTGTCCATTGAAGTTAATGGATGGAAAATTGCAGGCAGTTTGCCAACAATTATCTGATTATGTGCTGACTGCGTGCAAGACCCTTATTGGTAAGGGATCTAGTCTTAACATAGCCTTGTGTGTAAGGGTCTAATAAAAAAGAGCCTGGACTCCAAAACCTATTAAGTGTTCTCCTAATCACACATGTTTTTTTCATTTGTTCCATGTTAACCGAATTAGGAGCCACTATATTATATTTGAGTTTGTAAAATTTGCACTGTATATTTGTCATTTCTTTCCCATCCTTAATGATCTTCTGCATGAGCAATCTGTTTCAGTGTAGGTCATTTTAACCTAAGCCAACCGGCAAGAAACAGACTGGAGCAGATTGGCCGTTCGATTTTACATTTCAGGGTTAGGTTAAAATTACCCCCAGTATTACAGTGGGTTTTCCTTATTAGATTGTCCCTAATTGCATCATGTCTGTTTACATGGAAAACAGGTGAAAATTTGGGCCATAATTTGCTGGAAACTTGCGCCATAGTAAATTCGCCACAGGCCGATCAGAGAGCACAATGGTCTAATTTATGGCGTTAGTTGCCAATGTTGCCATTACAGCAAATTCCGGGCCATTATTGTGCCGTTCCAATTAAAAATATTGTCATATACAATCAGTGCAATTAACTCAACAGGTAATTGAATTTATAGCTGTCCATTTACATTGGATACAGGTGAAATCGCTTTGGGAATTCTTGGTTTCTTATTAGCACACTCAGCTATTGGATGTCCAGAAAGATGTCTATGCAACATTACTCTGAAGGAAGTGAGCTGCACAGGTAATGGACTGTCAGAGATTCCAAAAGGTGTACCTCCTGACACAGAAATTCTATACTTACAGAACAACCATATTCACACAATATCAAATGCAGCATTTACTGATATGTCTCAGCTGCAAATTTTAGACTTGTCAAATAACATTATTTCAAGTTTATCATCAAATACATTTGATGGACTGCATAATCTTCTCAACCTGAATCTTGCAAATAACTCCATTCACTATATGGACAACAAAATCCTTCATTCAACCCAAAATCTCAAACAACTGGATTTATCATTTAATAATCTTACAAGTTTGCCTGAGGGCTTGTTCAAGAACCAAAGGAATCTGACCTGGCTTGCTATGCATCAAAACCAACTTCATCAAATGGACAGGGCCCTTTTGGATTCACTGTCAAACCTACAGGTATTATTGTTCCAGAAAAACCATTGGAAATGCGACTGTCATGTGACTGGACTGAAACTCTGGCTAGAGAGCTTTCTATACAAAGGTTAGTAGACAAATATGATTTTACCATTTCAGTAATAATCAGTGCTGTCAGTCTTCAAAACCAGATAGAATATTACAAAATTAAACAGAATCAAAACTAAATAACAGGGCCTTGAAATTACACTATTGAATACCAACATACAAATGCTAAATGCGTTTGTCTAAAATTCTTCTCTTCAATACTTTAGTTGAAATGTTAACTAATTTATTTTAAGCTGGTTAATGCCTCTGCTTAAATTTCATATGAACCACTTTAAGCACCCCGGCATGTCCTTTCAGGACCAGGGGGTTTTATTTCCTTTATTTGGTACCAATGCCATTCAAATATCTTCAGATCCTTAAAGGGACCACTGGAGGCTGCTCACAAAATGGGCCCAGTAAAATGAAGATAGACAAATCTCCAGGACCCGAAATAGATGACGAAATTGCAAATCCATTAGTCCTAATTTTCCAAAGATCTCTAAATTTGGGAATTATGTTTTTAGATTAGAAAATTGCAAATGTCGTTCCATTATTTAAGAAGGGAGGGAGAAACTAGAAAACTACAAACCTGTCAGTTTAACATCAGTTGTGTGGAAATTACTGGAACTGACTAATCTACTTGAATTTTTTAAGGTCATCACTGGCACTGTGGATAGGGGAGTGTCTATGGATGTTGTCTATATGGACTTTCAGAAGGCATTTGATGAGGTTCCACACAAGAGATTATTAGCAAAAATGAAAGCCCTTGGAATTGGAGCTAACCTTGGGGGCATGGTTTGTAATTGGTTGGAAGGTAGGAGACAGAGAGCAGGGATAAAGGGAATGTTCTCTGATTGGTGTGATGCGACAAGTACTGTTCCCCAGAGATCTGAACTGGGACCTCAGCTTTTCACCATACAAACATATATATGAGAGAGACAGAGAGAGAGTTGCATGTCCAAGTTTACAGATGACATTAAGTTAGTTGGCACAGTAAGTTGCATAGATGGGAGTAGAAAGTTATAAAGGGGCACAGACAAACTAAGTGAGTAGGCAAAACTGTGGCAAATGGAGTTCAATGTTGGGAAGTGTGAGGTCATCTACTTTGGATCTTAGAAAGAAAAATCGGAATATTTCTTAATGGTGAGACTAGGAGCTGTGGAGGAGCAAAGGAATTTAGGTTTCCATGTGCACAAATCACTAAACGCTAATGCACTGGTACAAAAAACAATCAAAAAAGTTAGTGGAATGGTAGCCTTTATCTCAAGGTGCTTGGAAGTGATGGTTCAGTTGTACAGACCCTAGATCAGACACCATCTGGTGTACTGCGGAACAGGCTTGAGGGGCTTAATGATCTACTCTTGCTCCTATTCATTTTTTTTTTGGTGGGGCCAAAAGGAGCAGGATTATTCCTCCTGGACCCACAAAAAAACACTGGCCCACTACTGGCCTGCCTGACCCCCCCCCCCCCCCCCCGCTACGCTCCACATTGAGCCGACTGAATTCTTGTCTTCACAGAGCTGGTGAGCTGCAGCAAGGCATCCACTGCATCCAAAGCTCGCTGGTGGAATGCAAATGAGACCTCAAAATGGCTCGGGCCTCGTGCTGGCAAGCGCGGGCAAGGGGTTACGCGCTCCGCATGCCACATCCCTGTTCTCCGCTGACAGCTAAAATTGGACCTTATGTTTCCTAAGTTGGATGTTTGTTGGTGAAACCATTGGCAAAATATCAGTTAAACTCATTAACCCAGGGTACAGATGATCCATTTAATGCAGGTCATGTTGCATACTTAATGGCCCTGTAAACCCATGCCCAGATCAGAGCTAGGATCAATTACCTTTTCAGTGCAGCATTTTGGGGCCTTTAGAAGGCCCATAATGAAACCAAGACCTGCTCTCAGGCCTAAGGAGGACTTACTAGATGGAATTGCAGGGTAGCCCAGTAACGTTCCAGACACGCCCCGAAAGCTGAGTTTTGATGGAAGACTCAACCAATCCTCCCCCCATCACACCAGAATTTGGGTCGGTTTTTAGAAAAGGCAGAAACCCAGCAGATCCGGGTTCTGTGCATAAAGCAGTCCCGTGTGAGCAATTTACCCTCTTTATGTCTTCCCTGGTCCTTGGAATTTCAGGCTCTTGTGCATTTTTTGTGATCTTATTTTGTGCAAACTGTACTTTTCTTTTGACACTGCCCATAGCAGGTGATGGAAGATAGGTTGCTTGATTAAGGATGCACTCTTGGTGGATAAATCAGTGGCATTTCCTGATTGTGGGAATCTGAATCTTGCCCTTGATATCAGGGAACTCTAAATCAAAAAATCATAGAATCATTGAATGGTTACAGCAGAGAAAGAGGCCATTCGGCCCATTGAGCACGTGCCAGCTCTTTGTAAGAGCAATCCAGTTAGTCCCATTCTCCAGCTCTTTCCCTGTACCCCTGCAGATTTTCCCATCAAGTATTTATCCAATTCCTTTTTGAAAGCCACAACTGAATCTGCTTCCATCACCCTTTCAGGCAGCGCATTCCAGATCATAACTACTCACTGCGTAAAAAAGTTTTTCCCCATGTCACCTTTGGTTTTTTTGCCAATCACCTTAAATCTGTGTCCTCTGGTTCTCAACCCTTCTGCCAATGGGAACAATTTCTCTCTATCTACTCTGTCTAGACCCGTCATGATTTTGAATACCTCTATCAAATCTCCTCTCAACCTTCTCTGTTTCAAGGAGAACAACCCCAACTTCTCCAGTCTATTCACGTAACTGAAGTCCCTAATCCCTGGAATCATTCTAGTCAATCTCTTCTGCACCCTTTCTAAGGCCTTCACATCTTTCCTAACGTCCGGTGCCCAGAACTGGACACAATACTTCAGTTGTGACTGAACCAGTATTTTATAAGGTTCATCGTGACGTCCTTGCTTTTGTACTCTATGCCTCTATTTATAAAGCACAGGATCCCTTATGCTTTATCAACCACTTTCTCAACCTACCTTATCACCTTCAATGATTTGTGCACATATACCCCCAGATCTCTCTGTTCTTGTATCCCTTTTAGAATTGTGCCCTTTAGTTTATATTGCCTGTCCTCATTCTTCCTACCAAAATGTATCACTTTGCATTTTTCTGCATTAAATTTCATCTGCCACGTGTCCGCCCATGCCACCAGCCTGTCTATATCCTCCTCACTGTCCACTACACTTGCAAATTTTGAAATTGTGCCCTGTACACCCAAGTCCAAGTCATTAATATATATCAAGAAAAGCTGTGGTCCTAGTACCGACCCCTGGGGAACACCACTGTACACCTCCCTCCAGTCCGAAAAACAGCCGTTCACCACTACTCGCTGTTTCCTGTCACTTCGCCAATTCTGTATCCATGCTGTTACTGCCCCTTTTATTCCATGAGCTTCAATCTTGATGACAAGCTTATTATGCGGCACTTTATCAAACACCTTTTGAAAGTCCATATACACCACATCAACTGCATTGCCCTCATTGACCCTCTGTGTTATCTCATCAAAAAACTCTATCAAGTTAGTTAAACACGATTTGCCTTTAACAAATCCGTGCTAGCTTTCCCTAATCAATCCACACTTATCCAAGTGACTGCGAATTCTGTCCCAGATTATAGTTTCTAAAAGTTTCCCCACCACCGAGGTTAAACTGACTGGACTGTAGTTGCTGGGTTTATCCTTACACCCTTTTTTGAACATTTGCAATTCTCCAGTCCTCTGACATCACCCCTGTATCTAAGACTGTTTGGAAGATTATGGCCAGTACCTCCACAATTTCCACCCTTATTTCCCTCAGCAACCTAGGATGCACCCCATCTGGACCGGGGGTGACTTATCTACTTTAAGAACAGCTAACCTTTCTAGTACCTCCTCTTCTATCAATTTTTAGCCCATCCAGGATCTCAATTGCATCTTCCTTTACTGACATTCTGGCAGCATCTTCTTCCTTGGTAAAGACAGATGCAAAGTATTCATTTAATACCTCAGCCGTGCCCTCTGCCTCTATGAGTAGATCTCCTTTTTGGTCCCTAATCGGCCCCACCCCTCCTCTTACTACCCGTTCACTGCTTGTGTATCATTTCATCTTTTGTATAATTTCATCTGCTATGTGCCTGCCCATTCCACCAGCCCAAGTATGTCCTCTTGAAGTATATTACTATTCTCCTCACTGTTTACTGCACTAGCAAGTTTTTTGTCATCTGCAAATTTTGAAATTGTGCCCTATACACCCAAGTCCAAGTCATTAATATATATCAAGAAAAGCAGTGGTCCTAGTACCAACCCCTGGGGAACACCACTGTATATCTCCAGACCTTTCAGGAATGAGATTAGAAAACATTTCTACACACAAAGGGTGGTAGAAGTTTGGAACTCTCTTCTGCAAACGGCAATTGATACTAGCTCAATTGCTAAATTTAAATCTGAGATAGCTTTTTGGCAATCAAAGGTATTAAGGGATAGGGGCCAAAGGCGGGTATATGGAGTTAGATCACAGATCAGCCATGATCTTATCATATGGCGGAGCAGGCATGAGGGGCTGAGTGGCCTACCCCTGTTCCTATGTTCCTATGTCCCTCCAGTCCAAAAAACAACTGTTCACCACTACTCTTTGTTTCCTGTCACTTAGCCAATTTTGTATTCATGCTGCCCCTCTTATTCCATGGGTTTCAATTTTGTTGACAAGCCTATTATGTGGCACTTTATCAAACGCCTTTTGTAAGTCCATATACACATCAACCGCATTGCCCTCATCAACCCTCTCTGTTACCTCATCAAAAAACTCAATCAAGTTAGTTAAACACGATTTGCCTTTAACAAATCCGTGCTGGCTTTCCTTTATTAATTCACACTTGTTCAAGTGACTATTAATTTTGTCCCGGATTATCGTTTCTAAAAGCTTCACGATAATTACAGATGAATCCGTCCATCCAGAAGTGTCCTACCGTTCCCACCCCCCCTCCCCCCCTAACAGTACCTAATTGTTTCTCAAATGCATTCAGGGTTTTTGCCTTCACCACTCTATCTGGAAGTCCATTTCAAGTGCTATCACTCTCTCTATCAAGAAGCACCTCCTGATATCAGTCCTAAAGTTATCTTTTACTAATTTGAACCCATCTCTTCCCGTCTTATTCCCACAATTTAATTTAAAGTAACATTCTGGATTTACAATTTCTATATCATTTTATATTTTATATAGCTCTATAAGATCACCTCTCAGACACCTCCTTTCCAGGTTGAAAAGCCTGAGTTGCTCCAGTCTTTCCTCATATTCCAGATCCCTGACTCCAGGACCAGCTTTGCGTTCCTTCTCTGCACTGCCTCCAGTGCTTAAATGTCTCCCTTGTGTCATAACTGGACACAGTACTCAAGGTGTGGTTTGACCGGAGCACTGAACAGTTTGATCATGACTTCCATGAACTTCCCAGGTTTGCTTTTTCATCTAGATTGGGGCAGGAGCATGGGAGAATCAGAGCTTAACGTTGCTTGCCTTGTGGCTGACACTTTTCATGATCAATTGACGTTTGTATTAGTGAAACATGCATCATTGGTAGTTTCAGCCATGGAGTTTAAGTTTCCAATCAGCAGAGCTATAACTGTAACTAATGTTTTTGTAAGGGTCAAGAGGCTTGTTTTCAGCTTGTTAGGTACTAACTTGTAATAATATTTGGACTATTGTGATTGGTTCAATACTATTCATTAAATTTCTTTGTTATCAGGATGCAGGTGATACTGGCAAGACCACATTGATTGCCCATCCCTTGCTGCTCAGAATACAACTGAGTGGCTGGCTAAGCCTTTTCATAGGGCATTAAGAGTCAATTACACAGTGTGGAATAGAGACATGTGTAGGCGAGTAAGGGAATGAAACAGTTGAGTATTTACAATCTAGTCATCCTTTTCTTTGCCAGATTTATTCAATTCAATTCCACAACTTGACATAGTGGGATTTAAAAACACAACCTCTGGGTTGCTAATCCAGTACTGTGACACTACACTGCCATAACTGTATACTATACTTCTCAAAAAGTGGGTATCTGTGGGTAAACTTCATCATCTCTACATGTTCATAAATTCCTAGCATTGTATAACTATTGGATCTGTTAGAGACCCAGGATTACAACACTTGTAAACTCACCCCCACCCCCAACTTGGATGAATTTTGAGTATCTGTTTATGTCAGGAATTGGTAATTTTGATTTATTAGAGCATATTCTTGAGCAGTGGTGCATGAAAAAGGCAGCGAGGCTCGACCTAAGCCCTTCTTCTCATGAATCCTAGGTTTGAAAAAACAGTATGTGATAGGTAAGACTTCACAAATCACTACATATTCAATTGGCTAACTCTGAATTCTTTTAAGATCATGATTTAACATTTTCAGAATATAAAACCTTATTACAACAAAACGTCTCAGTGTGCAAACATCTAAAGAATCAACAAGCGTTCCTTAATCTGTAATCTTATTGGCTGGTGTCCACTTATTATGAAACTGCTCAGAAGTAAATCCAAAAAAATGAGAAACAGGAAAAAAAGGGAAGGGACTTGGAATTCCTTTATTTGGCATAATTGCTCTTTAAATGTCAACAGGCATCCTTCCAGATGTAATAATTGTGTAGCTCATATGAAAATGAATTTGCTCTGTGTATTTTTAAAAAACTTTAAATCATTAACAAATTCCATGCTATGACTCATTCTGTTTTATATAGGAGGCCAGATTGATGAGATACTGTGTACAGAACCAGAAGATTTAAGGAGAAAAGACCTTATGAAAATTCCTCATGAATTATTCCAGCCATGTTCCTCTGTTAAGCACAAATCATCTCATGCTGACTCTGACCACAAAAGTTCCACTACACAAAACCTGCATGACAAAAATGAAAATGACAACAAAGCAGACTGCAATCCAAAGGCCAAGCAACGACCTGGCAGTTTACGTCATGCTATTGCCACAGTTGTGATAACGGGAGTCATCTGTGGCATTGTTTGCCTGATGATGTTGGCAGCAGCAATTTATGGCTGTTCTTATGCAGCTGTTATGGCTAAATATCACAGGGAACTAAAGAAACTGGAACATCTGGGTCCAGAGGTTGAACAGGGAAGTGCTGAAGAGAAGGAGCCGTTGGACAGTTCACTGGCATGAATTTCAATTTCCTGCCTCACTTTTCAAATATCATGACAAAATGTTAGAATCAAACATGTCATAAATGGTGACAATCTATGATCAACATATCTTTCATAAGTGAGCAGATATCTAACATCTGAGACCGTTTAAATTTGTTAGAGCACTTTGGACCTTCAGAATTTTGCATGTAAATCATTTATTGTGTATATTAGTTTAGTTTGATTTTAAAGTGTCAACACAATTATGAATACGTTGAAGAATCAACACACAAGGGAAATAGAGAAGACATGATGATTGAAGACATCACAAAGGAATGCCATGCATTCCAGGATATATTGCAAGAAGGATCTTTTGTCTTTTTCATTTGAACATTAATTATAAAATATGGTTTATTCTAGATCTATATTAGTCTAATATACAAGATGTGACTGGGAACATATTGGTATTCTTTACTGAAGATACATTTTAGCAATTTATTTTGTATTAGGTTTTTGGGCTAAAATTATTCAATTCAGGTAAGCCGCAAAGACTATGGCCTTGAAATTATGCAGTGGAATAGTAGTGTGCCAATGGTTAATGCATCCACATGAAATTCATTTGTCCCTTATTTTAACAAAGACATTCACTTGTTTAAAATAAAATAAACAAAAAAATCATGAGTGTACTAAGTGCTCATAAGCTATTATAGCACATTGTAATTTCAAAGCCAAAGTCACTAGAACTTTAAACTACTTCAGAATAAACTGAAAATGTTTTCACATTAATATGACCAATAACTGTACCTCTCCATTGTTTTTAAATGGGAAAAGAAGCTAATGATTATCAAGATTTCTGCTAGAATTCAGTATCAAATTTTAATTATTAAAACAATAAATCAAAAGGTAGATAAGAATGTAAAACTAATGATTTAAAATATATGATTTGTGAATAGCATCCTCTGTAATCAGTAACAAACACATTTGAAGGGCCTACAAATTAAAGGGCTGACAACATTATGTACATCTGTTTTAGCTTCTTCAATTACATCAATGTGTTAACAAAGGTGCTGTGCCCCAAGACATAAAATGGAATTTATAAAGCTTTTCAAAGTCCTTAGTATGTTTTGTATGTTATTTTTACTTTTCTTAGTTTTATATGATGTTTACTGTAAAAATAATTCTCAGCAGATTTTGCCATGTGCCAATAATGGTTTCTAAACAGATGATGCTTGTGAACCAGAGTAAATGAACCAGAAGAACATCTGTGGAGCATGTTCATAAAGTGCCCAGTTAGGCAGTATCATGGGCCACACATGTCATTGTGTTTGATGAACATACCTCCATTTGCAAATTGTTTTATTGTGTTTAAATAAATTACATTTAGATTATGTTTGTTACACATACCTTTTTTAAAAAAAGTATGAGTGAAAACCTTCCAACAGAAACATGTACCAACCAAATACTTTTAAAAGCTTTATACTTTAACTTGAAAGGGGGTGAAATTGGGCCATTTAGTGCCATTTTGTAGGCGCAACGTGGACACCTAAGCCCCGAAAATGGCGTCTGAGATGTGTGCACACACCCAACAGGGAGTGCGCAGGATGCCATCTTGGTAAAGGGATTTGCCAGCGCACCTAACAACTGCCAGCAGCATGTAGAGTAGGGAGATGATGATGCGAATCAATATGCAACGCTGATTTGAAGCAACTGGTGAAATTTTGGAACTCCACACTCCAGCCAACACTCTGTTTTAACCTCGCACAGCTGAACATGACTTAAACGGCATGAAGGACCACCCCACCAGCGCTATTTAAAGGGATCATGAAGTACTTACAGGTTAGTTGCTGGATTATTTCTTCTGGCTGCTGGTGCAATTGTACATGTTTTTGGACGTTTCCTATACTTGGCTAAAGTTTCAATATTTAGTACTGGGTCTCTTGCTTTTGTGGTGTATATTAATGATTTGGACTTGATCAAGACGTTTGCAGATGATACAAAAATTGGCTGTATGGTTGATAGTGAGGAGGAAAGCTGTAGACTGCAGGAAGATATCAATGGACTGGTCAGGTGGGCAGAAAAGTGGCAAATGGAATTCAATCTGGAGAAGTGTGAGGTAATGCATATGGGGAGGGCAAACAAGGCAAGGGAGTACACAATAAATGGGAGGATACTGAGAGGTGTAGAGGAAGAAAGGGACCTGGGAGTGCATATCCACAGATCCCTGAAGGTAGCAGGACAGGTAGATAAGGTGGTTAAAAAGGCATACGGGATACTTTCCTTTATTAGCTGAGGCGTAGAATATAAGAGCAGGAGGTTATGCTAGAACTGTATAAAACATTGGTTAGGCCACAGCTTGAGTACTGCGTACAGTTCTGGTCACCACATTACAGAAAAGATGTGATTGCACTAGAGAGGGTAAAGAGGAGATTTACAGAGATGTTGCCAGGGCTGGAGAATTTTAGCTATGAGAAATGATTGGATAGGCTGGGGTTGTTTTCTTTGGAACAAAGGAGGCTGAGGGGAGATTTAATTGAGGTATATAAAATTATGACGGTACTGGATAGGGAGGACCTATTTCCCTTAGCAGAGCGGTCAGCGACCAAGGGGCATAGATTTAAAGTAATTGGTAGAAGGATTAGAGGGGAGCTGAGGAGAATTTTTTTCATCCAGAGGGTGGTGGGGATCTGGAACTCACTGCCTGAAAGGGTGATAGAGGCAGAAACCCTCTACTCAATTAAAAAATACTTGGATGTGCACTTGAAGTGCCTTAACCTACAGGGCTATGGACCAAGTGCTGGAAAGTGGGATCAAGCTGGATAGCTCTTCTTCGGCCGGCACGGACATGCTGGGCCAAATGGTCTCCTTCTGTGCTGCAAATTTCTATGATTCTACATGGAGTGGTCTGACTGGTCTTGCAGTACTTTTGCTGGCATTTAAAATATGGTGCTGAAAAAAGTTGCTTCCAAACATGGGTGGCCTGATAGGGCTTCCTCTGGAAATTGAACATGACTGGGAGAATGAAGAGAGGCCATGCGGAGCAGGGCAAGTTGCTAGTAGAGGAGGAGGAGGAGGAGGATGGCACTCAGCAGGAGGTCATATCCAAGGAGGATCTTCAGGGAGCAATTCTCTTACCTCAACTTTAGCGATGACCAGTGCATCCGACGGCTGCGGTTCACTAAAGAGGTCGTGACTGAAATTTGTCAACTGCTGCAGCCATAACAGCAGCCTCAAAGCAGGGCATGGACATCATTGCCTTTCAAGGTGACTGTGGCTCTTAATTTTTATGGCTCTCCCTCCTTTCAGGCTGCTGCTGGAGATATAAGCAACATCTCGCAGTTTGCAGTGCACTGCAGTATGAGGGAGGTAACTGAGGCTATCTACGCAGTGAGAATCACTGATTCATCTCATTCCCACTTGCCAGAGACAAGCAGGAGGAGTGAGCATGAGGTTTTGCTCACATTGCAGTCTTCCCCATGGTGCAGGGTGCCATTGACTGCACACATATTGCCATGCGTGCTCCTCATCTGAGCTCGGCCATATTCATGAACAGAAATGGATTCCATTCCCTCAATGTGCAGCTGGTGTGTGACCACATGCAGTGCATCCTGCGGCAGTCCTCTGTTCCACCTGTATTTCAACCAGCACGGCAAGTTAAAGACTGGCTACTGGGCGCCAAGGGTTATCCCCTCATGAAATGGCTCATGGCTCCGGTCAGGAACCTACACACACATGCATAGCAGGCCTACAACGAGAACCATGCTGCCACAAGGAACATCATAGAGCACACCATAGGCGTCCTCAAGCAACGCTTCCGTTGCCTGAACCGCAGATGGCCTTGGAGGACGACCTCGAGCAGCTCTGGGCCGGGAGGGCCCAGCTTCAGACTGCACAATCTTAGCCTGGGCTGCAGCAGTCTGGCCTGGCTGGCTGACAGGCAATGGCAAGGGCACAGGTGAAGTGGCAGGGGTGGGAGCGGGAATGCTGTCATCCTGAGAGAGGACAGCAGGTTTGTCTTCTATGGTGCCACTGCCACTCTCCTGGGGTGGTGCCTCAGCAAGCCTGGTGATCTGTTGGAGAACAGATTGCTGAACTGCTGTGATGTCCTGAAAGCCCCTTTCAACAGTGATACCCAGAGCCACAATAGCAGCAGGCTGAGTTTCCAAGGCAGCAGTCAAACCTTTGATGGTGGATGTTTGTGCTGCAATGGAAGCTGTGACTTCGGTCATCAGACGCTGCATCATGGTGGGTTCCACAGGTGTGCTGATGGAGGTGACCACCCATTCCATGTGGGAAAGGATGGGCTCCAAGCTCTGCACAAAGCCGTGTGCCAAGTTGGAGCTGGACTTCTCCATCCTCCTTTACATTGTGTGCAGGCTTTCTGGCAGGCTTTCCAGTGCAACAAGCATTTAGTTGTGTATGCCCAGCAGCCTTCTTCTGTAGCCTGGCCCATCAAAGTCATCATCTGACTCCTCTGCAGCAGAACTGGTGTGTGTTCTTGCCCACCGGCGAGCTGGCACCTGCAGTATCCTTGCCCCCTGTCCTGGCTGCTGTGCAATTGTGCCCAATGTCTCACCACATGCAGATTCCTCCTCTATCCTAGCCTCTAAAGTACATGCAATGTCAGTCTCTGAGCTGGTGGCTGCGAGAGTAAGATCGAGTGACTGTCTCTTCATCATTACTGTCTTCTTCCTCTGCCTCCTCTGACTGGGAAGGTTCCAGTTCTTGGGTATCTGAAATGACAAAGGGACACGGGTTGAGCTGTGGTGAGGGGAGAAAGAAAGTTAAGACGTGCATGCTTACACCGTCTGCAGCACGTGAGTCAGAAAAGATTGTGGGATGAGGGATAAATGGGAAGAGAGAAGGAGGATTAGGTATGCAGAGACCCTAATCATCGATACCTCCAGCATCGCCAGTGGCCACGGCCTCAGCGAAGGCCCTTCCAATGATGGCCAGCACTATCTCCTCCAAGCGAGTTAAGAAATGTAGGAGAGCTTGTCCTCCAATTCTTTCTTGCTACCTCCTGTTATGCGCCACCTTCTCTTGCAAGAAAGAGGGAAGTGTGTCAGTAAGTGTCCTGCATGATGTTTGGGTGATGTGGTTGTCATGGCTGAATAGCTACCAGTGTTTTGCACTCTGAGCTGTGGGTGTGAGGCTTGCAGCAGTGGTAATGTGTAAGGGTGAGATAAAGCACATGATTTGAACAGTTGAGTACTAATTGAAAGAGATTGTTCGTAGGTGGGTGATGGGGGGTGCAGAGAATTGAGCAGTGAATGACGTTAGTGGTGCAGTTGGTTCGATATGCCACTTGAAATTTGAACATACTCACCTTGACAACTCGTGTTAAATCACTGAACTTCTTCCTGCACTTCATCCATGTTCTTGGAGCAACGCTTCTGGCATTTACCTCCTCCGCTACTTCCTCCCACTGCTTCTTGAGCATATGTCTGGAGGACCTCTTGCTCCCCTGCAGATACAGGATGCCCCTCCTTCTCTCCACCTCTTGCATTATCGGAAAACCTTGGTGCACATTTTTTCACATGTTTAGCCATTCCTCAAAGTATCAGATTCAATTTTGGAATGACTCCCTCCACTTCTTGCATCCACCATGCACCTCCCCTTTAAGAAGTACAGGCTGCCTTTGAGAAGCGCGAGCCATTCGCGATATCGGTGCTCTCTGCTGATGCACGCAGCCAATCAATTGCTGCACGCAGCAATCATTTAAAACATCAGGCAGCACGAATGTTACGTGCTGCCTGCTTTGCAATGAATGGACGCAAGTTAATTACTTACCGCAATCCCAGCACCCGTTTTCGGGGGTTAACCAACTTAACCCCCGTTCTTTAGAACATGACAGCTGTAAGTATACATGTGTATATGAATATATACATTTCAGTCAATTTTTCAGAATCAGAAGACAGCATAAGCACACAATCTGTTTCCAAAGGACTACAATGTCTGTCTACCTATCTGTACTTGCTTAGTATTCAGAATGCAGAGTCCTGGAGCACCATGTGTATGTGGTGACTATAACTTGGCAGCACAACCATCATATCTATTTACCTACATGAGTGATTGGACTCATACCAATAGTATCACCATACTGAGTGGTTTAAATGCAGATGATGCACATCAAATTCAGGAACACTGTACCAGCTCCTGGTGCTGGAGAAGGCCCAGTGCACTACTACTATGGACAACCTCAATGTGTGGGTCTCAGTGGTGGTGGTGCAGCCAAACTGGAGATTCAGCCACTCTTTACTCTGATTTTGTGGCAAATTTACATTGCTATCTGCAACAGACACAGTACTAAAGATTCCATTATACTGCAGGTACTAATTACATTTAACATCCTTTTGTTCTTTTATATGGGCCCTTGTTTCAAATATTTTTGTTGCATAATCAGTGCTGAGTTTCACGATACTAAACAATGAGAAGCATACAATAGTACAAGTGTAAGCAGTGTTCATATCTAACTGGCTTGGAGGAGTGTCATTAAACAAAAGTTTTTGTGTCAATGTGAGGCGGTTTCAGATGTTCACTGATGCAAAAATGGCAATATAACTCAGGAAGTTAAGCCAGCAATCTGTCTCCCAATCACGCTGATGTGAGACCATCACAAGAGACACTTTATAAAATTGCTTTTGAATCATTTTAGTCTTAAGACAAAGTAGAATCCACTGCCTGTGCTCTTCTAACATTAAAAATTAACTGGCCAGAAAATGGAACTCTATGCATGCTTGCGTATATGTGCAGAGTTCCATAGTCACTGAGCTCATTGTAAAGTGCAGTGTTAAAATGCTGCCGAAAGTGTATATATGAAGAACTCAACTGCTACATCATTTTTCGTTTATGTATTTGGTGCTGGTGATGATAGAGGAGGTAATGTAATGGTGGTCATTGGGCAAAATACTTGCAAAATGTTGATTTGTTCAAATTTAATTTAGATTGTGCAAAAAAAATTAGATTGTCATAACCTCATTTTTGCACATTCATTCAGGGTTCCTCATATGACATGGTAAGTGGGGAATGTTGTGCAATTTTGTTTGCAAACTGGTCTTCCAGTAAATGACACCGAGTCCTAGATGCGAACACTTATCTACTACCATTATGGCGGGGAATTAATATGAGGACAACATAAATCTTATTAATATTCCTTGCCATTCAAAAGATTCAAAACATTCACATAGAGTGAAATACAATAGGCCTGACCTGTAACATGATGCTTCACTCAATTAATAAGTGCATGGACTTTGAACTTTGAAAATGTGACTGGACAACAGAATATGTACTGTATTTAGAACAAACTGTTATGCATTTTGATATTTTTTTAACATGAATAAATAGACTTAGCTAACACTCAATTAAAAACCACTTTCAGATTAAAGTGAAGATGCAGGCAATAGAACTAATTTATAACACAATAATTGAAATACATAATGCGTTGTTTAAAACAGGACATACTAAGCTTTCAATTACCCAATGATAATTTTTTAATGATCATATTTCAAATATACTAACTAATTTTGTTGAAAGTGGAGAAGTGGCTAAGTTGGTATCTTGTGCCAGTTTGTCTCAGTTGATAGTATTCTTGCTTCTGAATCAAACTGTAGTGGGTTCAAGCCCCACTCCAGAACATAGGGATCGATTTTAACCCTACCCACAGTCCCTACACACCCATTGGAAACCAGGCGGATAGGCAGTTGATATCGAGCGGGTGACTTACCTGCCGATAACCCGCCATCTTCATTTTAACCCGCTCTTCTGAGCAGGTGGCAAAAGCATCTGCCTGAAGTTGGTGAGGTTCTTCTTCAAATATGCAGCTGGAGGTCCGATGGCATCATCAGGCCTTGACCGCAATTGTAATTCCAATCTGAGCAGGGAAGCCACAGTAGCTTTCCCGCCAGGTAAAGTCAAGTGAGAAGAGGATCGGAACCAGACGAGGCCATTCAAGGTAAATGTTTTACTTTTCTTTGTGGGGCTAGGAGGAGCACTCCTGCTCTTCTGGGCTCCACAAGGAAATTTTAGGCCTCCCATGCCCCAGATTCTCCCTGCTTCCATACCGGCCCCCCAGAATCCTATACTTATCCGAGTGGCAGCGAGCAGCCCATGGCTACTCCAATTTTCACAGACCATCAGCTAGTTCCTGCCCACTTGGGCGAACCTTGGGAGCACCGTGGGAGAACCTTCACCACACTGACTGCAGCAGTTCAAGAAGGCACCTCACCACCACCTTCTCAAGGGCAATTAGGGATGGGCAATAAATGCTGGCCTCGCCAGCGACGCCCACATCCCATGAACGAATAAAAAAAAACTTTCTGCCTGTTCTGGATGGCAAATCAGCCAGTGGCATGTTAACGAGGCTTGGCAGATAAAATCGCTGTGGCCTAATTCTGCCGCGGGCGTGCAGGAATCCAACTGAAACCAGTTAAAATCCCTGCCATAATTTAGGCTGATATTTTAGTGAAGTTCTGGGGGAATGCTGCAATGTTGAAAATGGTGTGCTGCAAATAAAATGGTAAAATGAGGCACTGCCTGCCTACTCCATTGGATGTTAAATATATCATAGCACTACTTGAAGAACATGTTTGACTGATGTTACGGCTAACATTCCCCTAGCAACCAACAAAAATGATTAACTGGTCATTTGTTTCATTTCTGTGTGTGGGATCTTGCTGTGTATAACAAAATGGCTTCCACCTGTGCCATCACAACAATAGTCACTTTGCTCCAAAATTGTTAATTGTATATGCTGAACCTTACATAAATGTCTGTGTTTCCTTCTCTTCAATTAGTATTTTCTGTTCTGTGAATTGATATATATTTACTGCAATATTATGGCAATTAGGATAAGTTGCTTCTGTTGTCACATCAGCTGGTGTTTTAAAAAGGGAACTCAACAGAAGACTTCATGAAGATATATATTATCTATAATTAGATTCTCATAATTAAACAAGCAAGTTCATATATAGTCTATGGAATTACAGTACTGTTTCAATTATTTTATTAGTTCTGAAGTTAATCTTTAATGTGTACATAATAATAAGGTGGGAAACATCAAGAGTGAATGTTCTTTTCTGAATCATTTTCCGAAACAAGGTACACATCCAAGTCATTAAGTATCATGGCTCAATATGCCCACAGTATTCAGCATCTACCACGTGCTTAGATATGACACTGAGCACAACACTGCTGGCAGTCATGATTTTCTTGCTTGATTTATTCAAAGTACTCCTTCATTTTATTGAGTAAAATAATAGACTGAGGAGAATTTTGTTTGAAGTTTTAAGAAACATCGATTTTCTTGCTTGACTAACCTTCACCCGGATACCCTGCTAATTCACTCTGGTGATATCACCAATGGGAAGCATCCCATGTGACCAGGGACTGTTCCATAGGAAACAACAAGGCTGAGATTTCATGCCAGCCTGGAGGCTGCTACAGAGCTGCCTGACTCTATTTATGAAACTGCCATGGAATTGTACATCTCCAGCCTGTACAGTGGGTTCCTATGGTCCTATTGCTCCATAGTTGGTGTCAGTTCATTGCAACCTCACTGTTTGCTACAGGATGTATGGGGTACACCTCAGCTGTTCGTAATCACATATTTATCAGATATTTGCCCAGCCTTTTCACAAAGAAACTCATTTATATAGTAATTGACTTTTCAAAATTTGTTTCTCCCATCCAATTGCAATAATTCATGCTTAAAGTAGAAAAATGTCCCAAAGGTCTTCACAGAGGCGTAGTCAGACAAAATTAGATGACAAGCTACAGAGGATATATTAGAAGGGGTGGCCAAAAAGATGGGTTTTAAGAAATAGTAGAGGGGTCAAGATAGGTGGTGGAAAGGTAGAGATGGATGTTGTTAGGGTACATGTGGTACATAGTGTAGTAAAGATTCTCTGATCCACACCCCACTGGATTGGTGAATTTACCCTTACATGTGGAGAACCATAATTAGTTCAGATAATAAACAAACAAATATTACAATACAATGGTTAATAAGAATTTAAAAAGTGCTTACCTGCAACCACTGGCGATTTTCTGTTGTCCAAAAGCTGCACGGTTGTACTAGCTGTCACAACATTACTTTTATTTTCTGCCTCTATCAAAATGAATTATACTTTATTAGTATCAAAATAAAATGATTGTATCATGAATAATTATTGTAACCACCTTTGGTTCAGTGAAATAGAACTGCTGAAAAGTGTTTCAGTTGTTCAAACACTGGATAAACATATAGTGTTGCTGGAGCCTCATGCTGCAGGCCCATAAGTGTACATGTTAAAAGTATCTTTATTCCCTCAATACACATCTATTTTTGTGGAAGTTACCCCATGTCCATGCTTCTACAACAATAAGAATATAAGAAAATCCAGAGCAAGAAAAGACTATTCAGTTCATCAAGCCTGCTTCATTTAGAGTCATGTATGAATATTCTATCGTGCACTTCCTTCCTACACCATCTATTGCTCTCCTACATTAAGGAACTTTCATTCCTTCTCCCAACTCCTCTGAAAAAATAATCAAGAATTATAGTGCAATAACTTTATAACCTTCAATCCTGTTTCTCAACAGATACCAATTCAACAATAAGGAAATAAATCTTCTGTTCAGCTAAAAATGTTTTCTTCCTGGATTTTACAACAGCAGTAATGTTAATTTAATTTTCAATTTGATGTGACAATATTGGAGGATATCTGTATCATATTTTTCTATGATTTTTGACAGGGCAAATGTGTTTTAAAAATTGGCTTCAGCCTGTGTTCTTGTTATGGGAAGCTCATTGTATCTGCAGCAAGATGATCCTGGTCAGGTTTTCTGGGCTGAAGTCCCAATAGCTTTGAACTCAAGCTAATCAAAGTATTGATCCTTTGAAGAATAATGGGTATTTTATAGGTTTAATTCCAGTTCACAATGGGACAAACAGTTGTGGTTTATAATGCTTTCAGGTATCAAAAGCAAATGGAATATAGGTTGGCCAGGAGACTACAGTTCATACCTTATTTACTTAGTGTTAAAAATGGTTAACATCTTAACTGACCATTGTTTGATCAGCAAATAGACCTGTTTTAACATCAAAGTAACAACAGGTGTATAATTGAAGAATAGCCTTTTAGTCTCGAGTTCCCTGATTCATACTGCCTCAACCAGGTGAGGGAGCTAACTGGGGCTCTGTTAAGGTAATTTGCCATGTTATGTCCATCAGAGAATCGGTCAGAAGCTACTGAAAAGAATGGCAAAGATTTCAGACTAACTTCTTGTTTTGTGACAATTTATATATTGTGTAAGTCTAATATTGTAGATTTAGTATTTCAACGTGTGTTACTGCTTCTATGTATTACTTTACAAATAAATCGATTATTTTTGGCCAGGACATAATGGGTCTGGCAGTGTGATATTTACAGCCTGTTGGAATAACAGGAAAATGTGGGGGGCATTTCACATAGGCCAGAATTTTGACTTGGAGCTGGGAAGAGGGCAGGGGGGGGGTCAAATCAAACCCGGAAAGTAAGTATTCAGGTAAGTCTTAGATTGTATGGATGGGGGGAGGGCATGGATGGGCATGGGAGTGTGGGTGGGCATGGGGACACCAGGGGGCATGGGGATCACGGGGGAGAGTCAGTCATCGGGGGAGGTGGGGCGGAGTCAGTCATCGGAGATCAGTCACTGGGGAGTCAGTTATTGGGGGGGGGGTCAGTCATCCGGGGGGGGGGGGGAATCGGGGGTCAGTCACTGGGGGGGGGAATGGGATCGGGGGTCATCGCAGGGGGGCGATCGTAGGGGCGTCAGCGATTGTTGGGGGATCGCTGCAGGTAGGCTTGTTGAGCCTGGGAGAAGCACTCCTGCTCCTCCAGGCCCACAAGCTGTGCCAGAAAGGCAATTCCCTGCAGCTTCGGGCCTTCTCACCTCCTCTCACAGGCCATGAAGGAGAAGGCCTGGGAATCCTGGCACCCAGGGGCTAAAATAAAATGGAGGCCTGTAGCCTCCTTGAAAGGTTTTAGTGACCAACCCGCCTCCTGAGAACGGGATGGTCCCCCGCCCCTCATCCCGCCCCGGTGAAAACTGGAAATGGGCGGGTTGGAGGCGGGTCTGAAATTGTTGCAATTTTCAATGCCCCCCTGCCCCCAACCCACCCGTTTTTCCCAGTTAAAATCCTGCCCATAGTCTCTGGTGGAATATACCATAGTTAACAGACCACTGTTAGTGTGATGCCATTCATGGAAGACATAAGGGAGCAAGTTTTAGTTCATTGGAAAGTCAGATTGTGGAAACAGCCTTTCTGCTATGAACACAAATTAAAATTGTTGGGGAAAAGCCTGAACTGGAACAGCTGTTATTGGGAAAATTAGGAGATTAGGAGATTAGAAGATTAGAACATAGAGAACAATAGATCCAAATCTCATATTAAATCATTTCTTTTACTGACTTTTGCATTTCCTGTTAATCTTTTGGGTTGCATACATGCTAAAACTCATAAATAACTCCTAAAGAATAGTGGATTATATTTTGTATTTTATAGCTCAATGCCTACCCACTGGTTCAAACCAACCTCAAGTACCCAAAGTGTAACTTTAATTTTTCTCCCATTCCTAAGTTTAGATTTCTTAAAACATAACAAATGCAAATCCAGACATTTGCCACTTCTATTTTTTGTACGTAAGAGTTTGATTTCCCTTGTTACCTCCCTGCCTATAATTCCCTGGCTCTTGCTTCCAATGCTGCAGTGAAATACTGAACCAAACAGTGCAGAGGATGAAAGTTCAAGATTTTGACATTGTATTATGAGACTATCTCACGAGATCCCTGCAGCAGCCAGCTGAACATCGTGTCTCAGGAGTGGGCATCATTACTTGTTAGAAATTGTAAAACTGGGAAGAATTTTAGTAAAGTGACAGGTGGCAACATTTAAAATGAACATTGCCCTGGGTGAAAGATGAGGAGCGTAGAGGAAAGAATTCCAAAGGCTCCAAAGGGATTCAAAACCTTGGAGGGGAACAGAATCTAACAACACATTGAAAATGTTGGGGAATATCAGTGAAATAGAAATAATGGCAAATCTTGGAATAGCGACAGGTAAGAGGAAGGATTTCAGAGACACAGGAATGAGCAGGCACCATAAAAATTAGCCATGAGAGGAAGATGGAATATCTGAAACATAGAGGTGAAAAGGAGAGTAAGCCTTAGACAAATGAAGGAAAGGGGGAAGGGATTGCTCTGCTCTGTTGACACTGTTAAGGGTATGTGATCTTCCCACCTGATTTTCATCTACTCACTGCACCCAAGTGATCCAATATAGCCCCAGGTGCAGGTACAGGTAATCTGCCCCCTTTTTATTTCAGTCTACAGAACTCACTCATGGTTTTTGGTCAGAGTTTTATAATGTAAATCATCAATTGGGGTTATTTTGTGGTGGTTGTTTAAATTTAGTGGTGTTGTGAATTGGGATGGGGTAGTATTGGGCTTTTTGTATAGGTCTAGCTATTAACTTAACGGAAGCTTTTTTTTACCTTTTTTATTTTAAAGTAGTTTTGTTTCTTTGACTTTAGCGGTCAGCTTTTGTTCGTTAGGCCTTATCTCAAACACATAGTTTGTGCTGGATTGAATCCACTATGCACTAAATTTCAGAATAAACTTTATAAATAAATTCCTCAATCTTTTACTGGTATAAAATCTCATCCTTCCAGCCATGACTTTATAATGATGTAGCACCAGCAGCACCATAGAGCAAAGCAAGCCCTGGAGCGAGGCCAGCCTCAGCCTTTGATCTCTGCGTTCTATCTTCATGAAACACAGAATGCCAGTGTGATGACTTGATGTAATCACACTGCTGTCATTGTTCAGCTCGTAAGCCTCTAGATTTACATGGTTATGAAACATATTTATAGCCAATCATTATATTCTTATTTATAGAGATAACCTTCTGTTGTTTTAGTCTCTTTACATCGAGTCCCAGATGTAGGCAGGCATCAGAATCTTATGTAGAGGAAGTGCTTTCTTCTTTGTGATAAATGTCAGATTGTAATGACTGTGTTTAAATATAAACAGTACAAAGAAAACTTATTTATAGTTTTCAAGGACATCAGCATAATTTTGTGCCATGTCCAGAAATAATACAACAGGATGATCTAGAATAACAGACATATTCCACGTACTTAGCATATTATTCTATGGCATGATTGCTTCATTTCCTTACATAAAGACGAAAGGACTGATTTCTTTTATACTACAAAAATTCTAACTTCCTCATGTGGATTAATACTTTGGGCCCGATAATAATGCAGGGGTGGGTTCTGAGCTGGAGGGGGGCAATAGTGGGCGCAAAACCCAGAAGGTGTTTGAATGCGTGGGAATGTCCGATTTCAACATGGATAACTCAATATCATTTTACTTCCGGGTTTCGCATCTCCAGTGAGCGGGCGTGGTGCGAATCCGCATGATACGATCTCAACTCGGCTATTTAAAGGGCCAATTCAAAGATGGAATTTGGAGGATTTGGGAGCATTTGTAAAGAAACAGAAAAGTTAGAACATGGAGTCAGGATGTTCAAAGGCTGTACCCCGTTTCAACGACGCCTCACTTGATGTACTGCTGGGTGCAGTAAGGAGCAGGAAGGTGGCACTATTCCTCAGCAACGGCAAAAGGAAACCTGCCACTGTCACCAAGAACGTGTGGTTAGAGGTGGCTGAGAAGGTCAGCTGCAGGAGTATAGTGTCCCGTACCTGGATCCAGTGCAGGAAGCGGTTTAATGACCTAACCAGGTCAGGAAAGCACCGTTACAGATTCACCTACATCCTGTAGTGCACCTCCCTCCTCACTCTGTCTTGCCAAGTGTACTCCATCACATCACTCCCCACAGCCACTTAAGAGAACCCATCATTCATTTTCTGTGCACTTCCTCACGTCCCCATTTATCCATCCACCACTGCCACTCACCCCAATAGCCTTATGCAATGTGACGCCACGTCAGTCAGCTCACCCGATTGTAAGCACACGTCCTCAAATGCATATCACTGACATTCATGATGAATCTGACTGATAGTCACCCTCGCTGAATGCACTGTATCCATCAGGTGAATACATGCCGTACAGATACTCATAGGTCTGTCTTTCCCCCTTGCAGGAGAAGAGAGCACAAAATACAAGGGAGAGGGAGAGGACCAGAGGTGCCCCACCACAGATAGTGCAGCAGACATCTGCAGAGGAAAAGGGCATGGAAATTAGTGCCATAACTGCATCCCTGACCATCAGAGATGGAGAGACTGGGACTTGGCAGCTACCCGGTGACAGCATTAAATATCTCCGACCCACATTTCATACAAGATTCAGTCATGTTGACTTGATTTCAACACTGAGTGAAATATGATCATCTTAATTATGCTAAGTAGTAACATTTTTTAAATTGCCATTACTAATTCTTTTCTCCTTCAGGGCCATCACGCAAAGAACAGTAGCCCATGGACCTTCTGGACAATGGCTCCTCAGAGGAGCTGATTCCTTCTGAGGTGCACTGTTACACGACACATGCTTACCAGGCATCAGCGCAGATACGAGCACTTTGGTGGGTCCTCTTACACAGTTAGATGGGTTTTCACCTGGTGAGTCATAAGTGAGCAAAGGCAGAGAGTGGTCATAGGGACAGCTGTGGGGAGTCCACGTCAGAGGGTGCAGTCCTCTCCAAACTCTGCTCAGCTGGACATAGATACTAAACACTGGGGGCCATCGATGAAAAGAATAATCATAGAGGGATAGCAGCAAATTTGCGAGGTACTGGCAGTCGTGCCAGGCACACTGTCCACAATAGCAGAAAGGATGGAGGAGTCCAGTTCGAGCATTTGTGGATTGACGTCGCAGGCCATTGCGATGATGTCTTCCATAGACGGAGTGGCCTCCTCCGTGGAACTTCAATCGCGGCAATCTAAATCAGTCTATGCAGGCCCTGACCACAGCCTTGCAGACTATTGGATGCCAACATGTCTGCTGCCTTAAACAGGATTACAGAAACCTTAGCCATTGCCTTACAAGGCATCACTGATGGGCACCACGTTGCTTCCCTACAGAGAGGTAGGAGTGATGTGCCACTGGCTCAGGAGACAGCTTGATGGCAAAAGGGGACTTGGAAGTTGGAACTCCACTCAAAGCATTCCCATGGCTGACCACGTACCCAACATGCTGCCTCCTCTTCCGATGGCCGAGTCTGCTCCTGCACAGGTGCAGGTGGAGCCACCTTTGGCGGGGTCCTCCTGGGCTCTAACACCTAGAGGTCGTTGGCCAAAAGCATCTCAACAGTCAGAGTAGGGATCAGACCAGCCTGCCTCTACCTCTGCTGAAGCCACTGGGGTTGTACCACTTAGGAACGGTAGGCAAAGGAAAATAAAAACTTTGTAATTCACCAAGGGTATGCATATGGGTGTTTGCGAAAATGTTGTTATTAAGTTTCCTTTTTTTGTCAAATCAAAAAATGTATTAATTTGCACCGCTTTCCTGTGTTGTCCATTCTTGCATGCCGAGTGGCAACTCACCCTTCCAGTTGCTTGGTGATGAATGTGAAGACATGAATTGACAGGGACCTATTGGTGCATGTGCAATGAGTGGATGGTTAGTTACAGGACTGCTTTGTATCAGTGGGGAGGGGGAGGGGTCAGAGGATTTGCTAGTTACTGTGGTCCAGTGTGAGTGACTAACTGAACTTTCGAGCTAATAGGACATCCCTGGTATCCTGAGCATCAATGTGAACGGCTGGTCAGGCGTTGGGCATCCCATCTTCATCTTCCTCCTCCTCATCCTCCTCCTCTTCATTGGAATTCTCATCAGGTGATGCTTGATGAGTGGTTTGTTCCTCCTCCACCTCAAGTCCTTGATGCTGCGCTATGTTGTGCAGAACACAGCACACGATTATCCTAGAGACCCTCGCTGCTGAGTACTGAAGGGCGCTTTCAGACCTGTTCAAACACCTGAAGCGCACCTTGAGCATGTTGATGGCTTGCACGATGATACATCTGGTTGTCATATGGCTGTCGTTGTAGCGCTCTTGGTGTTCATTGATGGCGTTCCTCAGAGGTGTCATCAGCCAGGTTTGAAGGCGGTATCCTTTGCCACCTAGCAGCCACCCCTTCGGTTCCAGGTATGAACAGGTACAGGATGTTGTACTGCCGCAGTATGGAAACATCATGACAGCTCCCAGGGAATCTGACGCAGACCTGCATGACCCTTTTCTTGTGGTTGCACACCAGCTGAACACTGATGGAATAAAATCCCTTGCAGTTGACGAATACTCCTGGTTGATCTGGTGGTGCTCGGATTGCCACGTGTGCGCAGTCGATGGCACCCTGCACCCGTGGGAAGCCAGCCAGAGACGAGAATCCGAGTGCCCGTTCATTCTGACTACTGTCATCACAGGGAAAGTTTACATAACTCCCAGCCCTGGCAAAGAATCCATCTATCACTTGCCTTATGCATTTATGTGCAGCTGACTGGGAAACCCTCGATGTGTCTCCGGTAGCAACCTAGAAAGAACCAGGGGCAAAAAATTTAAGGGCAGTGGTGACTTTCACAGACACTGGTGATGCATGGTCGCCAGGTCCAGCAGAGAGCAGCTCTTCTTCTAGGAGGCTGCAGATATCTGCGACTACCTGACATGACAATCTCAGCCTCTGGAAGCACTGTTCTCCCAAGAGGTCAAAGCAGCTGAGCCTCTGTCTGTACACCCTGTTAGGTGAGTAGTGCCTCATGCGAACTCGACCCCTCTGATGCTTCCCTCTCTGTTGCTCCCCTCTCTGTGGTCCACCTGCAGCTCCCTCCACAGCACAACTTTGCTGCTGTGGATGATGATTGTCTTCCTTGTCCGAAGTCCAATCTAAAGCAGCCATGGTGACATTCATCCTGGTGTTCTCTGTGTGAACACCTCCAAACTATACAAATATGTCTCTCACAACAAGTATTCTCATCAAATCATTTTCCAGAGGAAACTAAAAAAGCAGCTGTGAGTACTGAGTCTTTATACATATCGAGATACCTGACCTTTAACCAGCCCCATGAAGTGTCGCTCAATCTCGCCTCTGTTTTACTGCCAAGTTTCCCGAACCCCGGGAAACCTATGCAGGAGGCGCTAATTTCAAATTGCTGCCAAAATCTCACAAAAGGCCCCTCATTCACATATTATAATCACTGACCTGACTCTCCAGAGTAGATTACTTGGCCGCACCCAAACCTGCCTCAGTTAAACCGGAAATAGACGCGTTTGCGGTGGGTCGGGGTCAGGTTTTAGATTTTTGCAATTTTAACCTACTCTCCCGCCACTGTCCCGCCCATCATGGGGGTTAAAATTCCTCCCTTTATGTTCTGGAATTAGTTTAAAGGAAACCTGGTAAAAGTAAAGTGAAGTTGTGTGTGTGTGTGTGTGTGTGTGTGTGTGTGTGTGTGTTGATTTCAAATAGAATAGTCATCTTACCTAAGTGATATTGAAAAAATCTTTGGAGCAGAACTTGCCTGTAAGCATTCATCTTCTGCCTACTAAAATGCAAGATTATGTGATTACATCACATATGATAACATCACTGTGTACCTGTATGTATGTAAATGACTGTGAGGTGATAAACAGTGTGGAGGAACCAGCCAGCAGTTTGACTAGATCCACTTTCTGTATACATCTACTAGAAGTGATAGCTGTACATCAATTGGTTACCATCTTTATTTGGAAACCAAATTGCACAGGAAATTGAGAACATTCCAGTTTCACTTGCTAATATAACAAGGGTATACTCCTCTGCCAGCACACTCTATGCTTGCTTTCTTTGCTCATCTGGGTTGCCATGACTTTCCCCTCCAAACAACAGGACAACAATTTACTTGCTCAAAATAAAATGATGTCAGAAGCATGGTCACTGATTTACAGTTTCCATGGAAAAATGAATGGGATCACAGAACATAATCCCCAAAACACCAATAAAATTCCATGTAACAAAAATGCAATTAGACTTATTCAGTCACCATAAACCAGTGGGCGCAATTAGAAAATGGTCAGAATCTAGGAATGAGATCTCCAAAAGGCAACAGTGGTGTTCTTAAATATGTTTTCTCTGTGTAATTATATTTGCTTTGTGTACATTCATACAGTCACTGCAAGCTGACAAGTAAGTGTCTGAAATCTCATGTAATAAAAATAGAATTTAACTTATTTAGTCATTGTAATACAGAAGACTTTGCACAGGAACTAAATTTCTGTAGTGGTGTCATTTATCCATGGTTTTAAGAAGCAAAATAAAATGTCATGACAACACACATGGCTAAAAATAGCATAGATAAATAAGAAACAGCTAATAAATGTTCCTCGTAATTAAGTAGACAAAGGACGAGTCATATAATGAAAGAAATAACTTAACTGCTGGAAGTTTAAATCCATTTTAAGAAACCATTTGTGAACTGCATAAAAGTGATTGTAAAATTAATAATTAATACCAACCTTAGGTACTCCTGTACAAAAACAAATCACTAACCTGTACTAAATGGAATGGAATAGACAAAAGTGCCTGGAAGTTGTTCCGCTGATTTCCTGTACCACAGAGGGAAATGATCTGCAGTAAAAATGCTTTCCCTGTCCTGTGCACTCAAGAAATCTCTTGAAACAGAGGAAAAAATTATGAATTACATGCAGTTTTCATTTTGCTTAACATTTCCAAAAAAAGGCTAGATGTAATATTTTTACTGTTAATAAGTTATAGTTAAAACAGATTGTTTCCCCTCAAAATATGTTATTGTTAAGGCTACCAAGGATTGTTAATCCTTCTTAATAATAATTCCCTCCCATTGCTACCTAACCTGCTACACAAACTAACTGGTAACTTGGTCTGAGGTACCTACTATTAAAACAAAATTAGTGTTTTCATTAACCAAATTCAATCACAAGTATTATCTTTTGGAAACATGATTTATAATTTTAATTGACCAATATAATAACTGATCTGATGGTGACGCACAATTCTGCACACAGGTAAAAGCTGATATTTATAATCAGATGGTCAGGAGCTAGATTCTGAAAAAGTTATAATTTCAGTCATTGAAGTGGATCATTTTAACTACAAACTTACACTAAAAATTACTATTCAAACTTTTGTGGTCCATTTAACAATCTCTCTCTATATTTAGATGGCTTGACAGTACTTAGAAATGAGACATTGAAAAATACCCTTAATTTCTATCTTCTGAGGCATTTGCATACATGAATTAAGCAGGTTAGAGATGAGACAGTAATCTCTTTCACAGCTCACTGAAGCAGTAATGTACAGTACCATGGTGTAGTGTCCCACAGATTTAATATGCATTCAGCTGAGTTTCCTGTTTTACCCATGCAGAGACTGGCACCTCCTCCAGGGAAACAGGGAAAAATTGAAGGACAGTCAACCCTGGGCCGTGTTCATATGGCTCTCAGGGGTCAACATATACTGGCAGAGGTCACAAGGACACTCTCTTAGCTGCATGGTGTGTTTCCCAGGGAGATAAAGGGCATGATACTTGTGGTGGGGGAATTTATATTTTAAATACACTAAAAAAATGGAATTTCAGATACACATTTATAACCTTAAAGTCAACCTTTCAGCGTTTTCTGTATTTGTCACATGATTTGGTTTTCTGGCTAATGGTCACTCATCCAATTGCTGTGCGATTTAATTCCTCATCCCGATTGCACACTCCATCTTCCTCTTGCCATTCCATGAGTCAGGAATTCTCTCTCGCATTTTTTACTGAACTAAGCAATCCTTTCCCAATTTTATCACTGTCTCATGACCTGTAATAATGTGGCTCCCAATCTTGTTGCGAGATATGTAACTAGGTGCTGAAGGGTAGAAGTTCCCAATCCCACAATTTAATACATGGTGGGCTAGGGCCAGAAATTCTTCTTCTTCAGTACTTAGCTTTTATTTTACTTTTATTTCCACAACATGCAGCCTTGCCTGCAAATCTATTATTATGATGACCCTGCATTTACTAGGCTAGGTCATCATATGCTGCACTTTAGGACCTTCTAGATGAAGAAAGCTCACAATACACAGCCATGATATAACACTAAAAGTAACAGAAATGTACACTATTAAAATCAAAAGATATCTCAGCATTAAAGGCATGCCTGGAATGTACACTCTCAATCACAGAATGTTCCATTTCCATGGCAACTCTTACAAATGAGCATTCAGCATTGAATTCAGCACAATTTTATCACTGGATACTTTATTGAAGAAATTGTAGAAAAATGCATTTTAAATTGGATATTAGGGATTTGGTGTAAAAGAACTAACAATATAATACTAGTTAGTGAAAATAAAAAATACATAATTGTACTTAGTGGTTCTTACCTTGATATTACTAGCTAATTATTGTAATTCCCTAAACTAACATCTCCCAATTCCAGAACACAGGAGAACATGCTTCAAGAGGGCATTTACAGTGCAAAGCACAAGTATTTCTGATTATCACCCTGAAATCATAAATCCCAATGGGCAGGACTTAATTTCACCCCAGATGGCCTTAATTTTAGGCCCAAATCAAAAAATATTGAACACCAACAATGTTATTCAAGCCACCTGATCACAGCAGTGACTTTAATTGGTTCAGGCACACTTTTATCAAGCTCTCTAATGGTGTCATTGCAACCAACAAAGAGCCATGAATGGCAGCCCTCGTGGCAATGAACCCTACAACTGACGGCCAGCCTATCTCCTTGGCAACTCCTTTCCATCGGCAGTTTTAAACTGTGTATGCCACGTCAGCTTGAGACCAAACAAAAGACAATTCAGGAGAGTCAGAAACACACGACTATCTGGACACTGATAACATTGTTCTAGTAATCTTTAAACAAAGTAATCAGCCTGGTAATTATTCATTTATAAAAAGTTGGTCTGAAGTCTGTACAGAATTTGATTTAAAGCTGCACACTCAATTTTAATTGTGCCAAAACCCTATGTTGACCCTGGTATTGATTAAAGAGCTGAATACTATTGGAATGTAAAGAACCAAAATGCCTTAAATTAGTGCTGTGGAATTTCAATCATCAGTGCCTTTTGTGTTTTTAACTTAACAATGTCTTGTGTGCTTCAAAGTTAACGTTGCTTCATTTACTTGGAATATAAAGGAGTAATGAAGTGTTCTGCAAATATTTTTATATTTGTTCAGCAACATATAATACAAATGATGGTAGGTATATGACAGCGAAGTCAATCACATCCGTGCACAAGGCTGTGAGAAAAGATTAAAACAGCTTTTTAAAAAATAAATTACAGAAATTTAAGCTTTATTGAATAAAGGGCACTGGGCACACTACTGTTTAAAATAACTCACATATATTTTGCATTGTTGTTTATTACATCAGTGGTTCTCAGCTGCTTCAAGTGATGAGGGGGGAAAAAAGAAAATGGAGCACTTTGACTTGTTTACTAATCTTAAAAGATTTTTTTTTAATTGAAGCTGCTTTAGGTTAACTCTTGTATTTTTAGCAAGAGGAGGCAAAAGTACTGTAAGGATTCGGAGTAAACTTAAAATAGCTGGCGGGTTGGTTGTGAATTACAGCTCACCGGACTATTCAGATATCAAAATTAAACTAGAAATATTCTAAAATAGAATATTTAAGATATCACTGATATATCACTGAGGAAATTATCTCTTGTGTTGCATGGTAATTTTTTCTTTCAAGCCTAAAATATGTATTGAGATTATTAGATTTGAGAATGAGACCAGTTATATGCAGAATTGATGCAAACAGCTTGAATCCCCTTCGACCGCAGGTGCTAAACTGTTCTGTTTTTTTTTGTCCAATACATTGTTACATGGCCAACAACAGTAAATGATCTGCATTGACATTGCCAAGCTGTGAAAATGTTGTATTCTGTTGCTCCAATAGCATTGTGTTATTCACTGTAAATTGTGCAGTATATGGTTAGTGCAAAGAAATGGTTAATGGTTAAATGGAAAAGATATGGTTAATGCAATATCTCAGGATGTCCCAAAGTGCTTCACAGCCAATGAAGTACTTCTGACGTGTAGTCAGTGATGTGATGTAAGGAAACATGGCAGGCAATTTCTGTATTGAAAGGACCAGATAATCTGTTCCAGTGATGTTGGTTGAGGCAGAGGCAGCATAAGCACCAGGCAACCCATGCACCTGCACTGTATGTCTCTGTAGGGGCTTCAATCCGAACCTTTGTACAGGGCCCCTGCAAGGGAAACACCACTCCTAGATTGAGGGATAAATATTGGCCAGCGCAACTCCCCTGCTGTTTTCAAATAATGGCATGGGATCTTTTACATCCATGACAGGGGCAGATTTTAGGGATGGGCAATAAATGCCGGCCTCGCCAGCGACGCCCACATCCCATGAACGAATAATAAAAAAAAGATGAGGCCTCAGTTTAGCATTGCATTTGAAACAGAACGGGAGAAAAATTGGATAAGGGCCATTTTTGGGCGTACGTAGCATGATGTGCTATTACCCTGCACCCAATGACCCCTGGGCAGGCAGGACGCAAGTTTCGGCCCACCAGAGGACTTACCTGCAATCAGTGTTCCATTCCGGGCCTTGCAGTGGAATCGATGCAATTCGCACTTTCCACCACCAGGGGGAGCTCAATTTCTTAAAGGGAGGATGTTTCTTAGAAATCTCTTAAAGGTAGCTGGTTAGTGTTATTTGTTGAAAATAACAGTCTACTGTCTGCATGGAGTCTGAATGGAGATCAGACATCGCACACGTAAAACACAGATGCAGGTCCCATCCTTATGCTTACACACTGATGAGTTTTGTAAAAACATTGGATAAAGGCTGCGTACTACTAAATCCCACATCCTCCAATCTGCACGCCAGACCTCACCAATCTGCCGATCTGAGTTGGTACCAGGCATGTGACAGTGCATGCACCAAGGTTCTCTGCTGATGCACTACAGACCTTGGTGCAAGGAATGGACAGAAGGAGGGACATCCTATATCCGCTGGCGGTGGGGGGGGGAACACAAGAGTCCTTCCAGGCATATATCCAAAAGGCAGTGGGAGGCAGCGGGGGACGAAGTCAATGCCAGGCGCACAGCATCATGAACATGGATGCAGTGCAGGAAGAAGTTCAATGCTTTGACATGAGTGGTTAAGTTGAGTGAGGTCAACTGTTAAGTGGCGACTCCTACCAACTACAGCACGCACTACACCCCCCATCACCCACATACCAACAAACTCTTTCTATCAGTACTCAACTCTTACAACCAGATGCTTCCTCTCACATTACCACTGTTTCAAGCCGTCCACCCACAACTCAAAGGCCACACGCACTAGCTATTCAACCATGACAGGCACATCACCCAGACACATGTCCCGCTTTCTTGCAGGAGAAGGTGGCGCATATCAGGAGGCAGCAAGTGGTAGTGGCATTTAGCGCCTTGAGCCCGTTCCAACATTCAATGAGATTATGGTGGGCCTATGACCTAACTCCATATACCCGCCTTAGCACCATATCCCTTAATACCCTTGGTTCACAGAAATCTATCAATCTCAGATTTAAAATTCACAACTGAGCTAGCATCAACCGCTGTCTGCAGAAGAGCATTCAAAACATCTCCCACCCTTTGCGTGTAGAAGCATTTCCTAACTTCACTCCTGCATGTCCTGGCTCTAAATGTTAGGTCATGTCCCCGCATCCTAGTATTCAAGTCTAGGAGACCTCCAAAAACAGTTACAAATGTCTCTGCAGCCAGAAGCAATAATCCAGCAACTAACCTGTAAATCCTGCGTGGTCCCTTTAAATAGCGCTGGTGGGGGGGTCCTCCAGGCATTCTTAGACACATTCAGATGGCCGGGGTTAAGACCGTGCATTGAGTTGAGCATTAAGTCCCAAAATGGTGTCTATCAATTTAAATCAGCGTTGCACACTGATTGAAGCCATTTTCTCCTTACTTTACATGATTCCAGCTTTCATTATCTGCGCCTGCGCTAACTCCTACACCAAGATGGCATCCAGTGCACGTCACGCTGAAAACGTGAATGCGCATCCAAGACGCCATCTTGGATGTCGGAGAGGCCATGTAGTGCCCAAACAACGGGCGCTACACAGCTCAATTTAGCGCCTGAGATCTCCAACAGTGCAGCACTCCCTCATTACGACACTGAAGTGCCAGCCTAGATTACGTGCTCACATCTCTGGAGTGGGGCTTGAACTCACAACCCTCTGTCTCAGAGGCAAGAGCACTGCCATTTGGTCAAGGCTGACATCAATGTTGGGACTCTTCTATCTAAAGTGGTCTCACTGAAAAGGTGATATTATAATGCATTGAAATGAAGCCAAGTACCCTTTTCTGTCTGGGATTGAGCTGAACGCTCATTTTGTCCATCTGGGAAGTACCTTGATCGTTATAACTTTTCCTCAGCTATGTTCACCTTAATAATGCCTCTTCTAAATATTATGGCCTAGAAATTTGAGGGGGCTGCACCTGTTTCCCGGGTGCTAAACGGACACTTAAGCCTCCAACATGATGGGCAGGAAGCGCACGCTTATTATGAGTCAGAATTGCGCCACTCGCCATATTGGTGTAGGTAAATTAAAAACCAGGGCCCTCACCTGAAATAGGCTTTAGTCCCTTTGCATGTGCAAATAAGGAGCCTAACGCCTGTTTGAGGCCCCCTGTGCAAATGCGTTGCCCTTAACCACCCCCCTTTGACTGTCGCCTTGAGCCCCATCCAATCACCGGCTTGTCCCTCCCCCTTGATCGCCATTTTGACCCCCCCCCATTCCTGCTCACCCTCCCTTTCCCAGTCGCCCACCCTTTCCCAATCACCTCCATCCTGATCGCCCTCCCTTTCTTGGTTGCCCCACTCCCGATTGCTTCCCCTTTAATGACCTACCTGAGGATCGCTGTTGGCAACACAGCGGCCTTGAAATTCGAAGCCTCTTCGACGGCAAGAGGCCCGAGGCCCAATATCAGTTGTGCCTCGGGCCTACCCGTTCTGGTGCAGAAATTGCTCCCTGCGCCCAGTTTGCGCTGGTCTATCTGTCATTCATTTACTGACTCCATCTGCCACAATCCTTGGAATGATCTACCATAACACACGAAATGGATATACGGATGTATCACAAAAATTACAGTGAATGTGTATAACTAGTCATTGTGAATCTCAAGAGACATTGGATCCATTATAGTATGAATTTTCCCAGTAGTTAAAATGTCAATTACAACATGGAGTTTCCCAAGAAGGCTGTTCCAAATTGCTCCAGGAAGACAGAACTATTTTAGTGTTGTCTTGCGTGATTTCAATTTTTATTGTTTGGTGCTCATTAAGGCAAGAGACGTCAGTGCTGGGAATTGAACATCTTACACATTTTTGCACCATCAAGCCCTCCTATGTAAGGTATATGATGAAAAGCAAAATACTGCAGATGCTGGAAATCTGAAATAAAAACAGAAAATGCTGGAAACACTCATCAGGTCAGACAGCATCTGTGGAGGGAAAAAGTTAGGGTTGACATTTCAGTGACCTGAAATGTTAATCCTACTTTTCTCTCTCCAGCATTTTCTGTTTTCATTTAAAGTATATGATGGCTAGGTTCAGGGTGAAGCTCTCTCCATTAAGTCTAACAATGTGCCTTGAATCAGCCTTTAGAAAAGCACTCCTTACTTCACCATTCATTGTTACATTCCATTTAACACATCAACCCTCTTTGTGGGTTTTCTGAGTGAGATTGTTAATTTATTGCTGAGTCGTGAATAATTTTGTGCTGTGGACATTCACCCAATTGAGACTGCCAAATTCATTTCACTTTATCACCAGCAGACAGAGGAGAGTTTAATATCATCAGCTTGGGCTAGATTTGAATCAAAATTGTGGGAGTGAAAAGACATTTCTAATAAACTGCTCCACTCAATCTTTTATACACATTGATTTTTAAGGGCTGTGTTTCGTACTTGAAGTTTAATGATTCCATTTGGACTTTGAAATCTATTGCTGCCTTTTGAAGCTGATAGATGTACAAATGCGTTTTAAAATGAGTTTATAAAAGGTACTACTTATGTATTGTATTTAAAAGTAATATGAACTTTTCAAAATTACAAAGTGCTGAGACTAGAAAAAGAGATGTGTATGCTCAGATTATTATGCTAATGTCTATGTAGAAAGGGTATTCTATCCAGTAGTTGGTAAAGTTATAGTTTGGGTGCTACAGGGCAAACCAAAAGACACTATACTACTTGTACCACAATCTGAAAAAAAGATTACTATGCTTGCACTTAAAACAGTTTAGAAAAAGCTGGGGAGCTCCCACTGTGAACTTTTAAAAGGTCCTTGTGCTTTGTCCTCTTAAAAAAATTACAAATTTCCAGGTGCAATATGGTAACCACTTCCTTGTTGAAACAGAGTACAAAGATTTTCCACAACTCCTCGTCAACTTAATTGGGCATCTTGTTAACTTAATTGGGGTTAACAGCAACCATCTGGGGGCACACCCTGCTTTTGGAAATTCAATTAACCAAGCCCAGGTGTTACAGGATTTGGAACAATAGGTGATACTTTCACACTGACTGAGTGTAGGTAATAGACAGTTTACATTGCAAAATGACTCGAGGAAGCAGTTCTGTTGATCCAAATTCCAGCTCTGGTGCTGTTAAAATTGCCCTGTTTATGTTACAATGGCCTGGAATTCATTGGAATGGCAGTATTGGCGACAAACGCCATGAATTAGACCGTTGTGCTCCTCGATCCTCCAGTGGTGAAATCATGCCACAATTTGCTGGAAAAATAATTAGTATTCCCTGCAGGAAACATAGCAGTGGATCGGGAGCAGTGCAGCCAATTTTTGACGCATGTCTAAGGTACCAGGGCCTGACACATAAAGGAACAACATTAGGTTATTTAACAGGGACGTGTTTAGAAGCAATGGTTCCGATCTGATAATATGGAACTGGGTCGCAGTATGTGCGGACAGAATGTCTAGGTCAAATTTAATTTGATTGATGAGCTTGTACTGAAACCATAGTATAGTCTCCAGAGACTTCAGCACAAGATCTAGACTGACACTCCCAGTGCAGTATTGAGGGAGCGTTGCACTGTCGGAGGTGCCGTCTTTCGGATGAAACGTTAAACCAAGGTCCCGTCTTCCCTCTTAGATGGATGTAAAAGACCCCATGGCAAGAAGAGCAGGGGAGTTCTCATCAGTGTCCTGGCCATATTTATCCCTCAACCAACACCTAAAAACAGATTTTCTGGTCATTCTGGTTAGGGGGGGCCGGGGCATGCACCAAAAACTGGGAGGAGCATATCGCCAAGGTCAAGCAGAAACTGGGACTATGGGATTGACGATCCCTCTTGATTGTGGGCAAGAATCTGGTCATCAGGTGCGAGGTGCTCTCGATGTTGCTGTACGTGGCGCAGGTCTGGCCCATATCTCGCTCCTGCGCCGCGACAGTCACCCGAGCCATCTTCCACTTTATCTGGAGATCAAAAATGGACCGTGTCTGCAGGGACACGATGTACAAATCTCCAGTGAAAGGGGGGAAAGGCGTGCCCAACGTGGCCCTCATCCTGATGGCCACCTTTGTGTGCAGCTGCATCAAGCTGTGCGTGGACCCACGGTACGCAAACACAAAGTGTCACTACGTGCTGAGGTTCTACCTGTCCCCGGTGTTGAGAAGGATGGGCCTGGCCACGTTGCCACGGAACGCTCCGTCCAGTTGGACCGTTCCGCCCCACCTGTCCTTCGTGGAAAAGTTTGTGCAGAAAAACACCTTTAACTACAAGGCGATCAGCAAGTGGTCCGCACGTAACGTCCTCGAGACCCCGTGGGAAAAGGAGATGGTGGATCCTGTCGGTTGGTTCCCCGAGCAGACTGTCAATGTCATTTGGCAGAGCGCCTCATCGCCAGAGCTTTCAAACAAGCACCAAGACCTTGCTTGGCTGGTGGTGAGAAGTGCCCTTCCCGTCAGATCCTTCATGCATTCCCGGAGTCTCAGCGCCACCATGCGCTGTCCCCAAGGAGGCTGCGGTGGAGATGAGACCGTCACCCATCTCCTTCTGGAATGTGCCTTTGCAAGGAAGGTCTGGAGAGAGAAGCAATGGTATCTGTTCAGGTTTGTCCCGAGCAGTTCTGTAACACAGGACTCTGTGCTCTACGGGCTGTTCCCGGGGACGCACACCGAGACGGACATCAACTGCTGCTGGAAGACCATTAACTCGGTGAAAGACACCCTTTGGTCTGCCCGAAACTTGCTGGTCTGCCAGTGCAAGGAGCTGTCCTCGACCAAGTGTTGCAGACTGGCACATTCCAAGGTCCAGGACTACGTACTCAGGGACGCACTGAGGCTGGATGCGGCTGCCGCAAAGGGACTGTGGGGAAAGGCAACCGTTTAGAGCCTTCCCGCCATTGTATACCGAGGGGCTGCAATCAGGGAAAACCCCCCCGGGCAGAATGTAAAATTCAAATTGATGTAATGTACCTGTAATGAATCTGTAATCAACAATCTGTATTGAGTGTAATGCAATGAGGCACCCTGGAGTGTCATGAACTGTAATTATATACAATGTGTTCATTGAACTGCACTTGATGTAACCTGCAAATTGTATAATCTGTATTGTGTACGTTTGGAATGTGATATGACAACTGTATTGTATGTATTGCTGCAAATTTTATGAATAAAGAATATTTGATGGAAAAAAATATTTTCTGGTCATTATCACATTGCTGTTTGTGGAACCTTGCTGTGTACAAATTGGCTGCTGCGTTTCCTACATTATAACAGTGACGACACTTCAACAACAAGAACAACTTGCATTTAGATAGCGCCTTTACAGGAGTAAAACGTCCCAAGGCATTTCACAGTAGCGATTATTAAACAAAATTTGACATTGAGCCACATAAGGACAAGTTAGGACAGCTGACCAAAAGCTGACCAAAGAGGTAGGTTTTAAGGAGCGTCTTAAAAGGAGGAGAGGTAGAGAGGCGGAGAGGTTTAGGGAGGGAATTCCAGAGCTTAGGGCCTAGGCAGCTGAAGACACGGCCACCAATGGTGGAGCGATTAAAATTGGGGATGCGCAGGAGGCAAGAATTTTTTTTTATTCGTTCATGGATGTGGGCACCATATTGCCCTTGAGAAGATGGTGATGAGCCGCCTTCTTGAACCGCTGCAGTGAGTGTGGTGAAGGTTCTCCCACAGTGCTGTTAGGTAGGGAGTTCCAGGATTTTGACCCAGTGACGATGAAGGAACGGCGATATATTTCCAAGCCGGGATGGTGTGTGACTTGGAGGGGAACATGCAGGTGGTGTTGTTCCCATGTGCCTGCTGCCCTTGTCCTTCTAGGTGGTAGAGGTCGCGGGATTGGGAGGTGCTGTCGAAGAAGCCTTGGCGAGTTGCTGCAGTGCATCCTGTAGACGGTACACACTGCAGCCACGGTGCGTGGGTGGTGAAGGGAGTAAATATAAATGTGGTGGGCGGGGTGCCAATCAAGTGGGCTGCTTTGTCCTGGATGGTGTCGAGCTTCTTGAGTGTTGTCGGAGCTGCACTTATCCAGGCAAGTGGAGAGTATTCCATTACACTCCTGACTTGTGCCTTGTCGATGGTGGAAAGGCTTTGGGGAGTCAGGAGGTGAGTCACTCGCCGCAGAATACCCAGCCTCTGACCTATTCTTGTAGCTGCAGTATTTATGTGGCTGGTCCAGTTAAGTTTCTGGTCAATGGTGATCCCGAGGATGTTGATGGTGGGGGATTCGGCGATGGTAATACCGTTGAATGTCAAGGGGAGGTGGTTAGACTGAATATTGTTGGAGATGGTCTTTGCCTGGCGCTTGTCTGGCGCGAATGTTACTTGCCACTTATCAGCCTTAGCCCGGATGCTGTCCAGGTCTTGCTGCATGCGGGCACGGACTGCCCCATTATCTGAGGGGTTGCGAATGGAACTGAACACTGTGCAATCATCAGCGAACATTCCCATTTCTGGCCTTATGATGGAGGGAAGGTCATTGATGAAGCAGCTGAAGGTGGTGGGGCCTAGGACACTGCCCTGCAGCAATGTCCTGGGACTCAGATGATTGGTCTCCAACAACCACTACCATCTTCCTTTGTGCTAGGTATGATTCCAGCCACTGGAGAGTTTTCCCCTTGATTCCCATTGACTTCAATTTTACTAGGGCTCCTTGGTGCCAGACGCGGTCAAATGCTGCCTTGATGTCAAGGGCAGTCACTCTCACCTCATTTCTGGAATTCAGCTCTTTTGTCCATGTTTGGATCAAGGCTGTAATGAGATCTGGAGCCGAATGGTGCTGGTGGAACCCAAACTGAGCATCGGTGAGCAGGTTATTGGTGAGTAAGTACCGCTTAGTAGCACTGTCGATGACACTTTCCATCACTCTGCTGATGATTAAGAGTAGACTGATGGGGCAGTAATTGGCCGGATTGGATTTGTCCTGCTTTTTGTGAACAGGACATACCTGGACAATTTTCCACATTGTCAGGTAGATGCCAGTGTTGTAGCTGTACTGGAACAGCTTGGACAGAGGTGCGACTAGTTCTGGAGGAGCGCAGAGATCTTGGAGGGCAGTGGGGCTGGAGGAGGTTATAGAGATAGGGAGGTGCAAGGCCATGGAGGGATTTGAAAATAAGGATGAGAATTTTAAAATCGAACTGGGAGCCAATGTAGGTCAACGAGGACAAGGGTGATGGATGAATTAGACTTGGTGCGAGTTAGGATACAGGCAGCAGAGTTTTGGATGAGCTCAAGTTTATGGAGGGTGGAAGATGAGAGGCCGGCCAGGAGAGCATTGGATTAGTCAAGTCTAGAAGTAACAAAGGCATGGATGAGGATTTCAGCAGCAGATGAGCTGAGGCAGTGGCAGAGACGGGCGATGTTTCGGAGGTGGAAGTAGGCGGTCTTGGTGATAGAGCGGATATGTGGTTGGAAGCTCATCTCAGGGTCAAATAGGATGCCAAGGTTATGAACGGTCTGGTTCAGCCTCAGACAGTGGTCAGGGAGAGGGATGAAGTCAGTGGCTAGGGAACAAGGTTTGTGGCAGGGACCGACGACAATGGCTTCGGTCTTCCCAACATTTAGTTGGAGGAAATCTTTGTCCAACATCCAGTATTGGATGAGTAAACAGTGTGGCAAATGAGAGACAGTGGAGGGGTCAAGGGAGGTGGTGGTGAGGTAGAGCTGGGTGTCGTCAGTGTACATGCGGAACCTGACGTTGTGTTTTTGGATGATGTCGCCGAGGGGCAGCATGTACATGAGAAATAGAAGGGGGCCAAGGATAGATCCCTGGGGGACTCCAGAGGTAACAGTGCAGGAGCAGGAAGAGAAGCCTTTGCAGGGGATTCTCTGGCTACGATTGGATAGGTAAGAATGGAACCAGGCGAGCGCAGTCCCACCCATCTGGACGTTGGAGGAGGATAGTGTGATCAAACGTGTCAAAGGGTACAGGCAGGTTGAGAAGGATGAGAAGGGATAGTTTACCATGGTCACAGTCACATAGGATGTGGTAAGGGCCGTTTCAGTACTGTGGCGGGGCAGAAACCTGATTGGAGGGATTCAAACATGGAATTGCGGGAAAGATGGGCACAGTTTTGGAAGGCGACAACATGTTCAAGGACTTTGGAGAGGAAAGGGAGGTTGGAGATGGGCCGGTAGTGTGCAAGGACAGAGGGGTCAAGGGTAGGTTTTTGAGGAGGGGGGGTGATGACAGCAGATATGAAGGGGAGGGGACAGTACCTGAGGAGAGGGAACCGTTAACACCATCAACTAACGTGGGGGCCAGGAAGGGAAGTTGGGTGGTCAGCAGTTTGGTGGGAATAGGGTCGAGAGAGCAGGAGGTGGGTCTCATGGTCAAAATGATAGACTACTGCTTTTTTTGATATATATTAATGACATGGATTTGGGTGTACAGGACACAATTTCAAAATTTGCAGATGACACAATACTTGGAAGTGTAGTTAACAGTGAGGAGGATAGTAATAGACTTCAAGAGGACAGAGACAAGCTGGTGGAATGGGTAGACATAGGGCAGATGAAATTTAACGCAGAGAAGTGCAAAGTGATACATTTTGGCAGGAAGAATGAAGAGAGGCAATATAAACTAAATGGAACAATTCTAAAGGTGGTGCAGGAACAGAGAGACCTGGGGGTACACGCACACAAATCTTTGAAGGTGGCAGGACAGGTTGAGAAAGTGGTTTAAAAAGCATGCAGCATCCTGGACTTTATAAATAGAGTACAAAAGCAAGGAAGTTATGTTGAACATTTATAAAACACTGGTTCGGCCACAACTGGCGTATTGTGTCCAATTCTGGGCACTGCACTTTAGGAAGGATGTAAACGCCTTAGAGAGGGTGCAGAAAAGATTTATTAGAATAGTTCCAGGGATGAGGGACTTCAGTTACGTGGATAGACTGTAGAAGCTGGCGTTGTTCTCCGTAGAGCAGACAAGGTTAAGGAGAGATTTGATAGAAGTGTTCAAAATCATGAAGGGTTTAGAGTAAGTAAATAAAGAGAAACTGTTCCCATTGGCGAAAGGGTCGAGAACCAGAGGACACAGATTAAAGGACATCGGCAAAAGAACCAAAGGCAACATGAGGAAAAACTGTTTACGCGGTGAGTGGTTATGATTTGAAATGCGCTGCCTGAAAGGGTGGTGGAAGCAGATTCAAAGGCTAAAGACGGAGGAAGCCCGGGAGGAGTACAAAAAGTGCAGGGGGATACTTAAAAAAGAAATTAGGAGATCAAGGAGGGGCCATGAAATAACACTGGCGAGCAAAATAAAGGAAAATCCTAAGATGTTTTATAAGTATATTAAGGGTAAAAGGATGACTAGGGAAAAAATAGGGCCCATTAGGGACAAAAATGGCAATGTGTGTGTGGAGCCGGCAGATGTAGGAGGGGTTCTAAATGAATTTTTTGCATCTGTTTTCACTATGGAGAAGGACGATGTAGACATAGAAATACGGCAGGGAGACTGTGATATACTCAAACATATTAACATCGAGCGGGAGGAGGTATTGGCGGTTTTAGCAGGCCTAAAAATGGATAAATCCCCAGGCCCGGACGAAATGTATCCCAGGCTACTGTGTGAGGCAAAGGAGGAGATTGCGGGGGCTCCAACACATATATTCAGAACCTCTCTGGCCACAGGGGATGTGCCAGAGGACTGGAGAACCGCTAATGTAGTACCATTATTCAAGAAGGGGAGTAGGGAAAAACCGGGGAACTACAGGCCAGTGAGCCTAACATCAGTGGTAGGAAAATTATTGGAAAAAATTCTGAAGGACAAAATTAGTCTCCACTTGGAGAAGCAAGGATTAATCAGGGATAGTCAACATGGCTTTGTCAAGGGAAGATCATGTCTGACTAATTTGATTGAATTTTTTGAGGGGGTGACTAGGCGTGTGGATGAGGGTAACGCAGTGGATGTGGTATACATGGATTTCAGTAAGGCCTTCGATAAAGTCCCCCACAGGAGACTGGTCAAGAAGGTACGAGCCCATGGAATCCAGGGTGCCTTGGCACTTTGGATACAAAACTGGCTTAGTGGCAGAAGGCAGAGGGTGATGGTCGAAGGTTGTTTTTGTGACTGGAAGCCTGTGGCCAGTGGGGTACCACAGGGATCGGTGCTAGGTCCCTTGCTGTTTGTGGTCTACATTAATGACTTGGATATGAATGTAAAAGGTATGATCAGTAAGTTCGCTGATGATACAAAAATTGGTAGGGTGGTAAATAGCGAGGAGGATAGCCTCAGTCTGCAGGACGATATAGATGGGTTGGTCAGATGGGCGGAACAGTGGCAAATGGAATTTAACCCGGAAAAGTGCGAGGTGATGCACTTTGGAGGGACTAACAAGGCAAGGGAATACACAATGAATGGGAGGACCCTAGGCAAGACAGAGGGTCAGAGGGATCTTGGTGTGCAAGTTCACAGATCCCTGAAGGCGGCGGAACAGGTAGATAAGGTGGTAAAGAAGGCATATGGGATACTTGCCTTTATTAGCCGAGGCATAGAATATAAGAGCAAGGAGGTTATGATGGAGCTGTATAAAACACTGGTTAGGCCACAGCTGGAGTACTGTGTGCAGTTCTGGTCGCCACACTACAGGAAGGATGTGATCGCTTTGGAGAGGGTGCAGAGGAGATTCACCAGGATGTTACCAGGGCTGGAGCGCTTCAGCTATGAAGAGAGACTGGGAAGATTGGGTTTGTTTTCCTTGGAGCAGAGGAGGCTGAGGGGGGACATGATTGAGGTGTACAAAATTATGAGGGGCACAGATAGGATGGATACTAAGGAGCTTTTTCCCTTCGTTGAGGGTTCTATAACAAGGGGACATAGATTCAAGGTAAAAGGCGGGAGGTTTAGAGGGGATTTGAGAAAGAACTTTTTCACCCAGAGGGTGGTTGGAGTCTGGAACTCACTGCCTGAAAGGGTTGTGGAGGCAGGAACCCTCACAACATTCAAGAAGCATTTGGATGAGCACTTGAAATGCCATAGCATACAAGGCTACGGACCAAATGCTGGAATATGGAATTAGAGTAGACAGGGCTTGATGGCCGGCGCGGACACGATGGGCCGAAGGGCCTCTATCCGTGCTGTATAACTCTATGACTCTATGACTCTATGAATTGTGGCTTTCAAAAATGAATTGGATAAATACTTGAAGGGAAAAAATTTGCAGGGCCACGGGGAAAGAGTGGGGGAATGGGACTAACTGAATTGCTCTTACAAAGAGCCGACACGGGCTTGATGGGCCGAATGGCCACCTTCTGTGCTGTAACCATTCTATGATTCTATGAGCTCGGAGAGGGCATATGGGGAAGTAGGAGAGAAACTAGAGAACGATGCAAGTTCAGGGGAAGGGCAGGGGTAACTGTAGGGGAAGTTTGGCTTGGTGGGTTAGGGTAAAGGAGGGAAGCAGCAGAGGCAGCTGAACGGATGGTTTCAATCTTAGTGACATAGTCCATGAGCTCCTCGCACTTGTTGGAAGTGAGGGTGGAGGAGTACTTTAAGAGTACTTCATTGGATGTAAAGCACT